>NW_026555345.1:17034674-18269770 GCF_029017545.1 Prosopis cineraria | reverse complement strand
ATATAAAAGATATATGTCGTGTTTTATAAAATGATAGAGTAGCATTTTTATGAAAAGCAATGCATGCATGTGTGAGTAGAGATACTTGGAATGTTATGCTGGCATATGTGCATTTGCATTCACAAGTGTACTCTAGATTAAGGTAGGGGGTCGTGGTAGTACTTCATGTAAGGCTAGGAAGTCCTAGTAGTCCAAGCATTGATTTTATCCTCTAATGGGACTCAGAGAGCATATCCACCTTCATATGATACTTTAGTCTAAGGTAATGGTTGGTGGCCCTGCTCTATATAAGGCTAGAAAGTCTTAGTTCGAGTGTTGAGTATTCTCCTTACACTCTAAAATAGCTAAGTTAACTAGTGAAATGTAAATAAGAGTGTTTAAACTTTCTAAAGTGAAGTCCTAAGAGATATGAGATGCTAGATTCTTTGTCTATTCTTTTTAATTAGGATTAGGTTAATTTCCACTCTCTTGACCGAATTAAACCCCTTACAACCATCCTAACCAATTCAATTAACTAAGTCCTTGCACAATTTTGTACAAGTCTTTAATCAATCTTTAGTTAGGTGCAAAGTGATCAAAATTCCCCTGATGTGCAGCTCGACCTGTGGTACATCTAATGCACAATTTTATACACAAGACATTTTATCAAACACCAAGCAAACATATTTATGCATAGCCAATGTAAGACAAATTTAACACACATAAAACATATATTTATATAAATTATAATGTATTAGTGAAAATTTACAGCAACTACACAAAGGGAAATAAAGTGGAAAAATGCTAAACCAACAAGTCAAATAGCAATTTCGGTCAATAAAAATAAGATATAACAATGATTTTATTTTTAAGAATAAGAGTACATCAACCTAGGTTTAATAGAGAATGGCATAACCCTTAACCTTTCTTGAGATACTTGAAGACTCCTCTAGCATCCTTCCCTCCTAGCATTACTTATAGATTTAACCTCTAGTTATTTTGGAATTCACTTGAGCACAACTCTTGACTATGGCTGAATTGAGCTCCATGAACACCATGCATAACTTCCTGATTTCCTAATCTAGTGATTAATTAATGACTAGGAGTTAAGTAGTAATTAGTGAATAATAAGAGATTTGGATGATTAGTTGATGATTTTTGTTCTTTGCATGTTGAATAGGTAGATATAGTTGAGAGAATTGCGTTTTGGATTGAAGCAAGCATGCATGGTAAGAATTCTTTTCACTATGCCACGTGCCGCAGCCAGTGCTGAATACTCCATGGCGTATGGACCAAAAAATGACCCCATAAATTATGAAATTTAGGTGAAGTTCAAAAGAAAAAAAATCAAAAACACACAAGAAAGAGAGGAGAGGAAGCTATGGTATGTTAGGGTAAGAGATTTTGGAGCATTAGAAGGAACTTTTGATTAGTAACTTATCAAGAAAGCTATATAACTCTTACCTTCCATTCCACCTAAATTTCTCTAAATATGAGTTATGGAGAAATTGAATCAATAAGATTTAAAGGGTTTGATTGTTACCCAATAATAATAAAAAGGTTCTTAGGAGTTAAATTAGAGCCTTGTAACTAGTTTAGAGCCGAACGATAGAGCTTTGAACCTGTAGGCTCAATTTGGCTTTAATTCATTGAGATTTTAAGGTAAAAATCATGTTTGAGTAAAATGAGACCAGTTGAGATAATGTAAAGTAGTAATCGAGTAGTAATAGACCTAGAATAGATAAGTGGAAAGGAATAGATGGCTAAATGTAGCTATAAGTAGTATTTATGTGCTTTTAATCAAATTGAACTAATTGACTAAATTGTGCCAAATATGTTTGGACTGGCATATCGCACATTGAGTCAAGAAAGGAAGCTTGTGACAAGCTATAATGGTAGTTAAAATCCACGAGTAACCTTTCTGGTGACAAAAGGGTTGAGGTGACCAAATAACTTCCTCTGTTTGATTATTTATTGTAATTGTGTGTGAGTTTGCTACGTAACACATGAAATTATTTTAAACTGAGCATGTTTTATGGCATTTAATGTTTATTACATGAAAAATAATTTTGGTTAAACAAGTAATGAAATTGTGTAATTTGATGTAGAAATGTTTATATGTGTATTTATGAGTAAAGTGGTGATTGAGAACCTATAATTGGTTTAGACAGCATTATCATAGGGGTAGGAGTTCACTTGTGTGGAGTGTAGTGAAAAGACCTTATGGCATATTCTCTTTAGAGCTCAACAAGATGCAGTGTTAGAGAATTATACCTCCTTAATGCCTTTTGAGGTGTGGTATTAGAAATGATCTCCTTAGTGCTTATTAGGGTGTGGTGTTTGAGATTTGGACTCATTAGTATATGTGTGATACAGTGTTGGAGTTAAGGATACCTCATTGTGTGTATTGGGGGAGACCATAGTCTAGAAGTGAGATAGAACACCTTTGGCCGGGTGATTCTACCACTAAAAGTGGGTTCAAGGCCAATGAGAGTGCATATTGGTTTAAGATAAGCTTATGGTTTTGAATTGAGGTGATTTGGAGGTTTAAACGATAGAGATCATGCTTATGTTAGAAAAGTGATGAAAAGTAGTGAAAATGGTGAAATATGCTATGCTAATTAGATTTGAAATGGAATATATGATATATGTTATGTTTGATGATATATTATGCTTTACTTTTATATAATTGCATGTGATAGTTAGTAATAGTGAGTTATTCCATTACTAAAATTTTTATCTCACCCTGTGGTTACATTTTACAAGACAGAGCAGTGATTAGGGCAAAGGAAAGGAGTCTGGATAGGCATAGTGGTTCCATGGTCATTAAGAAGCTCTAAGATTGTGTAGTGAACTATTTTAATGTCAATTCTATATATATGAGTTGCCATAGAGTTGCATACATGATTTGAATTGCTACTAGTTATTGAATGTAGAAATTATGGTAAATATAGTGAATTTTGGTGAATCTTAGCCCATGGGTGGTGTTACGTGATAAAATGAGTAATTGGAGCTAAGATTGAGTTTTGAATATATTGTGAATATATAAAAGTGGTGATTTTTGTGGTGAAAATAGCCAAGTGAGCCAATTTATGTTAAGTGGTGAAATTTTATAAAATGTAAAAATGAGCTGTTGAACAACCAAATTTTGATATACGTGTATATATGTGATGAAATTTGGTTACTCAGGTATGTTAAGTCCTTTTAGACTTAGTTAAAGGCCTTGTATGGTTTAATGAGACAATTGGGCCAATTTGAGCACTTGGGTGCATGAAAGTTTTAGAAAAAGTAACTTTTTACACTTAGGTGTCCAAATTTCAATGAAACCATTAGATTGGGTCTAAACCTATCTCATCAACTAGCTTATAAGATAAGGTTTTTGTAGGCGCTTGAATCACTCTGATTAGACGTTATATGTAGAAACGGCACATATTGGAAGTTTGTCATTTTGATGTCAAATGATAGTAGAAAATTCAAACTTGTACATAATGGCATATGGTGTCTTATGCTGTAGTGTGTGGCATAATGAAGGTTTAAGCTTGTTGTTCTGTGCTACATGCTATAATACATGTGCTGTTCGCGATAGCACATAGCTTAAAGTTAGATGTTGTATGTAGAAACGGCACATATTGGAAGTTTTTCATTTTGATGTCAAATGATAGTAAAAAATTCAGACTTGTACATCGTGACGCATGGCGTCTCATGCCGTAGTGTGTGGCACAGTAAAGGTCTAAGCTTGCTGTTCTGTGCCACATGCCGCAATACATGTGCTATTCGCCATGGCACATGGCTTAAAGTTAGACCTTGTTTCTTTGTTTTAAATACATGCAATTTTCATTATGAATGCTTATGGGTTATGTCTACTGCACATTATTCAAATGTATTATGATTTTGATAATTTTCAAAATGAGTCTTTGGCCTAAGCTTTTCAAATAAAGATTTTGATTACTAATTGTTATGATTAGTATGGTGATTCTGTTAATCTTCTCCTGTATCGAGTGGTATAAGGGAGGGTTACACCTTGAAGATTTTGTCACTAAACCATGAAATAAAGCACAAGGGTTTGAGGTGTAAGGTGAGAGAAGAAGAATGGTAGAGTTGGATTATAAGTTATGGAGGAGAGAAGGTGAGATAGAGATGAAGAATAGAAGAACAATGAGAGAAAATGGAAGAGGGGGCGTGATTTTGGCAGCGAATGGAGTAGAATTCAAGACAAATGAAATTAGGATAGTTTAATCTAAGTATAAAGTGAATAAGCCCCATTCAAGTGTTTAGGGTTTAGGTGAAAAATGAGCTAACGTAAATTTATTCTTTATTAGGGTCAATGGCTAAAGATAAGAGTTACCATAGTCTAAAAAATTGAATTAAATAAGGCTAAAGAAAATAGGAAATTAAGAGAGAGAGAGAGAGAACGAATTGAATTGAAGTGTGGCACAATGTGTGTTAGGCCATACAATGCTTGCACTTTCACCCCAAAACTCAAGTATTTTGCCCTTTGACTTATCTAATATTCCAATCCAATGGTCCTCATGTGCCAAATCTAAGGGTGCATCCCTACACAAATAAATGTGACACACAAGATCAAAATTCAAAGCATATGGATAATGTAATGTCCACATTGACATTACCAACATTCACTACAAAATCACAACAAATATTAATAATTAGAAGCAAGGATTGCACTTAAGCTCACATTAAATATAGAAGGGTTACAACTAATAATCTTTTATAAATAATTTGAAATATTTGGGTTCCTATAAAAATTTTTGAAATAAGTAGTTTGAGCTCAAACTTAATAATTTATACAAATATGAGAAGCATGAAAAAGTTTCGGAAGCCAAAACACTTAAAAGCAGGATCAAAAATGTCATTTTTATATATTCTGATACATATGCCACGACTCATGGTCCATACACAGCGGCATGTGGCACAAAGAGGTCAATTTGGCCTCTACACCTCATGCAGTGGCTTGTTCGCAACATGCCACGGTGCTCATGTCCCCATCATGACAGCAAAATGTTGTCATGATAGCTTTTCAAGATGAATTTCAAATGCACACCATTTTTGCATCCGATATTCGATTAGAGTGATTCAAGTGCCCGCACGAAGCTTGTTCAATAAGCTAACTAATGGTATAAGTTTCATTATGATCCAATACTATATGAGAATTTTATACACCCAAATGTAAAAGTTATTTTTTAAAATGATTTTCAAGCATCCAAGTATCCAAAACTCAAAACTTATACCATCAACCCATTTTAAGGCTTGAACCAAGTCCAATAGACCAATATACACCTAATTGAGCATTTAAACACACAATAACTCACCAAACACAAAATTTGATCACTTAATGCTAGTTTCACCTAATATGGCCAAAAATACAAAATCACGTTCACAGACCATTTGGCCTCTATTACCATATAATACACCACGTATACATTATCACCACATGTATACAACATTCCTTGCACTTGTATTAGTAATTTAGCCCATTACTACAAAAATTATCATATATTCATATCATATATAACATTGGGCTAAAATAAAAATATCATAGTATAATACAAGTATAACCAATCAAAATGACATGCATTCCTAGTTGGAAACTCATGTTATCATCCATTTAAGTTTACGTACATGACTCAAAATAAAATCGGGCATTATATGTACAAGGGAGCTAAATAGCTAATTCTTGCGTAATTCTTTCCCTTGCTCAAACTCGACAATAGAACCTATGAAATAATAACTATGGGGTGAGATGAAAATCTCAGTAACTAAGATAATCTACATTATTGATTAACATGTCAAGTTATAAGCAAGCTTTAAGATATGCATAATAATCACACCATATACAATTCATTATAATAAAATACATGATTGCTAATGATCCGATCCTCTAATACTCTTGACTAAACTGATAGGCTATTTCATAAAACCAAACCACATATATGGTCTCTAAGCTCACCATCCATGGAAAGACTACCTGGCCAAGGTGCCTTAAACAATTTTTAGATTACAGGTTCTCTCTATTACAAGTAATTAGGGTGTCATTATTGAACATCACATCCTACAAATGCTAAGGAGCATAGTCTCCAACTCTGTACCCTTTTGGGTATTAAGGAGAGTAAGTCTCCAATGCCGCATCCTTTATTTTCAAGCACTTGGAAGAAATATGAGCTATACCTAGCGTCCCAAGGTACTAACAGTGCCATATGAACTTAATCTCTACTAACTCAATTAGGGTGACCTCCTACCCTCTAATATGCCATATTTCACTATATATCTCCACTTGACCATGCATAAATCATTTTCTAAACAAGTATAATAAATCTTATCACTTACTTCAAAAACATGATATTTCACAAATCAATACTCTACTCATTTTCTAAAATAGTTAAGTTTTACTAAATTTATACATATATACATAACAAATCAAACAAGAACAATTTGAGGATAACTAATATAAGGAAATAAATAATGTAAATTATCTAGTTTCCTCAATCTTTTTTTACTAAAAGGGTTACCCATGGTGTTAAATCTCTTCTTGTGTTAAGGCAAGTTTCCTCACACCTTGATTTGTAACAATAAGTACTATATATTAATTTTCAATTAATCCAAGCACTAATTATTACCAATATCACTCCAATTCTCCCACTTTTCACTCTTAATCTCAACAAAGAGGCTAGTTAAGGTTACAACTAGTTCACACAATCCCCTTAAGCTTCCTTTTAAGTCTTACCACAACATAACAACTAATACCTCAACTTGTAACACTTTAAAACCCTACAATTAAGCTAAGGCTTAATCTAACATACACTAAATAAAAACTAAGTTTCATATTACCACTTATCTAAGGTTAAAAAACTTAAATCAAAACTTTAAAGTCACTTAAAGTCTTTAAAACATAGACTCATAGCTTAACCATTTAGAGTAAATTTACCCACTTCACAAATCCAATGAAAATGAGATGTAGACGTAGAAGAGAAAGGTGAAAATTTTGCTTAAGAGTTTGAAAGCCTAATTTAGCCTCAATATCCTCCTAAATTGAAGCCCTAGTAGTGCTCAAATCTTCTTCCTTTGAGTTCCAAGCTTTCCCCTACAAAAACTAACTTTTTATGCTGATTTTTGAAATTTAAACTTGTTTGGCTATTCCATGCACCATAATGCATGATACACAAGCCACGACTCATGATGCAGTGAGTAAAAAGTCACTTTTATTCCCTTTGATGCTATATGATTTAACCCAACTTCCATCATAACTCAACTTAGAGCCAAATATGACCTAAGAAGCTAATTAGCAACCTAGAAACATAATTAAATTAAATCTTCATTTTTTAACTAATCTATCTCTTAATTAGCAATTTATTTCATATTTAAAATTTTTGGATGTTACATATAATAATTGCATTTTCAATTAAAAGTAATTCCCAAATAAGTGGCATAATGCAGGTTAAATAATAAAAACCATTTACGACATCACAAAAGAGGTAAAGGGGCATGCCATATAGCCTAAAAACTGTAAGCCCACACATGCACAAGAATGACCTAGCCCAAGTGCAAGTCAATAAGTGAACCTAGAATTTTGACTTTCCAAAGTAGTCAACTTATGAAATTAATTACTCTTAATCTAAAATAATTTAGAGAAATATAATTAGACCATTGTTCTTATGGACTAAAAAGGCATCTTGAAAATTTTCTCAAACATTTTTTTAAAGTCCAATATGACCAATATGCCCCTAATGCACATAATCCAACAATCAGGCAATTTTTCACAATCAATTCAATAAGTGTGTAATTTGGGCAAATATAACATGATTTTTGGTCAATAATAACAAGGAAATGTGTGTAATAAATGTGATTTATCAATTCCCTCACACTTACCTTCTGCACTTTAGGAAAAATCCAAACAAAAAAAAATTCTCTCAAAATTTCAAAACAAGAACAAAGAAAAATAAAGCAACTTGTTGAGGGTAATTAAGTTAAAAGTCAAGGACATTTTTCACAAGAACACAAGAGATGTTGCTTCCCTATTTAGAATAACTCCACAAGAAAACCATTAAAAAGATGCAATTTCTTAGAAAGAGCCTCACAAGGAGTGTATGCACTCAAATACTCAAGAATTTAGCAAAAACGTCCTACCATAAGATTGTAATCCTTTTACTTCTCCACTATTAATATGAAAATGTTCTCAAAAATCAAATGGACTTTAATGGGATGTAATGTGGCTACAAAATGGATGCTCTTAGAATTGCATGTGAAAGCTCTGATTTGACTCAAGGAATTAAATCTTAGCCACAACATAAATATGTAACAACATTAAAATCTTTCTAAAACTTCACTAAGTAGATAGAAAGTAAAAAATGGATGGAAGTATAATTGGAATGGATGTGAAAAGTAAAGAACAAAATATATGACTTGTACACAAAATATCAATCCTTTTATTCAAACTTTTTCTTTTCTTTTTCACTTTTTTTAGTTTTCTCATCAATTTTTTTCTTTTTTTCTTTATTTTTTTATCATCTTGGGTATCAAGTAATAAGAAAATGATATGCATGTTCTTAAATGAAATGGAATAATGAAAGAGTAAAAATAGGAAAATGGGTTGTATGTACTAAGTTAAACACACATTGAAAATAATATATGCAATCCATAATAAAATAAGGATAATGTTTAAGTATCCACTCATAGCTCTTTAAGCCACCTAGCTATTGGCATTGGCTTCATAACCATACACTTAATAAAGTTGGACACTCAAACATAATATGGTCCTTTTTCCTCTCAAAATACATATAAAGGTGTCCAAACCTACCAATCTAGTGTCAATAATCTTACAACCATTTGAACCAACCCAAATGGACCTTAAACGGTTGACCAATCATACGACATTACACATATTCCAAATATGATATGGCCATCAAAACCCTATTTCTCACAATAATTCAAGGGGTAACAAGTAATCATGATTAACAATCTCTTGGCCTCACTAACACATATAAACACCATCACCAAACTACTTGTACTAGTATCTCAAACTCTTACATTAATTTCATTACAACGACATTACCTTAAGTCGAGATACCCAAAAAATCATATATTATCATGCAAGTAGCCCCAAAACATAACATGATCCAAAGTTGGCATTAATATCATATAATATTTATTACAAATTACCAAAAGAAGAGGAAGAGTTATACAAACTTAAGCTCTTCAATTCTTCGCAGCCTCTTCTTTTCCTTGGCCCTTATTGGAGCCTTTAGTGTAAAATATAACCATAAGATGAGTCAAAGACTCAATAACTAAATAATCTAAACTAGCTACTCACATGGAAGAACATTATATGGGTATGTGAAATGGAAAATAAACATGTGATTTAATTAACATATATCATACACAATTGTAACACGTGCATGATTCTCACACTACTATATATCCTCTTTATTTCCTTCGACTAAATTTATAGGCTACAATTCATTAGAGCTAAGTCCATATGACTAGACTAACTCAAACTCACCAATCATGTGAGGTAGCTCCAACCATGGATGCCTTCACCCATTATGAAAAACAAATTCCCCCTTTCCTCGAATACTTGGGATGTCATATGCCCAATCTATCTCAAATAATATTAAGACTTTCAAACAATAATAGGACTGTACATTGGGGCCTCCACAGTATCAGTATACTATATGGATTTCATACAATGTTGACTAACAACTTTAGAGTGAACTCTAATTTTATGCTCTTGTTGTCTCATTAAAACCCAACATACACTACCATATAACATTGCTAGTCTTATAGCATTTTGATAAAACTACCCTTTAAGTTTATTTATCCACTTCACATAAAATTTCTAAATGTTAGTCATTTTTAATAATAATAATAATAATATACTAGTCTAAAACAATAATAGCATAGCTTTTGCAAATTCCATACAACTATCTAAACATATAAATAGAAAGTTTAGACAATTTGGTTACCTCAACCTTTTTGTTACTAAAAAGGTTACCATGGCCAAATACTAGCTCCACAATTGTCTACTAACATAATAACGCCTAAACAATATTTAATCTACAAGATTAAACATTTAATCATCAATCCTCACTTTAACTTAACCCCTTTTTAGTCTAATTTTAGGTACTCACTAAACCTAAAATCTCACATTAACACTATTAACACTTCCATCACATTCCATTCATTCCATTTGACACCCAAACACTTAAACAAACACAAATTTCCTCTCACATTTCTCCCAAACTCTCAAATTTCACTTAGGGTTTGTCCAAACCCTAACAAAAAATTTCAAATCACTAAAAAATCCATAAACCTAGGCTTAGAAGCTTGATTTAACTCTTCAAAACCTTAACTAGGCCAATGGGTTTAGTTAAAATCTGTAACTTCTCCCTATACCAGACTGTAATCCCACCACACATCCGATATAAAGAGGGGTTAACTCAACCACCACATCACTACACCAAACCAAAATCAAGTAACTATATTTGAAAGTTCTTGGTAACCCAAGACTTCTTTAATAAAATCATTTCAAATCAAATGCATATTACACATTGTATAGTGGAAGACATATACATGCATTCATCACCTCAAAAGTACAAATTAAAATAGAATAAGTAAGGCCAAAAATAGGGCAATATGCCATGGTGTGTACCACATGCACCACGACATGTGGTATAGAGCCACGGGCACCATTTTGTGCCAGGCACAGTGGCAAGTTGCACCATATGTCATGGCACACATGGTAGAATTTTACTGTCATGTGATAGTTTGTTGATGTAAACTTTTAACCTATGTCATTTCCACTTATGACATTCGATCAAAGTGATTCAAGTACCCATACAAAGCTTATTTCATAAGATAATTAGTGAGATAAGTTTGGATATGATCTAACATTCTAACATTCTAAAAAGTCACTTTTTCTAAAAATTTCAGATACTAAAGTGTTCAAATCGCACACTTTGTCTCATTAAGCTATTTTAGGCTTAAAACAAAGTTTAAAGGACCCAACACACTTGATTGAACAACAATTAGAACATAAATACACATAAAACAAGATTTGGCCATTCATTCACCACTTTTCACAATAAAAATTATTTTCACAACTAAAAACAATAACACGTTCTTCGCCAATCTATTCATAATTTTAACACAAGTTCACTATAGTCAACATATTCAATTATACATAAAAATCCATCTCAACCCACAATCACATTTTCCTACTTTTTAACAAAATCTAGCTAAGATTATAAAAAAATAACATATTTCACCACAAAAATTTCCTTGTACACTTTCACAACAAAATTTCAATCAAATCTTAGCCCATATCACATACTTTACTATATATCTCACATTTTCACACACATTGGGCTAAGATTCTCCAAATCATAATTTATCACAATTTTAACTAGGTACATGATTCTTATGGCAACTCATTTACCAATACACTACAAATTAAGTTCATTACACAAGCTCCAATATCTCACAGTAATAGTTATACTATGCTGATATAATGTCCTTCCCTTTTCCTGACTCATTACTTTGACCTATAAAAATGAAACCACAGGGTGAGAAAATAATCTTAGTAACAAAATAACTCACTACTACTAACTATCACAAGTAACTATAAGCAAATATTGCACATATATACATTCAAACATAGCCTATAACATAGTTTCATATTATAAAAACATTTTCACAACAAACCATCACCACCGTTAGTATGATTGCTACTCTCTAAGCCTCTAAATCAGCTCGACTAAAATTATAGCATCTCATTAGGCCAATATGCACTCATTGACCTAAGCACACCTTTAGTTGTAGCATCATTCGGCTAAAGGTGTTTTGTCTTAATTTCAGACTACGGTTTCCCCCAATCACACATTAATCGGGGTGTTGTTACTCTAACATTACATAACATAGATGTTAAGGAGCTTAGATCTCTAACACCATACCCCAAATGGGTACTAAGGAGATAACATCCAACATTACACCTCAATAGGCACTAAGGAGATGAAATTCTCCAATATTGCAGCCTGTCAGGCACTAAGGAGAATATGCCATATGAGCTTTCACTTCTTCTCCCTATGGGTGAACTCCTACCCCCTATGATCATGCTATTATACAAATTACTTATTTGTATTCAAATCCATATATAAATAATATATACAGCCATATATTTCTACAAACTTGTTTGATGGAAATCCTTTTCGTGTAACATTAATATATTGTCTAACAACATGCATAATTTAAAACAATTTCATGTAATAGATATAATACTCTCAAATAGTTATATTAGACAGTTAACAAAAGTAAGTTATTTAGTTATCTCAACTCTTCTGTCATAAGAAAAGCTACTCGTGGATTTCTCAACAATTAATGCTTCCCTACATGTCTCAACTCTCAACCTAAATGCATAACACGCTAATCTATACATAATTGGCACTATTATTCAATTATTCAAATTGACCACAAGTACTAATTACCACTAAAAACCACATTTAGTTGTTTCTCTCCTTTCACTTGAACAATTTAGGTTCCTCGTAACCCAATTATCCTATTCTATCACTTTTATCAACTCTGACACACTTTTCCCTCAATTCCCATGCTTATTTCTTTCTAGATTAGGGTTAAATCAAGCATACTACCTCATAGCTTTATTGTTTAATCCCAAACTAGTCATAAAACTCTAATTTAATTTTTTAGAACCTTTTCATTAAACAAGGGTAAGAAACGAACCCTTTAAAATCTCCTGATTCAATTTCTATATAACATATACTAAGAGAAATTATAATAGAATCGAAGTTGAGGGTTGTGTGAAACTTACCCGATAAGCTATCGGTTGAAAATGTCCTCCAATCTCATAAAACTTGATGCCTTACCAGAGACTTCCCTTCTCCTCTCTATCTGTGCTTCCTTTTGTTTTCCCCTCTATTTCACAAGCTTCTCATGTTACTTAAAGCAATTTTTTGTGCTGTACGATTGGCACAATAAGGAAAATCCTCACTATGCGAGCACATTGCATTCCGAAATGCGATCCTTGCACTCATATCTATTCATCTAATATTTTAAAGAGTTCAAACATCAAGTCATTATCTAAAATTCTAATTACTAACTAATTACTAAGTTACCTCTAATTAAAAATTAGTTTCAGGATTAGAAAATTAGGATGTCACAAAATCTAAAGGAAAAATGAAATCAAGTGCCATAATACCCAAAACCATAAAAATTTCGCATAAAGGGAGAGGGAGAGGTATAGGAAGCTTACCTAAAGATGTAGTTAGCTCAAAATTCTTCCTAATAGCTCTGAGGATGAAGCCCTTGCATAAAAATGCTCCCTTTTCGTTGCCTTCGTATTTCCTCTTCTCCTCCTTCTATTTTCTAACGTACATATGAAATTAATTTAATCAAATTTTTGCACATCTGCTGAGGCGTATGACACGTCTACTACAGTAGATGGTATAGAAAGGTTTAGACATGCTTTGGACCTCTTTCTACGTGCCGGCCTAATTAAAATCTAACTTAGCCCTCTTTTAAGGTTGTCCAATGACCTAATAATCATGTTAGTTATACAAAATATCATTAATTCATAAATCTCTTAATTTGATCTATTTACCCCTTTCTTAAGCATTTAAAATTTAAAGCTTGATTTTGAGGATGTTATATGTGCATCCTGACTATATGGTAAGGCTTAGCCTCATGTGTGTAAGTCGGATATAGGAGAGTGGAACAGGTATGATAATGTAAACATATGATAGCGTGAGATACTTTATATAAGCCCATAAGTGTTAAAAGTGGCATTAGGAGATCCAATTGTGCATGTGATGTGTTGGTTGTTGTATATTGTGCCAATCTGTTTGGTCCTTTTAGACTTAGTTCAAAGCTCAAAGTGGTCTAATAAGGCAAAAAGTTAAATTTCAATACTTTTACAAGTGCTTTTTTTGAAAGAAAAGTGACTTTTTACACCCGAGTGTCCAAATTAAAATTGAATTGTTGGATCATGTCTAAACTCATCTCATTAATTAGCCTATCTTATGAGCTTTGTATGAGCTCTTGAATCACTCTGATTGATATCAAATGTGAAAATGGTGTGTGGTCAAAGTTTGTATCAAAATGTTATTTTGACAGCAAATTCTGATACATGCACCGTGATGTATGGTAGCATGCCATAGGGCATGATACAGAGTTAAACTTTATGGCTTTATACTGCATGTTATAGCACATATGATACATGTTGTGGCGCACCACATGTTTTAGAGAAAAAATAATTCTTTTAATTTCTTTTTATGGGTATAGTGCCTGTGTTTTCATAAGCCCCTTTTTATCAAACATTGACCATATATTTGATATGTTTTTTTAAAATAAAGTTAGGATCCTGCATTTTTAAAATAAATTAAGGGCTAATATTGTAATTGTGTTATGACGTGTGGTAAGAGTAAGTAAAGTCCAAGGTGATTGATTAGTAGAACTTTACAACATAAGCCAATACCATGGTCAACATCACTCATAATGTGAACTTCCACCTTTAACATACATAAATGCTTATGCACTCCCGAGTCCCACCAGCAAATCGTAATCAACACTCTAGACTAGGACTTCTTAGCTTTACATAAAATAGAGTCACAAAGCTTTTACTTCAAACTAGGGTATTACTTTCTCATGTATACATATATGCAACATAACACATGCAAACAGGCATAACTAACACACATTTATCACATGCATCACTTTCACATAATAACTCATGCACGATCTATCACATGCATTACACGCATCACTTTTCATAACAATGCTATGCTATCAATTTAGAAATCATAATAGAAATAATTTACATGAATAACTTGTAAATAATTTTACAAGTTAATTGATAGAAGGGTTTATCCAGTTACCTCACATCCTTTTTACCAAAGGTTACCATTTGTACTATGACACCTTGTGATTTGTATATTTCTATGAGAAATTGCAAATTACTCAATCTACATAAAAAGTAACCTTGGTTAGCTTCTAAACTCAATTTAAAAATACTAAATTTGGGTAAGTCACATCACTTAGTACTCAAACCCACTTCACTCACACTTTTCAGGTTCATTTAACCCATTCACCACAATAACTCATACTGGGGCTATCAAAATGACCAAATCACCCTTCTTACACACTAAGCAAGCATTGTTGTCCCTTCTAAATTCACAATTTATGTCAAATAGAGCTTATAGCCCTAAGGCTCAACTATTAAGCCCCAAACCAGTCGTAAAACCTTATTTACTAGGAGTAAGAAAAACAACCCCTCGAAACTTCTTGATTTAGTTTCTTTATATCTAAAATTAAGAGAAATTAAGGTAGCATTAAAGTACAAGATGGTGTAAAACTTACCCGGCAAGGGATAGGTTTAGACTGTCTACTAGGACTTTAAAACTTGAAGCTCTAGCATAACAACCCTTCTCTTCTTCTCCTTTATTCTCTTTATCTCTTTTTCCTCTCTTCCTCACAAGCTAATTCACTTATTATTTTATCCAAATTATGTGCCATGTGTCATGCTGCATGCAACATATACCGTGACATGTGGCACAATAAGTAGAATCTCACTATTTCTTGCACGCTCCAATTTAAATCACTGTTCCACCACCTAATCTTAATCATTCAATATTCTAATTAGCCAAAACACACATTGACCACTCAAAACCACAATTAATCAACTAATTACTAAATTATCCCTAATTAGCATTTAATTTCTCAAATTAAAAGTTTAGGATTTTACATAGCTTATATTCTCCTTAGTTCTTGAAAGGGTGCAGTGTTCAAGAATTTCTCTCCTTAATGCTCAATTGGGTGAGGTGTTAGAGACTATGCTCCTCAAAATCTATATGTTGCGTTGTTGGAGTAATAACACCCCAATCACTTGTAATAGGTGAAATCTATGGTTCAGAAGTGGTTTAGGGCACCTTGCCTAGGTAGCCCTATCATGGATGGTGAATTTGGACTAGATTTGAGGTTTAGTCTTATAAGATTGTCTACAAGTTTAGTAGGGAGTATTAGAGGATCAGATGGATAATAATCATGCATTATAATGTAGTGATAATATTTGCACTTATGTATGTGATATTGCACACTATAGTAATTTTTTATCACTTTTCATATTAATTGATAATATAAATTATATTGGTTACTAAAAATTTTATCTCACCCTGTTGTTACTATTTTACAAGTTCTGCAATTAGGATTGAGTGAGGGAAGGAATTAGGCAAGGATTAGCAGATTGGCTAAATTGCAATTGTAATGCTTGATTTTGTTTTGACTTTTGTACATAAAATTAAATATATGATATTATGAGTTGCCAATTAGAAGTGCATGTCATTTTGTTGGTTGCATTTATATTATATTAGGCTATATTAAATTTTAGCCCAAGTATGATGTATATAGTGAATATGTGACAATTTTTATGGTGAAAGGATGTTGTGTTTATGTGGTGATAATGTAAATTTAGTACATTATGTGGCAGTAATGAGATCAAGTAGTGTTTGTTTTTTTTGAATTTGTGATATTGCCCTTGTTATGTGAAATTAGGCATTAAGTGATTAAATTTTTTGTTTCATGTTTTACCATGGATTTAAATACTCAATAGGTATATATTGTTTCATCAGACTTGCTTTAAGCCCCAAATTTAGTTGGTGGTATAAGTTTGAGATTTGAGCCTTTGGATGCCCTATATTAGTTATAAAATATGACTTTTGCATTCAAATGTCCAAATTTCACATATGATATCAGATCATAATAAAACTTATACCATTAATTACATTGTCAAATAAGTTTCATGTGAGTGCTTGAACTACTTCGATTGGATATCGAATGTGAAAATAGTGTACATTTAAAGTTAGGTTAGAAAAACTGTCATGATAGCTTTTTATTATTATGAGCACATGCATCTCAGAGCAAGGGATACATGCTAGAGTTGATAATTTGGTCCAAGCCAATGGGCCAACCTGAACCTGCCAAAAAAATTTAGGGTCATGCCTAATTTTTTTAGCATTTAGGCCTATTCAGGCGCAAATAGGCCCAAATCCTAATGGGGTTTGGGCTTGGCCCAAATACATGAATAAAAAATAAGATTTTTAAAATATATATATATATATATATATAATAAATATTATTTTTTTATTTTTATGTCATTTTATACCATAATACTATATATTTGAGTGTATTACTACAGTTATTTTAAAAAAATTTAAAATATTTTGTTTTTATTATTTTTAATCACTAAAATATCTCAAAATAATATTTAAAATATATTTTAATATTGATTTTTATATTTCAAAACCCAATTTTTTGAAAAAAAAAGTTGAGTCCTATATATCATTTGTGAATCAAAAAAATATATTTTATATTTTTTTATAAAATAAGATAATTAATTTTAAAGTAAAAATAAATTTAAAAATAAAATTCAAGCATGTACAAGTTCCTGGCTCTATTACTAGATAAGCATTGTAAGTAGAACAATATTCTTGGATAATTATTAAGTTATTATCCACGCCAGACTTGGTTAAAAATTAAGAATAAACTAGAGTAAATATCCCTTGTATATAGAGGTTAAGAAATATAAAAATTTAAAGAAAAACAATTCAAAAAATAGTATTTTACTCATAATTAAATGATTTTGTTTTATATAATATAATGATAGCTATTTTTCTCATATTCTTAAAAAAGAAAAGTACATGTTACCCAAAAGTTATTAAAAACTTTGAACTAATCAAGACAATTTTGTCATGACTAACCTACAAAAACTTTAAATACACTCCAAAATTCAAGTCAATAACAATTTTAAATGATTATAAACTAAAATTGGGATAGAAAAACTTTCAATTCATTCAAATTTGCTAAACCTAATTATCTTCTAATATAAATGAATTGTTCAACTCCCAAAAGGATATTTTGTCAAGCCTATTGTACTTGTGTTGTCACACTTGATTGGGATTTCTTTAAGTTTGATCCTAGAGTCCTCTAGTTGTTGCTTTGTCTAAAGAATTTAAGCACAAAAATCCTAGCAACAATATACTCTAACTTAGCAGTTGATATAAAAACTAACTTTTGGTTCTTGCTTGCCCAAGAAAAAAGTGAGTCACCACAGAAGTAACAAACACTACATATGCTCTTCCTATCAGTCTTGCATCCTGTATAGTCCATATCAAAATGTCCTACCGAGTACTCATTTCCTCCTTTAGCATACCAAAGTCCTAATGTATTAGTATTTTTAAGACATTTGAATATTCTTTTTGTTGCAATGACATGGGATTCCTTTGGTGTTGATTAAAATCTTGCATAAAGATACACACTAGAGGATATGTCTAGACTTCTTGTTGTTAGGTATAAGAGAGACCTAATCATGCTTGTGTCTAATTTGCACTCATACTTTAACCTTAAAACATCTTGATCCATTTTGATTTTTGAGCTCATAGGAGTTTCTATCCCATTTGCTTGATCCATTCTTAATTTTTTCAGCATTTCCAGGAGGTATGTAGTCTAACAGAGGAAAATCACATCCTTTATTTACTTGATTTGTAGACCAAGGAAGGAATTTAATTCTCCTATCATTGACATTCTCAAACTCTCTGTATGTTAACTCAGCAAACTCTTAGTAAAAGAATTCATTAATAACACTGAATATATAATCATTAACATAAATTTGAACAACTAATAAATCATTTTTCTTTCTTTTTACAAATAAGGTAATATCAACTTTATCTATATTGAAACCCTTTTCAAGAATAAAAGAGCATAATACATCATACAATGTTCTTAGTGCTTACTTGAGTCCATAAAGGGTTTTCTTGAGTTTGAACACAAAATTTAGCTTGATTAGATCTTCAAAACCTGCAGTTGCTTAATGTATAATTCTCCAAGAATGCTTAACATCCATTTGACAGAGATTGATGTCTTGATAGCGGCATAAGTTAGGATTATAAATGAATTACTTTCAATCATGTGACTAAAGTCTTCTCATAGTCTATTCCTTCTTCTTGGTTGTCTCTTTTGGCTATTAAGTATGCTTTGTTCCTCATAATCACCCTTAGACTCATAAAGTTTATTCTTGAAAAACCATTTAGTTCTAATAATAGGATGATTCTTGGGTATTGGTACTAAATTTCAAATTTAATTTTGCAATATCTACCTTAACATTACCATAATTGACCACTAATTCTCATCACATAACTGCATACAATCACCATTAGAGTATACTTAGCATTCCCTGACTTAATCTAATAAAAAAGGTTTTAAAGAGAAATAATAAATTAAAATGTTTAAAATCACTAGGATCCCATAAACCCTTATTATAAGTTGTCTGAGCTCAAACATAGTAGAATAAATTCATAATAGAACCATTAAAATCAAGTAAAATAACCAAAACTAATTTATAAATAAAAAATAGAATCTTGTTAAAAGGACTATGCGCTATGGCATGTGGTATGGAGAGATCATACCACACTTTATATCGTGAGTTGCAATGCACATGCCCTATCAAGCTGTCATGATAGCTTTTTCGAACAACTTTTGAAGTATGCCATTTTCATATTTGACATCTAATTAGAGTTATTCTAGTGCCCATATGAAGTTTATTCAATAATCTAACTAATGGTACAAGTTTGTTACAATCCAACTTTATGTATGAAATTTAGATACCCAGGTGCAAAAATTAAATTTTATAACTACTATAGGGCATCCAAGCGCTCATATAACAAAACTTATACTCTAAGTTGAATTAGGACTTGAATCAGGTCCAATGGATTAATATACAATTGATTGAGCATTTAAATATATGGTAAGGTATCGAACACACAATTTGGTCAATAAAAGCCTAATTTCACCTAATAAGGCCAATATCATAAGTTAATAAACAAACATTACTTGGCCCCATCCTTGCCACATAATACACTAAATTTACACTATCATTACATTTACACCTTATTCTTTACACTTGTATTAGTATTTTAGCCCTTTACTACAAATTTTCACTATAATTCACCATATAATCATATTTGGGCTAAAATACATTCACAAATGTTGTCATACAAGTGCACATGCAAAAAGATGTAATCATTCCTAGTTGGCAACTCAAAATGCTTTATATACACATATGTACACACGTTTCATCATAGGTTTGGGCCATACAACATATAATGCCAGGATAGCTAATCCTTACCATACTTCTCCTATCCCCTCTCGTTCTTAGAACCTGTAAAATATAGACCACAGAGTGAGATATAAATCTAAGTAACTAGGATAATCTATATTACTTATTAATAAATAAAACTATAATAAGTAGCATACAAATGTTTCATATGAACATAATTACACGTATAATACATATATTAAACATGCTACCACAATATTATGCATAATCTATTCCATCCAAACCTCCAATACCCTTAACTGAACCTATAAGCTAATTCACAAGACCAAACCACATATTTGATATGAGCACACCTTTAATAAAAGAACTACCTAACCAAAAGTGTCTTAAACTACTTCTAAACTATCGATTCCCTCCATTTTAAGAAATTAAGGTCTTGTTACTTTAACTTTGCATCTAACAGATGCTAAGGAGTATGATCTCTAACTCTATATCTATAAGGAACTAAGGAGAGAAATTTATCTAATGTTGCACCCTTTCAAGTACTAAGGAGAGTATAAGTTGCACCTTGTGTCTAGAAGATACACTAATACCATAAGGCTTTTATTCTCTACTATTTCTACTAGGATAAACTCCCACCCTTAATTTGCACTACATAAATCTCTATTAAGATAGGAATATACAAATCTCCAAGTAATCTTATATATATATATATATATATATATAATTTCATACACTCTTATTAGCTTTTTCAACAACATTTTAACTTTATAAAAATATATACTTACATATATATATATATATATATTTTATCATAAACAATTAACTTGTAAATAACTTTATAATTAATAAATAATATAAATTATTCAATTATCCTAATCCTTTGATCAGTAAAAAGGTTACCTATGGTTCGAAATCATTGAAATTGTTTCCTAGATCACAGCAAAGTCTTACACACTGCAATATATAATAATGAGTATTATATGTTAATTTTATACTAATATAAGTACTTTTCTCAACATAACCCTAATTTTTCCCAACTTATCACATTCTACCTTAAGTACTCTTTTAACTAAACCACAACATAGCACTTTATATCTCAACAAATCACAACACATTACAGCCTCAAACTTAGAAATCAAATTAGGGTAGTCCTCATCTCCTCAACTAGTATCCCTTTTCCCAAAAAACAACCTATCCTTAGCTTAAGACTTAAATTAAGCTTTAGGAGTCACATGCAACATTCAAAGCATAAATCCCTAGCTCTTACAAGATAAACCAAGACTCTCTCCCTCTCTAAACTCTTACAACTCAAAGTATAGAAGTGAAGTAGAGGGAGGTAAGGCTTATCAAAACACATGATAGTCTAAATCAACTTCCAGTATTCCAACTTGAGCAAACCTTAGTAGAGCTTCCTTTTTCTCTCATTCTTTTGCTTCCTAAACCTCAAGTTTCCCTTCCTCTCTCAATGCTTATCTATGCATTTATAATCTAATTTAATGTGTCATGTGACATGGCACAGCATGCATATGCCATGATGTATAGCACATAAGTGCCAACACCCATTTTCTTCCAATATGACCTTGATATACTCCTAAGTCCTTATCTCAATCTTAAAGCTACCCAATGATTTAAAATATTCATTTATAAATTGAAAAAATGATTACTAAAATAAATCCTCATATTTACTAATTACACCCTTAATTAGAAATTAAACCCTAATTAAACTTAGGATGTAACAATTCTCTACCCCTTTTAAGCAATTTTGCCCCCAAGATTTAACAACTACCATAAAAAGTGCCTTAGAAACAAACATGGATATTACTACCACATCTTTTCCTCTATCTTTCAAGTAGCATCTCTAAGAACTATTCCTTTCCATTCAAACTTAACTAGTCAAATAGTGTTGTTCCATAATTGCTTATCCTTAAAATCCACTATCCGTTTTGGTTCTACTCAATAGGATAAATTTTCTTACAACTCTACCTCTTGATGTAATATCTTAAAATTTTTAATTTGAGAAACTGATTACTAATGAAAGGAAAAATTAGTAATTTAGTAGACTAATTAGATAATTAGGATTGTGGATGGTAAACTAAGGTTTTAGCTTCTTTAGATGTTGAATGGATGGGATCGAGTGAAAGAATGATGATTCGAAGTGAAGCAAGGGAGCATGATAGAATTTTCCTTATTGTGCCACACCTCACGTCGTGTGTATGTCTACGGCACATGGTACATAATTTTGACTTTAAACTTTATGGATCAAACATAAAGAAAGAGGGGAAAGAGGAAATGGAATGAGAGGGAGAGAAAAAGAAGAAGGGTTCTAGTAGGATAAAGCTTCATGGACACTCAAGAGATATTTCTGACTTATTGCTTACTGGGTAAGTTTTGTACTGCCTTAACCTCCAATTCTATACTAATTTCTCTTAGTCTTAGTTATAGAAAAAATTGAATCAAGGGGTTTTAAGGGTTGTTTTCTTATCCTCTTATAATAAAAAGACTCTTCAAAGTTAAGTTAAGGTTTTACAATTGGTTTGGAAGTTAATGACTAAGCTTTGGAGCTATAGGTTAAAGTTATCTAAATTTAACAAGAGAAAATGGGTAAAATTTAATAAGAAGTGTATTAAGGCTATTATAAGTGTCAAGGAAATTTTAAAGGATGAAATGGATCTAGGAAGGATAGATGGAAGTGTTCGGAAGCCTAATTGTTATAATTAGTACTTGTAGTTAATTTGATTATTGATTTAGGGTGCTAGTTTGTGTAGATTCTCATAAATTGTGTGTTGATTAAGCAAAAGGAATTGAAGGGTTGATTGTGCCATGAGTAACCTTTCTTAATAATAAAAGGGTTGAGATAACTAAATAATTTGTTATGTTTATTAGTGAGTATAAATGTATATATAAGTGAATGTAAAAATGTGATTTTATGATTTTCAATTTAGCATTTTCTACTAAGTTCATGTTTTAGCATTCAAATGATTTAACAATATGGATTTAGTTAGAAATGGTTTTAAACAGAAAATAGAGTGTGTGTGTATATATATGTTTGTAAGCATGGGAAGTAAATGATTTTATTTGTGGGATAGCAATATGGTCCTGATAATGGGTAGGAGTTCATCCTGTGTATGTATAATAAAATTTATATTTAAGATTGTTACCATGGCACATTCGGGCAGTTTGGTAACTCCTTAGTACTTGTGAGGGTGTGGTTAGGAGTCAATGACATCCCTAACTTGTGTGTGAAAGGGGGTAACCATAGTCCAAAAGTAGAAAAGAATACCTTTAACTAAGTGTTTCTACTACTGAAGGTGTGCTCGGATCAGTATATGATTGGTTTAATAGAGTCTATAGTTTTAGTCAAGAAGCTTAGAGGTTTAGTGGATAGAGGATCATGCTAATGTGTAAGATTTTTTATGGCAAGTAGCTACAATTGCATATATATATATAGAGAGAGAGAGTGTGAGAGAGTATTTGAATATTATAAAGGTTTAGTTCACTTGTATGTAATTATTCTTGGTAGTGGACATTTAACGAGCTATTTTAGTTATTGAGATTGTTATCTCACCTATGGTTATTCATATTTTTATAGGACCTAACGTAGGAGCTCAAAAGGGAAAGATTCAGGCCCTCTTTCTAAGCTACTTGGAGTTAGTGTAAATAATTATGGTATATTAGTTATCATAAAATAACATATGCATGTAAGAAAAATATTGCACTTGTGGGTGTATTTGTGTAACCTTGCCCTATAGTATGTACATTTGTGATGTGTGTGATTTTTGAGCATTTCAAGGTGAGGTATAATGCAAGTGCATTTGTATATATTGAATTGTTTTGAAAGTGTGTGAAGTTTGGCTAAGTGCGTAAATATGTATGAAAGTGTGATTTTTGCCCAAGTGTGTGGAATGTGTAGCTTACCGACCAAACTTATGTGTATGTGTGATATTGTGTATGTAACTAGTTAATTAGGTGTTAAATGTCCTTTTGGATATGGTCAAGGCTTTAGAAATGGCCAATAATACTTGGTTTAGAATTGGGATGCTCGAACCATCTCAATTAGACATTGGATGTAGAAATGACACACGTTAGAAGTTTGCATCAGCAAATTGTCATGACAGTAAAATTTTGTCATGGTGCACATGCCCCGATACATGTGCCACATACTGCAACATATGGCCCAATTCAACTTGAAATTTCCATTTTTCCTCTATTTTCTTTTGGAGTGCAAATTTTATGTTTCCATTATGCATAAAAGATATTTTTTTTAACTTGTTGGAAGCTTTCTAAACGATTTTATTGGGATCCCAACTAACCAAATTTTATGATTTTCAATTTTAAACCTAAGTATTTGTATGTTAATCTATAATGTTGAGAGGGCATTACACTTCAAGCTCTATTACATGCAATGGATCAAGCTTGTACTTTTTCAACTGTGACATAAGAAAAATATTGTGCACTCTTATTAATTATGGTGGCAAGGCAATTTGATGGGCGATCGGCCCACTTAAAATCTCATATAGACCTATAAATTGGGGAGATAATTTCTTTTATGGATTTGCAAATTCTCATTGCTAGAGAGATTCCCAAAAATACTTGGTCACCACCATAAATTCCAACAGTCTTCTATGCCTATCCATATAACTCTTTTGCTTGCTTTAAGCTATTAACAACTTTTATCTTATCATCTTAATCTTTTAGATCATTACATCCATTATATCTAGGCCTATATTTCTCTCACTAAACTCAGTCCAATAAAGAAGAGATTGACACTTTCTTCCATATAACACTTCATACAGTGACATCTTTTTACTGGAATAAAAACTGTTATTATAAGAAAACTAAGCTAAAGGAAAATAGCTATCCCATTAGCCTCTTAACTCCTGTAACACCCCTCCTCAGGATCTCACCGTCACCCGAGGCGCTGGACACTCTCCCCCCAGGCCCCACAACAGGGCGACCCCACCCCTTACGGTGAGCATCAGGAGACAAAGGCTTCCCCGCAGTAGTGTGCGGATTATTCCCCTTGCGGAGAGCCTCCCCAGGTTCGATCCTCCAACCTCTCCTACCGTGGTTCAACGGTACCAGGTTCAGCCTCAACTTTGTTATGTAGGAGAGGTTGGAGGATCGAACCTGGGGAGGCTCTCCGCAAGGGGAATAATCCGCACACTACTGCGGGGAAGCCTTTGTCTCCTGATGCTCACCGTAAGGGGTGGGGTCGCCCTGTTGTGGGGCCTAGGGGGAGAGTGTCCAGCGCCTCGGGTGACGGTGAGATCCCGAGGAGGGCTGTTACAACTCCAGTGCACAAGTTTTAAACATAACTTCTAAAGTCTGTATGGTTCTTTTTGTCTGCCCATCCATCTGTAGATGATTTGTTATGATAAATTTCATATTTATGCTTGTAGCTCTTTATAATACCCCCTAGAATTTTGGCGTGAATTTAAAGTCGTGTTATGACACCCCATGAAACCTTACTTTCTCTTTGATATAAACCTCTGCCAGCTTCTCTAATGAATCATTTATATACGCAACCAAGAAATGGATAAATTTGGTTAATCAATCCACAATAATCCATATCAAATCATACCCAAATTGAGTCCAAGGTAATCCAGATATGAAATCCATATCAATATTGTCTTATTTCCACCTTTTTCCTTCCTCATCCTTGCAAGGGCGAACCTTAAACACACAAATTTTAGCATTCTAAAAAGTATTTAATGAGTTTTTATAAATAAAGTGCTTTTTCATAGTTTTTATTTCCATACATGCAATGCAACATCTCTTGTAATATTCACCTTGACATTACCAAAACACAGCACAGTACTACTATGATAACTAAAGTATAATTTTAAATTCATCCCAAGTCCACTAGACTCCCCCCATCCATCTCACTGACTTCCATGAGTACTTGGCTTCCTTTATAAACAACACTGAAGCCAAGGTCACCTACTATTCTTTCAAGCAAAGTACCACTTTAAAGATGGTTTTAATTTACTTAAACCACTTTTTAGCTTCACCTTCTTTCATATTCTATCAAATGTAGGTGGATTAAATTGAGAGAAACTCTTTCAAGCTAGATCCATGAAAGTTTGAGAATTATTACCACCCAAAACCCCAGATTGCTTGGGATGCTTTCTTTATAGGCTTCATCTTCTTCTAATAACTCCTTGTCATTCTCAATAGTCCTACTATCACCTATTGCTCTATCATATCTCAGCTTACCCTGCTCCCTTATGGTATTGTAGATTTCTTCATCAAGTCCCTCATCTTAACTAGCAAAGCCTCATTACTATGTGGCTCATTCCTAGGTTGCTCTAAGTTCTATCCAACTGGAATGTGATTCTTTAGTGGTAACTCATTGATCATCAATATCATATCCATGTTAGATAGATTACTGCTAGTAGTTGTTCTAATAAATCGTCATCTTGCCATCTTCTCTCATCCTAAGGATGGAAGTAACCAAAAAGAGGGTAATTTATACAAGCTAAACAACTGTATAAATAGAATGTAAGTGTAATGAATATAAATATATATGCCAACTTCCACACATCAAAGCAACAAAATCCAATACAATCAAACACATAATTCATGGTATACCAGTCTCAGAATGCATGAAATTGATACCAAATTGTAATGTTTACCTTAACATTACGAGAACATAGCACACAACACCACTATGATAACCAAGATTAAGTAATTCCTTATATTAGGTTACCATAATATAAGTGTCTAAGAAAGATTAAGTTTAAAAGTTTAAAATCCTAAGAAACCCATTTTGAAGAGATGTTCAAGCTTAAACCATTGTTTGAACCAAGCTTAAGGAAATAATAGAAGTATGGAAACAATTATTATCACATATAATGATCAAAAGATTGCAATTTGGACACTTTCTAAATTGCAATATCTACTAAGGTGCATGTGTCATCCACTATAGTAGATGGCACAGAGAGGGAAGCCTTCTTGTTAGGTAATGCACCATAAAACACCCCTGCTATCATGACAACACTCCGAGACCAATTTTTGGAGCATGTCGTTTTGCCATCAGGCATTTGATTCGAGAGATTCAAGTTCCACATGTAGCTTTTTAAGCCATCTAGCTATTAACACCTGTTTTATAACCAAACACTTTACCGTTTAAAAGTTCAATACCCAACCATAAAATTACCCTCTTTTCCTTTCAAAACAAACCTAAGGGTGTTTAAACCCATTAACCAAGTACCAATAGCCTTAGGATTACTTGAACCAACTCAAATAGGCCATAATATACCTAATTGAATAGTCATATATCATCCAATACATTTCGAGCATAAATTGACCATTAAAACCTCAATTTCACATTTATCAAGGGGTGGAAATAATCACATATAACAATCTCTTGGCCAATCACACATGAACAATCATACTATTATTTTAGCTTTTATAAGAATTTTTACCTCATATACAACAACCTAGACTAAAATACATCAAAACAACATAATCCTTCATATAAGTGCACCCAAAACAATATGCATCCTAGAGTTGGAAATATATATACCTAATTTAGTTACACCATATACCAAGTAAAGAGCTATACACACTAGCTCCTTAAATCTTAAGTAACGTCCTCCTTTCCTTTGCCCTTAGCAAAGCTTTCACTTGTAAAGTGTAACTACAGGGGTGAGTCGATAACTAAGTAACCAAATAATCTAATCAAAATACTCATATACAAGAACAATATATGAGCATATAAAGTGGCAATAAAACAAGTTGT
This sequence comes from Prosopis cineraria, assembly GCF_029017545.1. Taxonomy (NCBI): domain Eukaryota; kingdom Viridiplantae; phylum Streptophyta; class Magnoliopsida; order Fabales; family Fabaceae; genus Prosopis; species Prosopis cineraria. Next base: position 18,241,919 of record NW_026555345.1, on the reverse strand, counting down.
TTAGTTATCATTAATGCAAGCACATGTATATATGTAAGCATAACAAATGCATGATCAACACATCGCCTTATATCCTCTAACTGAATTTGCGGACTAACAATTTAATAAAATCAAGTCCATGTGACTAGAGTAGTCCAAGCTTACCAATCATATAAGGTAGCTTTAGCCAAGGATGCCTTCACTCATTCTCAGACCATAGATTCCCCTTCTTAAATATTAGAGATGTTATATGCCCAATCTATCTCAAATAGTATTAGGACTTTTAAACAAATAAAACTGAGCATCAAGGCCTCCAAAGTACTAATGTACCATATGGATTGCAAATCAATAATATCCCCATAACTTTAAGGTGAACTATCACCCTCTCATAGTGATCATTCTTGCAACTCAATTCGACATGGCCATATACACAATTTATTCCAATTTATCCATTAACATAATAAATCATACACTTTTGCAAGTACATTTAAACCTTTAATTTTAACACAATTCTTTCAAACCTTCATATATATAAATATATATACATATTCCACTTCACATAACATTTCAAAATCTCAATTAAACATTCATACTAATAAATTATTAGTTTCAAACTAATATATACATATGCAAAACTATCCAAACACACAAGTAAAAAGATTATATCATTTGATTACCACAACCCTTTTGTTACAAAAATGGTTATTATGGTAGTTTATCAACTTTTTAAGAGTCCACTAGCTCAACAACACTTGATCAGTATTAAATACTAAAAATCAATTTTACCTCTAATTAAATGCCCTTTTTACCTCATTTTAGGTACCCACTATACCTAAATGTCCTCTTTAACACAATTAACACTTCCAACATAGTCCATTCATTTCAACTAATACCCAACACTTAGATGACAATAAAATCCTCCTTAAACCAATGTTTAGAAACTTGATTTAACTTTCAAGGGCACCATCTAAGCCTATAAGTTTGGTTATAACCTAAGTGAGGATGAAATAAATACCTAACAATACCCAAACACATGTAAGAAAAGTGTTACAAAGATTCCTAAACTAAAGATCTTGGTTTTACCTCCCTCACAGTTATACTTTAACAAAAATTATACAAAGTACAAACACATGCAAGAAAAGTGTTACTAGTATGTGAAAAGTAGCAGCAAGCATGTACCAAGAAGTGCATCTACTTGTGTGCTATGTGCACAAGTAAAATTAAGCAATAAGTAAGGATAAATACAACCTTTGAAGCTTGTCATAGTGGCTTGAAGTTGTGCTTCTCTATATCTTCGCTATTTTCCTTCTTGAAGAGCTTGCAAAGATGTCCATTAACTTGCAAAATTGATGATGAGGGCTTATGAAGAAGTTACTCCATATGGAAAACCTTTAATTACAAGGAAGGTTACCTTCCCATTTATATTTAAGTTTGTCAATCTTATGAATAAATCTAGTTTGATACAAAAGCATTAGATTACCAACAAGAAATTCCTTTCTAACAACTATGTAATCATAAATAATTGTTTTCTCTTTGTAGATTCTTCAATTCTCATATACATCAAGTCTCATCTCATCTAACTTATAAATTTAAAAGAATCTCTCCTTAGTCATGAGCTCTTCATCCATTTTGAGCTTCTTAAATGCCCATAAGCCTTATGTTCAAGCTCAATTGAAAGATGACATGCTTTCCAATAGGCTAACCGAAAGGGGACATCCCTAGAGGTGCCTTGAATGTAGTCCTATATGCCCGAATTGCAGCTTTAAGGTGTAAGGATCACTCTTTCCAATTAGTGTTGATAAATTTTGAAAGAATTGCTTTCACTTCCTTATTAGAGATTTTAGCTTAACCATTTATTTAAGGGTGGTAAAGTGTTGACACTTTGTGTTTAACCCCATACTTAGCCAAGAGAGCCTTCATCACTTTGTTATAAAAGTATGAGCCTTGATCACTCATCAATGCTTTAAGGACTCCATGCCTACAAAAAATAAAAGATTTGAGAAACTACACAACAATTCTTGCATCACAAGTATGAGTAGGTATAGCTTTAATCTATTTAGAAACATAATCAACACATAATAAGATATAATTGCTTCCAAATGAAGAAAGGAAAGGTCACATAAAGTCAATACCCTAAACATTAAATATTTCATTAAAAAAATATAGGCATTTAAGGCATTTCATGCCTTTTACTCCAACCAAAAACCTTTGACATTTTGACAGGTTATATTTATTACACACTTTTCTTAGGCATTTAGGACCACATTTCATGGTAAGAAATCTTATAATGTACATTCTTGGTATTAAATTAGGGTTTTAGGCCCTAGAGAGAATTTATACATATTAGGGGTATTTTCATCATTTTTCATTTTAGTGGAAATTTAAAGGCAAATCTAGAATTTTATGTGTGCATTAATCTTAGGTCCATTTGATTTGACATATTTAGTCGTAAAAGTTGTATTTAGACCTAGGGTTAAAAAGTCAACATTTTAGGTTGATTTGTTAATTTGGCAAATTTGACCTAATTTGCATGCACACATGGCCACCTTATATTTCTCATGTGTGTTTGTAAAGTTTTGAATGAATTTTAAAAATACATGCAAAAAAAATATTTGGGTTTGAATATTTTCATATTTTATCACATGTGCAAAATAATATAGTCAAATTTCATGTTGCTATCTTAGGTGATACTTTACATGAAAGAGGCTTTGGTTCAAGACTTGGTTTGACACATGAGGAAGCATTAAGCACTTGAATTTAGACTTGAATGGGATTCAAAATGGCATGATTTTCAAGGGCTCTTAAGGCACATAAGAGTTTACCATGTACTTGTACACAAGGGATCAAGTTGACTTGTCAAAACTTAAGATAATTGCAATGTGGTTGATAAGTTTTGAAGAAAATTTCATATCTGAATTAGAGCTTCATTAGGTATGAATTCTAAGGCAATTAAAGGAATATAAGAGATTAACATGTCTATTATAAGATCTTAAATCTCTTAATCCCATGATTAGCTATTGTCAGGGGTAAAGTGGTAATTAGTATGGAATTAGATATTTAGATGATTAATTAATTATTTGTGTCTTTAGGATGTTGTATGAACAGATAAGGCTAGAAGGATCACATTTTGGGTCAAAGCAAGTGTGCGTGGTGAGAATTCTTCTCATTGTGCCACACATTGCATCTTATGCTTCATGTGCTGTGGCACATAGATTAGAAAGTAACTTCTTAAGTCATGAAATTTCATGAATTTCAGAAGGGGAAAAGTTGAAACATATTAAAGGGAGAAGAGAAGAGTAAAGGGTGTGTTAAGGCAAGCTATTTTAGAGCTGTTAAAGATGCTTTTGATTAGTAACTTAGTAGGTAAGCTATATATAATCCTTACCTTCCATTCCATCCAAATTTCTCTGAATAAGAGTTTCAGAGAAATTAAATCGGTGAAATTTTTACGAGTTTAATTCTTACCTAATAGTAGTAAAAAGTTTTTTGGGAGTTAAATTAGAGTTTTGCGACTAGTTTAGAGCTAAGCAATAGAGATCTAAACTCATAGGCTCAATTTGTTCCTAATTCAAAGAGATTTTAGGGAAAAAATCTTGTTTAACTAAAATGAGACTGGTTGAGGTAATGTAAAGTAGTAATCGAGTAATAGTAGATCAAGAATGGATAAATGAAAAAGAATAGACAGCTAAATATAGCCATAAGTAATAACTAAGTACTTTTGGTCAAATTGGATTAGTTGACTAAATTGTGCCAATTGTGTTTAGATTGGAAAATCACACATTTGAGTTGAGAAAGGAAGCTTGTGATAAGCTATAATGGTAGTTAAAATCCACGGGTGACTTTTCTAGTGACAGAAGGGTTGAGGTAACTAAATAACTTCCTCTATTTAATTATTTATTGTAACTATGTGTGAATTTGCTATATAGTGCATGAAATTGTTTTGAACTGAGCATATTTTGTAGCATTGAATACTTATTGCATAAAAAGAGATTTTGGTTAAATAAGTAATGACAATTGTGTAATTTGATATAAAAGTGTGTGTATATATGTATATGAGTAAAGTAGTGATTGGGACTATATCAATGGTTTAGAAATCATGATTATAAGGGTAGGAGTTCACCTGAGTGAAGATGTGGTGATAAGAGGATATGGCATATTCTCATTAGTGCCCGAGGGGGTAGAGTATTAGAGAATTATACCTCTGTAGTACCTTTTGAGGTACGGTGTTGGAGATGATTTTCTTAATGCTTATTAAGGTGTGGTATTGGAGATTCAGACTCCTTAGTGTCTCTATGATATGGTGTTGGATTCAATGACACCCCATTATGTGTATTGGGGTAAACCACAGTCCAAAAGTGAAATAAAACACTTTTGGCTAGGTGATTTTACTACTAAAGGTGAGCTGAGGGCTAATGAGAGTTTACATTGGTCTAAGGTAAGCCTATGATTTTGTGTTTGGATGATTTGGAGGTCTGATCGGTAGTGATCATGCTATATGTTGTATATGTAAAAAAGTGGTAAAAAGTGGTTATTATAGTGGTAAAAGAAGTTAATTGACACATATTGTTGTGATTTGAAATGAAATATGTGATATGTACTATGTTAAATGGTATATTATACTTTACTTTCATATAGTTATATGTGGTAGTCAATAGGAGTGAATTATTCTATCACTAAGATTATTATCTCACCTTCGTGGTACATTTTATAAGACAAAGCAATGATTAGGGTAACGAAAAAGAGTCTGGACCAACTTCGAGTTGTTGAAGTCATGTGAACTCAAAGTATTGTGTAATGAATTGAAAACTTGTGTATATATGTGTAAATAAGTTTCCATAAGAGATTGCATATATGGTTAGGTTGTGTTTTGATTGAAATTGTAAAAATAGTGATAATAATGAATCTTAGCCCATGTGTGAAATTATGATGAAATAAGTAATTTGGGGCTAAAATTGAATTGTGATTATATTATGAATGTAGTCATATGTGAATATGTGATGAGAAAAGGCTAAGTGAGCCAAATTGTAACAAATTGTGAAAAGTTGAGAAATGAGGAAATTGGCCATTGAGGGGCTAAATTTCAACATATGTATATATATATGTGTTATGTTGTGGTCAATAAGGTGTAATAGATCCTTTTAGACTTGGTTCAAGGCCTTATGTGGTATAATGAGATAAATGGATTGATTTAAGAACTTGGGCGTGTGAAATGTTTAGAAAAAGTGACTTTTTGCACTGGAGTGTCTAGATTTTGATCAGACTGTTAGATTGTGTCTAAATCTATCTCATTAGCTAGTTGATGAGATAAGCTTCGTGTGGGCACTTAAATCACTTCAATTAGACATTGTATGTGAAAAATGTATGCCGAAAGTTTACCATTTTTTCTATCAAATAACAGTAGAAAATTCAGACCGGCACGCTGTGGCACATGACACAGGGAGTCAGGCATGTGGCTCTGTGCCATATGTCACGATGCATGTACTGTACACTGTGGCACATGACCCATTTTCCTTGATTTTATAGTTTTTAATGTATGAAATGATTGAAATGAATGTATATGATTTATTTGCACTGCATATTGCTCTAATGCATTATGGTTTTGATGATTTTGTAAATGGGTCTTGGACCCAAGCTTTTCAAACAAAGTTTCTTATTAATGTGGTGATTTAAGTGTGTGGTGATTTGGTTAATCTTCTCTTGTATTTGGAGGATATAAGAGGTTACATCTATGTACATATGAGATTAAAAGAGCAACATTAGAATTATCACCCAATTTGACTTTTAAACTAGACTACTCTTAACCTCACTTGACCTAATGACTTATAACTAGTTTTTTAGTAACTTGTTTAATAGGTAACTTAGAATTTCAGCCAAATAGATTTAATCAAGCATAGGATTGATTTTTCAAATTATCCACTCATTTCATTAGATTTTCATCTTGAAGTTCATTAAGTTCTCTCACTTCTCTCTATACTTTCACTCTCTCTCCTCCATATCTTTCAATCTAACTATCTAAATTCCATAAAAATCACATCATTCTCTTCCTCTCATCTTCATCTACATAACACAAGAGCTTTCTCAAGGATCAAACCAAGCTTCCTTTGGGTGATTTTGAGGTGAAAATTTGGCCATGAATTGAAGCTTCATCTCGTTCATCACTTGAAGATGCAAGGCTAGATTCTTGAAAGAGCTACTATATGTTGAATCATGTATTTTGATTATTATAAAACCAAGAGAAGAGGTATTTTTTATGTGTGTAGATATAAAGAATCATGGATGAAGACATAACCTCAAGAGCATAAAGAATCAAGAGAAGATGAAGAAGTTTAGGATAAGTAATTTAAGTTCTCTTAGATTTAATGTGAAAACTTAAAGAGTTTAATCATTTTTCTTAATCACTAAATGAATGCATCATATGTCTCTTCTATATGCATTAAGACTCGTCTAAGTATGTTAAAGGTTGCAAACAATATCCTTCTTGCATGTGGTTTTTCATAAAAGATGTTTGCATGGTGAGAGGCAAAATCACGTGTAACTCTGTAGGTTACTCATAAGTTTTTGCATGTTAGACACACTGATAGCTAAATCACACAAGCATGAAGAAGTATTTCATGCATGATTAAGAACTTGTGTTGAATGTTGCTTTAAGCTTTGTCTCTACATGTAAACCATTCGTGAAAGGCCTTATTGTACATGCAAGTTTTAGCATCGATGTTTTATTGTATTGTGACAAAGTGCAAAACCACACATGATATTGATCATAGCCATGTGTGATTTGTCACTTGTTGAACAATCACACTTTGTTTTGTTGAGTCTTAAATCTTCTCAAGCCAAGCTAAAATTATTCACATGTATAATCATTGATTCATAAATCTATTTCTCTTGATAATACAAAATCTTGCTTGAATTAGGCATTGTTCCATGCGTGAAAATGCACTAGACAAGTTTGTGCTTCAATTCTTGCAATTTCATACATGATATCATTCTAGTTCCACGTGACTTTTGATCACATAAAATGGCTTTGGCTTTCTGCCAACCATTTCACATGTGAGAGAGTAGAGGTTTCACATGTGATTTGTCACACAAAACTATAATAGTTTCTTATGTGTAAAACCATGTGTGAAAGCTAATAGTACACTCACAAGTTTTAGCACTCTGATATGCTAGCATATTCAAAAGTACAAAACCACAAGAGAGAGAAATGAGGTACCACATGATTTTTAACATATAGAACTAAATGTATATTCATAAGTGTTAAAACACACGAGAGAGCAATAAGGTACCACATGAGTTTTGGCACACAAAACTGAATGGTTATTTAAAAGTGTAAAACCACATGTGAGAAGACAAGGTATTCACTCGTGATTCATCACATTCAATTTCTTTGAAACTTCTTCAATGCAAAATCACGTGTGATTATACCAATCACTCATAAGAAAATGTACCAACAGATAGAATCACTATTCCAATAATCTGTCAACATCCAAAAACTATAGAAGTGATTTATTTTAAACTAGAATAAAAACTAATGATCTTTGAGCGAACATATTATCATTTGTGTATTTAAAAAGCTTTCAAATTGTGCTTTTACTTATTGCATTCATTCATTATTCTTGACACGAATTTTAAAAGGCTCTTAAAGGTTTATAAGCTTTCATTTATATTTTTATCTACTCTTTAAGAGAGTTTTCTGTGAAAAGCTTATCTTATTTTCTCAAGAATCTTGAAAGGAGAGTTTTCAGGTGCTTGTAACAACTTACTAGATTGTAGCAAGGTTTGTTAAGTGAATCAAGATAAGATTAGTCTTAAGAGTTGTACTGTGGAAGCAAGTACCCATTAAAGCTTGTGATTTTAGTTGAAAATTTCAAATGTAATCTTGAGGATTGGATGTAGGCCAAGTTTGTGGTTAAACCAGTATAAATCTTGAGTATGTTATCTTCTTCCTTTGTTCTTTAGCTCTTCACTTTTTTCAAGTTTTAAAAAGTTTTTAAGTGTCACCCAATTTACTCTCCTTTGATTGCTAGCCTATCCTAACACTATGAGGAGGAGGAAACCTTGACTTTTGAATTTCTCTTTCTACTATTATCTATCTAGAATTACAAATTTATCTAATACTTTGATCTTGTAATCCCAAGTGATAATTTGTATGATTGAGAGATGTTTGTTGCAATATGTGTTTTGTTTCTTTAAGCACAAATTTTGGCCTCTTTGAGTGGGATCATAATTTTTATTAGCTTGATGAGTTTAATATGTTTTTTTACTTGTCAGAATCTTGCCAACTAGAATGTATGTGAATATCTTCATGAATCATAATTTTGAATATGTTGATTCCATTATATGTGCTTGACCTAATTAAATCATGTTTGTAACACTTTGGTTGGGCTTCTTGCTATCTAGGCTTTAGCTTATTCTAAGACCATAATTTTAGATTAGGGTTGGTCAAGGTGGTGGCTAAATCTTGGTGAATATAACTAAGTAATTAAAACTAAAGAGAAGAAAGAGGAGACCAATATAGCTAAGTTGTAATCAAACAAGGATAGGTGACCAAATCCACATAGGAGTTCCTACTTCTAATAGGTTTACACACACACACACACACACACACCATTCCCTTTAAAATTAGGTTAAATAGCTTAATTAGTTTTGAGCTTAAATATGCCTCAAATTCCATTTAACTTCATAGCACACTTTAACCTAAATTTTTCAACTAAGCCTCCTCATAAAAGAATGACTTAGGTTCATACTATTATTACACTAGTGTAACTTGGTATTATTTTGCTAAGATAGCAACAATCTTAGTCACATTTGAAACAATTCTTACAAAACTAAAAAGAATCTTTCAATAGAGAGGGCTAATAAAGTCCACAATTCAAGATCTTCCTAGATGTTCTTTTAGTACCAACATGCCCTCAACATGCATAAGAATGATAAAATTCAAGTATGGAAGAAACATTACATTCATTAACATATTGCCTAAGCACTTCATCACTATAAATCCGCTACATAAAAGGTGGTTTCTAGACATAGTACGTAGCTTCACTTCTCAATTTATTCACCCTAAATCGAGACCAATCACTTGGCAAAACACTACATTCAAGATAGTTAGCCATACAAGCATACCAAGGTGGTTTAGTAGAGATAGTGAAAACCACATTATCCCTAAAAGAATCAACAATTGAAGAGTTAAGTTTAGAAGTTACTAATAAATCTTCAAGATGTGGAAGCCTTGATAAATGGTTAGCTACCACATTAATAGAACCACTTCTATCCTTAATTTTCAAGTTGAATTCTTGCTTTAGAATCACCTACCTAATCAACATTGGCTTGCACTCACTACTTTGCTCATCATCTAATTAATGGCCAAATGATCACTATATACAATGCATTTAGAACAAATCAAATATGATCTAAATTTATCAAGTACAAAGACAATAGCAAGTAACTCCTTGTCAGTTATGGTGTAATTCACTTATGTGCTATCTACTATCCTAGATGAATAAGCGATAATATGTGAGAACTTACCATCTTTTTATCCAAGCACAGCACCTATAGCAAAGTTAAAAGCATCATAATTCAAAAGATAAAGACCAATTAGGTACTTGTAAGATAAGTAGTGAAACAAGTATATTCTTCAAGCATTCAAATGCATCTTTACACTCTTGACCAAATTCAAGTGCAATATCTTTTTGCAACAACTTTTCATGGGTAATGCAATTTCAAGAAAACCTTTGATGAATTTCTTATAGAATCCCACAAGACTAAGAAATGACCTTAAATCTTTAATACAAATTAGATAAGGGAGAGAAGTTATGACCTTAATTTTTGCCTCATCAACTTTAATGCTCTTAGATGATATGAGATGACCTAAGACTACACTCTTATCAACCATAAAGTAATACTTTTCAAAATTAAGGACAAGCTTTTTCTCTATGCACCTACTCAACACTTTATCCAATGATGCAAGACAAAATGAGAACTATAACAACCCTCACCCTACCCTCCTGAAGGTCTTTTAGACTGGGCCAATCGACCTCACAGCAGCAGAAGCCAGCTTTCCCCAAAGTGGTACTTGGGTTGTTCCTCACCCTACCAAAGAGGTCTTTTGGAGCCTTCCTAGACTCTAACCTCCAACCTCTACCACCTTAAAGAAGTTGAGGATTTTATGTAACAACCCTCACCCCACCCTCCTAAGGGTCTTTTGGACTGGGCCAACCCATATCATTGCAGTGAAAGCTATCTTTCTTTAAGGTGGTACTTGGATTATTCCTCACCCTACCCTCACGGGGGTCTTTTAGAACCTCTCCAGACTCGAACCTTTAACCTCTACCACCTTAAGAAAGTTGAGACTAAGCCTGGTACTATTGAGCCTAAACTCGAACCTCCAACCTTTACTACCTTAAGGAAGTTGAGGCTAAGTTTGGTACCATTGAGTCAAGTGACTTAATGGTACCAAAGGCTAGACTCAATGGTACCAGACTTAGCCTCAACTTCCTTAAGGTGGTAGAGGTTAGAGGTTCAAGTATGGGAAGGCTCTAAAAGACCTCTTTGGTGGGTGAGGAATAACTCAAGTACCACCTTGGGAAAAGTCGCATGTAGGCCTGTAAGGAGACTTGTGCCAGCACCACATTCATTAGTGTAAAGGGCTGGGGGCCATGCTGTTACAAGAATGAATCCTCATAAACCATGAAATCAATTATAAAAACCTCCATGCAATGCTCAATGAAATTACTAAAGATACTCATCATGCACTTTTGAAATGTCCCTTAGGCATTACACAAACCAAAAGGCATTCTTCTATGAGGATAATAGTGACACTTGAAAATGTCCTAAAAAGGCAAGTGAAAGCAGTTGTCTTAGTCAAGAAGATCTATTAGTACTTGAAAGTATCTACTAATACCATCAAGAAAATAATAGTGAGACTTGCAAGCAAGCCTCTCAAGCATTTGATTTATGAATGGCAAAGGGAAATAGTCTTTTCTAGTTGTATTATTATGCTTTCTATAATTAATACAAACCCTCTATGCATTTTGAACTCTAGTAGACACTAATTCCCCCTCTCATTCTTAACAACTATGATACCACCCTTCTTAGGAACCACTTGAGTGGGTCTTACCCACTCAATATTACTAATTGGGTATATAATGTCGGCACTAATGAGTTTAACCACCTTTTTCTTCACTACATCTAGAATTAATAGGTTTAATCTCCTTTATGGTTATCTAATGGGTTTTGCATGGTCATCAAGAAGAATCCTATGAGTATAAACAAGTGGATCAATGCTCAAAATGTCTCCCCATATCCAACCAATTGCATGAATGTTTTTCCTAATAGCATATAATAATGCATGTTCCTCATCACAAGAGAGAGAGTTAGAGATTATTATCAGAAACTTGTCTCCCTTTTTCAAGTAAGCATACTTCACATTGGATGACAATGACTTCAATTCTAAGTTAGGAAGTTCCATACTCGATGGCACTAGCTCTTTAAGCTCTAATCCCTTGTATATCTTTGCTTTTCGCTTTTCCTCTTCAAATTCTTTTCCTTGGTTGAGAGAAATTCCAAATAATGATGCTCAAATTTTTTTCCAAATTTGAGCATCAGCTTCATTCACCAATTTATGCATCTTCTCATCCTCTCCTTTTCTTTGGGAATTTTCCTCAATAGTCTTGATAGTTTTTAAGGCCTCTATTGTTATTTTAAATAAGCTTCCATCCTTATGCTTGGGAATCTGAAAAACATCAAGAGAAGAATAGTTACCTATACCCTTAGTACCTACAAGACAAGTAAAAATACCTTCCTTATGATCAAATATAGAAATCAAAGAAGATAAACCAAAATCCTCCACAAGAGAAAAGTCTAAAGGAGAATCCACATCAAGCAATCTAGAAGCAAGTTCCTTACAAATCTCATATAAAACTCCATCAATACAAGAGCAAACAATATTAGGCACAAAATTAGATGATAAAGTATTATATAAAAGAGGCAAAGATAAAGCATGCTCATCTACCAAGTCATTAATAACACTTTCAATGACATTTAAACCTAGTAAAGAATAGTCTTCATTCATAAAGATGTTTCATTTCTTCATAGATATTAAAGCAAACATTCTCATCATCACACTTAAGCACCAAAGTTCCTTTATTCATATCAATTAGGGTCCTTGCGATCCTTATGAATAGCCTTGCCAAAATGAGTATTTCCTCTCCATTACCTTTGCTACCCATATCTAAAACATGTTAGTAGCATGAAAACAATCAATTTTGAATGAAGTATACATAAAAGAAGACATCATGTTTATTGTTGCATCTAAATCAATTTAAGTATGTGAAAACTTTAAAGGATCAATTTGGCATGGGATTGTGAAGGATTCAAGATCCTTACACTTAATTGGGAGCTAAGGCTTAATTATAATACTAATAAAGGATGGCAATTAGACTCTTGTAATTGGTTTTAATTTCCTCTTATTATTGCAACACCCTTAAGAAATTTAGCATATTCGAGAATGTTCTTAATCAAATTAAGAAGAGGTATGTTAACTTGAATCTTTGAAAAGAAATTCATCACCTCTTGATCTTATGGTGCATTAGCTAGTGATTGAGATGCTTATGCTTGAGGGAAGGGCAACTTCTTCACAATTTCTTGACTTTGGATATCTCCTTTATCCTTCTTTTCCTCACTTGAATCCTAAACAGTTTTGGCCTCTTGATGGACAATGTGACTTAAAGTTTGTTCTCCTTGCTTTTCTTCCTTATTGGGCTATTTTTGAAGTAAATAATAAATAAAAACTTGTTCCACTCCTTCCTCATCTTCATCACTACAATAAACAACATTAGAGCATAAATTAGTATTAAAATCACAAGAAATAGGTGTTGGAATAGAAATTCTAAAATTGACATTTCCATTCACAAGCTCATTTTTTTATAATTTTAGCTGACTATTATACCACTTCTAAGCTCAATAGAATTAATAGGAGATTTTAGATTAACAATCATGTTGCTAGGTAAAGTAGATTATTGAGTATCAGAAAAATAAATATGGTTAGTTAAAATACTCATTTGTTTGTAGAAAATATCAATGGCATTCTTCATAGTGGCCATATTCTTATTTGTGGCTTTGTTTTATCTCATTAAGTAACAACTCAAAATTTTTAAATAGCATTGAAGTGGCATTAGATGATAAAGAAGATGGTCCCTTAATAGGTACAATTTTCCTTAAAGAACTAAGAAGTTCGGTATAAGAGCCATTACCTTTGCCTTGGTAAAAATTTAAAGTACTACTTTGTTCATATGGCATGGAATTGTCTTGACATTGGTACCATTAGTACCCTCCTCCTTGGTGTTCTTGATTTACAAATCTATTAGGATGTCATATGATAAATTCAAATTATTCCTCCAAGTAGGATTGTATGTGTTCCCATATATGCCTTATTGTTCTCCTCCTTGATTGCTTGTCCTATACATAGCATTTAATTCATAAGCATATTCATATTGTAAGGGACAATTAGCATCATTATACATGAAAGAATTGCAAAAAGAACTTGACATATAAACCAATGCCTTACATAGAATACTAACATTAGAAACATTCATCAAGTTAGAATTAGCATTGACTTGTGGTGAAATGATCTTTCCAATCTTATATATAAGGTCATCTAATTGTGAGCTATTCAATCCACTTGTAAACGAGTCTACTTTTGGCTCTCTTACCCTATATTGTGCTCTACTTTGTGCCATTTTATCAATCAACTCCCAAGCCTTATTAGGAGACAAATCACTAAGGGAGCCATTAGAAATGGCATCAATGCTTACTTTATCTTTAGGCAAAAAACCATCGTAAAAGTATTGAACAAGGTGCTCACTTGAAATTTGGTGATATGGACATCTAGCTAACATGGATTGAAATCTATTCTAAAACTCATTAAGACTCTCATCAAAGTTTTAAACTATACTACTAATTTGTTTTCTCAAACTTGCTGGCTTAGATGATGGAAAAAATTTATTCAAAAACATGTTCCTCAACTCCTCCCAAGTGTGAACCTTAACATGTGGCGGAAAGTTCATGTACTACTCTTTAGCATGAGACTCAAGACAAAACACAAATGCTCTAACTTGAATATCATCTATGTGAAAACCAACTAATTTTATGGTATTACAAACAAGATACAATGAATGCAAGAATCTATGGCAATCATCCTCGGGCAAACCATGAAACTTAGACAATGCTTAAGCTCAAACATATTATCATGATGAGGGATGTGCAAACTATAGGGATTTTTATTTCAATTAAGAGAATTAAGTTGCTTGATAAATATCTCATCATTTTGAGGATGGTACATGCCAACTTCTTCCCTAAATGCATGATTATGATTATGCATGAAATTGCCATTGTTCCCTAAGTTTTTAGTCTGACATGTATATTATTTAAAGCTGGAATTGCACCTAAACCCTCACAATTCTTTCTATTCCCTTGGTTGACAACCCTAAAATTTTGGTTTTGAACATTTTGGCCATTAGGATTGACATTAGGGTCATTATTATAGTCCCTATGTATCCCTAGAGGAGCTGTATCATTATTGTGATTAGGAGCAACCAAGGAGGATTCTAAGATAAGATGGTTATCTATGGGATTCTTCTCTCTTCTTGTTCTCCTTAAGGTTCTCTTTATCTCTTGATTGATTGACTCTTGCTCACTAGGTCTTCCTCAGATCATGCAATGAATGCAATAATGGATGAAAAACTAAAACCAAATTCAAAAGAAAAAAATAGTACTAAGCTACACTAATATAGTAATAGTGTGAACCTAGGTCAATCTCTATAAAGAGGCTTAGTTGGAAAAAATTGATTGAGATGTGCTATAAATTAGGGAGTGTTTAAGGAAAATTTGAACTTAAAACTAAGTAAGCAAGCAAACCTAATTACTAGAATGAGTGAAGTTGGTGATTGTAAACCTATTAAAAAGTGGGAACTCTTATATGGATTAGGTCACCTATCCTTGTAAGATTACAACCTAGCTAATTTGGTCTCCTCTCTATTACTTTAGTTTTAATCACTTAGTTATTATAATTTAGACTTAGCTAACACCTTAACTAACCTTAATTCAAGATCATGAACTAGAATAACCCAATTTCTTCATAATCTATTTCCAAAGCTATCTAAAGGTCCAGTAACCTCATTAACAATCCAAAAACACCATTAATTCATCAATCACTTAATTTTACCAATTTACCCCTTTTAAACACAAAGAATTCAAAGTTAAAATTGAGGATGTTACAGCTCTAAACTACTAGTTGAGGTCTATAATAGCTATAATCATCCTTACACTATATATAGAACTCATTTAAATATGTTCATAATGAATTAACTGCTTGCATTCATTACTTTACTTACTGCTTTAACTAATGAAAGCTCTCTATTTGACAGTTTATAGGCTTTAATTGTCATACTCAAAACGAGTTTATTTCAATATACTTCAATTTATTCCTATCATCTCTTGTGAGAGAATTTGTTAGGAAACACTCTTTCATTATCTTTGAGATATTAAGGGAAGAGCTCCCTTAGATTTATTTGTTATAGAGATTTCTCTAAATGATTGTAAAATGCTCACTATCTTAAAGTGAGAAATTGTGATGGCTCACAAGTGCCCAGTAGAACTTGTGGTATTTAGTAGATAAAATCTCAAAGGTGTTCTAAAGATAGGATGTAGGCCAAGTGGTTGGCCTGAATAATGATAAATTAATTTATGCAATCTCTCTACCCTTACTCTTTACATTCATCTCTTAAAATTTATCTTCCCTTGTATCTTCTTTTAGAAAACTTAGTATTAACTACATCCTTGATTTAAGTACTCATTTGGATTTGTAAAACCTTTTCAACTAAGTCTTAAAAAAATTACTTAAACTTTCTTTTGATTGGTGACTATGATTGTTGCTACCTTAGTAAAATAGTACTACGCTATACTAATATAATAATAGTGTGAACCTAGGTCGATTTCTATGAGAAGGCTTAGTTGAACAAACTTGATTGAAATGTGCTATAAATTAAGGAGTGTTTAGGATAGATTTGAACTTAAAAATAAGTAAGAAAACAAACCTAATTACTAGAATGAATGAAGTTAATGAGTGTAAACCTATTAAAAAGTAGGAATTCCTATATGGATTAGGTCACCTATCCTTGTAAGATTACAACCTAGCTAATTTGGTCTCCTCTCTATTACTTTGGTTTTAGTCACTTAGTTATATTAACTAAAACTTAGCTAACACCTTAACTAACCCTAATTCAAGATCATGAACTAGAATGAGCCACGGCTAAACGAGCAAGAAGTATAACTAAAGTGTTGTAAGTAAAAGTCAAATCGATCAAGAAAATTCTAATGGAATTCATATGTTCAAAATTATGAAACAAGAGATATTCACATGCATTCAAGTTGGCAAGATTATGACAAGCAAAAAGACATGTATTAATATGACAACTTAGGATCATATATATGTTTTGAAGTCACTTGCATTGATATATGTGATTTGTGGATATCTCAACCTAGCATGCAACATCCTAGTTTTCTAATCTTCTAATTAGATACTAAACAGGGGTGGATTAGTAACTAGTAAATGATTAGAAATTTAGATAATTACTTGATATTTTCGTTCATTGAAGTGTTAAATGAGCAGATATGAGTGGAAGAACCATGTCTCCAAATAAATCGTGTGCACATGGTAAGGATTTCCCTCATTGTGCCACATGCCATAACACAAGCTACTTGTAATGCAGTGCATGGCATAGAAAATGACCTGATAAATGCATATCCAACTCATGAGTTTGACAAGGAAAGAGAGAAAGCACGAAAGGAAGAGAGAAAGAAAGGGTTTGGCTACTAGGGCATCCATTTTTAAGGCATTAGAAGGCATCTTTGACCGATAGCTTATTGGGTAAGTATCACACAAACCTTTACCTTCAATTTTGCTATAATTTCTCTTAGTATGAGTTATAGAGAAATTGAATTAGAGAGATTTTAGGGGTTAGTTTATTACCCTATAGTAACAAAAAGGATCGTTGGGGTTAAATTAAAGCTTTTTTACTTGGTTTAGAGTTGAATAGTTAAGCTTTGAATTCATAAGCTCCAATTGACCCTAAATGATCTAACGTTAGGGCTAGAAATAGAATAAAGGTAAAATGAAATCATGAGAAGTGATAGAAAGTTGTAATTGACAAACATTGGTCCTAGAGCGGCTAAGTGGAAAGGAACGAATGGCTAAATATAGCTTTAAGTAGTATTTACATACTTTTGGTCAATTTGATTAATTGACTAATATGCCAATTATGTGTAGATTGGCTTATCTCGTGTGTAAAGTGAGAAAGGAAGGGTGTAGCAAGTTGTTAGTAGTTAAGAAAAATCCACAGGTAACCTTTATTATGATAGAAAAGTTGAGGTAACTGAATAACTTTTTCTATTTGATTATCTATTGTAATTGTTTAAAAGTATGAGTATTATTAGATGAAAATGTTTTAGAATGAGCATGTTTTTCAAGTTAATGTTTAATGCATGAAAGTGATTTTTAAAGAATCAAGTTTATGGAATTTCATGTTTTGTGACTATATATATGGTTTTGTAAATGTATGAAAAGGTGATTTATACGAAAGAATGATTATAGGGGTGGGAGTTCACCCATAGAGAGATGTAGAAAATGACCATATGGCATTATTCTTTTTAGTACCCAATGAGGTATAGTATTGGAGAATTATATCTTCTTAGTGCCTTTCGAGGTTTGGTGTTGGAGATTATCTCCTTAGTATATATTGAGGTACGGTGTTAGAGATTTAGGCCCCTTAGCATTTATGATGCGGTATTAGAGTCAATGACACCCCATTGTGTATAATGTGAGAGACTATAGCCTAGAAGTAAGATAGAATGCCTTTAGCTAGGTGATTCTACTACTGAAAGTGAGCTCAGAGCTAACGAGTATGTGTGTTAGTCTAAGCCAAACTTGTGATTTCAAGTTAAGGTGATTTGAAGATTCTGTTGGTAACAATCATCCTATTGCCATAAGTAGTGAATTTGTGCTAAATATAGTTGTAAAAGGCTATAATGTTGTGATTTGAAGTGTAATTTGTTTACACATGTAACATCTCAAATTTTTAATCCTGCATTAATGACTGATTAGGGATTGAATTAGTGATTTAATATGGGATAAGGGCTATGGATAGTGAAATGTTATATTAAATCGTTGGGATGTTATATGAATAGATTCAAGCAGAAGAATGGAGTCTTGAAGTAGAGCGTGTAAGCATAGTGAGGATTTCTCTTGCTGTGCCACACACTACGACGGAGGGTAGATGCTCCACGGCACATAGTGCAAAAATCAAATTAATTGAGACATGGCCTGCTCATGAAAATAGAAGAAGAATTGGAGAAAGGAAGGTTTGGCATAAGAAGAGTCTAAGTTATGTGAGGGCATGAAGTTTCGAGAACAAGAGTGACATTACCAACCTATTACTTATCAAATAAGTCTCATACTGCCTTAACCTTTAATTCTACCTTGTTTTCTCTTACTTTTAATTAGTGAGAAATTGAATTAAAAAATTTTAAAGAGTTGATTTGTTACCCCATAATAATAGAAATATTCTTCAGAACTAAACTAATACTTTGTGACTGGTTTGAGTTGGAACGATAAAGCTTTGAACCTATAACCATAACTTGACCTAATCTAGAGAGAGAGTAGTGAGAGAAATTTAGTTAGGTAAAGGTTAAAGCTTGTAATGAGAGTTAATCAGTTGTGATATGTGTGGCTGAGTATGAATTGCGTAATTGATAGTAATTAGGTGTTTAAATATGATAATTGGCACTTTTTGGTGTAATGAAATACAATAAGGTTGAGATCTCTCATTAAAGCCTTTGTAAGGTTTTAGTGTAATGAACTTTCATGTTATTAGTTAAGAATGTGTATAAGTTGCCTTAGGATTCAAACATGTGCATAATGTGGTAAATGTTGTGTTTTGGTGATTTTACACTCTCTAGCCCATTGTATACATGTGAAGGTGAAATAATAGAGTAGGCTAGTGGATGAATGTAAATATATGTTAATATGAGATTGAATTCCTTTGTTATCAATTCCGGAACTATGTGTTGTTATAATAATAGCAAAAGTTTGCCCTTTTTAAATAATAATTTATTATTAATCTTTATTTATAAATAATTTTTTAAGAAATTTGCCATTTTTTTAAATAAGATTAGATTGTTCAGACACAAAGGATGTTAAAAATTATACTAAAAGAATTATTATTAAATCATTTAATAATCCTTAAATCTAAGTTAATACTTATTCCGTCTAAAATTATAAAACACCTTTGAATAAAATATCATATACTAATAAAATTTCATAAAATATACTTTACAATTATATTTTTTAAAAAATATAAATTTTTTAAAAATACTCTTATTTAATATATTAAAAAAAAGGACAAAAATTAAAAAATATAGTAATATTACAATAAATTTATTTAATAAAATTTTATTTTTTCCATCCCAAATTATAAAATATTTTTGAATAAGATTTATAGTCTCAAAATATAAAATATTTCAAAAAAATTAAAGTTTCATTAAATTAACTAATTTTAATATTAATCTTTTTTTTATATTTAATACTAATTAAGCGTATATTTAAATTTATTAAATAGATGATATTTTTAAAAATTTATACTTTTATGATTGAAAAGAAGAAATATGATTTGGCCTAAATGGGTGATATAGGCGGTTTACAGGCTACTTATATAACATCCTCAATTTTAAATCTAGATTAATTAAGCTTAAATAGATTAGTAAAGTGTATCTTTGAGGTGTATGGCTAGAGAGGTCTAATGGGTGTGTTTGATCTCGATTTCAATTCTAAACACAGGTTCGAAGGAGAATCAAGTCACCCAGGAATAAATGATGAAGAATTTCTGAAGGGAGTAATTTTGTGCCACACATCACTGCACATGCTTGACAATAAGCCTAGAAGAAGCTCTCTGTGCCATACACTATGGCACATTATGCATCCGCCGTGGCGCATAGTCAGAATTTTATAGTATTAAGTCGTGAATTTAAAGTGAAAAAGAAGAAAAAACAAAAGAGAATGAAAGAGTCGCAAAAAAGCTGAGCTAGGGCTGAAAGAAACTAATTATTGGGAGTAAGTTGGAGCTCATAAACACTAAAGGTAAGTTTTCTTGCTTAAATTCTCCTCTGTTCTTCCATTTTCTTGATGGTAGTGGTTAAGGTTTGATTTTTAATTTTGGGTCCTTAGAAGTTATAGGAACAAACCCATTGACTTAAATAGGGTTAATAGGGGTAGATTGAGCTAAGTAAACTTGATATTTATGATTTTATGATGATTAGTGGTTAGAGGACATTAAGTATTCAAAATTTCTATAAATTTAGTGGTTGGGAATAATGTGGCTTCATTAATGCCCATTTAAGAGCTTAATGTTATAAATAAGAGTTAAAGGAAGTTAAGAAGCCTTATAGGTACTTCCTCATGAGTCTAGAATAAATTTTGAGTATTAAGAAATGATGAAATGCTAGTGGAAAATAGCTTAAAATGGATATTGATGTTTTGCATGGTAAATTCTTGTAGTATAACTACCTTTAGCACCATTCAAGCTTATTGGAAGCTTCGGGAGTGAATAGTTAAGGGGTGAAACTTTTGATCTCTCAAAGGTTTGAGGTAACTAGGAGAATTCTATATTATGCTTGTGTGTGTCTATTAGTTTATTGATTTATAAATTATCATTTGAAATGTATAAAATAAAAGAAATGCAAGTGTGGCTTAAGTTGTGAAGAAATCCACTAGGTCAAATTTATGAGTTTTATGCCTTATAATGCAAAATTTTTCCTTGAGAACAATAGGGACGGATTTTCATATTAATGTCTATTGGGAGTGTAATGATTTTTACAAATTGAGAAGCAAAATGAATCTTTATTTAAGAGGAATTCAATGATGTTTAAAAATAATGAAGTTCAATGATTTTAAAAGTGTGAGGTACAATGAAAATAGGGAAGTTCAATGATTTTAAAAGTGTGAGGTATAATGATTGTGAATTGGGAGTTCAACGACTTGTTTGGTTTTGAAGTTTCATGAAATGTGTTTGAGAAGTCCAATGAATGTGTAATGAGGATGTTCAATGAAAAATGATAATGGGAAGTTCTAAGAATTATAAATGTGTGAATTATGACATGAATGTCCATTACATGATCTAGAAAGGCAGGAGTTCGCCTAGGAAGCGAAGTAGATGATAAATTCATGTGGCAAGGCCCATCCGTGTGATGGATTGCCTAGATTAATTATATCCATACTATCATACTTGTTCAACGAGGGACTGTCCCACTAGTTCAACGAGGGACTCGAACCTAGTTAGCTATCCACCAGTTCAATAAGGAAGCTAGTCTAAGGTGTATGACACCCCATAGTATGAGAAATGGAGAAAACCATTATCCATAAGTAAGATAGGTACACCTTGGCTAGGTAATCCCCTCACAAGTGTTTAGGTTAGGGAAGTCAAGAAACATAGACTATCCCATTGAGTTATAGCCTACGATTTCATGTCAAAGGAATAATGAGGATATAAGGGAGCTGTGATCGTGCATATAGTGAGTAGAGGCACTTATTGCTTATATTGAGTCCATAATGTGGATATGTTGAGTTGAGTAATAATTTTTGCCATTAGGCTTGTTAATAAATTGTGTGAGCAATTCTATTTATATGAAAGATGCTAAAAGCATTGTCTTTCTAAGTAAATGCCATTATCTGAGCTAAGTTGTGAATTCTTAATTTCAAATGTTTCTCATGGGTTAATGTAATAATATTAATTTCCACTTGCATTTAAACTAATTGTTATGTATTAGTATGGGCTAGTCGAACCTTAGTTATTGAGTAGTTGTACTCACCCATTATCTTCAATATTTTAAGGAATAGCTCAAGAAGTGTAGACAGAGGAAAATACCTCAAGGCTTAGGATCACGATCTATTTGTAATAGGCCTCTTTATTTTGGGTAATTTATGTGTATGACAATTTCGATTGCCAACTAGGATTTTCCTTTTTGTTACTTACTTGCGTTAAGTGAAATGTATATTGTAATGGTATTTTGGGCCCTAAAAAGAGAGTTGATTATTATGTGTTTTGATGATAGGGCCAAAATACTAATGCAAGTAAGGGTAGAGATTACTATGTGATGATTTAGGAAATCTTGATGAAAATTTATGGCAAACTCCCTATACCTATGTTTTTGGATTAAGGGGTTGAGTAGTGAAAATTTGATCTTGAATCATTTCTTGTGTTATGGTGCATTGCACGAGTAAGTTTTGATGAGTTATATGTGGTCATATTGTTGCTAGTGGCTTTTGGTCCTTGGTTTTAGTTAGGACACTTAAAACTTGTGAAATTTGCCATAATAGTGTAAGTTTTAAAAAGGGCATCCAATTTTTGTTTTAAAAAGAATTTGAGCCTGAGACCAATGCCATTAGTTAGAGTCCAAAAAAAGCTTTATGTAGACTCTTAGTTCATGTCATTTGGACATCAGACAGAGATTTAGGCCATGCTTGGAAGTTAGCCCTAATGCTGTCAATTTGACAATAGAATTCATTGTCAAAATTTATGCCTTTACGCCGCGGCACATGTCATCATAGAGGCGAACACGCTGCGATGCAGGTCCAACGAGCCATGGTGCATGCCTTAAAAATTTTTAGAATTTTTCTTTTTCAGATTTCTACACCAATGCACTCATTCATGTAATAATCCCTTACTTTCGTGTATTTGTGAACTTTGATTTGCCTCTTTGTAAGACTTGATTTGACTTTAGATTTATAAACTTGGGGTCTCCATTTTGTTAACCAATGAGAATTCTATTTTTGATTATTACTATTGTCTCATTTTCCTCATTACTTAGGATTTAGGTTTTAATTATGGGATAAAATGAGAAGGATATTACAACTTGCGTGTATATATGTTATATTGTGTATGTGTATGCTCAATCAAGTGTACATTATCCACTTGGATGTAGTCAAGACCTAAAAAGTAGCTAATGACGTATCTTTTCAAATTGAGATGCTCGAGAAGCAAAATTTTAGCATAAAACAGTCAAAATGCACTTGGGTATCCAATCTTTGAAATATATATCAAATCGAAACGAAACAAGTGTCATTAGTTGGATTTCAAAACAAGCTTTGTGTGGACGCATATCTAAAATTCACACCAGAATCTGCATTTTAATAGCACATTCAGGTGTGTGTGTGTGTGTGTGTGTGTGTGTGTGTTGCGATGCATGTATCTGCATGCTGTGGCACATGGCATAGAACGGGCAACTATGGGCTTTGTGCCATATGTCATGGTGCATGTGGCACGAGCCACGATGCACTACCTTATTTTGACTAAATTTCATTATAGTGCGCATGTTTTCTTGTTCATTAATATACTTATACCTATTGCTTCTGCTGTGTGTAATGTTTTATAACTTGAGTAATTTATGCAATGATTTTATAAATCTTTTCTTGGGATCCCAAAGCTTTCTAATTTAATGATGTTGGATTGGTTAATAATATAAGTAGTAAAGCATATGGTAATATCAATGAGGGCATTACAATATGCCATGTTTAACTTTATATTATGGAATACTTGCTTCTGGTTACATGTGATAATTGATAATGGAGAGTTATTCTGTTACTGAGATAATTATCACTCCGTGGTTACATTTTTATAGGTCAAAGAAGTGATCAAGGGAAAGATTTAAGGTTGGTTTAATGTTGATAAAGTCATGCATCTCAAAGTTTTGTATAATGAACTCAAACTATTATGAATGTTGTAAATACAAGTTGCCATAGGACTTACATGTATGTTTTGAATGATAATAAGTAGTGAATTTTTATGATTATAGTGATTTTATAAATCTTAGCCCTTATTATAAATATATGATAAAATGATTAACAAAGGCTAAGATTTAGTTGTAAACATGTTATGTATGTGGAGACTTGTGATCATGGTGAATATATGGTGAATGAATTTGGTTTTAGCCTAAATACTGTGTTCTAGCAATATTTTAGGAAAGCTTACATTTGCAAAAATGGGCTATTAAAAGGCCAAATTTTGATTTATGTGTATGCATATTATAAATTGTGGTCAATCAAGTATATTAGGTCCTTTTGGATTCGATTCAAGGCCTAAAATGGTCTAGTGAGATAAAGGGATCGATTTGAACACATTAGTGCATTTAAAGTTTTTGAAAAGTAGCTTTTTGCACCTGAGTATTCAAATTTTAATCAGACCGTTGGATCGTGTCTAAACCCTCTCATTAGCTAGCTTATGAAATAAGATTCATGTGGGCACTTAAATCACTCCAATTAGACATCGTATGTAGAAATAAAGCATGCTGGAAGTTCACCTTGTGAACTATCTTATGACATCAACAAACACTATCACGCTGCAACACATGGCTTGCCACATGCGACGCATAACCCAGAGAAAGCTTACTTATGTCTCTATACCATATACCATGGTGCATAGCTGACCTTATAATGTTGTTTTTAACGCATGTAATGAATGTAATGAATGCATATGTTTAGTTTTTGCTGTGTATTTCTATGCCATGTTAAGGATTTTGATGATTTTGAAAATTGAGTCTTGGGCCCAAACTTTTTAAACAAAGTATTTGAATATAGTTTGATTTTGTTAATGTGGTGATTAGTTAACTGCTCCTAATGTCAGGTAGATATTAGAAGAGGTTACATAGGATAATATGATTGTAATTAAATTATTGTAAGCGGTAGAGATATGGATGCAAGTGATGATATTGAGATGTTTATATGTTCAGATTAGCTAAGAGATTGATATTATGATTTATTGTTACCCTTTGAATCATGGTGAATTCAGGCTTTTTATGGCCATATTGTATTTGAAATGTGTATAATAGTGTATGATTGGTCAATCAGGTTGTCTGAGGTCCATTTAAGTTAGTTCAAGTAGTTATAAGGTTGTTATCATTAGGTTGGTGGGTTTAGACACCATTGGCATGTTTTAAAAGGAAAATGAACTATTTAGTGTTCGAGAGTCTAACTTTTAAATGGTTAAGTACATGATTGTGAAACTAGTACTAATAGCTAGGTGGTTTAAAAAGCTATGTGTGCACAATGAGGAACTTTCCCCTCTGTGCCATCTGCCACGGCAAATGACATGTGCATTGCGGCGGAAGGTGTGGTTTGGGAAAAGTCTAAATTGCCCTCTCTTGGCCATTTTACGTATTGATTTCTATATCCATGCTTCCGTTATATCATTTTAATTATTTTTAAACTATATTTTGAGCTAAAATATCTTTTTAAAAAGGGTTTTCTTGAGATCCCAATATTTTAAATTTTCTTTACTAACCCTTATGTTATGATAAACTATTATAAAGAATTTAATTAATCCTAGTTATCATAATGGTATTTTATGCTAGTGTGATGTGTTTCGAGAATGTTAAGGCGGACATTACATGCTCAAGTAAGGAAAAATGACATCAAATGGTAATTTTGCATTTGGGAGTCTAATTTTCAACTAAAAAATTAGATTGAGGTGAAAAATATGTCATTATTTAGATTTTGAAATAAGTTTTGTGTGGGCGCTTAAACTATCCCAATCTAACATTGTATGTGGAAACAACGTATGCCTAAAGTTCACTTCAACAAACTATCATGACAATAAAAAAACTATCATGTGTACCATAGTGCATGGTGGCATGTCACAGTGTATGACATAAAACCAGAATTAATGGTTTTGTACCACATGCCACGGTGCATGTGACACATACTGTGGCATATGGTTCAATTTGCCCAACATTAGAGTTTTGTCCCTGCGTTTCCAATATTAGTATTTATGTAGTTCGAATGCTTTTATTGTGCTTAAATTCATATGCGTAAGAACTATGTTTAAAATATTATTGGATCCCTACTTTCTAATGATAATAAATTTTATATTTTAATGATTGTAATTAATAGGTAGTAAGCTTGAGGACTTCTAATTACCTAAGTTTGGCATGTACGTATGGGTTTAATAATGTCAAATAGGGGACATTACAGGTTGCCTACCAAATAACTTTACTATTATAGTTGTTAGGTGTTCACAATGTGTTTCACATGTCACAGCTCAAGAAATACTAGCTAAACCCTTTTCATGTAATAGAGCCGAAAGAGATTGAGCTCTGAGAGAATTAGACATACAAAGTTGAGCTAGAGCGAATAGTAAACGTGAAGGATAAGTAGCAGCAGAATAAGACTATTTGCTAGGTGAAAGTTTTTTTGGAAAGGTATGACTCCTAGTGATACTACCTAAAAGACAAAGAATAAGATGAGACGGTAATATCCATATCTATTTCCTTAGGTATATGTTATATTTGAATTTTGGGAACAAAATTCTTAAAAGGAGGAGACAACTGTAACATTTTAAATTTATAATTCTAAAACTAATTATTAATTAGAGATAAATTAGTAAATTAGTGAGTGTTTAGGATTTTAGATAGTGAATTGGTGTGTTGACTTCTTGGAATATTGAATAAATAGGATCAATGGAAGAACAACATTGTGAAATGAAGCATGCGAGCACGGTAAGAGTTTTCTCATTGTACCACATGCCACAACATATGCAGTGACACATGGCATAAAAAGTTTCTTAATAGTGACGTGTTCAGCTCATAGAAGCAAAAGGAAAGTAGTAGAGAAATGTAATACCCTCAACAATATTACCATACAATCTTCCGTGTAATCTACTAATCAATTCAAAACCATTTATTTTGAAAGCTTGGGATCCCAATGTAAAAGTTTTGAAAATCTCTTTATAAAAACCATTTAAGTTATTCAAAATAGCATACAGTGGAAGCATTAGTCATAAACATGCAAAAAAAACAACTCAAAACATTACAATTCACAAAGAGAGTAGGACATGGCTACATGTACTGCAGCATGTGGCATAGAGATTCAACAGCACTTTCTATACCATGTGCCACGACATGTAATCCTTCGTTAACACATGCACAATGACGCACATACTAGAATCTACTATCAAATTATAGATTCTAATATTCACTTCGGATGTGTGTCATTTTCATATCCAAAGTCCAATTGGGATGATTTAAGCACCAACATGAAGCTTGTTTCATAATCTAACAAATGACTCTAGTTTCATTTAAATTCAATATCTCATTTAAAAATCAAACACCCAAGTGTATTTTGACCGTTTTATGCTAAAATTTGTTACTTGTGCATCACCAAATGAAACCACTAGTCATTGGCCACTTCTAGGGCCATGATCACATCCAAATGGACAAAGAATACTTGATTGGACAGTCATATATACATGATGACACATATATACATATTTGGCCTGTAAACTACCCTTTACATACTGTTGGGCATAATTCCTATTTCTCAATCTCATTCATATCCAAGGCCAAATTTCACATCCACATCAAATATACGTCATATCCACATATATTACCACAAACATTCATAGTAGTATGCAATGTTTCCAAATCCTAGGGCAACTTATACATTTATACAATACAACTTATATTTTGAGTCATTACACCAATTCTTTCTAAGGCTTTTTAGAGAAATCTCTATTCTTAGCCCAGTTCTTTCCCCTTTGCACCACTACTACTAAAACCTAAAAAATATAAATAACTACAGGTGAGATCAAAATCTCAGGAACCAATATAGTACATAAATGTTCACTAACACAAATAACTGTATGAAAGTAACCAAAACTATTTTGATAGTTTATATATATATATAGTTAAAATAACATAATCCCTCTTTTTATCACAAAACGTTTCAAACATTCACATTTATTAGCATGGTCATCTATCTACCGATCCTCCAAGCTCCTTGACATGAAATCATAGGCTCTACTGGATCAATCACATATTGGCCAGAGCACACTTTCGATGGTAGAAACACCCGGCCAAAGGTAATCTATCCCACCTACGGACTATAGTTTTTCTCATTTCACATTCTTATGATAAAAGTATCGTTGACTTGTAACCACACCTTAATGGCATTAGGGAGTTGCCAAATTGCCTGAATATCTTATAGTGACAATTCCAATATAATGATATATCAAATTACCCATGGTACCAGCTCGTAAAATGCTGTACTGGATGTTTTATGGTTCTAGCCTGACCATATAGATTTGTTCACTCACATCTCCACACACACACATCCACGCATACCCTAGGCGAACTCTCACCCCCTATTATCATGCTTTCTACACACATTTCACTGATTTCCTATATTCACAAACTTATATTCACATATTACATATATACATACATACACATTTAGGCAAGTTAAAGACCATAATTAGTAAACTTCCATTTTACAAATCTATTTCATGTTAAAATCATTTATGAAGCAAAACCATGCATAAAAACTAACAAAACCCTAATTCCACAATCATGCAATTACTTTTACACAGTTATAATAGCTAATAAACATAACAAACTATATGATTACCTCAACCCTTTTTGTTTGCAAGAAAGGGTTACCCGTGTTACATAACCTCACTCAACTTTCTCTCGCTATTCAACTTGCCGTACATAGAAATCTACACAATTGAGGCACTTAAAGTCAATTACTTTATTAACTACTAGTGTCAATTACAACATTTAAACTAGGTTAAATTTGACCTTGTAGCTTTAAAACTTTACCGTTTTGACTCAAACCAGTCACAAAGCACTAGTTTAATCCCTAAGGACCTTTATATTACTATAAGGTAAGAAATTAACTCCTTCAAACTTCCAAATTCAGTTTCTCAATAGTTTAAACAAAGAGAAAATAGGGTAGAATTGAAGGTTAAGGTAGTACGAAACTTACCCAATAAGTAACAAGTCAGAAACGTCATCCTTTCTCCCGAAACTCATTACCCTATCGGAGATCAACTTCTTCTCCACACCTGACCCCTCTTTTCCTAATCTCTCTTCTATTTTTCATGAGCAAACAAGTCCTTATTTAGCAATTTTTTGCACCATATACCACGGTGCATCCAGCCTTAACCTCAGCACGTGGCACAGTAAGGGGATTTCTCACTGCACTTACTCGCTCTGCTTTGCACGGCCATTCTTCTACTCATAACTATCTACACATTACCCTAATGAGTCAAAACAACATTTCACTATCTAGAATCCAAATCTCACATTAAATCACTAATTCATTCCTTAATCAGTATCAACATAGAAATTAAAAATTTGGGTTGTTACAGTTCTCCCCTCCTTTAATAATTTTGTCCTCAAAATTGAAACAACTACTAATACACACATACCAAAGGGAACAAGTGAGGATATTGCTACCTTATCTTGGCTTCAGTTTCCCAAGTTGCGTCACCAAGTGTCATACCCTTATGAAATACTTTTACTAGTCAAATAGTCTTATCCCTCGATTGCTTATCTTTCACATCCACTATCCATTATAGTTCTAGTCTGTAAGTCATATTCTCTTATAGCTCCACATCTTCAGGCTCAATCATATGAGAAGGATTTGATTGATACTTCTTGAGTTAAAGCATGTGAAATACACCATGAATCCTAAATAATTGTGGAGGTAAAGCTACTTGATAAGCAACCAAACCGATTCTCTCTAAGACTTTAAACAGACCCATAAATCTAAGAGTCAACTTCTTAGCTCTAATTGACCTCTTGATTCTCATTACTGGTGTAACCTTTAGAAATACATGGTCACCTACTAGAAATTCTAATAGTCTCCTTCGTTAATCTACATAACTCTTTTGCTTGCTTTGAGCTGTCAACAGTTCTACCAAATCAACTCAATCTTTTATGTAATTTGGTCCACAATGTTAGGCCCCATAATGCATCTTTTACTCAACTCTATCCAACAAAATGGTGATCTACATTTCCTTCCATACAGAGCTTCGTATGGTGCCATTTGAATACTAGAATGATAGCTATTATTGTATACAAACTCTGCTAACGGCATGTAGTTATCCCAGTTACCACACAACTCTAGTATACATGATCATAACATGTCTTCTAGGGTCTGAATAGTTTGCTCAGTCTACCTATCAGTCTGAGGAAGATACGCAATACTAAACTTTAAAATAATACCCATTGCTCCTTGTAGTGCTCCCCTGAATCTGGACATAAACCTTAGATCTCGGTCAAAAACTATATCCTTAGGTACTCTATGCAAACACACAACTTCTCAAATATATTACTTTACTAACTTCTTTAGAGAATCACTAATTTTAATGGCTAGAAAATGAGCTGACTTTGTTAATCGATCAACAACTACTTAGGTAGCATCGTGTCCCGACTGAGTTCTTAGCAATCCAGAGATGAAATCTATGGAAATGTTGTTCCATTTCTACTTAGGTATCTCTAATAGTTGCAATGTTCTAGCTAGCCTCTAATGCTCAATCTTAACCTTCTGACAAGTCAAGTATTGTACTAAAAACTCTGTCACTTCTCTTTTTATTCCTGGCCAATACCAGTAACGCTTCACATCCTGATACATTTTTGTAGCTCTTGGGTGAATAGTATATTTACTTCAATGAGCTTCGTTTAAGATCACCCTTCTTAAATCTGCATCATTAGGTACACAAATTCTATCTTAATATACTATAAATCCATCATTATTAAAACTGAAGTCTCTAAACAGGTTCAATTCAACTTCCTCTTGAATCCCAAGGAGATATTTGTCTTCTAACTACGTCATTCTCAACTCTCTCCAGAATTTACTACTGATCATAGTAGTATAAGTTCCAGCTAGAGCTTTCAATAATGCATCTTGTTGAGAATCTATAAAAGACTCCATTAAATTATATTCTTGCACCATCAAGCTAGCTATATGCAATGTCTTCCTGCTCAGTGCATTAACTACTATATTAGCTTTCCCCAGATGGTATTTTAACTCAAACTTATAATCCTTGAGTAACTCCATCCACCTCTTTTTCCTTATATTTAATTCTTTCTTATCTATCAGATACTTCAAGCTCTTATGGTTGCTAAACATGCTAAACACTAAACCGTATAGGTAATGATGCTAAATCTTTAACTTAGAGACTACTGCTGCAAGTTTTAAATCATGATCCAGATAATTTTCTTCATATGGTCTCAACTGTCTTGATGTATAAGCCACTACTCTTTCATCTTGTATCAGCGCACAACCCAAACCTTTCAGAGAAGCATCCATGTACACCTCATAAGGTAGTCTCATATTTAAAATTATCAACACAAGCACAGTAGTCAACTTTTCTTTCAACTTCTGAAATATAGTCTCACACTTGTCATCCTAGATAAAACACTGATCTTTACAAGTTAGTTTAATAAAGAAGCAATTTGAGAAAAACCTTAGATAAAGTATCGATAATATCCAGCTAATCCTAGAAAACTTCAAATCTGCATAACTAAGCTGGGTCACTTCCATTTCAACACAGCATTAACTTTATGAGGATCAACAAAAATCCCATCTGTTGACACCACATGACCTAAAAATCTAACTTTTTTAAGCCAAAACTCACACTAAACTTGGCATACACTTATTCTCTTTTAGGATCTAAAGTACAATCTCGAGATGCTTCGCATGTTGTTTCTCGTCTTTTGAATAAATCAGGATGTTGTCGATGAACACCACAACAAAATTGATCTAAATATGGCCTAAAAATATAGTTCATGTAATCTATGAATATTGCAGGTATGTTAGTTAAACCAAATGGCATAACAAGAAATTCATAATGGCCATACCGCATCCCAAAGGCCATCTTGGGTACATCTTTCTTAGAGACCCTCAACTAATGATATCCTAACCTCAAGTCAATCTTTGAAAAGACTAAAGTTCCAGCCAATTGATCTAACAGATTGTCGATCCTAGGAAAAGGTTACTTATTCTTCACTGTCACCTTATTCAAATGTTGTTAGTCAATACACAACCTTAAGTTGCCATCTTTCTTTCTCATAAATAATACTAGCGATCCCCAAAGTAATACACTTTATCTAATGGACCCCTCATTAAGCCAATCTTCAATTTGTTTCTTTAATTGATTCAACTCTAAGGGTGATATCCAATACAGAGCTTTAGAAATTAGTTCAATACTAAGAACCAAATCTATTAAGAATTCAACTTTCCTTTCTGAAAGTAATTAAACATATCTTCTAAAAATACCTCAGGAAATTTACTTACTACTCTAATCTTCTCAATACTCCTATCATACACACTGCTAGCCATACATCTCACTATGTAAGCACAACATCCTTGCTTGATCAACTTCTCAACTTGTACAACTGATAAAAATCTGGCTTGCTCAGTAGAATTGGTCCCTACCATCAACACTAGTAAAGATACTAGCTTCCTAGTATAGTCTAGTATAGCATTATTAGTTGCTAGCCAATCGATGCCCACAATCATGTCAATCCCTTTCATAGGAATATAGATTAGATCGATCATAGACACCTAATCCTTAAATATAATTTCTATTTTCTGACAAGTCTTACTAATAACACTCAAGGATCCTAAAGGTGTAGTCACTTTAATAAACATAAGCAACTCTTTGAGCTCTAGTTTCAGCCTATCTACACATTCTTCTAAAATGAAAGAATATGTAGCTCTAGAGTCAAACAATGCTTCTATTCTATTAACACGAACAAAAACGGTACCCTTAATCAAGTTCGAAGACGCTCTGGCCTCTTCTTGTGTCATTGTAAAGACTTATCTTAGAACAATTGACCGTTGCTTTGTTACCTTAATTCTACCCTCAAGACAATATTTGGCGATGTGGCTTAGCTTCCCATACTTAAAATAGGACTAGCACTTGCCCGCATGAAATCTATCATAAATACTGCATTGAGGTAGTCTTCCAGTGCTAAAAATAGGAGCTAGTGTACTTGAAGCTTGTCTTAAAGGTTGCGGAGGCCCAATTCTAACCCTAGCACTACACTACATTGAACCTCTCTAAATAGTCTGGGTCTAAGAACTTGTAGTAAAACTCCTCTTCCCAAAAGCTCTAGAACTTCCTAAGCTACAAACAGGCTTCCTCAAAACACTGCCTAATAAACCCAAGGAAGAAGTAAACGTTCCTATACTGTCTCTCTTCTTCTCAGCCTCAACTTTTTTACCTCTTCTTATAATCGTTCTCAACTTGTGGCAATTTCTTCATAGGTAGTAATATTGAATAGAGTAATCTACTGCCGATACACTAGGCGCATATTTTCTAACAATCACTCAGCTTTCCACTTTATATCATTGTGGTGATATAGATATGTTGAGCAGACTAACAAATGATTGAATCTTTTAATGAATTCTTCTTCATCTAGATCCCCTTATCTAAATAAGTAGCACTCCTCTTCCTTTTTTGGTATGAAAAGATGTCGAGAAATAGTAATCAAAGAATACCGCTTGAATTCTTTTCAAGAATACCTTGCACAACCAAATGGTCCAACTGAGTCCTACCATCTCTTGGCCACTTTAACCAACTGTACTTTAGCCAAAGTTACTTTCTACTCTAACATATACGTCACTACCTCAAATATGATCTCAAGGCACTTAATCTACTACTCGACTCCCCCTTTTCATACTACCATCGAACATTGGTGGACTAAACCTCACAAAGTCCTTCCAAGCTCAATCAATGGATGGATAAATAACAACTCCTATAGCCTGTCTATCTGAAGATTGAAATGGCTAAGGTCTACTATGAGCTTCCTCTTATACTGATCTATCTTGTCCCCTTTCATTACCCTGATCTGTACCCCTCAATAATACATCATGATCTTGCACTCTTTTCCTGATGTTGATCATCATGTCTCTTAATTCTTCTAACAAGCCATCTTTCTTATTAGTTTATTAAGCCTCATCTGATTAAACCTCTGGCATAGGCTCATCCTCAACTAGACATCATGATACTCGAGTACTTCGTGAAGCTGAAGCACCTCTTCTCCTCATTTTTTCCCCTCCTAAGGATGAAAGTAAAGAAAGTTAAGCAAAAGGGAAAGAAGGGGTGTAATGAATAATATAGGATGAAAGCAACAAACAATCATGGTGACCATATCTCAAAACTTGAGAAATTGATACCAATTGTAATGCCCTTAACAATATTACCATATAATCTTCCACGCAATCTATTAACAAATTCAAGACTATTTATTTTGAAAGCTTGGGATCCCAATGTAAAACTTTCAAAAATCTCTTTATAAAAACCATTTAAGTTATTCAAAATGGCATACAGTGAAAGCATTAGTCATAAACACGTAAAAAACAACTAAAAACATCATACTTCACACAAAGAGTGGGCCATGCGTAGCGGCTCATGCTATATGCATCACGGCATATGGCACAAAGGCCTCAGCAGCATGTTCTATACCATGTGCCATAACATGTTATCCTTCGTTGACACATGTGTTATAGCGCACATACCAAAATCTGCTATCAAATTGTAAATTCTGATATGAACTTCAAACGTGCAATGTTTTTACATCCAATGTCCGATTGGGGTGATTCAAGTACCCACATAAAGCTTATTTCATAATCTAACCAATGACACTAGTTTCATTTAAATCCAATATCCTATTCAGAAATTAAACACCCAAGTGTATTTTTACCTTTTGATGCCAAATTTTGTCACTTGTGCATCTCTAAATGAAACCACTAGTCATTAGCCACTTTTAGGGCCATGGTCACATCCAAATGTACAAACAACACTTGATTGGATAGACATATATAAACATTTAACCTGTAAATTGCCCTTTACACACTTTTAGGGCCAACCCTAGGTCATCTCTCAAGGAATGATTTTAAGTCTAATTTAAAAGTTATCTAGTAAAATAAATCACCTAAAGTTTGAAGTTGATTAACTAATTGCTAACCTAATTATCTAGTGAATTAAGCTAGAAAACTAATTCTAATTATGAATGAAATGGACTTCCTTTTTAATGTAGGAACTATACGGTGTTGCTAATGGAAGAATCCTAGCCTCTAATTAATTATTACAGCTAACTCAACTCCTCTTCCTTAGCTGAAAAATGTATTTACTTAAGACAATTATCTCAAGCAACCTAGCTTCACTAATTCAATTCCTTAAGTGGTATTACAAGCCCCTTAGGTAACCTTACTAGCTTAGCTTAAGAATTAACTAAGTGTTTATTTAAAATTCATTCTCAATTGCCACTGGCCAAAGCTGTATCCAAGTTTAAAATTATGAAAACTCAAGCAACTCATCAAGTATTTACCACACAATTACATGCTAGGCTAATACAAGACATTCACCAAATGAAATCACATATTACAATGCAAAATCACTAAGTGGCAGAAATTTCCAGCAACAAAAGGAAGTGAAATTCAAGTCAACAATCTTGTTTCAACACTAACAATTAAACCAACTATGAAACTAAAGTCAAATTGAACCACAATCAATAATAGTCATAGTATTCTAATGGAATTAAAACAAGATGAAGAAATAGTTGAGCTTAGCTAAATGAAGACTTCAAAACTCCTCTTCCATCAAATCCTCCCAAGGATTCCATGGAGAATTTAGCTAGAAAACATCAAAACCATCTTACTCCTTCAAGAACTAGACGTAGCCAAGTAGAGCTCCATGAAAATGGTGGAATCAAGCTTTAAATCTCCTTGCAAGTAGTAGGGATAGGTTCATCCAAGTAAGTGGAATGGAATGGTAGTAGTTTTGTGGAGATTTGATGGCTGAATGTGGAGTTATGGGTGATGGAAAAATGAAGAAAGCAAAGAAAAGGTGGAGAAAAATGAAGAACAAGATGAACTAGAGAGAGAAAATGTGGAAGCTGAATGAGATGAGTGTTTGATCTAATTTGAGGGAGTAAATGGCATGCTCACCCTTGTTTCCCATCAGCTGAAGGCTTAATTAAAAAATAAGAAAAGAAATTAAAATGGAAATGGGAGCCTTATCACACTTGCAAGGTGGCAACCTCCTATTAGTTTGTAGATGATTCCAATGTGTGTGTAATTTCCCATGTGTCATCTACATCATTTAAGCTAATTTAATATCCTAAAGATAGCATAAATCACATGTAAGCCATTGACCTCAAGGAGTGTTGACTTCAATTGCCCAATTGATGCACAAGTCACATGCCACCTATGTCACATAAATCACATAATTCAATTAAATGGCATGTGATATAATAAAATATAATTAATGTCCAAAATTAAATTCATAATTAGAAGAAAAAATTTATTAAAATAACCAAGTTTCAATATGCACAAAATTATATAAAAATTTTCACACAAAAGCAAACCAAAAACCAGGTCAAACTAAGACACTTAAGAAAGTGTTGACTTTTTTATTTAATTACTTCCAAACTAAAATGAATTTTAAAAATATAATTTCACTACTCATCAACTGGATATAAAATGCACTTTTTCAATTTTTCTTGTATATTTTCTCAAAAGTTCATTTTTTAGACCAAAATGCCCCTAGTGCACTGAACCTAGAAACTTAGGCAAAATTCCAAATCTAATGTAATGTATACACTTGAAGGTGATAAATCATTAATAAAAGAGTCCTAATTGAAAAATAAAAGTGGGTAACAAATGTGTTCTATCACACTATCAAAACCTGAAAAATATAAATAATCATACGTGAGATCAAAATTTCAATAACCAATATAGTTCATAAATGTTCACTAACATAAATAACAGCATGAAAGCAACCAAACCATTTTGATAATTTATATATATATATAGCCAAAATAATGTAATCCCTCTTTTTATCACAAAACGTTTCAAACATTCACATTTATTAGCATGATCATCTATCCATTAAACCTCCAAGCTCCCTGACATAAAATCATAGGTTCTACTGGATCAATCACATATTGATCCAAGTACACTTTCTGTGGTAGAAACACCTAGTCAGAGGTAATCTATCCTACCTATGGACTATAGTTTCCCTCATTTTGCACACTTGTGATAGAGGTGTTATTAACTCATAACCGTACCTTAATGGCCACTAGGGAGTTACCAGACTACCTAAATGTCCCATGGTAACATTCCCAATATAATGTTGTACTAGAGTACCCATAGTACCAGCCTGTAAAATGTTGTACCGGATGTCCTATAGTGCCAATCTGACCATATGGATTTGTTCACTCACATCTCCACACACACACGTCCACACATATTCTGGGTGAACTCTCGCCCCATGTGATCCTACTTTTCACACACATTTCACTATTTTCCCATTTTTACATACTTATATTCACATATTTATAAATATACATTTCGGCAAGTCAAAGACCATAATTAATAAACTTCCATTTTATAAATATATTTCATGCTAAAACCATTTATGAAGCAAAATCATGCATAAAAACTAACAAAACCGTAATTCCATAATCATGCAATCACTTTTATACAGTTATAATAGCTAATAAATATAACAAACTATATGGTTACTTCACCTCCTTCTGTTCACAAGAAAGGGTTTCTTATGTTCACAACCTCACTCAACTTTCTCTCACTATTCAACTTGTCATACATAGAAATCTACATAATTGAGGCACCCAGAATCGATTATTTTGTTGACTATTAGTGCCAATTACAATATTTAAGCACCAAAACACTATCATTTCCCTTTTTTCGTGCCCATTCATGTGTATTATAGACAATTACCACTCGATACAAGCACTAACCTTTCCATAATTAGATTTCTCTCATTGCTCTCTTTAAACTAGGTCAAATTTGAGCCTATAGCTTTAAAGTACTAGTTTAGTCCCTGAGGACCTTTCTATTACTATAGAATAAGAAATCAACTCCTTAAAACTTTTAAATTTACTGTCTCAACAATTTAAACTAAGAGAAAATAGGGTAGAATTAGAGGTTAAAGTAGTACGAGATTTACCTGATAAGTAATAAGTTGGAAACATCATCCTTTCTCCCAAAACTCGTTGCCTTAGCAGAGATCAACTTCTTCTTCATGCCTGACCCCTCTTTTCCTGATCTCTCTTCTATTTTTCACTAGTAGACATTTCCTTATTTAGCAAGTTTCTATACCATACATCATGGTGCATCCAACCTTAGCTACGATGCATGGCATAGTAAGGGAATTTATCATTGCACTCACCTACTCTACTTCAAATAGCCATTCTTTCACTCATAACTATCCACACATTACTCCAATGAGTCAAAATAACATTTCACTATCCATAATCCCAATCTCACATTAAATCACTAATTCATTCATTAATCAGTATTAATATAAGAATTATAAATTTGGGATGTTACAAGAAATGTGAATAGAGAGAGAGAAGAGACCGTGCTCTACTAGGGCAACTAATTTTGAAAGCTTGGGAGACATTTTTGACTAATCATTTACCGGATAAGTTTCGTACCACCTTAAGGTCTGATTTTATCCTAATTTCTCTTTGTTTAAGTTATAGAGGAATTAGATCAAGAAGTTTTAAGGTGTTTATTTATTACCCTTTGGTGATAAAAAGATTCTTAAGAGTCGAACTAAAGTTTTGTGACTAGTCAAGGATTTAATGATTAAGCTTTTAAGCGATAAGCTTAAATTAGCCCTAAATTAATGAGTAAGATGTGTAAGTTCTTCTAAAGGTGTTAAAAAAGTTTAAATAGGGTTGTTGAGACCTAGGATAATCATTTGCATGAAAATGAACAGCTAATTATGATTAATAGTGATAATTAGCACTTGTAGTCAATTTGGTAATTGACTAATAGTGTTAATTTGCATAAATTATCATACTACATGTGTGATTTATAGATAAGCAATTAAAGAAATCTAAGGATAACCTTTCTAGTAATAGAAGAGTTAAGGTAACTGAATAATTCACTTTATTTGATTAATTAGAGTAACTATTTGTGAGTGTTATTCTTATTGCATATATGTGTTTGAATTTATGGCATATTTGTGAAATAAATGTATTGTGCATGAAAATGATAATGAATTTATAAACGTATGTGTATATGTGTATATATATGGGTTGGATATAAACTTGTGGTTTGTATGTGAGAATTTTGAGCATGATCATGTTAGGGGTGAAAGTTCACTCATAAAGAGGAATAGTGAAAGACCATATAGCATATATTCTCCTGAGTGCTTGATGTCATATCTAGATTTTACACACTCTTACTAACCATATTAGGTTCACATATTTACAAGTAGAGTGTAGTAGATACTAAATTTTAAAACTAGCTTTGCTATATTGGGTTAACCATTCATAAGGTAATATTGAAAATTCATAATTAATTTGATAAAACTCAATTGATAGTAAAACT
This sequence comes from Prosopis cineraria, assembly GCF_029017545.1. Classification (NCBI taxonomy): domain Eukaryota; kingdom Viridiplantae; phylum Streptophyta; class Magnoliopsida; order Fabales; family Fabaceae; genus Prosopis; species Prosopis cineraria. The sequence goes on along the minus strand of NW_026555345.1, from coordinate 18,202,687 downwards.
TAACTTGGATTGAAGGTTGATATGTTCTTTATAACTAGAAAATATTGCCCTGAATATTGGACAATATATTACAGCTCGAAACTAAGATTTCAAACATGTATGCTATTTGGGCCCTTTGAAAATCCATTAACTAAGGCAGAATTTAGAAAATTCATATCTAGAGATTTATAACTTCAAAAAATTACATTCTTGGGCTCATTAAAAAGATAATTAAATCCTTTATAAAAGTAAATTATCAAGCTTCTAAAAACTCAACCCACTTTGTACAGATTATTAATACAACTAAACCTTTTAGTTAGCTCCCTTTCTTGTTCTGGAATATAAAGGATAATTTTGAAATTTTACCAATAATTCTATAAAACTCCTTTTTATGTAAATCTTGACTTGTTTTAAAGCTAAAGGAGTTTAATTTGTTATAAAATTATTTATAAAATATTTTCTTTGTCCCAATAAAAATGTAACACTAGAAACTCACTATCTCTCAACTTCAACAACTCACAGTTTCCAAATTTTTTACCTTTCTCTTTTAAAAATCATAACTCAAGTCTTACTGAACCAATTTAGGTGATTCTGGGCTTATATTAAAGCTTAAAATGTCGACTATATTGTATATTAGATAATATTTTGGGGAGTGAGATTATGATAATCTTAGTAGTAACTTACACTTTATAGATTATAGTTATATTAGCATGCAATCATGAAAACAACTATCAAACAAGCAAACTAGCAAGCTACAATTCTTCACTTTGGAGTTATATGCAACCAACAACTTGGAAGAAGAATTTTGCCCCTCACTTCCAAAAACAAGAAGTAAAGAATGATCCCAAAAACAAGCTGATTTACTCAAGTAAACAATCATATAATGAGCAAAGTATAAGCTACTCCCTTAACTCCTAGCTAGAACAATAAACACTTAGTCTTCTTTCTCATGAACTTGATGACCCATGCTCTTCTTTTCCTCTCTTCTCTTTTCTCCCTTACTCTCCCTTTCTTTCAATTTTAGAGAACTACCAATGAGCTCTTAAAATGCTGATCACTACTTAAATAGAGGAAGAGAAGTAATCTTAATCACCCTCTAATCTCTCCACAATTTGACACCTAATACAATATTTTCCACCTAATCTAATTCATTGTTTGACACCTAATATTCCTTTTTAAAAGAAAGTGATTTAACTAAGTAAACAAAGAGGAAGGAAGTAGTAGTGGACTTATTCAAAATGAGGTCATGGTAATATTAGAGGTATATAATATTTTAGAAAATGAGGGAGATGAGTAATTAGTAGAAGTAATGAGAAATTGCCTACTACTCTCATTAGTTTGCCACCCTTAATACTAACATGACACATAATATCATCTATTTAATAATTGATTATTTAATTAATCAAAATGGAGGAAGTTTTTTCCCTATTTGAGCTAATCAAATACAATGAGTTCCTAAGAATGAAAGTAAATAAAAGATAATTCAAATTTAAAGGTAATTTATAATAGATTTAAGATAAAATGTTGGCTAAACAAATGATCATGAATAGATGAAGAAATCCTTTCCAAATGAGACATCATAGTTAACATATTGCATTAAGAGAAAATTAGAAACTAATATAGTTTAACATTAATAGTCAATTTAGGACCTTGGTAACTTAGGTGGTAAATTTTAATACCTACAAGCTCCTAAATTATGTTGAACCTTAGATTTGATGATAACAAAATAAGAGAATTTTATGATTTACAGGATTAATAAAATGGCTTATAAGGAAATTCATGCTCGTTGCTTAATATTTCTAACTTTCTACCTTATTCCTAAATAAGTATGCTTATTCTAAAATAGTTCTGCTTACTCCAAAATAGCCATGAAACTTGGAACAACTTTTGTAATCCTTCTTTACTTATTTATCCCTTAAAATTCAGTATTTGACTTGATTTTAATGATTAGAAGGAATCTCAAGTTAATTTAGAATCAAAAATCAAATTCTAAGAGACTTTGTTAAATTTTGAAAAATGGGTCCTTATTTCGGAATAAGTATCACTATTCTGGAATAGCTTATTCCTCATTATGTCCTCTTATTCCCAAACAGCTTCACATTACCTATTCAAAGATTACCTATTTCGAAAGAAGATTGCTTATTCCAAAATAATAGGTTCTTCATTCTGAGCTAATAGTATGCAACTCTCATAACTTCTTATTCGAGGAAGTAGCTTATTCTAAAATAGCCTTGACATATTCAGGAATAGTCTACTCTGGAATAATTTATTGGGATTTAGCTCCTCTTATTCCTAAATAAAGAAATTTGATTCAACACCTCAAAAATCTATTCCAATGTATTTCCTTTTCTTTGAAATAAGCTTGGCTCACTTCCTGTTATCTTGTTCTTCACTATTTTAGAATATGCCTACCTATTTCGAAATAGTCATTGTTCCTGATGCTCTGCTTCACGTGAGAAAAACAAGGGTGCATCATAATCTCTTCTAAATACTTTCCTTTCTCATTTTGAATGGTTGGTTGGTTATATAATCATTCTAAACACTTTCTTAAGATAATTTAAGCTTACTTTGATCTTATTCATATATTCCTGAACATTTAATAAAGAGAGATGTTATTTTCCTTACTTGTCGTGTGAGAAGAAAAGCTCCACCAAAAAGCACTGTTACATTGTCTCATTTTGGAGAATTCTTATATTACTTAGAAGAAAGATGATGATAAGTCTAATGGCTATTTACTTAAGAGTAATAGATCTTTTATGAAGCCAAGTTATAAATACGAGCATTTATAAAGACAAAAAAAGTCAAGGAAAGAGAATGATTTCAAGCTATTCATCTTTATTGCTTACTAACCTTCTAAGTTTATATTCTTTATGAGAGAACCTCATTGATTTATATCAACTCTAAGAGAGAGATTTTGACAGTAGTAATTCATTCTTAAATCTACTTTGTTTATCTTTGTTTTTCTTTATTGAAACAAGTATATCATTATTTTTATAAGGGGGAGTAATTCAAACTCTAGTATAAGTTTGAGATTATACTAAGACTATCGAGAGCCCGGATTACTCTTGGTAAAATTAGTGGAGAAAATCTCAAGTAGTACTTGAGGACTAGACGTAGGCTCAAGTAGTTGGAGCTAAACTAAGATAAATATATGTGCCAACTTTTCTCTCTATTCTCTTCAAAGTGTTTGGTGATATCATTCTAAACTCATCTCTTTATTTTCATTATCGTTAACAATTTTTTATAAAGCCCAATTCACCCCTTCTTAGATGAACTTTTAAATTATTTTTCTAATTTTTATCTATTTTTCCAAAAGGTAATTGTATAGTTTAAAAATATATTCCAATATATCTTATGACCATCTACCTAAATAATTTTAAATCATTTTCACCTCTCATCAAATTTCCTAATAATTCACGTTATAGTAAAAAGTAAAATCTTACCATAAAATATTTTGCATGTAGTCCTAGGATCTTTCTTTTCATTCTAGTCCTTATAACTCTAACCTTATTTCCCAACTTCTTTCCATCTCAATTACTATGATTCCTTTTCTTTTTTATATCAAGGATCTTGTATAGCTTAAAACATATCCTAAAAGCCTCTACTGTCAGTAAGCATTTAGCTTAAAAATATAGGATGTTACATCCAACAGGGTATGGTGTTGGAGAATTTGTCTCCTAAGTACTTAGTAGGGTACAATTTGGAGATTTCTCTCCTAAGTACCCATATGGGTGCAATTTTAGATATTTGTGCTATTAAGCATCTATGTGATGCAACATTAGAGTAACGACAATCATCTAGGATAGGGGAAACCATTATCTAGAATCAGGACAGAATACTTTTGGCTGGGTGATTCTACCACTGAAGATGTGCTCGAGTCAATGAATGTGTGAGTGTGGAGCCTATAACTTTAGTAGGGGTAATATGGAAGTTCAAGTGTTAGATGATCATGCTAGTGGAAATGAGATATTGTGAAAATGATTTTATGAAAAGTTGTATTTATTTGGATATGTATAAATGTACTATTATATATAATTTTTACGTATTTATAGTTATACATATTAATTAGTAGTTACAAGTTATTCTATTATTGAGATGATTATCTCACCCCGTGATTATATCTTTATAGGTCTTGTTAGTAAATAAGGCAAAGGGAAAGACTCGAGACAGGCATTATGGGAGTACTGCCATGCTACAAGAGTTTGTGTAATGAATTTTTTGTATTGTAGTTATAAATGATTGAAGTTGTCATAGGAATGCATGAGTATGTACTAACTAATGCATTTGTATAGTTTCAGTGGAAATCTTAGCCCATGTGTGTTGAAATGTGTGATATGTGGCGAAATGTAAATTGATGGGCTAAGATAAGATGTAAATGTGTGATTATGTGTATGACTATGGTGATTATGTGGAAATATGGCCATAAATGTTGTGTTTATGAAAATTGTGAAATATAGGTCATATTGTATGAAAAAGGGAGATTTGACGATCAAATGTGCATGTATGTGTGATTGAGATGATATCGTTGTTTAATCAAGTGTAGTTGATCCTTTTGAATTTAGTTCAAGGCCCAAAGTGGTCTATTGAGGCAAAGTGTTAGGTTTGAATACTGGGGTGCATAAATTTTTAAGAAAAGTGACTTTTTACACCCAAATGTCTAAACTGAAATAGGACCATTGGATTGTGTTCAAACATGTCTCATGATAAATAATAATTTTATATATCTTTTATCCTTTTAACTTAGATTTTTAAATATTTAATTGAGGTTAATTTATTTTAATTAGATATTATTTAATTTTATTAGCCAATATTCAATTTTGAGATTTTAGCTAACTAAATCTATCATTTTAAAATATAAACAATATCTTTAATATTTTTGCACAGTTACTATTTAATTTTATTTTATTTATATAGATTTTTTAGATTCAATTTCAAAGATATCGATAGAGATTATTTTGAATGAGAAGAATATGGGCATACTTAGAGATCAAGTCAAGAATTAAATTTTAGAAATTTTGTTTATGTTTATCTTGGGATTTTTAGTGTAGTTTTCAATTAGGGTTATTTAAGGTGATTTTGTCAATATATTAAATTAGTTAGGTTTTTTTTTCTTTGGCCGTACAAACTACGCACGCACAACTTATATATAAAGGATGAATTTTACGAGGATAGAATTGGGGAGTGAACAGTAGAGGCACGCATGCAGGCAATCACTCTTCGTCTTTGTCTCATCTTCAATTTCTCCAGGCAATGCTTCTTCTATTCTCAATTTTTGCTTATTATTGATGAGTTTTTAGTTCTATGGAGAGCTAATTTTCTTAATATGATCAGTCACAAATCATGATTTTATTTTAGCTTATTTTCAATTTGCTCTTCTTCTCTCTACCTTTAAATTTTATGCTTTAATTGATATTACTAATTAGAGTAGCTTTGTTGCATATTTTTTGGGTTATAAATTTTATCTGAGATTTTGTTTACTATAATTGATTGATATAACATTGTAAGAATAATTTAGCCTGGCTTGGGTAATTATTTATACTTTGTTTTTGGTATGGCTAACTTAGAATAGTTGTTGGGTTATTGGTCAAGGGAGATTTCAATTAATCTATAACTTAATTTCTTGTTTATTTCTTGAATGATAATTTGAAAAATATATAATAAAACTAAAATAATTAAGTTAAATAAAATTAATTTCTTTTGTGAATGAGGAAGATTAAGTTTAGGTGATTAGGTTGTGACTGATTGTGCTAGTTATGCTTGATAATTTTCTCAATTGAATTTATTTTGATTATTTAATTTTAATTTATTTTTTAAAATTAATTTCATTATAAAAAATCGCCCCATTATTCAGCTTTTCATAATCATAATTCAAATAGTTAATCTATTAACTCTTAGAGAGACAACCTAGGTTGCACTTTATTGTAAAATTTAGTTTTATTAATTTTGGTGCTATTCGATAGTAGTGTCATCTCATTAGATAGCTTATCAAATAAGCTTCATGTAGGCATTTGAATCACTCTAATTGGACATTGTATGTAAAAACAATGCAGGCTGGAAACTCACGTTAGTGAACTATCATGACAGCAGAAAACTATCATGTGCACAGTGACATGCCGTGGTGCATGACACAAAATAAGATCCTGTGGCTTTATATCACATGTCATGATGTATATGGCACAAGCCACAATGCATAGTCATTTTCTAGACATTATTTGTTTGGCTTGGGTTTTCACACTGAGTGATGCTTATGCATCTCATAGGCCTTCGTTGTGTAATAAATGATATATTTGGATAGTTTCTAAAGGTTTTTTTGAAAATTTTTGGGATCCTAAATATTTAAAAGTATTTATTATCTTTATTTTGAATTTTTATCAATTATAATAATAAGAGAGGTTTGCGGAACCTCTTGCTATGATTGTGTGAGATAAATGTGATAATTTAATAATGTCAGGTGGATGTTACACCTTCCAAGCACAGGATGCTTGCATATGTGGATGCAAATTTTTCAGCAACAAAAGAACCACATTTAATTCTTACAGTGAGACTAAGACAAAGAAGATGACACATATCATCAAAGGTAACAAAATTAATGTGTCATTTCATTCTCTAAGATGTTATTTACCTCCAAAGTAGATAAGAAGCTAGAAAATGAGAAGAGTGAAAGAAACTTATTTTATCCAACTATGATATATGTATTGAAGTGGTATAATGTGAATTATCTTGAAAGAGTTGTCAAAAATCTAGAAGAATTCAAAGACATTACCTTATACAAGATGAAGTTCAAATTGGAAGGAAAAGATTTTGTTCCAAGAGGAGAAGATCAGGAAGGAGAAAAGGAAAAGGGAAAAAAAAAAAGGAAAGAAGGTGATTGAAAAATCAACACCCATATGTGGACCCTACATTATGTTGTTTAAAGATTCTTTTCCTTAACACCTCACCGTTTTCTCGCCATTAATTGACTATTAATGGGTCCCACATTATATTTTTAATATTTTTTATTACAAAATATTTGAATTAAGGGCTAAAATGACTCTTTGAATAGAAGTTGAAAGGAAAAAAAATGATCTTTAACCTGATTGAAAAATATTTTAACAAATAATAGGACCCATGATAGCTAACAGACTTTAAGTGTTTTTAATATCAGAGTAATAATGGAAAGAATCTTTGAAGTTAAGAGACATAGTTAACCTATAGTTGATTTTAGGATCATTTGTGACCTTTCATGTACAGTTCAGAGGCAAAAATAGCCCTTAACTCTTAAATAAAACTGTTTCAAAACTGACATGACTACTATGGTAGAAAGGATTATGCCATGATAGAAAAGCTTTAGCTTAGTAAACAAAGCATACTACAGTGAATAATAGTTTACTAAAATAAATAGGTTCACCTAATAGAATCCCATTTCTGAATAAAGTTTAAAATTCACTTATTATAATGGAATATAAAAAAATTAAAACCAAAATTCCTAGGGTTAGTTTAATTTTAACATCAAGTCATATTTCCAAAATATCCAAAATGAATTATTCAAGTCTCCACCCTAAAACATACAATAAAATCTTGACATTAGCTTTGGTTGAATAAACAACCACTTTTATATGAAAAACTTTGCCCAAAAAACCCATTTAAAACCAAGCAAAATTTCCCAAACATTAAGCCAAACCAAAAGGCCAATATTTAGGGTGAATCACTTGATCACAACACCATTATTCACAATATCATATAAAATTCCTATCATCAACTACAAACAGTCAAAATCTACATTTGGATTACAGTCACCCAATACAATTTATATAAAAATACTTTATAAAATATCATCTCATCTCCCAAACATAATTTAAATATTTTAGATCAATCAAGTGAAGCCATGGGTGTCAAAACACAAATCCCACGGCTCCAGTTTAAAAGAGATTAACAAAATTTAGGAGTCAACATGTTCTAATTCAACAAATAAGCCTTAAGTTGGCAAATATACATCAACTAATAAATGTAGGCATAACAAACACTGTAATATCTTGCTCTATTAATGACAATTAATCAAACAAACTCATAGTAATGAAGGATTAACCTATAAAAGTGATTACCAAGTTTTTGTTTAAAATCAAGGAATCCTAAGTTTTCTTAATCAAAATGAATTTAAACATATATCAGAGTCAAAATAAGTTACAGAAGTATAGGATACCTCAGAGAAGTGAAAAAGAGTGAAAACAATAGAAAAACAACGTGTTTGCTATGCGACAAGGCAATGCATTGTGGCTCGTGCATGATGCACCACGATGTGTTGCTCTCTGTGCCACATATCGTGGCTCAAGCATCATGCGCCGCAACGTGTTGCACGCAAATTAACAACAAAATGAGGGGAACTTCCAATGCATTTTGATTCTCCATCCGACGTCCAAACAACATGATCTAGGTGTTTATGAGAAGCTCTTTTCATAAACTAACTAATGGCATGAGTTTCACTTCCAAAACAAGTCACATTAAGAAGTTGGACACCAAACACTTTTTACCACTTTTTATAATTTTTACACAATAAGGGTGTCCAAAACCCACTGCAAGTGCCACAAGCCTTTCCTAATACCTAAACCATGTCTATTGGACTTAAGACTATCAGTACAACACGTCACACACACTTAAATACCAATATAGCATAAAATCACTCCTCAACCCCTTTTTCACTAAAAATAGAAGGAGGGGGAAATTTTCATTACATTTCACCCAAACCAATCAAACATATTCAAAACATCATTCCTATAATTACACTAGTATTTTAGCCCTATCAACAAATATATATCATCATACACAAATACTCGAGCTCAAAATATAACTCAAATATTTGCAACAACAAAATAATACAAGTACAACGATATGAAACCTAGAATTGGCAACCATATTCTATTACACAAAATATATATATAAACTAGAGGCATGCAGTAGGAATAAACTAATTCCTAGCCTCTTGAGCCTTCTCCCTCTCTACACCAAAGCTAGAGCCTGAAAAGTATTAAATGAAAGGAGTGAGTCTAGTCACTCAGTAATCAAGATAAAACCTATCCTATGCAATTATATATCAATTATAATTAACCACATGCATATAAAATCAAGTTCTTAAAACATGCTTACACACACTTCATAACTTATCATTACTTATTTTATATCATCTTTATCTCACATACACTAGATGTATTGTTATAATACATTTAACATGTGGCCATGACCTGTTATCCACGTGACTTGCCACATTACAATCATGTAACACGTCATAAGTTTACATAGACAATAATCAACCAACCTTATACCCTCCTTATGAACACTGTATTTTGTCCAGACATTTTTTAAATTTAATAAAAATAATAATAAATTCAACTAAAAATATAAAAATACAAAAAAAAATTTAATGCTTTTTAGGACTATATTTTCAAAATAAAAAAATCTTTAATTGATAGGGTATAATTTTATTTTAATCTAGATACTCTTTTGTTAGTTAAGATTTTGTTTGTTTTAGTTCATTAAATTAACCAAAAAAAGGCATTAAAAGACAAAAATAATAATAAAAATGGTAGGCTGGATGAAACATTGAATTATCAGTGTTTCACTACAGCCCAAAAAAGGCTTCTCCCTTAGTGAAGAAATGCAAAAAAAGAGCACCACACTCTTCAGCCAGACGTAAAGGAAGAAAAAGAGAAAAGAGAGAGCAAACAGACCAAAGGCGCACACAAAACACAAAAGCAAAGAGCAGAACGTTTTACTCAACCCTCATTCCTTTTTCGGCTGCATGTAGAAGAGAAGACCAAACAAAAGGCGAGCCACACGTACAGAAAATAAGAGAGAGCAGAGTAAATGCATGGATGAAGAGAAGAAAAGCGAGAGCAGACTTGCGTGTGTAGAAACACATAGCAAAAACCAGAGAGCAAAACACACATACACAAACTCACACGAGCAAAGAGAAGAGATAGATATAGAGAAGTAGACTCACAGACAAAAATATAAAAGAAGACATAAAGGAGAGCAGACTCACATGCAAAGAAAGATAGAGAGCAGATGCACAGCAAAGCAAGAAGAAGGAAGAACACAAACATCTCTCACACATAAGCTTCATTTGCTTTAAACAGAGGTTGGAGCGAGAATGGAAGAGAGATTCGGATGAAAGAAAAAGGGGGAGTTTGAACAGGTACCGAATATGAGGGAGAGGCTTTGAGATGGAGAGTCAAAAGCGATTGAGGATGAGAGAGAAGGGGGAAGAGTTTGGAGCAAGAGAGGACCAAGAGAGCTAAAAAAAGAGGGAAGCTGGTGTCCTACGCCCTTGAGGACTACTCATATGAAGCACAACAAGATTAAGAAGTTCAATGGCATAAAGACCAATGAGTTTTTAGTCTAGAAAGACATAAGGAAGGATAAGTACTTTGCAAGAGAAGCATGCATAGGCTATATTTACATTGGAAAAATCAAACTTAGAGGCTGATTTTATTAAGGAGGCAGTTAAAGAGAAGATGGTTCAGCTCACAGGACAGAGGCAAAGCATGTGTAGGCTGTCATTCATTTAATAGCTTATAAGTAATGACTCTAAGCTTATCCACTCCTCTAATTTCATGTTCGTTGTTTAGGCTATCACTATTGTTTTTCTCTACCTGTACTTGCGTGCTATTTGTCTAATATTTTGCACATATGTTCTTCTCCTGTTTAGTTTAATCCTTAAAATTTTCATTATTTTCAGAGCGCATTTATGCAGTCAAATATGATAGTTTTCATGGACTGGTCATGAAAAGTTTCCTTTCTTAGTTTGTTACAGCTTGATTCATATATTCTTACATGTTGACACAGAGATGATTTTAATATGAAATTTTGTATCCATGACACTCTGTAACTATTGTTTGAGACAAAATTCTTATGATTTTAGATCTCATTTACCTATTTGATTACATTGATTTCTGAAAGTTGGTCAATAAATCGCATGTTAATTTTTATAGTTTAATTGGTGAATTCTTTTCCTCTTCCTATACAAAGGCATTCTTGAGCTCAATTTTATATCCATAATTCTCTACATGTGCAATTTGATGTATAAAACTTTAAATTATCATTTTTAGAGTTCATTCGTAGAGTGAAATATAATAATTTTTGGATGATAGACAGCAAAACAAGGATATTCTTAAATGACTAATATCACAAGAGAAATTTAAAATCTCCATAGGCATTTAAAATGATCATCTACCATGTAAGTCAATAAGATTTTAAAAGTATGAAGATCCAACTTGTATATATTAACAAGATTCCAATGGCCCATTATTCAAATTAATTCATTTTCTTTTTAAATTTTAAAAATCAATAAAATATTTAACAGTATCGTGTGAGATTTAAAGAATCTCTATAGATGCTCAGATTAATTGCCTCATCGTGTGGGATAATAAGTCCTCACAAATATCATGAATCTCAATTTATATAGAAATAAATAAATAAATTTTGTAAATGAAATAATAAAATTTTTTAATTAGTTAATTAAAATTAATGTATTTTCATAATAACTGTTAAATCTTTTGGTCATGTGAGATTTTTGAATCTTCATAGACCTTTAGAAAAATCATCTTACCATGTAAGTTAATAAGACTTTACAGGTATAGCGATTGAGATTTTTATATTTAAAATATATATTGTATAATTACACATAAAAATTTTTTTAAAATATATATTCTTTAATCATTTATCGTGTGAAATTTTGAAATCTCTGCAGATATTTAAAATAATCATATTACTATATAAGTCAATAAAGCTTTACAGGTATGATGATTAATATTCTTTAAATATACATATATATATATATATATATATACATGCTTAAATAAATTATTACTAACACTTAAAAATAAATAAATAAACTAAGTAGTTAACTCTTTTATCGTGTGAAATTTTAGAATCTTTACATATATTTAAAATAATTGTATTATCATATGAACTAATAAGATTTTGCAGGTATAGTTGTTCAATTCTCAATCATAAAATAGAAAAAAAAATTTAAACTCTTTTCTTTTCTTTATTTCAAAAATTCAAAAATTGAGAAAATAATTAAAATTAAATTACTTTTTGCAATTTAAAACATACATATTAAAATTTCAGAAATTGTTTTATTTGCAAAATGGTAAATTATTTCTAATTAATTTTTCTTCAAAAAAAATATTTTCACCAACAAACTTCTAATCTCGAACTACGTGGACTTTAATCCCCATTGTAGGATACGTAGGCCTCAGAGTCTGATTCTGAGTCAAGTCCTCCCCGTAAATAAGTAAAGATTCTCCAATTTATTATTATCATTTTTATATCAAACATGTATATAAAAAAGGGATAATTAAAATAACTTTCAAACCATATTATTTTAGCACAACAAACTTCAGATAACCATTCTTACGAACGGGTGTTGTAGGATGCCTAACACCTTCCCCACACTCAATCAACTCCCGAATCTATTTTTTAATTTCACAGACCATCCTTACCTCCTTTAACTAGTTTCCTAAGATTTTCCTCAAAATTTTGGTGGCAATTCCCATTCCACCGATTCCCACTCCAAAGGCTGGAACCTCTGCTCTTGCGCGCCGTCCACATTACATTTTTAGGTACAACACTTCTTATTTCCTCGTACTAAAACCGTGGGCTATAAGACTGAATAAGGCTCCATTCGTGTGGCTAGACTACCTATACTTACTAATCGTGAAGTGTGACCCGACCAAAGATTACATAACTCACTTTCAGACCACAGCTTTCCCTACTCTCAATTTCTAGGATGTCACATACCCTAAACTATTATCCTCATTGAATTGATGGAGATAGCTACGTTCTAGTCCTTTGACAAATTATGCGACATTCCCTCAACAAATTGTGGGACAAAGCTATACACCCATGCACCGAAGGATAGCCAAAATACCATATAGATTTTCTATACTCTCAATTCCTAGGAAAACTCCTGCCTACTGATCATGCTATAAACTATGCTCACTCATTTTCACATTTTCATTTACTCAATATCTGAATCACCACGTTGGGCTCACAACCAAGGCTACCCAAGTGAGCATAAATTCTTATTTTCACTTATTTCACATAACACATACTTTTCAATCTCAATTAATAATCTTTATTAACTCCATTATCAACTACTCTTTCAAAATACATTATAAACATACAATTCATCTCAAATATCACTTTTGCAACTTGAAACTCATTTTGCAATCTCTTTAGCATGTTTAATGCATATCAAAGTGATTAGATAAATACAAGGTTTCATTACATGAGACACTCATTCACAAGTCATAATTTGCATATCAAACACATAATTAACACCATATTACAATTAATATATAACTATACAAAGCAATGTTCCCTTGATTACCTCAAACCTTTGAGAAGTAAAAAGTTTACTCCTCAATATAATAACTTTCAAACTTGAATTTTCAAGCCAATTAGGTGTCCAAGAGCTCAATATACAATTTACCAAGTTAATCTCCATTAATATTGCCAAACTCAAGCATTCAACTCTCATTTCTCTACTTCTAAATTGCTCAATGCCTAATTTACATGAGTTTGAGCCTATCCATTGGGATTATTAATTATCTTTAGTCCCTATTAACATTAATAAGCCATTAAACTCCCATTAATGGCATCACACTCTTCCAACAACCCACATTAATAAAATTTTTTGCATATTTGTGAAGCCTAACCACCCAAGACACCAAAATTCATTATACTTAGGTTTAGATACTTTAATCTACTCCAATTAACTCCATTTGAGTCAATAGATTTGAACCCATAACTTATATAAATCAAAAATTATCTTCCACTATCAAACCCTAGCCATAACTTCATAATGTGGAAGAAAATGGGAGATCAAGAGGTATGATACTTACCTTGGGTGTTTGTAGCTTCCAAAACACTCCCAATGTCGTCTAAGAACAAACCCTAGCAGAGCTTGGCACGCCTCTTTGATTTCTCCTTTCTCTCTTCTCTATTTTTATCTCAATTTCATGACTAATAAATGCAGAAAATGACCATGCGTCGTGGCCTATGGCATAAAAAAGTCCCCATTCCACATCTAAAGTGTCTGTGCTCTGTGGCAGATGCACTCTATGCTACGACGTGTGGCATAAATCATTGTAATGTCTACCTTGACATTACCAAGACAACACTCTTACACACCGTTGTGATAACCAGGATTAGATAAAATCCTAAAAAAAAGTTATCACAATCTAAGGATTTAAAAGATAATTAGTTAAAATAATGGAATCCAAGAAACCATTTTTAAAAATATTGTTTGAGCTCAAACCATAGTTCAAAATTAATTAAATATAGTAACAGAAGCATGGAAATCAAAACAACAATTGAAACATGCTAAAACAAATCTAAAAATTCTCCAAATTCTGGCCCGCCTACCATGGCGAATGGTATAGAGAGACGAGTCCTTTGAAGGCCACTTGCACTGTGGTGCAACTACCATGCACCACGGTGCACACCTACTGTCATGACAACTCTTCAAACTTTTGGAGCTCAGCATTTCGCCATCCAACGTCCGATTTGAGTGGTTCAAGTATTCACACGAAGCTCTTCAGTCCTCTATCTAATGGCACCGGTCTCACATTTAAAAAAATCATCCATTAAGAAGATAGACACCCAAATCCAAAATGGTTTGTTTTCACTTTAAAACACATTCAAAAGTATCTAACTCACAATGCCAAACGCCATTAGCCCCAGAGACACTTTGAACAACTCAAATGAACCACACACAACATGACAATTCATTCCTATATCACAAATAAGCAATCACACTCAAAATAACCACCAAACCCCTATTTGACAATAACACAAAAGGTGGATTAAATTTAACACACATCTCAATTTGGTTATTTTGGTACATAAATTACTTCAAATATATCACTTGTAATTGTAACTTAGCCAGCACACACACTTAATCCACAACATCAACCTTAGACCAAAATACGCACACTTATTATAAATTCATATAAGTGATAACCAAATAATGTCATGTTCATAAGTTGGCATGATGTAATAACAATATTCATTACAATACCCAAAAAGAGGAAAGGAAAAAGCTATACAACTATGCTTTTCACTCTTCAGATGCTCCTTCCTTTCCCTTGCCCCTACCAGAGCCCTTACCTGTAAAATATAACTATGGGGTGAGATAAATATCTCAGTAACAGAATAATTCACTACTATTAATTAACATGCACAACCATAAGGGAGTAAATCTTTTAAATACCATAATATACTTTTAACATAGTTCAATATAGTCTTTCTTATTTCCACTGTAGCATATTCAACAATTCCTTTTTATAAACACAAGTCATTTACCACTAGTATGATCATTCTACCATTTGAGCCTTCATATCACCTTGACTAAAACCATAGGCTCTTAGACTAAGTACACATTCATAATGGTCTGAGCTCACCTTCAGTGGTAGGATCACCCAGTCAAAGGTTTTTCTATCCCACTTCGGCACTATAGTCTCCCCCTATCACACACGAATCGAGGTGTCGCTACTCCAACACCGCATCACTGATGCTGAGAAGCGTCATTCTCCAACGCCATATCCCGTATGGATACTAAGGAGAAAATCTCTAACACCGTACCTCACTAGACTCTAAAGAGATGTATGCCATATGGACTTTCATTACTCTTTCCTATGGGTGAACTCCTATCCCCTTAACATGATCATACTCACACTCATCATATGTAACACATATACATTTCACATTTTTCAACCAATCCATATAAAACTTTCATCATGTCAATTATTGCAATTCATTTAACATGTACAAAAAATCACATTTCGCAATATGCAAGGTTATCAAATATCAAGTTCAAATCAACATATCTACTCACAAACAGTTAAGCAATATAATCAAATAGTGTAAATTATTTCGTTACCTTAACCCTTTATCATACAAAAGGGTTACCGTGGCTTAATGTTAGCTCCATGTGTTCTACATACACGAGGTAGTTCGAGCAACACTCAATCTATACAATCAAATAACAATCGTCAATTATTACTCCAGATAAACCCCAAATTTTCAAGGTTCTAAGTGCCTATAACACTCAATTTCTTTATCTAACCACACTGATCATTTCAAAATACTCTAACCATCCTATTAAACATCTCAACACACCAAATTCATCATTCAATTCTTCACATTGTCTCAAAATCTTCAAATTATACTTAAGGTTCGTCCAAACCCTCAATAAAATTTTCAATCACCATAAAACTCATAAACCTAGGGTTAGAAGCTTGATTTAACTTCCCAAAACCTTAAATAAACCAATGGATTCGGTCTAAACCTAAGGAAAACGAGATTAAGCCCCACACTACCACTTAAGTTAGAAAGTTTGCATAAATGTAGAAGGAGAGGGAATGTGAAACTTACTCAATGGTAATTCAAATTCCAAATGCTTCCAACGTGGCCTAAGGATCGTGTCCTAGCTAAACAAAAGCTCTTCTTTGTCACTCACTCATTATCTCTCTTTCTTTCTTCTATTTCCACTCTTAGTGGTGCATTGACATGCCCGCCGCAGCGCATGGCACAGAAAGTCCTACCAAAATTTAAACTTCCTTCCGTGCCATGACCCACTCAAACATCAACCCAACTCTTTTCTAAGGTTGTCCAAGAATCCAAAAATTATATTAGTCTCCTATAAACCTCATTAATCAATAATTTATCTAAATTAACCAATTTATCCTTGAAAACATTGATAATTACTAATTGAAAAATTTAGGATGTTACACTCATGTGCTAGGAAATGACATAAAATTAGCCATTAGGCACTCAAGTGTCTAATTTTTAAATGAAATATCATATTGAAATGAAACTTGTATCATTAGTGAAGTTGTGAAATAAGTTTATAGATGCTTAAATCACTTTAACTAGATATAATATGTGGAAATAGCTTTATTTTTCCTCCCCTCCCCTCTAACCAAATAGAGGGTAAGGCAAAGCTGACAAGAAAAAATGAGAAAAGAAAATGAGATGAGGGAAAATAAAGAGAAGTGAAAAGTGATGAGATATGATTCCCTCCTTATGCTTTAGCTAACCAATAAAAAACATGGAAAGAGAAAAGTTGTTAATTTCACACACACACACACACAATAATGACCTTAGTACTTGTTGCGCACGCACACACACAATAATGACCTTAGTACTTGTTGAAAAATATATATAATAAAATTTAAAATTTTAATATATTATTTATATAATTTTCATTATACATTAGTAATGGAATAAAAATATAAATAAAAAATTATTTATTTATTTTAAATTTTATTTATAAAATTATTAAATATACAATAACTAAAAATTTTAAAATGCCATCAAATATAAAAATGAAAATGGAGGGAATGAAAATGGAGGGAGGTAGGAGAAGGAAAAAAAAATTCATGGGCAAATTTAATAATAGAATTTTCTTTTTAAAATCTTTCCAAAAATAAAGTTAGAGAGAAAAAATATGTTCAATTTTCTATTCATTTCATTTTCTTTTCTTTAACCAAGTTGGGAAAATGTAATTTTCACCTCTCTCACTCTTCTTTCTTACCAAGCTAAGTATAAATGGATAATGTTTTTTTGAAATAAAACTTTTAATTAAAGAAAATAAAGGAGCACAGTAAAATAAAGTTAGCCTCCCATTAGAGGCCTCAGGACATGGGAAGAGTGCAAAGAAAAGTTAGTAGAATATTTGTTCTATGAAGGAAAGTTTGGTTTAAAGAGGGAAAAAAATAGAGTTGGCTTCTCTCCACTTCTCTCCTTTAAAAAAAAACTCCTCTGCCTCTTTTTTGAGAAAGAGACAAATTTGAATCGTTCAGATTTAATCTAGACAATCTAGATTTATTTTATTTAATATTTTTAATTTATATTTTTTAAAATAAAAAATATATAAAATTTTTAAAATTTTTTAATAAATATACTTTTTAATCTGATAGTTCAAATTTAATATAGATGCTCTAAATTTAATGTAAAAAATTTAAGTTAACTTTTCAAATATATTCTGAATAATATAAATATATTCTGAATAGATCAATAAATTTATTAAAAAAATTAATATTAAATTTAAAATATTTATATTAAATATGGAATATTAGATTGGTAAGTATATTTATTAAAAATTTACAATTTTTATATATTTTTATTTTAAAAATATAAATTAAAATATTAAATAAAATTATTAAATTTAAACCGTTTTTGGTCTCAAAGAGGAGACTGGGGAGGGGAGAAGCCTACTCCAAAAAAAACATAGGGAGGGAGAAAGAAAACTATAAATAAATAATAGCTGAGATTCTGCCTTCGCAGCAAAATGTCAGTGAGTCAGCAGTATTGGGCTTGACCTTGTCGGGCCTAGCATGAACCTTTGTCTGGGGCTTTGTCTCCAACAACCTCGCCATCGCCACCAGACTCGCCGTCGCCGTCGTCCTGTGCACCAGCGCCTTCAGGTTTCCCCGTCGTGCCCTTGTACACAAAGAACTTGAAGCTTGAAACCCGTTGAACACAAAGAAACAACTTGAGACTCTTGCTGCATTCTTTTTTATTAGTTCTCTGTTTTTAAATCATCTTTAATTCTTAATATCTTTATTGCAGACATTACGTTGAGAAAATGGCAATCTTCCAAGCAAGAACAGGGCTTTCCAGAAGCTTCGCTACTCTTTCTTCTAACCCCTTGCGTGTTTGTGTTGTTGGGAGTGGTCCTGCTGGTTTTTACACTGCTGAGAAGGTTAGCGCTTTATCTAAGTATGCGTTGAGAAGAACTGTCGAGTATCAACATTTTAATTTTCTTCTCCTAAAATTTGTGAATTGTTGGCATGTTAAATTGCTTCTCTAGATGTTGAAGGAGCACCAAGAAGCACAAGTTGACATCATTGATAGGCTGCCGACACCTTTTGGGTTAGTCCGCTCCGGTGTTGCACCTGATCACCCAGAAACAAAGGTCAATATCTGCAACATTCCTTTGAAAATTGATAATATCTGAAGTTCAATAGTATCTGTTGCCCGACAGCCTTTTGGATGTTTATATGGATGATGTTGGGCTATTGATTCTCCACAAATAGCTAAAGGCTGTGTCTGTTGAGAAAAAATGGAATGCTTCATTTTCTCCCGTTTTTATTCCTGGTAATCTTTTTCTTTGGTGTAAAGAACTCTCTCAATTGAGTTTAGTTTACCAGAAAACTTGCAACAGATTGTCATCAACCAGTTTTCAAGGGTAGCGCAGCATGAAAGATGCTCATTGTTTGGAAATGTAGCTCTTGGATCTAGCATTTCTCTATCTGAATTACGTGAGCTGTATCATGTGGTGAGATTCTAGTTCTAGATGTGTTCTATATATGGTGACGATCTTTTTTGGTACTTATTTATTGGCTGTACCTTCTTATCAGTCTTCATTTTATGCATCTGAACAGGTTGTGCTCGCATATGGTGCTGAAAGTGATAGAAGCCTTGGAATTCCTGGAGAAGTATGCTTCAACTGTTTATTTACTTTTTGTTGGAAGTTCTCTATATATAGTAATGCTCTGGTAGAATTTTTGTGTTTTCACTAGGATTCTCTTTTTAGCTATAAGTGATGGCATGATGCTTATTTGTCAAGTCATATTTATGCCTTAGCTAAACCTTGAGTTACTTTTGACAATATTCCTTATACTTGCTTATTTTCTTCTCAGAATTTGATGGGGATACACTCTGCCAGAGAATTTGTTTGGTGGTATAATGGGCACCCAGATGCGAGAAATCTTGACCCAGACTTGAAAAGCACGGATACAGCTGTAATTCTTGGTCAGGTAGTGATGTAGAACCAGAAGCAAAGAATAGAGAGAAAGGGAAAGGGAGGGAGATAAGAAGGGGAAGGAGGGAGATGTAGAGGAAATAGAGGGGAATTAATGACTATCACTAAGCCAACAGAATTTTATTATTAATCAATCAGAAGGCAACCCTCATCCTAATTAATAAGGTCCTCAAGAGCTAACTACGATAAGATAAATAAATCCAAAAATAAAAAGATGATTGACAAAATGAAAATATAAGCCTTAATTTACAATTTTAAATTAATTCTTTTCCCACTCTCCATTACACAGTCTCATCATAAGGCTTAAGGGTTGTTGAGGCTTTGTAGGTAAATGATCTCCTTAATTTCAGGGAAATGTTGCTCTTGATGTTGCACGTATCCTTTTAAGGCCTATAAATGAGTTGGCAACTACTGATATTTCTGGTCATGCTTTTGCTGCTCTGAAGGAGAGTTCAATCAGGTTTGTAATTACATAATCTGAAGCTTCCTGATAATCTTGTTTCTATTGTGTGATGTATATGTGTAATATGAGGATTATTGCAGGAAGGTTTATTTGGTTGGAAGACGTGGTCCTGCCCAAGCAGCTTGTACTGCTAAAGAGCTACGTGAAATTCTTGGTAACTTCTGCATCTTCTTTTATATATGCCAAGTTCAGATGAAATGTTCATTTCTCTTATGCATGTTTGTTGTTCCATAGAACTCTTTCCATGGGGGGAACATTTTAATCTTGTAATTTACCACATAATGCTATTATAGTCAGACTTAAAAGTTTCCTTTGTAAACTATTGCTCCTCAATTGACCTGCTGCTTAGTGATAACCTTGTTAGTCAATCCTCCAATTCCCATTTGATCTCTGTGGCCTCACTCGCTACTAGTTTCAGTAGTTTCCTTTCCAACATCACTGCCTCTTGCTTTTCATTTGATTTTTTATTTATCATAACTCGGTTTTTATTTTTGAAACATTCCAGACCTTAGAGATTTGGGGTTAAACTGAAAATGGAAATCATGGTCCTGTTTCTTGGCCTTGCCATTGGTTTTTAATCCAAATGATGACTAATGCTATTTTAGTATTGGTTTTTATTTGGCATGAACTTGCATGGGGATGCGTATGACTATTTTGTTAAATTGTATATGATATATTTACCAAAAAAAAAAGATAGATTTATTTAATCAATCAAATAGTTATCCAATTTTTCTCTGAACAGCATCTATTTTATTATGCCAGGTCTCTCTCTCTCTCTCTCTCTCTCTCTCTCTCTCTCTCTCTCTCTCTCTCTCTCATGCCTGCCCACCTGCAGACAACCCATGCAGTACTGCAAGGAATTCTATTTCAGTTTTGACATATGAATCCCAAAGTTTAAATGACTATTAAAAGTAACATTTATTTTTAGATTTAGAAGATTCAGGCCCAAATTTTTTTTTTAAAGTAGATTTAGAAGATTGCCTGATGAGTGGAGGAAAAGTATATTAATTCCTATTTATAAAAATAAAGGAGATATTCAGAATTGTACTAACTATAGAGGGATTAAACTCATGAGCCACACAATGAAATTGTGGGAGAAAGTAATTGAGCACAGGTTGAGATTAGAGACAAGTATTTCTGAGAATCAGTTTGGTTTTATGCCAGGTAGATCAACTACAGAGGCGATTTATCTACTAAGGAGATTAATGGAAAAGTATCGTTGTAAAGATAAAGATCTACACATGGTTTTTATTGATTTGGAAAAAGCTTATGACCATATACCAAGAGAAGTGCTTTGGAAAGCATTGGAAAAAAAAAGGAGTACGGATTGCTTATATTAAAGCCATACAAGATATGTATTAGGGGGTAAAAACTAGTATAAGAATGCCTAGTGGTCAAACAAAGGATTTTCCTATAAAGATTGGATTACATCAGGGATCATCTCTGAGTTCTTATTTATTCAACTTGATCTTAAATGTTTTGACGGAACATATTCAAGGGGAAATTCCGAAATGTATGCTCTTCGCGGATGATATAGTTCTTATAGTAGAGACAAGAGAAGAGGTTAATTGCAAACTTGAGTTATGGAGGAGGACATTGGAGTCGAAAGGTTTTCGTTTGAGTAGAAGTAAGACGGAATATTTATATTGTAAATTTGATAAAGGACTATTCAACAATAATTTAGAAGTGAAATTAGGAGATCAAATTATACCTCAAGTGAAAAAGTTTAGATATTTGGGAGCCATTATTCAAAATGATGGAGAAATCAGTGGAGATATTTCACATAGAATTCAAGTTGGGTGGTTTAATTGGAGAAAAGCTAAAGGAGTTATTTGCGATCGTAAGGTGCCTAATAAACTTAAAGGAAAGTTTTATCGCACTGCTATCAGACCGGCAATGTTATATAGTAGTGAATGCTAGGCTCTAATGGGACAGCAAGAGCATAAAGTTGGAGTAACAGAGATGAGAATGTTACGTTGGATGTGCGGACATACACGTAAAGATAAAATTCGAAATGAGCACGTACGCGAAAAAGTGAGGGTGGCACCTATTGAGGAAAAAATGGTAGAAAATCGGTTGAGATAGTTTGGGCATATACAAAGAAGACCAAGGGAGGCACCAGCGAGAAGAGTGGAACATATAACTTTGAGTCCGATTAAGAGAGGTAGAGGAAGGCCTAAGAGAACACTCTTGGAAGTTGTTGAACGCGATCTCTTAATTAATAATATTCCTAAAAGCTTGATAAATGATAGAGCACAATGGCGTCTTGCAATCCATGTAGCCGACCCCACCTAATGGGATAAAGGCTTGTTGTTGTTGTTGTTGTTGTTGTTGTTGTAGATTTAGAAGATTGAGACGTAAGGTTTTTAGTGACATTCCAATGATCTCTCAAGGATATATCAAAAGTCCAAACTAAACTTGGAAAAAGGGGAGAGAAATAATAGATGATACTTACTTTGGAGTGCCTAAGTACGTGTTTTTTTCTTTACATTGGAAACTACTAAAATCATGTGAAGCTCAACATGCACTAAGAGCATAAAAGAATTATGTGCACTGGCATCTTACTCAGTAATATGGGTACAATCTTCAAACAACTGTGCTTTGTAGGTCGTGAGCTATAGGTTTTAGACCATTCCAGTCTCTTCAATACATGAAACTAATGGAAGCTTTGGCATCTTTTTACAGGTATTCATAATCTTGATATTAAAATTCAGGAAACTGATCTGCTTCTAACTCCGGTAGATGAGGTATTGGATGCTTCCAAGTTGATTCCTAATTTATGATGGTGGCATTGCTTATATTTGATACATGTACAATCTATAACTACATGCACACCCATATTCTATTTATCATTATCATTATTTTTATTTTTAAGAATTCTATGGTGCTGCATCTCTTCCATATTTGCAATATGAGAAATCCATAAATAGTTTCTCCTTTCTAATTGGTGGTAATTTTCTTCAAATGGATTTCCTTCCCCCCCCCCCTATTCTTTTTACCTGAATTTCTTTTCATTGGTGTTATCTTTGCTTGATGCTATCATTTTGAAAAGGAAGAATTGAAATGTAGCCGAATACAGAGAAGAGTTTATGAATTGCTATCTAAGGCAGCCACTTCAAGGCCTGCATATGCTGGTCTGAATCAACGTGAGCTCCATTTTGTCTTTTTCCGCAAACCAGATAGCTTTCAGGAGTCAAAAGATAGAATTGGCTATGTTTCAAGTGTGCGCTTTGAGAAGACAGTTCTTCAAGGTGTTTTTATATTGTTCATATCTATGTTGTAACTTGTTATCATTAGCACTGCATCAATGTACTGTTATATGATTAGCAAAGATAATTCAGCATAATTTCTTTTACCATTAAAAAATGGATCTTGTTAAACAAATGGTGGATTAATACACTCCTGTAATTTCTCAATCTGGTAAAATATCAACTATTCTTGAAGATTTGGACATTTGGTAAAGACTAATGAACATGAATCCATGATGATATTTTCTTGTGCTAAGAATTACTGTTAATTTGTCAACTGCATTTTGCAGGGGTTGGCCCAGGGAAACAGGCTGCTGTTGGTACTGGACAATTTGAAGATACAAAATGCGGGTATTGTTCTTTATCCGGGAAAAACCATGTAAAATTACAATCAGTCCTTGTGTATAAAAATTATTGCCAGAACTTAGCATGAAAACTATTATTGATCACTGCTTTTGAAATTAGAAGTTCCAAAGGTATATTAATTCATATCTTCCTAAGAGCAACTAGATAAAGAAATCGTATAAACTATAAATGAATGATTGCAAGCCTCCCTGGAAGGATATTTATTTCTATTGTGATTTTACAAAATGTTGAGATTAAATGCTGAGTCCATTGTACTATACTGGTTTTTTGTAGGTTGGTACTTAAGAGCATTGGTTACATGTCAATACCAGTTGATGGCTTACCTTTTGATAATCAGAAAGGTGTGAACAAATATTTGCATTTCATACTTTTTGTGTTAATTTCCTATTTTATATTTTACTCTGGATTGTCTCACGTTTCTTCCAAAACGTGTTTTTAGGGAAATTATATTTGGAGATTGATAACAAATTTGGAAATGGACCCTCATTTTTTCTTCCCAAAAACATTCTACGGTATTATCTGCAGAATTAAAAGGAAAAATCAGTGACAAAATTTATACCATTTTACCAATCAAATTTATTTTTCTTAAAGTTGTCTGCGCTGACTTTCGTACAATGTTATCATCTGATCTACTGTGGTCTATATCTATACATGTTAGTTGATTAGAAGTTGTCTGAAAGACTGTACAGTGATGCTTAGATGGTCTAGCTCTTACTCCTTAATGGCAAAAATCCACTATACTAAAATTTCAACTGGTTTGATCTGATTAACTAGAACACTAGTGAACTGATCTTTTTACTAGTTTGGAAGAGGAACAAGATTGGTCTCCCAGAAAACTAGTCTAAGACCAGAATAACCCTTAAACCAAGTGAAAACCAACTAGATTTCAAGAAACCCAGTTTAAAAGTTTTAACCAGTCCGGCCTCATGAGCCCAAAATATTTTACTCATTCATCAAGGCTTTAACCCAACCCACTCACCATATCCTTTGAGACCCTCCCCCCTTGTCGTTATGCGGCTGCACTTCTCTTATTTCTTCTCTCATTCTATTAGTATTGGACTTCCACATTTCTATTACCCCTTAGGCCATTCCCTCTCCTCCTCTATTATTATTTTTTTATTCCAATATCAATTGAATTATATTAAGACCACAAACAAACAGCCTAAATCTTTCAAAAAAACCTATCCAAAAGAAATATCTATACTATCATGGAAACAAAATATCTAAACTATTGTATCCATGGCTACCATTTCTGCACTGGGATATCCTGTTCAAGTTTCCTCCATGACTCTAGCTTGCCTCGTTCATGACTGAGGTAGATCAAACACCTCTTCTTCCTTATTTGCCCTACCTAGCAATGGTTTTATATGTATATATCCCCTCATCACTATGGTTTGCCTTCACCATTGTCGGTTGGTTACCCAAGAGCTTATCTCAAGCACCAAAATCGTAACAGTTAAAATATTTTCTCATTACACCTTTTTTTTCCCCACCTGAAGTCCCTTATACACAGAGGGGAAGAAAAAAGAAAATGCCCTTATATGGTCACCCGCATGCATATTAACTATCAAAACAAGTCTTCTACCAAGAGGTTGCATGAATTCACATATTAGATAATTGAAAATTTTTGATAGGGTAATGAAATTAAATATAATATTCTTACCTTTTTTTATTATTAATATTTTAATCTGTATTACTTGAATTATTTTAGTTTAATCATAAGTTTAACTACAGTTTGATCATTAAACCTTGGAACTAATATCTTGACTAGTTTAATGCCTGGTTTGGTTTTTGATTCATTGCAAAAAATCATAGATACTGCAGCTTTGGCATCTTCAGTCACTGCAAGAAAATATATGTACTTGTATATGTTTGGAATTTTTAGGAAATTATGAAAAGGGTTACTTGTAGACATTAGGCCTTTAGGGTACCCAAGGTATGGTGCAAGTGTCTTTTGCAGTCAGAGGATTAATATAAACAGACTAAGGGGAGAGCGTTATTTATGCTATCATCAAGCCTTTAATGTATAGCCCCTTCCTTTTCCCTTAGGCATATATGCTTTCCTTGTCTCAGTTATAGTATTAATATAAACAGACTCTGAGGGGAGAGTGTTATTTACGCTATCATCAAGCCTTTCAATAATGTATAGCCCCTTCCTTTTTCCTTAGGCATATATGCTTTCCCTATCTCTTACTTTGTTGGTGTTATGAGTGTTAGAAGTAGGTTGTAAATTGTTATAGCCCTTAGTGGTTATTGTTATGTTCTGTTATGATGGTTGGATTAGTTGGAATATTAACTAGCCAGCATATATAACTTATAATCTGACTTGAGAGGATTTGTGCGGATCAATGATGAGGTTCTGACATTCCAAGTCCCCTTTTTATTTTCATATTCTTTCTATTTCCATTCTCCTTTCTCCTATCAATATGTGGTTTCTAATTTTCAGGTATAGTTCCAAATAATAAAGGTCGAGTGCTGAGTGATGCTTCAGGGGATCCTACATTACTTGAGGAGGGCTTGTATGTTTGTGGTTGGCTGAAGAGAGGACCAACTGGAATTATTGGCACAAACCTATATTGTGCTGATGAAACTGTAAGCTTGATTCTATATTCTTGCTGTTTTTAGGAAGCTTGTAACTCAGCAGTATAAATGATAGCAAAACCTTCCATACTATAGCTTTTCAGTTCCTCTGGAGTTTGCACACAGCTGAACTTTACTATTTTGCTTAAGAAGTGTTCAAGATTTGAGCCTGAAATACTGTGGGTGATTGGGATTCCAAGTAGTTAGATTGTTACCTATTTTCCATTACCTGATGTTAAAAGGACTAGAAATATAATCATATGATACATGTATGCCAAAGTTATATTGTAACCTAAGAAGCACTGATACAGGTACGTGTTTCAGATACAATACAGCATGGTATGGTGGATACAGCAATTTTCAAAATTTTATGATAGGGGTATGGGAATATATATAAATATATATAATGTATATTTCAACATTTTATGATATAGGTATATATTTCTTGATTTTTAACAAGTATTTCTAAAGTAATATTAGAATATTTGTAACAATAAACCAAAATATTAAGTTCTTTTTAATTTATTGAAAATAACATAACACAAATGTTAGAATATGCAATATGTATTTTGAAGTATCGTATGAGTGTCTTATCAGATATGTTTACTTTTTTAAAGTATGGGTGCTTGTAACATGAGCTATTGGACCCAAAATGCTTCCTTGCAAAGGGGAACTGGAAAGGCATGATACGTCCGAAGCATGTTGTTTTCTTTCCTATGGAATATGGATGCGTGTAGTTTGTATTTTAGTATTTTGGCTGACAATTAACATGACAGGTTTCAAGTATATCGGATGACCTTGACAAAGGAGTTTTGGTATCATCATCGAACTTGCCAAAACAAGGCAGAGAGGGTCTTCGCCAGCTTCTACTTGAGAGAAATGTGAGAACAGTTTCTTTCAGTGATTGGGAGAAGATCGACTCTGAAGAAAAGAGGCGTGGAAGTACAATAAACAAACCAAGGGAAAAACTAGCCACGTGGGAAGAACTACAGAAAATTGCCTCAGGATGAACCAAAATTTCCGTACGACACTTCATGATTAGCCTGGTTTTTTACACCTTATCCTACAAAATAACCGAAAGAAAGCTTTCAAATTGTAGATTAGCTTTGTCATTCTCTTCATCTGTAAAGCAACATTCTTTTTGTAATTTTGCTTTTTTGGTCCTTGAAAATTATTTTGTTAATCCTATATTGGTAGATCCCTTACTGTGACTGCTAGGAATGGAGGCATGAATGGTTGGATGCAATACAAACTACCAATACAATATGCTTTTGAACAATGACACCGTCAAAGTCTCATGCTTTTGAGAGTTTTATGATGCTATTTTTGTTCCTTAGCTCAGGCATTTTTATCTACTCCTAACAATATTAAGATTATAATGTTATTCCGTGAGGTCCACTGGTCTGTGTTTCAAAACATGTCATGTAAGTGTTGATAAATAATTAAATATCTCACGGTTAAGAACTGCTAATTCTAATGTTATTTTTGAATTATGAACACTTTTGAATAGGAAAGAAAGCTTAGTTAAGATATTGCTTGGGAAACCATGACGATAAAGTGATTATGTTGTCTGATTGGGGTGATCAGGTGAAGTTGAGTGCCACAAGTCCTATGTTGATTGGATGAGAGAGTCCATATACTATGAACCCTTCTAAAAAAATGTGGATTGCTGGACTCCTCAATGCCTCCTCTGTACGGCTATGATGAATGAAATTGACGCGTGTCCATTCAGACCTTTCTAGTGTTTCACTTTTTGTCTGTTTAGTAGACAGATATTGGGGTTGTAATATAACCTAATTTGTGAGGTCAAAAACGTCCTTCTGCAAGTTGAAGGGAAAAAAAGAAGGAAATATAAATTTTCCATGAGCCATTCATCATTGTGAGGTAACTTCTTCGTGATCTCTTATTGTGGACTACTCATTTCAAGCCAACTGTATGTTGGCCCTGAAATTTCGTTTATATTATGTTTGATACGCAAAATCTTTTGGCTGAAAAACAAAAAAAGAAAAGGGAATATCATTGGAAATAACTCTTGCATCATCCCTAGATAATAAAGTGATAAAAACAAATAATTATTGAGCAATGATGATTAGAGCATCCTTGACATTTTATGTGATAAAAAGTTGCCTCAGTATATCAAGTGGTTATTTTCCATGATCTACCAAAGGCACTCCCCCCCCCCCTCTCTCTCTCTCTCTACGTCTCAATTAGCACAAATATGATTGGATTGAGTGGATGGGACTAAATACTTCTGAAACAAAGTTATGGGTTTAAATCTCATGAATTGGGGGGAATTTACATCGAGAGAGCCATTCTTATTTGTGTTTGGTAGCATTTTAATGTGTATGAGTCATTTAATTTTAGGTGATATATTGTGGCATTTAGAGAGAAGAATTAGCCAATAAATATAGAAGACGTGCCATGTGTATGTTAAAAAAAATGTCACTTCTTCATATGGGGAATACGCACTCGTTTTTGTCAAGCATCCCTTCCCATCCCAGCTATAAGACAAATCCTCCTAAACATGCATTTTAGTTAACATCTTAACTTTTTTTCTTTTGGCGTATCTTGAGTCTACTTCACTCAAGCTATAAAGACTTAACAAGAACCAAACTAATTTATATCAAGGAATGACAAGCACCATAAAAGTAGACATTCCTGGTTACTTATGTTGCTGCATTTTGAGGGTTTGAACTCAAGATCTATGGTTAAATTAGAATAATTCTTGCCAATTGATCCAAACACTTGTGATTAGTTAACATCTTAACTTATTGTATATCCTCCTTTGTACTCTCTTACACATTGAGGAATTTAACTTCAATACTGGTAGAATATGAGCAATTTTCAAATGAAAGAACTATTAGTTTCACTTTATCTTTGAAGTTTTAGTCCTTACACATTGCTGGATCATATTGCACATGTATATTTGAATAGATAAGATCTTGATGCGACAGCTTCATCATTATATCTAAGAATATTTAGTCATTCACAAACTCATATCCCAACACGCAGATGCTAAAATTAAAGCCTTCTATCTTCAAGTGATATGACCAATCAAGTCTTCCACTATAGAATGCAATCTTAGTGTGGCTTTCACTCGATGAACAAATTGAAATTTTGATCCTTCTTACACCTCACCTTGTCGCATCATTCATGTCATTCATTGCATACGTCTAAATTCCATTTGCAATCTTCACCCTAATGATTGCGAAATATCGTCGGTCTTAAACATGACTTCCTTTTTGGGAAAAAAAGAATTGTAAGTGTCCTCTTCATAGTCCAAATGATAATCAAGTCTTATGCATGAAAGAAGACTTGAGTTCCCCGCTAATTTTTTTTTTTTTTTGCAAATGAAAAAGAAATTATATTAATTTCGAAAGAAAATGAGCCCCACACTGTAAAGGTGTATCATGGAAATTTGTGACTGGAAACTTATCATGAAGGGCATGTCCCACGAGCCAATTAGTATAAAAGTAAGGGAGAATGGCACCTAAAGCCCCCAAATTAAAGAAATTAGTATCCAAAGGTCAATACATTTTGAACTTATTCTACAGGCCCAAAGACCTTATGTGTAAATGTGTTTTCAGGTAGAAAGACCCATTTGCCCCTCATTTAAAATATACAAGTTTCTCAAATATATGAATAATAAAATTTCTGTATATAATATGAAAAGGTCTATACATTAACATCAGAATGTCATTTTATGTGGTGATAATATTTAGTTAATATTTTCTTAAATTAATTTTGATAATTGAACATATTTGGATAATTTTTCAGAATCAATTATATAGATAGAGAGAAATGGAAGATGTTCAAATGTTAAGAATTGATGCTCAAATGAAAAGAAAAAAAAAATCGCATTCTAAATGAAGCTTTAGAAAGCAAATGGAGTTTGAGAAAATTGAATATGTTGGGATAAGATTTTTCAAAACCATAATTTTAAACTCAAAATTGATTCAAACAAGACCTTACAACATGTTTGATGTCACGCTTGTGCTAGCCAGAACTATGTTTTGATGGAAGACAACATGTTATCAAACATGCTTTTATAAACATGCTTCTCTACTTTTACTTTCAAATTTATTTTTCTTAGAGTAATTTTGAGAGGATCGAATTCATGTTATCATTAAAAGGTATTATGTCTTTCTATCATCTCAAATATATGAATAATAAAATTTTTGTATATAATATGAAAAGATCTATACATTAATAACAGAATGTCATTTCATTATACATAATCCATGTGGTGATAATATTTAGTTAATATTTTCTTAAATTAATTTTGATAATTGAACATATTTGGATAATTTTTCAGAATCAATTATATAGATAGAGGGAAATGGAAGATGTTCAAATGTTAAGAATTGATGCTCAAATGAAAAAAAAAAAAATTGTATTCTAAATGAAGCTTTAGAAAGCAAATGGAGTTTGAGAAAATTGAATATGTTGGGATAAGATTTTTCAAAACCATAATTTTGGACTCAAAATTGATTCAAATAGGACCTTACAACATGTTTGATATCACGCTTGTGCTAGCCAAAACTATGTTTTGATGGAAGACAACATGTTATCAAACATGCTTTTATAAACATGCTTCTCTACTTTTACTTTCAAATTTATTTTTCTTAGAGTAATTTTGAGAGGATCGAATTCATGTTATCATTAAAAGGTATTATGTCTTTCTATCAATTACTAGGATCGATGGATTTGAAAGATCAGAATATCTTACCCCCCTCCCCCCACTTCAGTCTCTGAGCACAACCCAAGCAGATAGAAAAATCACATTTAGATCCTATGGTTACACAGCAAATTTAGCGAAAACTGAGAAAAGAAATAGAACTTGAGAGAGAGATGGTTTGTTTCTTCTTTTTTTCTTAAAATGGAACTGACTATCACACGCACATTGTTTTCATCATGCATGAGATTTGGGGGAAAAAAATTAATTATTTGATCTTTATAATTTTGACTTAGTTGTAATTTAGTTTTTGAATTTTAATTCATTATAATTCTGTCATTATAGATTGGACTTGGTTATAGTTTAATCCCTGAATTTTGACTCGATGTAACCTAGTTCCTATATTTTTAACCATTTAAAATAATAATCTTTATATTTTAAAAGGAAAAACATAATTTTGAATCCCTGCACTTTGCTTGTTTTTTGTTATTAGTCCCTATACTTTTTTTATATTTTAAGTCTTTATACTTCTATTTTTCATTATTTTAGGTCCTTCCAAGATCCCTACAATTTGCTCATGGAGGGACTTAAAGCAATAAAAAAAAAAGTGTAGAGATCTAAAACATCGAAAAAAAAAGTACAATGATTAATAGCAAAATGTAAGTAAAGTGTAGGACTCAAAGTTGTATTTTTTTCATTTAAAAATAAAATTATAAAAATTAAAATTATGTTAAAATTTAGGAATAATATTTTAATTACTAAAAATTTTAATCTTTATAAAGATAAAATTAAAATAATTTTAATCTTTGTAAAGATAAGATTAATCATCTTTTTAAAAAAATATAGGGACCAATATTTTAAATGATTAAAACTATAGGGATTGAATTACAAGAATCAAAGTTCACAAATTAAATTATAATTAAATTAAAATTATAAGAACTGAATTACAAAGAATCAAAGTTCAAGAACTTAGTTACAACTAAATTAAAATAACAAGAATCACTGATTAATTTTCCCAAAAAAAAAAATGTTTCCTTCAATTCCAAAAGGAATAAATTAGGCCTGAAGGCCACACAACTCTCATCTATATACAAATATACTCCGAGAACAAAATGGGCTTGGCTTATAATCCACCAAGCGCAGACTAAATCCAATAGAAACCCTTTTAGATAAAGAGCGGAAAAAAAAGTTGGCAATGCATTTTCTTGTATTTAAGTCATATATCTTTTGTCAGACACTATTCATGAAGCAAAAATTTCTTCTCCAAGTTCTTCATTCATTTTTCAGAATTATGATAATTGATTGCATTCAGTCCATGGAGCTATAATGATGCAGCAGAAATTAGCAGATGCTTCAGGTGGTGATTGGCCACGGCTCGGGACATCATCTTAATTGGTTCCAAAAAATTTCGGTTATGATTGTCACGTGTCTATGTGTCTGAAGTCTGAACTGAAGCATTGCAAAAAGCTGTGACACTGCAAAATATGCAAGTGGATCTTGATCAGACTTGCAGTGCCTCAAATTTTGTCCGGTATGACTATAGTAATCTGCACTGACCAATAATTAAAGAAAAATTATTGGAACCAATTAAAAGTAATCCAATTCTTAAATAAATAGCTAATAATAAATTTACAATTTAGTTTATGTCTACTGCGTAATTGTGGTACCTGAAGTATCTTGGGACTACCATTCCTGTATGTGTACAAGGTAGATGAAGAGGATGTTTGTGTTGTGATGCTCACACATTTACTTATAATAATATCGTCAGTCACCGTTTATGAAAGAATTGAAAAGCATCTTTATTATTTGGGGGCAGTTTCTTACAATCTGATGGATTATTATTGTGGCGATCCATAAGTTTGAAGTTAAATCATCGTACAGGCAGGACCCCATTGGAGCGCCAATAATTCATGTTTGATGCCTTGCTAGTTGGAACACATTAAAACCTACAGGCTTTTATTTATTTATTTTTATTTATTTACTCTTTTTGTTTTAGAAAAATAGTCCTTATTCTTTTATACTTTTGGCATATTTAATATTTTTTTTGTCTTAAGTCCTTAAATTTCATTTATCCACAATGTTCATATTGTTACTGATAAAGTTAAATTTATTAATTTGTATATAACTTTTGTTAATTTTGTTATTGAGTTAGTAAAATTATAATGAGGTAAACATTGTATAGGCAAAATGATTGCTAACTTTTTTGCTTTTTTGACATAGCCATTCACGTCTTTTACCTTCCGAAACTTTGTCTACGGAGCGTTTAAAGATTATGATGTAATGTTCTACGTGTTCCTTTTTTATTTGGCAAAAATTTATACTTATCTTTAAATACTCAAGGTCTTATTTCAAATTAAATTAAGATATATAGATATTTTATATATTGTTTATTCCATAACAATATCTAGTTATTAATATTATTTACAAATTAAAATTTACTTATTTTGCTTTAATGAGATAAAAGTACACTAAATATATAAGACTAAGTCATGCCCTTTTGTTTTATATCTATTTTTTTTATATAACTCATTATAATTTTAATAAAGCAGCATGAGAAGTAATGAAATTTATAGGCATGTTAGTTTTATTGTTAAGTCCTTGTGGTTATATTTTAAAATATAGAAATTAACTTTGATGGATGAAACAAAAGAGGCTAGGAACAATGAAAAAATGTAGACACTAATATCAAAACATATTAAAATTATTGGAAGTCACTGTTGTATTTTTCCTTCAGCATCCCACTACATCTCTCTCTGCTTCATGACAAGTTTGAAACTTTGAAAACCCCCCCTCCTCTCTCTCCTGCCCTGGGAGAAGCTACCACAAGCAATAAAACAAGACTTTGTTTTGCGGTGAATAATAATGTGTCTTTAAATTCTCTGTGAGACCTTTTTGGTCATGAAATAATAATTTCAAGATGAGATTTACTTGTTTAGAGGCTTCTAGTCTTTGATGGGCTGTTTTCCTCATCAGAGACTTCTTCGTCTTCCACCTGTGTCTCTCTTGCCTATGAATCATTACCAAAAGAATTATCTGAACTAAAGCCAATACACAATCTTGATTGATCAATATCCACAAGAAGATTCTTAAGTAGTAGTAGTTCTGATCTGTAGAAAGTTAAATAGATCAAGTCAATATTTTTGGATTTCATCTATAGTCTTATTTTTGTCATGGCTTGATAATTATAACTACTAGTCTTCAAGCAGTTGTTGAGGAATGATTTATAAAAACCACGGTAGTACTATTAAATTTATGGATTATTTTTACTTATTATATGTAAGATTATAAGGCAAATTTGTTTTAAAAGTTTTTCACCAAGTACAATTGATATCTTTAACTTTTAAATGTTATATTATTTTAAAAATTTTAAAAATGGTGTAATGTCACCATAAAGTAACATTTGATATTGACCATTATTTTGAGTAATAAAATGTAATGTTTCTTTGAAAATTTGTCTTAAGCAGCAATTAATATTCTAAACTTTCAATTGTTGAAATATTTTTGGATTATTAATTTTTAAATTAAAAGAATGATCCAAAAACTTGCATAAAATTTTGGTTTGAATTATACTAAATGCCTCTAAGTCAAACTTTGGGATAGTATATTTCCAAATGAAATATATCCTCCTCTATACTCTCTCACTTGTTAAGGAATTTAACTTTAATGCTGGTAGAACTTAAGCAATTTTCAAATAAAAGAACTATTAGTTTCACTTTTAGCTTTGAAATTTTAGACCTTACGCATTGCTAGATCATATTTCACATATATATTTGCATAGATAAGATCTTGATGTGGCACCTTCATCATCATAACTATGAATATTTAGTTATCCATAAACTTAAATCCCACCGTGCAGCTGCTAAAATTAAAGCCTTCTATTTTCAAGTGACCAATCAAGTCTTCCATCGTAGAATACGATCTTAGTGTGGCTTTCACTTAATGAACTAGTTGAAATTTTGATCCTTCTTATGCTTCACCTTATCACATCATTCATGTCATTCATTGCATGTATCTGAATTAGTCCATTTGTAATCTTCACCCAGATGGTTGCTAAATATTGTTTGTCTTAAACATGACTTCCTTTTTGGGGAAAAAAGAATTTTAAGTGTCCTCCTCAAAGTCAAAATGATAATCAAGTCTTCTGCATAAAAGAAGACTTAAGTTCCCTGCCATTTTTTTAATTTTTTTTCAATTACAAGGTCACAGTCAACACCATGCAAATGAAAACGAAATTATATTAATTTTGAAAGAAAATGATCCCTACACT
The DNA here is from genome assembly GCF_029017545.1 of Prosopis cineraria. Lineage (NCBI taxonomy): Eukaryota > Viridiplantae > Streptophyta > Magnoliopsida > Fabales > Fabaceae > Prosopis > Prosopis cineraria. The sequence continues at coordinate 18,167,299 of NW_026555345.1, read as the reverse complement.
CTAAAGGTGTATCATGGAAATTTGTTATTGTAAAAGTATCCTAAAGGACTTGCCACGTGAGCGAGCCAATCAACATAAAAGTTAGGTAAATTAGGAAATAAGGCCCCCAAATCAGATAAATTAGCACCTAAGATTAATACATTTTGAATTTACTCTATAGACCCAAAGATTTTATACACAAATATGTTTTCAGGCGAAAGGACTCATAAGTATATGTACAACAGAATGTCCATATATAATATAACAAGGTCCACACATTAACAACACAATGTCATTTTGTTATACATAGTTCATGTGGTTTAGTTAAATGATAATGTGCAAATGTCCTAGGTACGAAACACCCTTTCAACTCATTTAAGACCCTATGGCTAAATTCTACACAATCATCCATTCAAAACACACAACTTTGTGCCTATGCTAATATCTTAACCCTCCCAGTCACTTTTCACACATTTTCACATTGTAGGGCTAAGACACACACACACACACAAGTGCAACATGATATATGTATGCATTCCTATGACAACTTAAGAACATAATTATTTACAACGAAACAATTTCATTACATACTCATAAGGGCTACATAGTAGTCCTACTACTCTTGGCCTCGGCTCTTTCCCTTTGCTACTACTAGTGTCAGAGCCTATAAAATAGCAACAATAGGGTGAGATGAAGTCTCAGTAACCAAAATAATCAAAAATTATCTACTAATAAGTAAATATATAAATAAGTAAATAAAACATTAATATTATATTATAAATATCTATGTATATCCATTTTCATAAATAATCATATCGACACGCATGATCATCTTATCCAACTAAACCTCTATACCCCAACTAAACCTATAGGTTCAACTAGACCAATTCTATGTAAATTGACTTGAGCACACCTTCAATATTTAAATCACCCGGTTAAAGGTGTTATGTCCCACCTTTGGACAACAGATTCCTTTATCACTCACATAATCATGGTGTTGTTACTCCGATATCGCATCTCACATAAGCTAAGGAGCATAATATCCAACACCGCACCCATATGGGCACCAAGGGGAAGAGAATTCTTTGACACCATACCCCTTAGGGAACTAAGGAGAATATATCATTTTCATATAGACTTTCACACTACTCCATCTGAGGTAAACTCTCATCCTCTATCATGATCGTGCATAACATCCTTGATTTTAAATTTTGAATTTTTAAGTGTTTAAAAGAGGTAAGTTAGTAAATTTGAGTGATTAATTAATTAACAATGTTTTCAAACTATTAATGAAGTTATTGGATCATTGCACAACGAGAAGGGCTTCTCCCTTTATGCCATTTGCCATGGCAGAGGACGCATACACCATGGCTGACGAGGCATTATAGGCTAGGCTCAAATTGTTTATTTTTTTATGCTTTAATGTAATGATTCTTGTTTTCATGCTTACATTTCTCCTAAATGTATGTTTTAAACTATCGTTTGAGCTCAAACTTCTTATCAAAAAGGATTTTCTTAGGATTCCAACTTTTTTAACTTAACTTTTATGCTATGTTTGGATGCACATAGATTTGGATTTGGATTTAAGCCAAATTTATTATTTGAATAATTAAAAATGTATAAATTTGGATTTGACCCAAATTCAAATCCAAGTTCTTCCTTACTTTCTTTGTAATTTGAAATCCTTTCTAAACCCCTATTATTTCAAATCTTAACTTAAGCTCTTTTATAATTTGACCTAAATGCATGAAGGCTTTATCGACCTACTAATAGTAATTGGATCGAACCGCCAAAGTTTATGAAAACAAGCTACCACTATTGATCGGGACTAGATGCTCGACTTTTATTGGGATAAGATCGATGCTAACAATAAGGACTGGACACCCGACTTCTAAAGAGAGCAAACTAATGGCCACGACAAGGATCGAACGCCTAACTTTCAATGAGAGCGGACCCATGATGATGACCGAGACTGGACGGCTGACTTCTATTAAGACTTGACTGACGAGCACTGGACGACTGACTTCCACTAGGAATGAATTAACGATGACGATGGGGACCAAATTAAGAGGGATGACGAGGACTAAAAGGCTGACTTCTATTGAGACCACACAGATGAGGACCAGATTGAGGGGGATGATGGGGACCGAATGATTGACTTCTACTAGCGATGATTGAATGACTGCCTTCCATCGACATCAGTCCGATCCAATTCGCTAAAAGTTTGTCGCCTGGTCCCCATCATTGTGTAGGTCCAGTCTTGGTAGATGTCAGCCTTCTAAGCCTTATCGTACCCCTCAGTCTGGTCCCCATTGTCCCTGTCAGTCCGGTCTTAGTGGAAGTCGACCATCCGAGCCCTATCATCCCTGTCGATCGAGTCCCAGTGGAAATCAACTGTTTGGTCCCAGTAGTTGTTGTTAATGGAAGTTGACCATCTAGTCCTTATCATCACCATTGATCCTATTCCAGTGAAAGTCAGCCATCCAATCCTCATCATTGCCATCGGTCAGGTGTCGATGGAAGTCAGCTGTCTGGTCCCCATCGTCACTATAAGTCAGGTCCCAATGGAAGTTGCTTGTCCGATCCCTGTTATCACCATTGGTTAGGTGTCGATGGAAGTCGACCGTCAGGTCCCTATCATTGCCATAAGTCCAGCCTTAATAGAAGTCAGTTATTCAATCCCTGTCGTTACCATAAGTCCGGTCCCAATAAAAGTCAATCTTTTGGTCCTTATCATCCCCCTCAATCCAATCCTCATCATCCCACTTAGTCAGTCCCTGTTGGTTCAATCTCGATGGAAGTTAGCAATCCAGGCCCTGTCCTCCCTATCGGTCCGGTCCCAATAGAAGTGGGCCATTCAATCTTGGTCGTCGCCATCGATCTGGTGCCAGTAGAAGTCAGCTGTCCAATCCTCATCGTCAGCATATGTTCAGTCTAAATGAAGTTGGCTACCCAGTCTCAATAAAAGTCGGTCATCCAGTCCCCATCTTCCCCCTGGGTTTAGTCCTCATCGGTCCAGTCCCAGTGGAAGTCAACTGTCCAATTCCCATTGTCACAGTAGGTTCGGTGCTTATGAAAGTTGGTCGTCTGGTTTTTATCGTCCCCCTTTATCCAGTCCTCATTGGTTTAGTCTCGGTGGAAGTCAGCTATCTGGTCCCCTTCATCCCCCTCGATCCAGTCCCCATCGTCATCGTCGATCTTGTACCAATAGAAGTCAACCATTTGGTCCCTATCGATTCTCAATGGAAGTCAGCCGTTCGGTCCCTATCATTGTCATAGGTCCAATACCGATAGAAGTTGATCATTCGATTCCTGTCATGACCGTAGGTCCAATCCTAGTGAAAGTTGACTGTTCAATCCCTATCATCACCATAGGTTCGATTCACATAGAAGTTGAATGTCCAGTCCCCATCATCCCCCTTAGTCTAGTGCCTATAAAAGTCGACTGTCCAGTCCATGTCATCATCGCTAGTTCAGTCCCTATGGAAGTCAGCATCCGGTCCCCTTATCACCGTTTATCCAGATGCATCAATGCTTGCGTTGTCCTCATCAACAGTCAAGTCAGAAGTGCCAGTGGAAGTTAGCTGTCCCATCCCTGTCATCGTGACTATCCGATCTCGGTGGAAGTTAGAGGTCCCATCCTGATCACCACTGGTACTACAATCCCAATCGACTTTATTTGTCTAATCGCTTTGAAAGTTGGATATTCGAATCATCGAGTTTGACCAATCTTCCAAATTTCTTTTAAATTCAAATATAAAATTTAAAATTTAAAATTTTACTTTAGATCCGAACATAGAATTTTAATATTGTAATTTAAAATTTTTTATATTATTCAAACAAAGAATTTAGAATTTATGAATTTCAAATGTAAGATTTCAAATATGAGATTTTAAATTTTAAATTTTTAACTTAAATTCACCCATCCAAACACAACCTTACTTTTAACTCTTGCCTATTATTGTGACCTAATATAAGGATGTACTTAATCCTTGTCATTATGATAGTGTTGTGTGGTATGTTCTGATAATGTCAAAGCGGATATTACAGCATGCCTTTTCACGTAATGTTCAATCATATATCCATATATGTATAAAAAAATTTTGACTTAGCATTTAGTTTTTTAAAATAAATTTCTTTAGTTTTTTACCTTATAAATCCAATCGATTTTCCATTCCAAATCATATAAGTTTTAAATCATACTAATGAATAATATCATATTACACAATTTACTTATAGATAATTAAACTAGCTAATGAATAGAATGAATTATCTAGTTACCTCAACCCTTCTATTTTTAAAAAGTGTTATCTATGGTACTCTTTAAGCTGTTAGCTCTTAACCACTTTGAATAACTCATAAGCCACATTAATCTATACAATTTAGCACTATAAGTCAATTACCAAATTGACCACAAGTATTAATTAACATAACTAAGCTCAATTAACCACCTAATCACTTTCATTTATCATCTTAAGTCCTAACCCCCTCCATAAACCTTCTACCACTTTGATTAGCTTTCTTACCATCCACACAAGAATTTCACCCTTTACAACTTATCAATTTAGGTTAAATTGAACTTATAGCTTCAAAGTTCTACCATTAACTACCAAACTAGTCACAAAAATCTTAGTTTAACTCCCAATAGCCTTTTAATAACCATTAAATTAAAAAACAACTCCTTAAAACTTTCCAATTCAATTTTTTTACATCCCAAACTAAGAGAAATTAAGGTAAAATAGGAGAGCAAGAAGGTATGAAACTTACCTGATAAGTGACAAGTTAAAACTAACTCTTAATACTTCGTAACTCCTTGCCCTAAAGAGCCAATTCTCTTTTCCTTCTCTTTCATGTCTTTGCCCTTATTTTCTCTCCCTTCCACAAGTTGAATCACGTCCTATTAATCAAATTTCTATATCATGAGCCATGACACATGCTACATATGTCGCAACTCCTGGCACAATGAGAAAAATCTCACTATAGTACACCCGCTTTGCTCCAAACTACAATTCTTCTACTCAATCCTGATCATACAATTGGTCATTAACTCAAAAAGTCAATTCATTGTCTAAAATCCTAATTATTCAATTAATCCACTAATTTATTAATTTATCCATAATTAGCAGTTAGTTTTCAGATTAAGGATTTAGGATGTTACATATAGCTTATGAAAAATCAAAGATGCAAGAACAAAATGAAATAATTGATGTGTTTATTTACGTTTAAGATTATTTGAAGGTCTATCAAGGAGTGAAAGGGGAAATGTTTTTATCTGGAGTATTTTTAGACTTTATTCATTTTTATTTTTTTGATCAAACAGTAGAGCATGTTTGACATCATGCTTGTTCGGGCCATAACCATGTTTTGATGGAAGACATGATGTTATCAAACGTGCTTTTGAAGACATGCTTCTCTACTTTTACTTTCAAAATTTTTATTCTTAAGAGTATTTCTTAGAGGATCAAATCCATGTTATTATTAAAAAGTAAGGGCTTTTACACACATAGCCCATATTATAAGATCAAATAAAAGAAATAGCCTATCATAATTATTTGCCTAAAACAAATCAAACACAGTCCGTAAAAAATTTGACGTTACTAAGAGATGTGAAGATGGTAAAAATCTAATGATAGATAATAAATTCCAGCCTAATCTTCTACTTCTAGAAATGAGAAGCCAAGCCAACTTCAACCATATAATAAACAATGATTTTCAATAATGTAAAATTCTAAAAATTTTGCTGAATCATTATTGTTACCTAAAAAAATCTTATATTTTATTTTAAATTGTTTGGTGCATATAATATGAAATTCTAAATCATAGACCAGTTATGTGGGATTTTTTGTCTCTATTTTAGATATATAGTGTCAAAAATTTTATATTTGTTGAGGGGAGTTTTTGTTAGGCAAAGAAAGAATATCACATTCTAACTAAATTTACGAAGGGCCACGCTCCAAATTTTTATAAACTCTATCCAAAATTTTTTAGGCCTATATATTTTATGGCCACTGCACCAATTTTCTCTAAAAAGTATTATATCTTAATATCAATTATGAGATTGAAGAACTTCAAGAGTTCAGAATATCTTACCTTTATTAGGGGAAGAAAGGGGGGGAGGGAGAGGGAGAGATGGTTTGTTTATGCTATTTTTCCTAAAATGAAGCTGCCTACCACACACATTGTTTTCATCATGCGTGGGGGATTTGGAAAAATAAAAGGAAATTTAATCATTTAGTCTTTGTAAGTTTAACTCAGTCGTAATTTAGTTCTTAAACTTTAACTTATTCTACCTCAATCCCTATAGTTTTGACTTGATTATAACTTAATTCCTAAACTTTAATTTGATGTAACTTGATCCTAGTTTTAACTTAGTTATAACTCAACTCTTAAACTTTAATTTAGTGTAACTCAGTTCCTAAAGTTTTAGCCATTTAAAATATTAGTTCTTATATTTTAAATGGTTAGAACTATAAAGATAAAGTTGCAAAAGTCAAAGTTCAGGAATTGAGTAACAATTGAATAAAACTATAAGGATCAAGTTACAACAAATCAAAGTTCATCAACTGAATTATAATTAAATTAAAATTATAAAGATGAAATGATTAATTTTTTCAAAAATAAATGTTCCCTCCAATCCCAAAAGGAATAAATTAGGCCTCAACGCTACATCTCTAGTTTATTCATAAATAGACCCCATGCACAAAATGGTCCTAACCTATGATCCACGGAGGTGGACTAAATCCTACACAACTCCTTTTAGATCAAGAGGGGCAAAAAAAAAGAAGGAAAAATTATATACAAGGACCATTGAAATATATTTTTCATAAGCAAGGATCAATATTAAGTTATCATTCAAAAAAAAAATCTATTTCTATTTTAAAAATAATCAATTCATCATCAATTTTTATCTGTGAATGAGATTATTCAGGTGGTCCTTATGTGTGATTTTCCAAAAAAAAAAATATTATGCAATGCTTTTTCTTATATTTAAGTCACAAATATTTTGTCAGCCACTATTCATGAAGCAAAAATTTCTTTGGAAGAATAACAAATAAGTCTTAAAAAGATTAATTAATTTAAGTTAGATCTTAAGTGTTAAATTTTAAAAATTTATAATTTAATTTTTTAATTTTGCAACACTGTTATGATAAAGTTGTAACTTATATTTTAAATTTTAACAGAAAAAATAAACTTTTGTATTCTTCAACTACGTTAAAATTTAATAAATAAATTGTAAATTCATTAGGCTGTAAAATTAAGAAATTCAGTTATAAATTTTTAAAATTTAACATTTAAAACTTAATTTGAATTAAAAAGAATTTTGTTATCATTTTTTCAATTTCTTCTCCAAGTTTATCATCTATTTTTCAGAGCTATGATAATTGATCGCATTCTGTCCATGGTGCTAGTTATCAATTATGCAGCAGAAATTAGCAGATGCTTCAGGCGGTGGTTGGCCATGGCTTGGATAGGGACATCATCTTAATTGGTTCCAAAAAATTTCAGTTAAATTAAAGTTATGATTGTCACGTGTCAATGTGTCTAAAGCCTGAACTAAAGCATTGGTAAAAGCTGTGACTCTGCAAAATGTGCAGTGCCTCAAATTTTGTCTGGCATGGGTACACTGGACTGACCAATAATTCAAACAAAATTATTGGAACCAATTAAAAGTAATCCAATTCTTAAATAAGGAGCTAATAATAAATTTACAATTTAGTTTATGTCTACTGTGTAATTGTGGTACCTGAAGCTGAAGGATCTTGGGACTCCTATTCCTGTGTACGGGGTAGACGTAAGGGGATGTTTGTTGCTGTGATGCAAACACATTTATTGATAATAATATCATCAGTCGCTGTTTCTGAAAGAATTGCAAAGCACCTTTATTATTTGGTGGCAGGTTCTTACAATCTGATGGATTATTATTGTGGCGATCCATAAGTTTGAAGTTAAATCATCGTACATGAAGGACCCCTTTGGAGTGCCAATAATTCATGTTTGATGCCTTGATAATTGGAATTCATTAAAAGGGTTAAACTATAAATCTGCCTTCAAGATTTCTAGCCGGGCGCATCTTGTTTTTTAAAGTATTTTTTGCACAATTTCATCCTAACATTTTTTATTTTGATATAACGTTGCCCCATCATTAGGTTTGACTGGGTTAACTGTTAATTTGACCGTTAATTTTAATATTAACAACCAATTGGCATTTTTTTTTAAATTAAAAATTATAATAAAAAAAAGACCCAAACTTAGATGGATTGCCAAGTTTACCATCTCTCCTCTGTCCCTTTCCACTTCACTCTTCCAAATCCATAACTTCTTCATGATCCAAACCTAGATCTCATTCGCAAATCCTCACCTCCTCCTCCTCCTCTTCTTACACCTCCTCCTCATGCTGCCACCAGTATGAGCTGGCACAACATTCACTCATGACCTCATTAGAATTTGTGGCGAACTTGATGAAGGTGGACGATGCGTCGATGGAGTCAGAGAGGCTATTCTTCTTCCTTGGCTTCTACCTTCATGTCTGACCTTCCTCTTCCTTGGCTTCCACCTTCACGAATCCACTCACCTCTTTCATCCATCGTGACATCAAGTAGAACCTATAGATTTAGGGATTTCATACGTTTAGCTAAGACACCCACCTAAGCTTTCTCAAATCGACACCCATGCCCTTTTTCGCTTCAATTTTGATCACTCCAGGCCGTTATCGCTTTGCCTCACTTTGATTTTGACTCCCTCCTGTCCCTCTTCCAATCACCCACTTGTAAAGTTTTGCTGAAGGTTGAAGGTTATCCCCTCTGGCTTGAAGTATTTGGGTTGAAGATTTCTAGGCCACTATCTTGGTTGAAGGTTCTCCCCTCTGGTTCGAAACTTATCTAACTTGATTTTATGTTTGACTGGGATTGACTTGAGCGCTTGATTGACTCATTTTGAGCATGATTTTCTTTGAATCGATTAATTTATATTTTTGAATGAGTATGTCTTCTTATGGGTTCAATTTGACCATCTATATTTTTGGTTTGTGGAAGAAGAAGTTTATTCTTGTCGCATATTATTGCAGATGAGAATGAGATGCTTCCTTCTTCTTTGGCGCCGATGATGGGAACGAGAGAGCTTCCTCTATGCCTGCAACAATGGGAATGCGTCTTCTTCATCCCAGTCGTTGTCTTAATGAATCTGACTGTAGTGAAGAAATTGGTTTTGAAAATTTGACTCCAAGATTAATTTTAAAAATCTGAACCCGAGTTGTGGTTTCAAAATTTGAATCTGAATCTGAACCTAATTTCCAAATCAATATTATATGATTTTCTCTAGATGTGGTTTCCAATTTTTATTTATTTTTTTCTTTTGAGAGTTTGGTCTGGATTTGAGTTTACTATTGAGTGCTTATTAGTTTGATTTGAATTTGAGTCTGATTTGGATATGGTTTTGAGTTTTCATCAATTTGTAATTGATCTGAGAAAGGCAGACGAAGAAGACGATCTTGTGGTTCTGAGGAAGGATGGAAGGAAGATGAAAAAGAATTGAAAAAAAAAAAAAAATAGTTCTATGCACTCCTACATGGCTGCCACTGACGCACAAAAGGGTCAAATGTTTAAAGTTAATGGTCAAAATAGTTAAAGGAAAACGATAGGCTGACATTGTACCAAAATAAATAAAAAAATATTGGGGTAAAATTGCGCTAAATAATACTTTAGGATATGAGATGTACGGGATATGAGATGTATCTAGCTGAAAATATTGAAGGTAGATTTATATTTTAGCCATTTATTAAAACCTACAGGCTTTTATTTATTTATTATTGTTATTTATTTACTCCTTTTAGAAAAATAGTCCTTATAATTTTATACTTTTGGCATATTTTAATAGTGGGTAACGAGGCAAAAATACCCACCAAGTAATTAGTCAAGATCATTTAGTAATTTAAAGTTTGAAAAATGGTAAAAATACTCATGATGTTATCAAAATTGATGCAAAAGTGATTAAACCATTAACTTGCCTTAACATTCGTTAGTTTCTAATGTTAAACACTAATTATACTTGCTATGTGTCAATGTTTGTTAATGTGCACTAAAAAAGGGACAAAAATATTCAAGAAATAATTAACCAAGAGCATCCAATAGTCAAAAGTGAGAAAAAGGCCATAAATATCTATAATGTTACTTTAATAGGTTCAATAGTAATCAGTCCATTAAATCTCTTAAATATTGATAGTTTAGCTAACATTTAAGCAATAGTTAATTTTTTTTCTTTGATGTGGACAAAAAATATTTTCAAATGAGATTCTATAGAGTTTGATCAATCGTTATATGAATACCATGTGAGAAAATATCATTTTAACCAAACAACAAGTTAAATCGCTCACTTCTTTACAGCAATGCCAAAAGCCAATTCAAGATTTTGAACCTCATTGTGAACAAAATCGCTTAAGATTGTGCTAATGTTCGTAAGATATGTGGTGTAGAAGGTGTGTGTAGTCACGAAGGCATTACGAGCAAAGACAACCTCATTCATGAAATGCTTGCATTCTTTGCAACAAGCTATAGCCTCTTCGTTCTTGATCTTTGATTACGTTCAACCTATATCACTATATTAAATATCAAGTTTTACAGACAAGAAAAATGAGTGAAAAGGGAGGGAAGGAGGAAGGGGGTGGGATAGATGATGATGAAAAAAAAACCACATGGCATGTATCTTGATGAATTAGTAACTATTGCACTTGTTAAAGTAATGTTATGGGTACTCCTACCCTTTTCTCATTTTAAGCTATTGGATGCTCCTAACAGACAATTTTATAAGTATTTTTGCCCTTTTATTAGTCCACGTTAGCAACCATTAACACATGACTGACACTGTCAATATTTAACACTAAAAACTAATGGTTGTTATGGCAAGTTAATGATTTGATCATTTTTTCACCAACTTTAATAACATTATGAGTATTTTTACTCTTTTTCTCACTTTACATGACTGGATGCTTTTGACCTACTACTTAGTAGGTATTTTTGCTCATTTTATCCTTTAATATTAGTTTTTATATTTTTGTTGTTATTTTTAATCCCTTAAATTTTATTTATCCACAATGTTAATTCATATTGTTGCTAACAAAGTTAAATTTATTGATGTGTATATAACTTTGTGAATTCTGTTACTGAATTGGTAAAATCATAATGAGTTAGACATTATATAAGCAAAATGATTACTAACTTTTGCTTTTTTGCCCTAGCCATCACATCTTCTACCTTCCAAAACTTTGTCCACTGCACGTTTAAAGATTATGATTTAATATTCTACTTGTTTCTTTTTTATTTGGCAAAAACTTATATACTTATTCTTAAATACTTAAATTTTTTATTTCAACTTAAACTAAGATATGTAGATCTTTTATATTGTTTATTCTTCCACAATATCTAGTTATTAATATTATAAACACATTAAAATTTATTTATTTTGGTTTGATTAGATAAAAGTGCATTAAATATGTAAGATTAGGATTTGCCCTTTTGTTTTCTATCCATTTTTCATATAACTCATTATAATTTTAACAAGTCAGCATGATAAGTAATGAAGTTTATGTACATGTTAGTTATATTGCTAAGACCTTATGGTCATATTTTAAAATATAGAGACTAATATTGCTGATAGATAAAACTTAACGGGCTAGAAGCAATAAAAAAAATACATAATGAGTAATATCAAAACACACTAAAAATATGGGAAGTCACCCTTGTATTTTTACTCTTTTCTTCAGCATCCCACTGCATCTCTCTGCTTCATATGACAAGTCTGAAACTTTTAACCCTTCTCTCTCCCTCTCTCTCTCCCCCTCCTTTCCTGGGAAAAGCTACCGCTAGTAATAAAACAAGACTTTGTTTTGCAGTGAATAATAATGTGTCTTTAAATCTTCTTTCTCAGGCATTTTTTGTGATGAAATAATAATTTCAGGATGAGATTTATTTCTTCAAAGGATTCCAGTCTTTGATGGGGTATTTTCCTCATCAGAGATTTCTTCGTCTTCCACCTCTGTCTCTCTTGCCTATGAATCATTAACAGAAGAATTATCTGAACTAAAGCCAATACACAATCCTGATTGATCAATATCCACAAGAAGATTCTCAAGAAGTAGGAGTTTTGATCTGTAAAAAGTTAAACAGATCAAATCAATCATAAAAGACATAATTTCATCTATATAGTTTTATTTTTGTCATGGCTTGATAATTCTAACTACTAGTCTTCTAGCAGTTGCTGAGGAATGATTTATAAAAAGCAGGATAATTCTATTAAATTTATGGATTATTTTCACTTATTATATGTAAGATTATAGGGCAAATTTGTTCTGAAAGCTTTTCATTAAATACAATTGATATCTTTAACTTTTGAATGCAATATTATTCTAAAAGTTTTAAAAATGATGCAATGTCACCGTATAGTAACGCTTAATATTGACCATTATTCTAAATTTTAAAGGGTATTTTTTTAAAATTTGTCTAAAAGAGTGATTAGTATTCTAAATTTTCAATTGTCAAAATATTTTTGGATTATCAAAATGATCCAAAAACCTATGTAGAATTTTGGGTTGAATTATACTAAATGTCTTTAAGTCAAAATTTAGAATAGTATATTTTCAGATTTTGATTAGAGGCCTTACCCAATGTTATTTGGGTGTAAAACTAACTCTATCTAAGCACTCCACAAACTTTCCCTTAAGTTCTCCTTTGGTCAACATTCATAATGAGTTGTTAAATTTTTTTTAATTTGAATATTAATAACTTTAAAACACTAATAGAGAATTTAAGATACTAATTGTTCCTTTGGAAAAAATTTTGGGATAAAATTACTCTTTAACTCTAGTGAAAATTTTCAATTAATGTTCAAAGTTGGTCAAACTTTATTACAAGGTGATATTACACTATATATTTTAAGATCTTCCAACCTAATATTGCACAAATCATAATTTAAAAATACTAGTTGCACCCACCAACAAATTTTCAAGATAAATTTAACTTTTAACCTTTACACTCGCACGCACGCACGCAAGCACGCATACTTTTATTTTTGAAGACATGAACGGAAGTATCTTCTTGTACATATAAGATTTTCATAGCCAAGGCCGTAGAAGTCATAAGGCAAGTGAGGCAATTGCCTTAGACCTCCGAAAAAAAATTATTAATACCCCTATTATATTTATGTTTGTAATTAATATTTGAATTATTATATATTTAATTGTATATGAAATAGAATAAAAAGTATTGATTGTTTTTTCTATTGAAAAGTTCTAGTCATTCTCATTATAATATTAATTATTGAGCTGAGTTCATTATCTATATAAAAAAGAATAATGAGATTCATAAGATATTAATTTGCACTATATTAGCTTGCGTTAAATTTCTCTCACGGTCTTACTTTTCATTTTCTCCTTTTCTTATTCTAAAACCTAAAATATTGACAAATATTAATATCAAAATCTTATGTAGTTTTATACTATCAACATGATACCTTTAAGTCTTATTACAAATCTTGTTTATAATTTATATAATTATTATTAGTTTTTCATATTAATTATTGATATTATTAGTCTTAATTATATCTTTTTTGGTTAAAAGTGTATTGCCATCTCATATCATTATTAATATTCTATCCCAATATATAAGATGGGTTAGGAACACTTTCTCAACACTAATTTTCATTTAACTATTGAATTAATTTAGTATTTTATTAGAATCACTATATTATAAAATTTTAATATATATAATTTTGTAAAAAATGATGAGTGTATTTTTATGTGAAGGGACAATTACACATATTAAGTTTTACTAATAATTTTGCCTTGAGCCTTAAAACATCTTCACACGGTTCTGTTCATAACAATGATATGGGATGTTATTCAGATCAAAAGAATATGATTTATTTTAAATTCAGAATACTGTAACTCCCTTGAAAGAAAAAACAAATCAAAAAGTGAGGATGTGATTTTGATTGACAATAATAATGGAGAGGAAAGATGGTTCTCTACTCTACCTACCTAAGTGTAATTAAGTTTGATCATCATGGGCTATAAAACTAAGCATGGTGTTTCTTCACTCCAATTTAATGATGTTTGGATTAATATGGATTTTGATTTGAATCAAATTTTTTATTTAGATATATAAAAATTTATAAATTTTAATTTTAAATTTTAATTTATAATTTTTATGTAATTTCAAATTCACTCTCTACACCCTAATCATTTAAAATTTTAATCACTCCAAGCATATTATTTTATTTGCATTTTTATTATTAATACTTTTATGATTTTTTATCTTTTCTTATCCCTTAGCGATTATAAAATATAAATAAACTCTTTATTTTTAATTTTTAATTTTTTTTAAATCTCAGTTCATTTCTTCTTTTCGTTTAAAATATTTTTTAAACTATTTAAATAAAAAATTTTAAATACTTAAATTTTAAATAGGGGATTTGAAATGCAAGATTTCAAATCTAAAAGTCAAATCTATCAACCTAAATGCTACCTAAGTGTATAAAGTTATTGTAAGCAGAAACTTTGTGGGTGAGTAAAAGTATAAGGGCTTGTTTAGTTGCTAGAAATAATGAAAATAAAATTTATTAAAAAAGTCAAAACAAAAAAAATTAAATTACCCTCCTATCATAGCAAGCATAATAAAACCTGATATTACATTCTCTAAACATGGAGATGACCACATCCTCTACAAAACTCATGGATCATGACTCTTAATTTGTTGAACTAAATTATCATTACTCCTCATGAAAATGGTTAACATATCTCCCCTTCGCATTTTAGTCTTTTTTTTTTTTTTTGCTTTTGCTTTTATTTTTTAAATTCATTCAATTTCCATCCTTTCTAGCAATCAAATATACCTTAAGAAATTTGGTGAAAAGAATGCTCTATACTCTTAGTAGATCTCATGATGGGTTATAGAAAATTTACAAAGATACTTAAAAATTATTTTTTAAAATATTCAATCCACATTCTTATAGATTATAGACATATTTTTACTAACTAGATTGATCTTACTTGACTTGTATAAGCAAAATTTTATTAAAGCTATGCATGTAAGATATTTTTTTGGAGTAGATGAATTAAGATATTACTTATCAATGAGGTTATCACATCAATAATGAAATTTGAATTTACACTTCTACAAGATATGGGTGGTATACATACCAATTGAATTAATCTTAGTTCACCAATATAACCAAGAATTATCACATCAATGCATGTAACAAGATCATAATGACTAGTGAATAAAAGTTTTATATGAGTCCGCTTTAAAGATTAGCCAGAGTCAATATGGATTTTTCAATTTGAAGAGTGTTAACAGATTTATTTACATTTACATATTATTCACCAATTAGTTGTTCATATTAATAAAAATTTTTTTAACATGACATATTAATAAAAAGACTTGAACTCACTCTTACAAAGTGCAATTATATCAATGAAAGATTTTGGAAAGAATTTAATTTTTTACAAAGATATTGGATACATATTTATATTTGTTAAAATAATAATTTCACTTGTGAATTTGTTAACTCTAACGTTGTTAGAAGTTCTTTTAAGAAATTAAATTTCTTTCAAAGTCCTTTATCGATACTCTACCTTGTATCTTTAGTAAATAGAACAATCTTATTGGGTTAGTATATATACAATCATACATACATACTCATCTAGTTCTATTTATATAATAGAGAGAGAAGATTAATTTTGATTTTATTGATAGGACACTTTATTATCTTCTATATTTATCTTTACCTTTTTGCCCTTATTAAATGCTAGAAAAAATTATTAAAAATAATTTTTTTATCTTTATATATTTGGAGTAGAGGTAAAAACTTATTAAATTTTAAGATAGAGTTAATAATATTTAAGATTTTTCTTAGTCTCAATGAAATATGCTAAAAATGACTTATAAATAGAATTAAAGTGAGTGCATGCCTACATAGATAGGGAGAATGACAGTAAAGTTTAAAAAAAAAGAAATAATAACAATTAGGGAGCATGATTGATAGTTCCCAAGGGAACATGCATACATAGGGAGAATGATAGTAAAGTTTAAAAAAAAGGAAAATAATAAATAGTTAGGGAGAATGATAGATAGATTTCAAAAGGGGATCAATTAATTTAAATTAAGTTTTAAAGTGTCAAATTTCAAAAATTTGCAAGTTCAACTCTTAATTTTGCAATTTTGTTATGATAAATTTGCAACTTGTATTCTAAATTTTAACAACAAAATAATTCATTTATTCTTTAACCATATTAAAATTTAAAAAATAAGTTACAAAATTAAGAACCGAACTTACAAATTCCTAAGTTTGGCATTTTGGGATTTGATTTGAATTAATTGATCCTATTGGAACATATTTGTTATTTTTCCCAACAATTATGTTTGCAATAAATTTTTTTAAAAAACGAGTTATAAATATTGATTTAAATAGTTATAAGTAAAAATTTTAATTATAAACTAAAATTTATATTTAAAATTTAAATGTCTTATTTACAATTTAAACTCTTCAATTAGTAATTATTTGAATTGATATTTATAACTTATTTTTTGAAAAAATTATTAAAAATCTAACTGGCATTAATTTTTTTTTCTCAGACTTAACTGTCATCCTCCCATACACACACATATGTATCGCAATTTACAACCATGCCTGCAAAAAAATATATATATATATATTGACAATGTAAGGAAGAATTAATGAGAGCAATGCATGGAATATAAAAAGGTCACAATGGTCGGTGTGAAAGGAGGAAGGGGACGAAATGGTAGGACCAGAATAAGGTTGTAGTGCGATCAATTAAAGGATGTGTGTCAGAAGTGCAGTAAGAGTGTGGCATTATTCAAACAGCGAAATGATAAATACCAATTTTGCTTGATACATGGAAATTGAAAAAAAAAAAAAAAAGGATGGGAGAGAGGGAGAGGAGAGGGAAGGGGGGGGGGGGAGACCCACTTGATGTTTAATCAAAATCAAGAAATGGGGTCTTTTAAGATTCATGCTGTCTCCTTCCACTTCCCCGCTAAAGTCTTTGCTTTACTGACCATGGCTTCCATTTCACATGTTGCCTCTCAGCTTCCTCTTCCTATTTCATTATTCACCTTCCTCTCTCCAACTATTGCTTTCTTTCTGGAATCCCTTAGGCCTTGTTTGGATTTATACCCCATTTAGATTCTCAACAAGTTGGTTTCAATAATTTTCTTTTGCTTGGATTAGTTTTATAGCCAACCATGATTTGAAACCTAACCTAGGTTAGAATGAGAATCATCTTTTGTTTGCTTTTCTATGATCAATCACGGTTTAAGACTTTTATATCAAAATATATAAATCATGTTAGGGTAACCAATTTGATCAAATTCGAGTATTGTTAGGCTTAATAGGAGGTAATTCTTTCAAAAGCAATTTCTTTATTCACATAGACTCAAAATAGATCGAGACCTCATGTTTAAAAGTTTAAAGTCTTTTTTTTTACTAGGATCAATATGCTTGTCAGTAAAGTAACTAATTTTTCTATCAACTTTAGCTTGTAAACTGTAGGGCTTGTTTAGATACAGATGAAAAATTAATTATGGGTCCAAAATTATAATTTTAAAAAATTTTATTCAAACACTCCTAATTTTTTCAAACTCATTTACCTTCTAAAACTTCATTTCACATAAGCTACTTTTTTTTTTCTCCACTTGACTATCAATTCTCAGTGTTTGAACATTTCTTTTCCATTTGAACATTTATAATTAATTATGAAAAATTATCCAAGTATTTTCAATTATCAAAATCAAATTTAAAAAAATATTATCCAAATATTATCACGTTTGTTTAATTAAATTTTTCTATACTCAACTTTTGTCAATTGAAATCCAAATACAGCATAGCTTTTGGTTTAAACACACATCTAATTACCGACAATATTCAAATTGGACAGAATAGTACCGAATGCACCTATTCACTTCTCTCTCCTAGTCTTGCCTTTTACGAACCTCTTAATTAATAATGGAAAGAACATTGGCAACAAAATGGATTTAAAGGTTAGGAAATATGGAGGGGCGAGTGATGGGTAAAAGAGTGATCAAGATGTCAAAAACTTATAATTACTTTCTTTAATCATTCTCTTTTGTCTCCACTTCTCGTGCTTCAGGCTCAACTACTCAGGCTGCTGGTGTACGACAATGGCTTGTCTTTTTATTTCTTAATGCTATGGATCCTCAAGATTTATTCTTTGATTTTAATTTATAATATTTACTAATTAATAATGGGTTGAATGGAAATTTTGCACTTAAGTTATAGGTCTAGATGCATTCATGATCTTAAATTCATTTTTTATACAACATCTCCTCTCAACATTTGAAAATTATATAATATTACCTATATTATTAACAAATGTTAAATTTAATTATTAGTTGACAAAAAATTATAGAGAAGTACCTCAAAAATTATAGAAATGAATTTAAAAAATGCAAATAAGTACTTTAGAAGAAAATTAATACCCATTAAGTGCCCCAAATTACAATAAATACCAAAGGACAAGTGTTAATTTAATATATAATAACTTAAATATTATCTATAAATTATTATTTACAATTTAAATATCCATTAATTGATATTTACACTTTCTTTGAAAATTACAACTTAACTAATGTAATTATGATTTAAAAGTGAGTGTGATTCTTTACAAATATAATAGTTGAGTTGTCAAAAATCATTTATCTATAAATCTCGTGTATTCTAATTAAGTTGTTAATTTTTAAAAGAAGAATTATAAATTTTGAAAAGATAATTATAAATAATAATAATAATAATATTTAAACTACTAAATATTAAATTATTGACATTTAATAAGATCTTATAAAAACAAACATATTTTTTATAACTTACCGATTTTGGTGTCAATAATGGTAATTTGATAATTATTCAATAACTTGTTAAAGTGGTTGGTCGAAAACTGAATTTTGTTATTTATATGTTATTCGTATTTATTTTTCACTCACAGAATTAAATTGATATAAAAAATTTACATGGTACTTATTTGTAATTTTTGAGTCATTTCTGTAATTTTTCTATTTTTTATAATTTTTAAGTTTTTTTTATAATAGTTTAGTCAACTAAAGTCAAAATTAATTTTTATTAATGGTAGTGATAATATTGTACTATTTCAAATGTTAAAGAAAAATATTACACTAAAAACAAATTTAAAGTTTTAAATGCTCTAGCAGTTATAATTTAAGGACAAATTTATCCTTTAATCCTTTAATAATTTAAGAAAAACTGTTTCCAATTTTCCATGTATATGTACACGCACTAATTATTACTATCTCATTATTTGCCTAATATTGTCAATAAAATTAAGTAGATTCCATTTCCATTGTAAGATTTGCTACTTACAAAAAAAAAAAATAATTTGCTATATATTTTATATCTTATATTAAGGACAATGCTTTTGTTATTAGCCTTATATATTTAATGTACTTTTATTTAATTAAATAAAAATAAGTGAATTTTAACATGTTAATAGTATTAATAAAAATGATTTATTATAAAATAAATAATTTATAAATAATAAATACATCTAATTTGACTGAAAACAAACATCTTAAATATATAAGGCTAAATGTATAAGTTTTTTTTTTAATATTAAAGATTGACTAGACATTGGGTTTAATTAACATAATTGCACCAAGTCTTGTATTGCATGATTTTAAAAAAAAAATTGAGGAATGAGGAGTTCATCCTCTCTAAATCTAAAAGGGAATCTAAGATATATTGTTGATTTGCAGGAAAGATCTGAAATGGGATCATATTTTAGTATACCACTTTATTTATGGATAAAAAAAAATGAGAGTGTAGTACTAATACTAGTGAGTGAAGGAATAATAAGAGATTAGGATGGGATTGAATTGATTAATCCAATTTGCAGTATTCCAATATTCCATACACAAATGGATGCAGATTTTTTTCATTAATTTGAGAATGCAGCCAAGCCTACAGCTTTATTGATTACACTCACTATGTCTAAGCGTGCACATCAAAACCCTCATCCTTATCTTGTTATCTGCATACATGCGTACGTGTTGGTTTATATTATCGTGTTGGTTTATGCTATCAGATAATAAATTATATTATTTATAACTTATGAATAATATAATTTTTTTTATACACTACACATATTGATTAATAATTTTTTTATCAAGAAATTGATTAATAATATTAATCTTAACCTAGAATTTATAAGGAATAATACTATTTTTAAATTATAAATATCATGATTCCTTTAAGATCTCTTGTGAGTTTTTCTTTAATTTTTTCTCAAACCCATGCGAAAGGCATGGGTACTTTCCTTGTTTTTTTTAAGATTAAAGTGTATTTTTGTCTGGAAAGTATACATAGATGCGTTATAGGTATTTTAAAGAAAATTATGGCACATTAATAATGTTGCATATAATTTTTTTTCCTTTCAAAACTATTGTTATACGGCTAGATTTTAACAATGTGACATCAACATTTGGGTTACAAAAGATGCCATGACTTGGATTAATGGTTGACTTAACATTGACTATTAAAAATAAAAAGATAATATCGCATCAATTTTGATTATTATGTATTAAATTGCTCTCTAAATTTTTTTAAATGCTTATAACTCCTTCGCAAGAATACTTTTAAAACAAAAATGCATTTTAACCGTTTTTTGACACATAATTGCATAAGTTTAAGTCATTTGAATTTTTGATTAATCCTCTTCAAGTTTATAAATATTAAATAGATAGATAAAAAAATGCTTAAACTTATCAATTAGATAAATTTTGTATCAACACATCAATGTAAGCAATATGGATATAAAATATAAGATTTATAATAAAACCCTCCAATATCTTTGTTTCGTTTCGTATGGGGAAACTTAATTTATTATTTTTTTAACAACACTTAATTTATTTTTCCAATGCAAGTTTTAGAATCTGTTTAGTTGGGAGGAGGGATTTTGCTTCTCTCCCTTTATTTAGTTTGCAATGACTAATATACTTATTATTTTAATTGCTACCTACTCTTCATCTTTTTAACCAAATTTAGCAATAATAGATTTAACAATAATAATAATTACTCTATATATTTATAATTATATGTTAAAAACATTCATAACTATATTTTATAAAGAAAAATAATTATAATAATATAAGGATAAAGTTGTTTATATATTATTATTTTTTCTCCCCTCACCTCTTAAATCAAGTAAGGTAATATTAAAATCCTTTTCTCTCTTTCCCTCGGACCAATACATTGTTAATATTTTGGTCATAGCTCTTCAACATTCAATACTATGAAGTATCAATTGATCCCAATTGAAATATGGATTGGTATAAATAGGGGCAATTTTTTATTATGATTCTTTCTATATATATATATATATAAAGTCAAACATTTAATATTGCTTAAGCAACCCTATAGATGTTAAAAAAAATAAAAATATCCAAATTGCATTAAACAATAACTACCAACATTACTTGCGCAGTTGAGCTATAATTGACTCCCATATCAAAGGCAAACGCGACTCCAATGCGCACGCGCACTTTATTCATTTGTGGGCCCACTCGAAGGATGTGGATCCTTTATTAGGTTCTCTTGTTCATTGTTTGAATGATGCTCCATTTGCACCCTCCCCCTTGTGTCTTTAATGTCTTCAATATATATGGCAAAGTTCTAAAGTTTTATTTAGTATGGATTCTGGAATATAGGGTAAAGATGTAATGGCCAACCTCTGGTCCTATGCAAATTTTGAAGGAAAAATGATAGATAGGTTTCAAGGAGATTAATTAATTTAGATTAAGTTCTAATCAATTTGAAAGTGTTAAACTTCATAAATTTATAAATCTGACTTTTAATTTTATAGTTTCATTAGTTATTTCAAATTAAAAGTAAATTTATTCTTCAATCATGTTAAAGTTTAAAAAATAAATTATAAATTTATCATAATAAAATTATAAAATTAAAAGCCAAACTTACAAATTCATGAAGTTTTACATTTTGAAATTGATTGGGATTTAATTTGAATTAATTTGTTCCCTTGTGACCTATATGTCATTCTCCCAATTTTTAATTAATTCCTAGACACATTTTATTATGATAATTAATTTTAATGAAAGGCAAAATTGACAAATCAATCATTTTTTTGAAGTTTAAAAATACTATTTATCATTTCTTAAAAACAACAAAATTAATTAACTTTATCATATAATTAGAAGGAAAAATTGATCTTTTAGTCCCCAACTTTTAATTTATTTGTAACTCAATCCTTCAACTATGACTCGCTATAACTCAGTCCCTCAACTATGACTCGTCTATAACTCAGTCCCTCAACTTTTGAATCACTTACAAATTAGTCTTTGAACTTTTGTTAATTTTTTTTCATGTTAGCTTATATTTTACATTAATGAACAAGATGAGAATATTTTAGAATAATATGTGAGCATTTTTCTTATTCCTCTTATTTGATAAAAAAATTTTAAAAAAATTTAAAAATAAGGATCGAATTATAGATGAATCAAAAGTTGAGGAATGAGTTGCAGTGAGTTATAATTAAAGTATTGAGTCACAGCGAGTTATAATTAAAGAATTGAGTTACAAGTAAGTTAAAAGTTAAATGATTAAAAAATTAATTTTTTCTAATTAAAACTAGAGGGAGTAGATACAAACACCCCCTCTTCGGGTCTTTATTATAAAGTACTTTATAAAAAAGATAAATACTTCATATACATAATTGTCAGCTAATTTATGTTTTCAAAAAAATTAGTTAAAATTTTAATTTTTTTAAAAAAATCACATATTTTTAATCATACTTTTGAGTGAAATAAATATAATATTTGATTAATTTAAAATATTTATATTAATTATTTGAGTAAAATATAATAAAGTACACATATAATTGAAAAAATATATATAACATACACAATGCCCCGTTTTGAAATCGAACCAAACTCTTAAAAATGCTCTATATAAGTATTAATTTATTTTTTTCAAGATACAATCGCCATCTAAAATTATTAACTATTTTCTGAGAATCCAAACAGCAGATAAGCCAAGAAAATCTTGCGCATTTTTATGTTCAGCTTGAAAATCCGAGAATGTTTGGCCTTTTGAGTTGTGAGAGAGAGAGACTGTGTTCCGCTCATCGTCTTTTGCGATTCCCTGATCGTCCTTCTCTTCCTGCACCTCATTTCGTCCAAACGATGCCTTTGGCGCATCTTGAATTCGGCGTAAATTAGCACATCGGTTAGCTAGAAACCAAAATTATAACTGAGCCCCACAATAAATAAGGACTGAGAAGGAAAGGGAGTAAGATCAAAGAAGCCCACCAAAAGAAAAGAACGAACAAAGAAAACTCACTGAATCCTTTTTTCTTTTTTTTTGGAATTAAAGGGCAGGCGCTAACACTTGAAATTACAAGTGGAATCGAATCCGGTCGTCCTAAATCGCAACATATTCTCAAGGAAGATTTGATGTCCAAAATATAAAACACTATAAAAAAAATTAAGATTTCTTAAAATAAATTTATTTTAATATCGCAATTTTTTTATTTAATTTTTGTTTATATCTATTTTTTAATATATTAAATGAAAAGTATTTTTAAAATTTTATATTTTTTTATAAAATAAGATTATGAAGTATGTTTGATAAAATTTATTAATATGTCATATTTTGTCTAAAATATTATATAATTTAAGATGGGTATTTTTTTTCCCCACCTTCTTTTAAAACATTAGTTTAAATATGGGAAAACCATTTAAAATTTTATACTATGAAATATATTTTTTCAGTTATTAACATTTTTATTCATTTAGACCTTCACAATAATTTTAAAATTTGAAGATTTTAATATTAAATTAATTGATTTATAATCTTGAGGCATAAATTTTACTCTCTCCATTCAAAGATATAAGGCATTTTTTTTATAGATTAGATGTTAAAAATGTATGATATTTTTATTTTTTTTAAAATGTAATCATTACATTTTTTTTTCAAAAGCACTCCTGATAAATAAATCACTTACATTTATTTTAAGATAAAATATCTTATTAAATAGGGATACATATGATAAGATGGTGCTAATTTAAAGATAAATAACTATTTTTTTAAATATAAGATTTGATTAAAAATATTTTATATTCTTTAATGAAAAGAGTACTAATTACTGGTTAGAAATAGAGTCCATAGGTCAATTACAAAAATCCAGATTATTTTATTAATGATTAATGTTCATATAAATTTTTTATTTTTCATTTTAATTTTAAAATCAATTTAAATTACGATAACATATTAATTTCAACTCCAAAAAAGTCTTGAACAACCAAAAAAAAAAATGAAGTTAAAGTGATATTGGGTCTCTAATTTAAGAAATGAGTTATATATTGATATTGATTTTTTTTATTATAATTGAAATTGCTATTTTAATTATTAAAAAGTAAATTAAGAAAAGTATCACGCTTGGGATGAGGTTGAATTTTTTATATGGGGAAAAATAAAATATATTTTTTTTCATTTTTCAGGACAAAAAATGTCTAAAAAGATAATACAACCCACCATAAAAAAGAAAAGATAATATTGGGAAAGTTGGCCGGGGACTTTCAGTGGCTTGTCGGACTGGTTGCCCACAAAAAGATTCACCGAAATTAACAACACATTACACGTTCTTCAACTCAGACAATTTACAAAGCAAGAATAAAGCATAAACACATATCCTTTTCTATTTTCCCTTCTGCAAATTTCAGTTCCTAAAATAAATAAATAATATTTTTAAATAGCTTGTATAGTGCTGATACTATATTAATACAGGAACATTTAACGATAACCCAAAAGCATAGAGAAGCTTCTCTCTATGATCATCAACGTATCTTTTTTCCACTGTTGAATCCTGATTCTTCTTCAATCGCAGCTTCTACCTCTCTCCCTTTGTCTCTCTTCATTCCTTATTCTTTCCCATTTTCCTGTTTTCTGAGAATAACTAACCTTGACTTCATGTCGGTACCCGAACAAGACTACGTAAGCTTATCAGAGGCTCCGTCTCCATCAATGGAAAGCTCAGACAAGTTTTCTCAGAGAAGAAACGGCTTGAATTTCAAGGCAACTGAACTAAGGCTCGGGTTGCCCGGGTCGGAGTCACCCGA
Source organism: Prosopis cineraria (assembly GCF_029017545.1). Classification (NCBI taxonomy): domain Eukaryota; kingdom Viridiplantae; phylum Streptophyta; class Magnoliopsida; order Fabales; family Fabaceae; genus Prosopis; species Prosopis cineraria. The sequence goes on along the minus strand of NW_026555345.1, from coordinate 18,142,148 downwards.
GAGCGACTGGGATTCGGGGGATAAGAATGAGTATCCGTTAGGCATACTCAAGAGTCTTGTGTCTGGGGCAAAGAGGGGCTTCTCAGACGCCATTGATAGCGGTTCTGGGAAGTGGGTTCTCTCTGGAAAAGGTGGTTCTGATATGGTTTTGGGTAAAGATTGTGGCTTGTTCTCTCCCAGAGGTGCTCACACTGGGAAGACCCCTGTCGGGTCTGATTCCGGCAACCATCAAACGGGTTTGGGTCCCTCCGTTGTGAAAGATAGTATTCCTCAGCCCACAAAGCCTTTGCATGAGAAAAAGCCCCAGTTTCCAGCTCCTGCTGCTAAGTATCATCATCTTCCTTTGATCTCACCCTTCTCCTTTCTTCCTCTTCACACACACACACACACATCTTGGGGTGTGTTTTGCTAGTTGTTGCTGCTTCTGTATTGTGATTTTTTTTTTTTCAATTGTCTTGTTCCTGTTTGAAAATTTCTTCATGTGAGTTTGCTGACAAAATGGTAGAACTTAGAACCAAGAAGGGAACTATATTTAGTTTGAAGATTTTTTTTTTTTTAATACTTCTGAAAAAGAGGAAAAAACTTTGTTTCAGTGACTTGAAAACTAGTTCATGGGAAATTGTGGGATCTCTTATCTTTTCCTGTTGCTAAATTATATATTCTTGTCTTGGTCTCTAATGTCATGCCGATAGTGTTAATCATCTGATAGTTTTCTCCCTTTGGGTTCCATAGATTTTCTTCTTCATCTTGCTTGTTTATGATTTACTGTTGCATATGAGTCCAGATTGAACTCTTCCAAGTATCTGGGGTCTTCAAAATTTTATCTGACTTGTTTTGCTATGCCTAAGGAGATTTTCCTTTCCTCCCTCCAAGTATAAGCTGTGAAATTATAATCATTGGCCTGGTCAGAAAGTTTGTCTGAATTGAGGTTTCTTGTACAAGGACTGCTACAAAGTGTGTAAATTCTTGATTAATACTATTTTTAAATTATAAATATCATGATTCCTTTAAGATCTCTTGTGAGTTTTTATTTAATTTTCCCCCCCTCAAACCATATGAAAGGCATGGATACTTGCCTTTTTTTTAGATGAAAGTGTATTTTTGTTTCAAAAGTATACATAAATACTCCCTCTGTTTAAAAATGTAAGACATTTTTTGAAAAGTTAGATATTAAAAAATGTAAGGTATTTTTAATCTTTTGAGGTGTAATCATTGCCTTTTTTTCAAAAGTGACTCTATTGATAATGATTTTATATTTATTGTAGGGTGTTTAATAGAAGTAAATATAAAAAGGTAGGGTTAGTTGAAAAGTAGGTAACTACTTTATTAGGAGATGGGATTCATTTAAAAATATCTTATATTTTTAACAGAAAGAGTAGGTTATAGGTGTTTTAAAGAAAATCATGGAACATTAATAATGTTGCATATAATTTTTTTTCAAAACTAGTGTAACGCAGCTAGATTTTAATAATCAATGTGAAGTCAACATTTGGGTTACAAAAGTTGCCATGACTTGTATTAATGGTTGACTTAACGTTGACTATTAAAAATAAAAAGATAATATTGCATCAATTTTGAACATTATGTACTAAATTGCTCTCTGCAATTTTTTTTTTTTAAATTCTTATAACTCCTTTGCAAGAATACTTTTAGAACAAAATGCATTTGATTTTTTTATTTTTTTTTTGACACATAACTGTGTGAGTATTGGTTATTTGAAGTTTTGACTTATTCTCTTCAACTTTATAAATCTTAAATAGATAGATAAAAAATATGCTTAAACTTATCATTTAGATAAATTTTGTACCAATAATGTAAGCAATGTGGATATAAAATATAAGATTTATAATAAAACCCTCCAATCTCTTTGTTTTGTATGGAGTTACTTAATTTATTATTATTTTTTCCAACACTTAATTTATTATTCAAACGCAGTTTTATGCATTGTTTATATTTTGATATTACTCTTCAACATTCAATACTATGAAGTATCAATTGATCCCAATTGAAATATTGATGGGTATAAATAGGGGCAATTCTTTAATCATTGGCCTAGTCAGTACGTTTATGTCTGAATTGAGGTTTCTTGTACAAGGACTGCTACAAAGTGTGTAAGTTCTTGATTATGTGAATCAGAGCACAGGTTGTGGGATGGCCACCAATCCGATCTTTTCGGAAGAACTCGATGGCTTCTCAGCCTCTAAAGAATGGTGGTGATGCAGAATCAGGCAAGAATGGATGTCTTTATGTAAAAGTGAGCATGGATGGTGCTCCATACTTGAGGAAGGTAGATCTCAACAACTTTGGCTCTTACAAGGAACTTTCTTCTGCTCTGGAAAAGATGTTCAGTGGCTTTACAATGAGTGAGTCCCTTTAGCTTCTTCCTTCTTTGTTTTTCTTTTTTGCTTTTTCTTTTTTTCTCATTATTACATATACTCTGTTCCTCAGCAGTCTGCTTGTCCTATGTCAAAGATTGGAAATCTAAGTCAACCCGGCTGATTGAACCATTAAACCAATATCTTGATCAATTTAATAAAATGCTTTGTATATTATCAGTCTGATCATGGTTCAACTACGGTTTTAATCATTAACTCTTGAACTAGTATCTTGACTGGTTCATTAATTGGTCCGATTATCAATATCTTAATAAAATAATTTGGATAGAGAAATGTAATGGGGAAAAACTTTACTCTAATTCCAACTGTCTTATAATTAGTTCAAAAGAGAGTTGAGGAAGATGTAAAAAGAGGCCAAGAAGAACAGCTGAGGAACTTATAGAACAGAATGATATATCTGAAGAGTTAGTTGTTAACAGAGTATACAGTTGAGGCTGAGAAGTTGTTAACAGAGTATACAATGTAATAAGTCTTGTTGTACGTATTCTGTACCAAAGGTGTTATCTTACTATATTAGTTGCATTTGATGATGTGTGATGCTTGTGTTGGTTATTCTGATAATGTTTGCTATCGTCTTCAATGAATTTAGGTCAATGCAGCTCTCACGGGGTTTCGGGCCGGGACAATATGAGTGAGAGTAGGTTGATGGATCTGCTTAATGGTTCAGAACATGTGCTCACATATGAAGACAAGGATGGTGATTGGATGCTAGTTGGTGATGTTCCTTGGGGGTAAGAGCCAAAGCTTCTTCAGATTAAAGTCTTTTATTCTTCGAATCTGATAGAGAGAAATTGCCTCATCTTTACTTCAGGATGTTCACTGAATCTTGCAAGAGGATGAGGATAATGAAGAGTTCTGAAGCCATTGGGTTAGGTAGGGCCATCATTTCTTATAAAATTTAATCCTTTGGACTTTTATTTATATCAATTTTTTTTTAAAAAAAACCAGAATCTCAAGTCTGACAGAACTAGGATGCATTATGCTAATTTAACGCAAGAAAACTCCGATTCATAAGCCATGAATAGTGTGACTCCTTTTTTAATATTTGCATGAGTTTTGATGGCTAGTTAAATTTAAAAGTCTTGTATTATTTAGAGAAACTAATACATGTGTAAATTGGTTTGCTCTTCATATTCTTAATAACTATCTAGATATTAAGATTTTTAACGATCTATCCCTAAGGTGCTGGCACCTTACGAGTTTAGACATGACATGATTATTGTTTTTTACACAATTCTCTATGGCCTTGTATTAAAAAAAAACTGTATTATTAGATGAGTTTTAATTGGTGATCTTACTCGTTATCTGATCGGTGCAGCACCAAGAGCGATGGAGAAGTGCAAAAGTCGGAATTAGGGGAATGAAAAGTCAGATAGATTGAAGCATATCATCATAATATATAAGAGGTGGGTTTAGTGCAAGTGCTGGAACTGGAAGAGATTAAAATGGTTAAGATGAGCCTTGTCTGTGTTATATGTATAATTTGACGAGAGATTTGAGTGCTTCAAACATATTTTTATTAATAGTTGTTGTAGATGGTTTAAGGTTTCTTGGTTTGTGGTAACCTCTTCATTTTAATTCATGTTGTTGCTGAGTTATTCAGGTTAAGGCTATGTTGCTTTGAAAAATTTTGTATCTTTTTCCTAATCTCCCTCCCTCCGTCCCTCCCTCTCTCTCACACACAAGGTTGATGTAAGACCAACAGGTCGGATCTAGCATAATAATTCCTCATAATGTGATAAATTAATATTCAAATCTTTATTAAGAGAGGTATTTATATTTAGTGTCTCGATTGTGTCTAAAATATGATTATTTTTAATAGGATGATATATATGAAAAAAAAATGTTGATGTAAGAAGTAAGATTGCATTTAATTTTATGTGGTAAAGAAAAAACAAAGTTGCTTAACTCTTGATAATTGATATATCCTCTGAGCAAAGGTAAAAGGACTTCTTGAATTATTCAAATGTGATGAAGCAGTTTTAATTTTGTTTTTTTTTTGTAATTTAAATTATTAATTGAGTTGATAATTGAAATATATATTTATTTTACATTGATTTGTTCAAATTAATTTAAAAAATAAAATAAAATATTCAGATTAGGTATGGATGGCATGAAAAAGATGGTTAGTACCATTTATTTACGTATGTAAGGAATCAAAATATTTTGAAGGAAAAATGACAAATAAGTATCTCTAAAATAGCGAAATGACTACTTAGTCCTATAAAAAGTGATAATGCCTTTTAAGCTCTAAGGGTTTTAATTGTTATTAAAGTTTTTGATGAAATAACAAAAATATTTCTTAATTTAAAAACGTGAAGAAAAATGAGGATAGAAAGTTTTGACAATTTAAACTACTTCAATCATCTATTAAACCAACTTTGTAGATTTCAAAACTAAAGTTGTGAATGAAAAGACTTTGCTAGACTTTGCTGATTGAAGAAAAATGGTAAGAGAAAGTTGTGAATATCTAAAACACTTTTGTCATTTACTGAACTAGAATTATGAATTTCAAAACTAAAGTTATGAATGAAAAAAAACTTTGTTACACTTTTTTAATTAAGGGTATTTTTGTCATTTCATCAATAACTTTAATGACAATTAGGTCCCTTCAAACTCAGAAGGCATTATCACATTTCACGGGAATAAATTGTCATTTTTCCATTTCAAAATGGATTTATTTGTTATTCTCCCTATTTTGAATAACTACATTTTTAACACCTATTATGGTGGATTGCCAATTCATTCAATGATCTGCATCTCTAATGATAATCTAATAATAAGGTAGTATTTGGATTAATAAATTTGGATTATAAATTTAAAATTTCATTTAAAATTTAGTATTTAATTTTTTTTATATATATGGATGGTATAAAAAAAATTTCAAATACAAAGACAAACAGACATACATACATACATACATACATCCATATATATAAGAGGATTAGAGTAGCTATTATTTCAAACAAAAGTTAATGACCTAATTTACTTTTAAATTTTTTAAAGAGTGCTGGATACCTTACGGTGAATGATGATGCAATATTCTCTTTTAATTTCAAAATTATTAAATTGAAACTAAACCCAATAAGATTTACATATGAAGTTCTACCTACTTAATTCATGGGAAACCTTTTATATCTTATTTTTTAAACTCCAAACATTCTATTTATTTTTGGCATAGCTATTTATATGTCCTAGTATTATACATTATAAAATATAGGACAAATGAGCAAATTATCCCCTAAACTTTATATCAAGTAGCATCATAAGCCTTGAATTATTTATTGTATAAGTCCAATCCATGGGAGCCCATGTGTAACACTTGCCCTAAGTCTTAACAAAACCACACCACACTTAAATAAACTAAGTGTGTTTAAAGAGATGATCCTAAAGCCAACTTAGTAGACAAATCATTTAAATCACTAAACAAATTACACAATAGCAAAACACATATTTAAATTCTCTTAGAAAAGTCTAGAGGTTTAATACATAACACATTGAAGCAAATGCTGTTATGATAGCCCTCCGAGGCAAAATTTTAGGAGACATCATTTCGCCATCTGACCTCCGATCAAAGTGATTTCAAATTCCACACATCACTTTTAATGAGTACTAGTAGTGTTTTAAATTTTAAAAAGATCCAACGGTTGAATTAAAATTTGTGCGTGTTGCAACATTAATTGTTGTTATGATAACTTTATTTTGCTATCATGACAGGACTTCTAAACCAACTTTTAAGGTGCACCATTTCTTTGTTTGATGTATGATTGAGGTGATTTTAAAGCTCACCTAAAGCTTATAAAAATTTTTACCTGTGATCCCAATTTCAAGGAAATCTAATGGTCAAATTGAGATTTAAACACCCAAATGCAAAAGTATAGCTTTTTGATAAAAACCATTTTTTAAATTGTCCAAATGTCATAATAATGGTCATAAACTTATAGGAGTATTTTGGACACATCAAATAAGACTAGGTGTTGGATTGGGAAGGGGTGCAACAGAAGAATGATTTAAAATCTATAAACCTCAATTGCGATCGCAAACCGAACAAAGTCATTTAAGTTAAGATGGATAGAAAAAACACCTTTTGTATGTTGAACTTTCGAACTTCTCTTATGAGTTTAGATCTTAGGAGCATACAACATAGATTGACTCTATCTATCGATATCCACACGAATAGCTTTTAATAGGAACAGTATGCTAGCGCTCCCAATGTTTGTCTGTGCAAAAGCATTGGAAGATTTGATCTTGTGGCTTCAGTCAGATGTTCCTTTTCTTTTTTCTATGGTATATTCATAGCTCTGAAAATTTTTTCCGTTAAGAGAATGTTTTCCACATAGAAAACTCACCTTTATCTATCTTATATAGATTAGGGTTTTTTTTCCTTCCCTTATAAGGCAACAAAAATTTAATTTAATTTACTTTATAAATTAAATCTATGATATCATATCTTATTTAAATTTATCTTATTAATTTAAATTATAGAATTGATATGATATCCTCTCATGTCATGTTAGTTATTAAATTTAATTTATCATATAAAAATAAATTTAAAACTAATACAATATAATATATATATTAGATGTGTGTGTGCGTGCACACAAATATATATATATATATATATATTTCATATATATACATATATATAATATTATATCTTGACTTTTATATATATTTATTAGATAAATATTCAAATACACACACACACATAAAATTCGTTTACCCTAGATAAAGCATTACATTCATTGAATTTAGACGCATTATGTAACACGCTCAAATTTACAAACTGAATTTTTTGCAAATTATTAAAACCATTATCATGGTAGAAAATTTTCTTACCATGATACATCCAAGACAATATACCACAGGTCTTAAAATATCTCAAAAAGCAATTAGAACCATGAGGGACAGACAGGATCCTCATGTCATGATATTCAAATCAGATCATAAATCAAGAGGGACAGACATAATCCTCTTGGTCATATAAATACTTTTAATAAAAAGGATTAGAGTTTACATGCTTCACAAAAAGATATGTCCTAAGTTGGCACAAGATACATTGTATAATCTAAAATAAGAGGCAACGTAAAAGATGGTGTCTCATACACCATAGTTACACATCTGGTGCTTTCTCGGCCGGACTCGCTCCTGTAAAAATATTAACCACGGGGAATGAGACTTAAAAGTCCCAGTAACCAAAAATTAATATGTAATGATGCATGCGGATGTAACTAATCATGCGATTGCTAAGTGGGCACACAAAACATTTAACCGAACAATACTTTCAAACAAACCGAACAAGTATTTAATTTGCATGACTGCACCTTATATCCTCCTTTCACCATGCTCGGACGCCAAATCACCCGGCCAAAGGTGAGTTGGACCAAGCGACACGCCACTCATTGGGTCCAATGAGGGCTTACCACGTGGTAATAATTAACCGAACAGAAATTCCCATTAACACCATACATTAAAATACCCTGACAAGTCATGCATCATTCAAATATCCAAACAGGAATATATCCGAACAATAATATCTCATCATGATAAATAAAAAATAAATTTTTAACCCACTTGGCAATAATTTCAAACAAGTATATACAGTATTTATTTTCAATAATTCATAATTTTTCCAAACAACAAAACAACACATAACCATTCACAAACACACTCATCACAACACATTAATAATGGTTACCTTGTGTCTTGAATAACAAGTTCCCCTTCACAACTCCTTTTTCACCACTATCTTTGTCAATATAATCTACATAATTATTTCACAATACTATATATTAATTTTACATTAAAATAAATAACTCTAATTTAAAGAGTTAGAAAGTCTTAAATCTATAGTCCATATTAACACTAATTTAAGATTTATGCCTCATTTAACTTCCCAAATTCTTTTCTAAAATTCTCGTACCCTAATGAACTATTTTTTTTATCCTCAATTCACTTCTAGTATCACAATTTCATCCTTCTACATTCTAAAAATTCATCCAAAAATAAATTAAAAATTTTAGAATTATCCTGAAGCCTCAAATCACCTTTCTATAACCTCAAAAATACCTATTCATACTTAAATAAATATTTAATAATCATAGGTTTATCCCTACGTCTCAGATTCCACATAAATTCAACCATATAGATCTAGATTTTAACTCAAAAATTCTTAAACATGAGTTTCAACCTCAAGAAAATATTCTATAATATTTATTATATCCCTAAGAATTTTAACCTATATTTTTAATCCATCATATCATCAGATTAACTATCCTATAGAAAAATCCTAATCAAAATATTTACTCTATCCTACAAAATAATCATATCACTAGAAAGCTAATATTATTTAGAAAATAACTATAAAATTAATTTTGTAATTAAATAAATTTTTAAATGCTAATCTAAACAGGAAAGTTAGAACATACCTGAAGAAAAAGAAAATAATCCCCCTTATGAGAAAACGCCGAGCAACGTGAGAGGAAGAGAGAAAAATAATATAAAAATGGGATTGTGAGTCCCAAAATTATATTAAAAAAAACTATAGGTTTGAATTTAATTATTCAAACCTTTGGGCCAAAAGTTGCAATTTTCTCTAAATTGCATCTTAGCCTCTCATGCTTCCTAATGCACACACCCCCTCCTTTTTATACATGAAGGCACCTCTTCTCTTCCCTCATCTAACCAATGTGGGACTTAGAAACAACAACCTTCCACCCCCTTTTTTTTTGTTCCTTCTACCTTCTCTTTTTTTTTTCAACACATACATAAAAAAAATTATTTATGTATTATATCTTAACTAAATATTGCTTATGTGGTTTTAAATTTAAATTTTTAAATTCATAATTAAATACCTAACCATAATATTATTTCTAAATAACCTCAAATAATATAAATTCCTATTATTATCATTTTTTTTCTCAAAACCTAAATTCCACAATTTCTTTATTATATAAAAAATCAGGATGTTACAATTCTCCCCTCCTTTAGAAATTTTGTCCTCAAAATTTAATAGATAAGCATAGAAACTATGTACCTAAGCAAATAAATGTGGATAATCTCGCCTCATACTCTCCTCGGTTTCCCAAGTAGCATCACCTAGGGCTCCACCCTTCCAAATCACCTTCACGAGTCGGATGGTCTTATTGCGTAGTTGTTTGTCCTTAAAGTCCTCAATTCGCTCCGGTTCGGATCTAAAGGTCAAATTCTCCCTCAATTCTACTTCTTCAGGTTCAATAACATGGGAGGGATCCGGGTTGTACTTCTTCAACTGTGATACGTGGAACACATTATGGATACCTGCAATCTGTGGAGGTAATGCAACTCTATATGCAGTAGATCCAATTCGCTCCAAGATCTCATACGGGCCCATAAATCTAGGTGTCAACTTCTTTGCCTTAATGGATCTACCAATGCCTGTCACTGGAGAAACCTTCAAAAATACATGATCTCCTACTTCAAACTCTAACGGCCGTCTCCTCTTATCAGCATAGCTCTTCTGTCGGCTCTGAGCGGTTAGCAATTTTTGCTTAATCATTGCAATCTTCTGGGTGGTCTGCTCTACAATTTCTGGACCAATGATACTCCTCTCACTTAATTCTGTCCAACACAAAGGCGATCTACACTTCCTTCCATACAAGGCCTCATAAGGCGCCATCCCAATACTAGAATGATAGCTATTATTATAAGCAAATTCAGCTAATGGCAAATGATTATCCCAACTACCTGGTAGTTCAATGGCACAAGCTCTCAACATGTCCTCCAAAGTCTGGATCGTCCTCTCTGTTTGTCCATCTGTTTGGGGGTGGTATGCGGTGCTAAAACTCAGTCTGGTACCCATAGCCTTCTGTAGCGCACCCCAAAAGTTTGAAGTGAACCTTGGGTCACGATCTGACACAATTCTAGAGGGTATACCATGAAGTCTAACTATCTCCTTAATGTATATCTCAGCAAATTTCTCTAATGTAGAGGTAAACTTGATCGCCAAAAAGTGAGCTGATTTGGTGAGTCGGTCTACTATCACCCAAATAGCATCCTTACTCGAGGGTGTTCTTGGCAGTCCAGTGATGAAATCCATAGAAATATCATCCCATTTCCACTTTGGAATATCTAACGGTTGCAGTGTTCCAGCTGGCTTCTGATGTTCTATCTTTATCTTCTGACACGTTAAACATCTAGAAACAAATTCAGTTACATCTTTCTTCATTCCTGGCCACCACCAACCTCGCTTCAAATCATGGTACATTTTAGTTATACCGGGATGAATTGTATATTTGCTCCTATGAGCTTCTTCTAAAAGGATATTCCTCAATCTTGGATCATTAGGTACACAAACTCTACCTTTATACTTCATCACTGTGTCCTCAGAGATGGTAAAATTTGGGGCCTTACCTACCACTATCTCCTTCCTTATATTCCTTAAGTAGTCATCACTCTGCTGTGAGACTCTGAGATCTTCCCAGAATTTGCTCTCAAAGTCTGCTACCTGGAGTGCGGCCATTTGATGTTCAATCACATCTACTGGAACATCATGAAAACTGTTCCATAAATGATATTCATGAACCATCAAATGTGCAGCATGAATAGTCTTTCTACTTAAGGCATCAGCTACCACGTTAGCCTTACCCGGATGGTAATGTAATTCAAAGTCATAATCCTTTAGAAATTCCATCCATCGTCGCTGCCTCATATTAAGCTCTTTTTGATCAAATAAATACTTCAGGCTCTTATGGTCACTGAAGATTTGAAACTTAGATCCATACAAGTAGTGTCTCCATATCTTCAGAGCAAACACAACTGCAGCTAACTCCAAATCATGAGTAGGGTAATTTTCCTCGTGTGTCTCAACTGTCTGGAGGAATAGGCAACCACTCGGTCATTTTGCATCAAAACACATCCTAAACCCTTTAAAGAAGCATCAGTGTACAGAGTGTACGGCACCACAGGGTTAGGAATAGTCAATACTGGAGTAGTGGTTAACCTCTTTTTCAATTCTTGGAAAGCAGCTTCACATTTGTCAGTCCAAATAAATGGGGCATCCTTCTTAGTCAGCTTAGTTAAGGGCATCGCAATTTGCGAAAATCCCTTAATAAAGCGACGATAATAACCTGCTAAACCTAAAAAGCTTCGTATCTCTGTAACAGATTTTGGCTGTTCCCACTTCATCACTGCATCAATCTTGCTAGGATCCACCGCAACTCCATCTCTGGACACAACATGGCCCAAAAACTTTACTTCTTGGAGCCAAAATTCACACTTGTTTAATTTGGCATAAAGCTTATGTTCCCTCAAAACTTGCAAGACGATTCTTAAATGTTCACCATGAGCCTCCTCATCCTTTGAATAAATAAGAATGTCATCAATAAACACTACTACAAACTTATCTAAATAGGGTCGAAAGATCCTATTCATGTAATCCATGAATACCGCAGGAGCATTCGTAAGTCCAAACGGCATCACCATGAATTCATAATGCCCATATCTCGTCCGAAATGCTGTCTTAGGTATATCCTCTGCTCTCACTCTCAATTGGTGGTACCCTGACCTTAAGTCAATCTTTGAGAAAACTGCGGATCCCACAAGCTGATCCAGCAAATCATCGATTCTCGGAAGTGGATATTTGTTCTTGATGGTTACTTTGTTCAATTGTCTATAATCAATGCACAATCGGAGGCTTCCGTCCTTCTTCTTTACAAAAAGGACTGGAGATCCCCAAGGTGAAACACTCGGTCTGATGAAACCCTTCTCAAGTAGCTCTTCAATTTGCTTTTTCAGTTCCGCTAACTCTGAAGGGGACATCCGATAAGGAGCCTTAGAAATTGGCCCTGTACCGGGTACCAATTCAATTGAGAACTCTACCTCGCGCTTTGGGGGTAAACCGGAGACTTCGTCTGGAAATACATCCGCAAATTCTTTGACAATTGGGATATTCTTCACGCCTTCATCAATCTCAGCTTGGATAGAGAAGAAAACCATGTAGGCCTGGCAACCCTTCTTCATACATCTATCAACTTGCGCCGCCGACAAGAAAACATGATCTTGAGTCTCGACTGGGGTCACCGACAAAGAAGATAAAGACACACTCCTCTCTCTACAATCTAGGATAGCACCATTTGCAGCCATCCAATTCATTCCCACAATTACATCCATACCTCTCAGTGGTAGGATAATTAAGTCCATAGTTGTTTTCCTATTTTTAAACTCGACTACTAGGTTAAGGCATGCCTTAGCAGTCCTTACAGATTCTCCCGCAGGAGTAGACACATTCATATCAAAAGGTAAAATACACACAGGCAAATCAAGGTCTTTACACAAGTTTCAGAAATAAAAGAGTGTGTAGCACCCGAATCAAATAGTGCAACAATATCATGATGAAGGATTTTGATGTTACCTCTAATGGCATCTGGGGAGTTCATGGTGTCCTGAGTAAGAGCAAACACACGGCCAGAGACAGTAGGATGTTGGGAAGGGTTCTTCATATTTGAGCCCTGGTTGTCCCCACAAAACTTTGCAATGTGACCGGGTTTCCCACAAATGTAACAGACCCAACACTGTCCGAAATGACGACGCCCGCATTTAGTGCACTGTTGAGAGCTCGCTGTACTCGGGCAGGGGTAGATACTGTTGGGCTCCTCTGTGACCCGTGATAACTACTATGATAGCTCCTCTGTCCTTGGCCCCTTTGAAATGGACCCTTCTGCCTTCCTTGGTTCCATGAGCTACTCGAACCCTGATGGTTTTTTCTTCATAATGCCTCCGGTGGGTCGAGGGTAGGTTGGGGGTCTACTATATGAATAACCCCTCTTCTCTCTCTCAACCTCCTTCTTACTGCGAGCTACTACTTGTAGTTTTATGCACATTTCATCATAATCTCGGATATCTAGATGAGCCAATTGTTCCCTCAATTCTGGTCTAGCCTTCTCCAATAAGCGCTTAGCCTTCCATTCGGAATCATCCCTATACTGCAGGTACGTGGAGTATCTAGATAACTCCTGAAACTTAGCAATGAATGTGTCCTCATCGAGGTTCCCTTGCTTAAAGGCATGGAATTCCGCTTCCTTCTCAGACCTTAACTCTGATGGAAAGTAATGCCTGAATAATTTTTCCTTGAATTCCTCCCAGGTGAGTGTAGAATCATCCCTGGGCCCTGCTGTCTCCCACCAATCTCTTGCTCCTTTCACTAGGAGCACTAATGCTACTTGTACTTTTGATTGCTGGTGCATGTGACTACTCGAAAGATGGATTCGAGTCTCTTCACCCATTCCTCTACCACGGATGGTTTAAGGTTACCATCAAACGTAGGAGGGTTAAACTTCCTAACAGTTTCCCACACATCAGTAATGGTCGGTGGGGCTCTCTGTTCCTCCTGCCTAATTTCCTTCCTTCTAGACTCATGATCTCTCGGAGTGGCAGGATGTGAGGAACTGCCTTCCCCCACATGACTCTCAACATGAGCCCTATCTCCATTTTCAGTTACCTTTTGCCTCTTTAGCTCCACCAACTCTTGTTCGTATCCTTGAACCTTGTCTGTTAATGTTTTTACAAGCATTCTTAATTCCGCCAAGTCAGCTCCTCATTTGGCAGTGGCGGTGGCAGGTGCTCATGTTGGAATCCTGAGTTACCACGAGTAACAGGCATTTTCTCTCCCCTCCTAAAGGATACAAGATATAAATAATAAAATTAGCCTAGCTATATAATGGCCATACAATGAGAAGCACCATAACAATGTATATTGCCAACCGACTATATGCAATGCACCATACATAATAAATACATATTAAATTCACACAAATAATAGTTTCAAACAAAAATTTAAATAAGTGTTACTAAAATAGAGGCTCGAAACATAATGCTCTGATACCAATATGTAACACACTCAAATTTACAAACTGAATTTTTTGCAAATTATTAAAACCATTATCATGGTAGAAAATTTTCTTACCATGATACATCCAAGACAATATACCACAGGTCTTAAAATATCTCAAAAAGCAATTAGAACCATGAGGGACAGACAGGATCCTCATGTCATGATATTCAAATCAGATCATAAATCAAGAGGGACAGACATAATCCTCTTGGTCATATAAATACTTTTAATAAAAAGGATTAGAGTTTACATGCTTCACAAAAAGATATGTCCTAAGTTGGCACAAGATACATTGTATAATCTAAAATAAGAGGCAACGTAAAAGATGGTGTCTCATACACCATAGTTACACCTCTGGTGCTTTCTCGGCCGGACTCGCTCCTGTAAAAATATTAACCACGGGGAATGAGACTTAAAAGTCCCAGTAACCAAAAATTAATATGTAATGATGCATGCGGATGTAACTAATCATGCGATTGCTAAGTGGGCACACAAAACATTTAACCGAACAATACTTTCAAACAAACCGAACAAGTATTTAATTTGCATGACTGCACCTTATATCCTCCTTTCACCATGCTCGGACGCCAAATCACCCGGCCAAAGGTGAGTTGGACCAAGCGACACGCCACTCATTGGGTCCAATGAGGGCTTACCACGTGGTAATAATTAACCGAACAGAAATTCCCATTAACACCATACATTAAAATACCCTGACAAGTCATGCATCATTCAAATATCCAAACAGGAATATATCCGAACAATAATATCTCATCATGATAAATAAAAAATAAATTTTTAACCCACTTGGCAATAATTTCAAACAAGTATATACAGTATTTATTTTCAATAATTCATAATTTTTCCAAACAACAAAACAACACATAACCATTCACAAACACACTCATCACAACACATTAATAATGGTTACCTTGTGTCTTGAATAACAAGTTCCCCTTCACAACTCCTTTTTCACCACTATCTTTGTCAATATAATCTACATAATTATTTCACAATACTATATATTAATTTTACATTAAAATAAATAACTCTAATTTAAAGAGTTAGAAAGTCTTAAATCTATAGTCCATATTAACACTAATTTAAGATTTATGCCTCATTTAACTTCCCAAATTCTTTTCTAAAATTCTCGTACCCTAATGAACTATTTTTTTTATCCTCAATTCACTTCTAGTATCACAATTTCATCCTTCTACATTCTAAAAATTCATCCAAAAATAAATTAAAAATTTTAGAATTATCCTGAAGCCTCAAATCACCTTTCTATAACCTCAAAAATACCTATTCATACTTAAATAAATATTTAATAATCATAGGTTTATCCCTACGTCTCAGATTCCACATAAATTCAACCATATAGATCTAGATTTTAACTCAAAAATTCTTAAACATGAGTTTCAACCTCAAGAAAATATTCTATAATATTTATTATATCCCTAAAATTTTAACCTATATTTTTAATCCATCATATCATCAGATTAACTATCCTATAGAAAAATCCTAATCAAAATATTTACTCTATCCTACAAAATAATCATATCACTAGAAAGCTAATATTATTTAGAAAATAACTATAAAATTAATTTTGTAATTAAATAAATTTTTAAATGCTAATCTAAACAGGAAAGTTAGAACATACCTGAAGAAAAAGAAAATAATCCCCCCTTGTGAGAAAACGCCGAGCAACGTGAGAGGAAGAGAGAAAAATAATATAAAAATGGGATTGTGAGTCCCAAAATTATATTAAAAAAAAACTATAGGTTTGAATTTAATTATTCAAACCTTTGGGCCAAAAGTTACAATTTTCTCTAAATTGCATCTTAGCCTCTCATGCTTCCTAATGCACACACCCCCTCCTTTTTATACATGAAGGCACCTCTTCTCTTCCCTCATCTAACCAATGTGGGACTTAGAAACAACAACCTTCCACCCCCTTTTTTTTTGTTCCTTCTACCTTCTCTTTTTTTTTTTCAACACATACATAAAAAAAATTATTTATGTATTATATCTTAACTAAATATTGCTTATGTGGTTTTAAATTTAAATTTTTAAATTCATAATTAAATACCTAACCATAATATTATTTCTAAATAACCTCAAATAATATAAATTCCTATTATTATCATTTTTTTCTCAAAACCTAAATTCCACAATTTCTTTATTATATAAAAAATCAGGATGTTACACATTACAGATTCAATGAACTTGGATATTACAACTTGAGTTGAACTGTTCTTATGTACGACTCTATAAGCTCATATGAAATTAGTAGTAGGCCAATAACGCTACTAGCCTACAAGTCACAAGTGACATTTAGCAAGACATTGTGACTACCCAATTCATATAAAGATTGATAATTTGATGTAACCTATCATATAAACGTATCATATCCCTTTTATCACATGATATTTCGGTCAAGTGTAATATATAAAATTATCATTCTCTTTTACCTGACCATTACTTGCTTGATCTCTGAGTGGACTGACTATAGCAATGGAAAAACCTTTTCCATTATAGTATATCCATATATTTTCTCAATCTTACTTATCGAGGGGCCCAGTGATATCTTTTAATTAATGTGAAGGACAAATTCCATCTTAACCGCTCATATTCCTTTGCATAAATATCATTAAATTCAATCATAACCTTTATGATTACTCAGTTAAACGTGACTTTTGACTTAGTCAAAGTTTAGTGATCACCATGTAGGAATCCATGATGATCTCATATCAAAGGGCTTAGTAACACGGTTACATATCGATACATGAATTAATCATATGCCCTTTCTTATTGCAGTAAGAATAAGCAGATTTGGGTGAGTTAATTATAGTAACAGGAACAAAGAAGTTTTTATAATACTTTTTGTTTCTTATTAGGTTTATAGTCTATGTTTGCTTTATCAAATACACTTCTTTGTTGACTTAAAATTTTGTTCAACTTATCTCTACCCTTTACAAATTTCACAACAGCATTTTTCAAATTTTTCTTTTATAAAATGTGAAGAGAACAATCAACACACTGAGTTTTCTTTTTCAAAATAAAAATACTCTTTTTCAAGGCATCATTTTCAGTTTTAAGAGACATATTTTCCTTTTTAGCAATTGCAAGCTTCTTCTTGACTTGGCAAAGATTTTTCATCAAAAGGTAAGATTCATTGTGCAATTCTTCAAAAGAAATTTTTAACTCCTCAAAAGTAAAATCAAATTCAAGATTAGAGTTTAAGTCATTTACCTAATTAGAATTGCTTTTGGCTATCAGACAATTGCTTCTTCTTCTTCAGTAGATTCTTCATCACTGTAACCCAAAATTGAAGAGAGATAAGCTTTGAACTTCTTGTCATATTTGTAGTTCTTACTCTCTTGTTTCAGAGGATAGTCATCCTTAATATGTCTTGGCTTTTTACATTTTTAGCAGATGATTTCTTTTTTCTTCTTCTTTAAAAATTTCTTTCCAAACTTCTTCTTTTCAAAGAATTTGCCAAAGTTCTTAACAAACCTATCCATTTTTTCATCAGAATCATCACTATTACTGGTCTCAAAATCAGATTCGTCCTTTGTTACTTTTAAAGCCAGTAATGACTTCTTCTTTTTTGCATCTTCTTTTAGCATAGGTAGTATTCCTTCATATTCGGTAAGACTTCTAAATAATGTTACCACATATCTCATGGAATCACTTTTTGCTTCTTTAATGGCAATAATTTTGGGTTGCCATTCAGACAGAAGACCTCTCATAATTTTTCTAACTTGCTCCTTCTAAGTGTAAGTTTTTTCAAGTGCTACAAGCTCATTCATCATATATATGTATCTCACTTGCATTTCCTTAATGCTCTTTCCAGGCTTCATCTTGAACATCTCATATTACTGAGTTAATGTACTCATTTTATTCTTCTTAACTCCTTCAGTGCCTTCATGAGCAATCTTTAAAGCATCCCACATCTCCTTTATTGTTTCCAGATTGTTGACACAGAAGTACTCTTGTTAACTCAAGGAACTTACAATGATTAATTTTCCCTTAAAGTTGAGTAGCACAAGTTTCTCTTCCTTTTCTATGAATTCACTCCTTTCTTTTCTCACAAGTTGTCTTTCTACAGTTTTATAAGGAATGTAAGGACTACTCTCAATAATCTCCTACAAATTAAGGTCTGAGACCTTAAAGAATAATCTCATCTTGCTCTTCCAGAAGGTGTAATTTTTACTATTGGATCTTAGAGGCCTATTAATCTCAGTACCTTTTGGGAGAACACTATCATCAAAACTAGCCATAGGATCCTTTTAGACTATTAAGTCTTTAATCAAGAGTTTAAGCTTTGATATCAATTGTTAAGATAGGCTGGCACGTAAAGAAGGGTGCATTGGGTGACACTTAAAAACTTTGAAAACTTTAAATGAGTGAAATACTTTAGTAAGAAGGAAGAAGATGGGACACATAAAATTTATACTAGTTCAACCTCAACCTTGGCCTAAGTCCAATCCTTAAGATCACTTTTGAGATTTCCAACTATATTTACAAGCTTTAATGGTGCTTACTGTAACATCCTGATTTTTATAGAATAAATAAATTGTGGAATTTAGGTTTTGAGGAAAAAAATGATAATAATAGGAATTTATATTATTTGAGGTTATTTAGAAATGATATTATGGTTAGGTATTTAATTATGAATTTAAAATTTTAAATTTAAAACCACATAAGCAATATTTAGTTAAGATATAATACATAAATAATTTTTTTATGTGTGTTAAAAAAAAGAAAAGGTAGAAGGAACAAAAAAAAAGGGGTAGAAGGTTGTTATTTCTAAGTCCCACATTGGTTAGATGAGGGAAGAGAAGAGGTGCCTTCATGTATAAAAAGGAGGGGATGTGTGCATTAGGAAGCATGAGAGGCTAAGATGCAATTTAGAGGAAATTGCAACTTTTGGCCCAAGAGTTTGAATAATTAAATTCAAACATATAGTTTTTTTTAATATAATTGTGGGACCCAAAATTCCATTTTTATATTATTTTTCTCTCTTCCTCTCACGTTGCTCGGCGTTTTTTCGCAAGGGGAGATTATTTTCTTTTTCTTCAGGTATGTTCTAACTTTCCTGTTTAGATTAGCATTTAAAAATTTATTTAATTACAAAATTAATTTTATAGTTATTTTCTAAATAATATTAGCTTTCTAGTAATATGATTATTTTGTAGGATAGAGTAAATATTTTGATTAAGATTTTTCTATAGGATAGTTAATCTGATGATATGATGGATTAAAAATATAGGTTAAAACTCTTAGGGATATAATAAATATTATAGAATATTTTTTTGAGGTTGAAACTCATGTTTAAGAATTCTTGAGTTAAAATTTAGATCTATATGATTGAATTTATGTGGAATCTGAGATGTAGGGATAAACCTCTGATTATTAAATATTTATTTAAGTATGAATAGGTATTTTTGAGATTATAGAAAGGTGATTTGAGGCTTCAGGATAATTCTAAAATTTTTAATTTATTTTTGGACGAATTTTTAGAATATAGAAGGATGAAATTGTGATACTAAAAGTAATTTGAGGCTTAAAAATAGTTTATAAGGGTACGAGAATTTTAGAAAAGAATTTGGAAAGTTAAATGAGGCATAAATCTTAAATTAGTGTTAACATGGATTATAGATCTAAGACTTTCTAACTCTTTAAATTAGAGTTATGTATTTTAATGTAAAATTAATATATAGTATTATGAAATAACTATGTAGATTGTGTTGACAAAGATAGTGGTAAAAGAGGAGTTGTGAAGGGGAACTTGTTATTCAAGACACAAGATAACCATTATTAATGTGTTGTGATAGGTGTGTTTGTGAATGGTTATGTGTTGTTTTTATTGTTTGGAAAAATTATGAATTATTGAAAATAAATACTGTATATACTTGTTTGAAATTATTGCCAAGTAGGTTAAAAAATTTATTTTTGTTTATCATGATGAGATATTATTGTTCGAATATATTCCTGTTTGGATATTTGAATGATGCATGACTTGTCAGGGTATTTTAATGTATGGTGTTAATGAGAATTTCTGTTCGGTTAATTATTACCACGTGGTAAGCCCTCATTGGACCCAATGAGTGGCGTGTCGCTTGGTCCAACTCACCTTTGGCCGAGTGATTTGGCGTCCAAGCATGGCGAAAGGAGGATATAATGTGCAGTCATGCAAATTAAATACTTGTTCGGTTTGTTTGAAAGTATTGTTCGGTTAAATGTTTTGTGTGCCCACTTAGCAATCGCATGATTAGTTACATCCGCATGCATCATTACATATTAATTTTTGATTACTGGGACTTTTAAGTCTCATTCCCCGTGGTTAATATTTTTACAGGAGAGAGTCCGGCCGAGAAAGCACCAGAGGTGTAACTATGGTGTATGAGACACCATCTTTTACGTTGCCTCTTATTTTGGATTATACAATGTATCTTGTGCCAACTTAGGACATATCTTCTTTGAGAAGCATGTAAACTCTAATCCTTTTTATTAAAAGTATTTATATGACCAAGAAGATTATGTCTATCCTTGTTGATTTATGATCTGATTTGAATATCATGCCATGAGGATCATGTCTGTCCCTCATGGTTTTAATTGCTTTTTGGGATATTTTAAGACCTGTGGTATGTCTTGGATGTATCATGGTAAAAAAAAAAATTCTACCATAATAATGGTTTTAATAATTTGTGAAAAATCGGTTTGTAAATTTGAGGGTGTTACACTTACCACCACAATACAACTTACAAGACTTAACTTGTCTTAAATCAACCAACAAACCTTGCTACAATCCAGCAAATTATTACAAACACTTGAAAAATACCTTTTCAAAATTTCTGAAGAATGAAATAAACTTTCATAGAAAACTCTCTTAAAGAGTAAATGAAATTACAATTAAAAGTTCATAAACTTGTGAGAGCTTTTTCATAATTCTTTTCAAGAATGATGAATGAATGCCAGATATTAAAGTACAATTGGAAAGCTTTTTAAATGCTCAAATAAAGATAAGTTTGCTTAGTGATCATTAGTTCTTCTTTAGGTATGAAATGAATCACATATATAGTTTTGATAGTTAACAGACTGTTGGAACAGTATTTCTATCCGTTGGTGCAATTTCTTGCGAGTAACTTACTGGATCACACATGAAATTGCCTTCAACATGTTCCAAGTAAGTATATGTGATCAATCACATGTGAATCTCATGATCTCTCGTGTGTGGTTTTGCATATATGAATATGTACTCAGTTCTTTGTGCTAGATCTTGTGAGTGAACCTTTAGCTTTCACGTATGGTTTAGCATATATGAAACCATCATCAGTTCTGTGTAACAAATCTTGTATGAAACCACTATGCTCTCATGCGTGAAACTACTATGTCCTTATTAGTTGGGTCATAATTCTTATGCTCATGAATATTTCCATACTTTGCACTTAAAAAATATGATCTACCCCATCCTTTAGCCATTTAGCATGCCACCTATGTCCAAAATACTTTCTTATACTTCCTTGACCAATTGATACAAGTCTAAGTGCACATGTGTCTCTATATCATATAATGAACAAAATTAATTAAATAAATGCATATAACATAATAACTCATATTTAGGAACATGAAATTAATTATTTAGATGAGAAATAAATAATAAAATGCAATCCAATGGCTGCCCCATGTGAAAATCAATGTACAAACACATGCACAAAACTCTAATTAGGTCAATAAAATCAACAACCTTAATTTTGTGATTTTTAATTAATATCTCCCAAATCACTTTTAATTTTCAAAATCTAATTTCAAATTCATTCTACTAAGCATCAAACACATTCAGACTATTCTTTTGTATATTTTTTCAAAAGTCAAATTATTGGACCAAAATATCCATAGTGCACAACTTTGCCCCTTGTGTGATTTTTTGCTTTTAAAACCATGAATGCACCAAAATGGGGAATGTATCATGTAAAATGAATCCTAAATGACTAGATAAAGTATGTAAATAATGTGTCTTATCACAAGCCCTTAAATGGATTGGCCTTAATTGACTCAAAAATAAATTGGCTAGCCCTAATAAGCCAAGGGCTAGCCTGCTTAAGCCTACTTATACTTATATATATATATATATATATTTGCAAAATATATAGGTAAGTCCTTATAATTTTTCTCAATTTTAAATTAAATTCCTATGATTTATTTTGTTTTAATTGAATCCTTATAGTCTGATCCATTAAATTTTTTAATCCCCTAAAGTTAAAATCCTTGAAGTTTTTTCAAAGACAAAATTAAGAAATTTTATATATTTTTTTTACTAAAAGAAATTTTATATTTTTATTTAAAGAGTATATAACTTTAAACTTAACTATATAATTTTTATGACTCAAAATTTATATAATTAGATTGTTTTCTTATAAAATTTCATAAAAATTTTAAAAAAACATAAATAATGTATTGTAATGCCATCCCTGACATTACCAAACACATAGGACACTTAACATGAAACACCGTTATGATAATCAAGATTAATTTAATCTCAAGAAAATAGTCATCATAACACAAAGGTTAAAAGAATATTAAAGTAAATAAGATCCTAAGAAAACCCTTTTTGAAAATATCGTTTGAGCTCAAACTATAGTTTAAAACTAATAAATAATGCAACGGAAGCATAGAAAATTCATCTTGCTTAAAAATAATAAGCAAAATAAAGCTTTTGAGCCACAAAGGAATAATGCGCCACGGCACGTATCCCTTATCATAACAGCAACTGTTGTCATGACAGCTCTTCAGGCCAACTTTTAGAACTCGTCATTTCGCTGTCCGACATTCGATTTGAGTGATTTAAGTGTCAACATGTTACATGTAGCTCTTAGAAGCACCTACTTATTACACTGCCCTCACATCCAAAAACTGAGCCAAATGAGAGTTAGACACCCAAACCTAAGATGTCATATTTTCTTTCAAAGACCACTATCAAGGTGCCCAAACTCTCAAACCAAGTGTCAATAACCATGAAACCACTTGAATTAACTCAAATGAACCACAAAAAACTTATACAAACATTCAAATCACTACAATAGCAGTCCAGACAGATTTAGCTAGCAAAACCCCAATTTCAACATAAATTCCACAAGGGATTGATAACCTCATATGATCAATTCAATGGCCAATCTAACACATGAATCAATATAAAACTAATACTTGCATTAGTATTTCAACCTCTCATTGTCATTACAACACAAATACAACATTATAGGCTGAGATACCCATTGTTCACAATAGGAATCATGCAAGTGTGTCACAAAATAAATAAAAAAGGACTATACAATCATTGGCTAGTTCCCTTGATGCTCAGTCGCACTTTCCTTTCTCTTGCCCCTATTAAAGACTTCACCTGTAAAATGTAACTATAGGGTGAGTCAAGGATTCAATAACCAAATAGTCTAATCAACTACTTGTGTGTGAAAATAGTTTGTGCCTATATGAAGTGGCATAATAAAACATGTAACAAGCCACATAAATCCACACATATAGTTATAGTATGATATGCATGATCAACATGCCACCTTATACCCTCTTTATGTCTTTCAACTAAATATATGGGCTGACAACTTGATAAAACCAAGTTTATATAACTGGACTGGCCCAAACTTATCATTAGTAGGAGGCAACCCTGACCAAAAGCGCCTTCAACCACTATAGAACTTAGATTCCCCTTGTCCATAAATACTAGGAGTGTTGTTGCCCAATCTACCTCTTGTAGTATTGGGATTTCCAAATAATATAATACTGAGCATCGGGGCCTCTATGGTGCTAGTGTACTATATAAATTTTCAAACAATGTCCCAACAACACATTAGGCTGAACACTTATCCTCTCACAATGATTATGCCAAACATGCTCAATGCTCCAACATATAGTCATAACATATAAATTATCACATATTCTTATTTCCACTTAAATTATAGAATTTCACAAGTAGTTATACATAAAAATAGTATTTAACTTTCTAAATACTAAAACATTAAAACAACTTTACATCCTATTTCAC
The DNA here is from genome assembly GCF_029017545.1 of Prosopis cineraria. Lineage (NCBI taxonomy): Eukaryota > Viridiplantae > Streptophyta > Magnoliopsida > Fabales > Fabaceae > Prosopis > Prosopis cineraria. The sequence goes on along the minus strand of NW_026555345.1, from coordinate 18,117,823 downwards.
ATAACTTCAAAATTATGATTTTATATTATTGTTATACTAGTACCAAAACTAAAACATAAAATTCAAAATCTAACACATTACCATTCAAATATATAAAAAAGGAGATTAGGCAACCAATTATCTTAACCCTTTTGTTATTAAAGGGGTTACCGTGGTCAACCAACGGCTCCACATGTGTCTATTAGCACCATAATGTTTGATTAAAGGCTAATCTACAAAATTAAGCCCTTAATTATCAATCCACACACTAATCATCCCATGTAATAAAAAAATTTGGATACCCATTATACTTAAAACCTCTATTCAGCCCCAACAATTCTTACAACACACTCTATTAATCTTATTTAATATCCCAACACATAGATAACACCATTGCATTACACATATTACTTTTAATCATCTAATTTTTTACCTAGGGTTTGTTTAAACCCTAGCCAACAACTTCAAATCATTATATAATCTACAAATATAGGTTCAGAGGCTTGATTAAACTCCCAAAAACCTTAACTAAGGTAATGGGTTTAACCATTATCCAAGAAAACACGAAATTATAGCCCTACGATACACTAATCCTCAAAAAAAATTAAATATAGGGGGGAGAAGTGTAGGAAGCTCACCCAAAACTAAATCTTGTTCCAAATGTTTTCAAAGTGATCCCAAGGTTGAGCCCTAGCACCCACTGATTGTCTCTAGTCGCCACCTCATGTTCTCTCTATCCCATTTCTTGTTTTCTGTCTGATTTCACCATTGATAAATGTAGAAATTTGCACAAGCACCGTGGCGCGTTAGCACGATTGCTGTGGCACATGGCACAGAAAGCTCCACACACATTTTGAATATTTCTCTTCGTGTCACGGCCTGCTCGAACTCTAATTAGCCCTCTTCGAAGGCTGTCTAATAACCCAAAAGCTATATTAGTCTCTCATAAATGTCATTAACTAAAAATTTATTTAATTTGTCTGAAATATCCTTATAAATATTAAAAATTCCTAAAGTTAAAACTCAAGATGTTACATATATTAAGTAAAATTTTCTTTCTTTGATTTTGCCTAAAAGTATTAAATAAGTTTTTTTATAAACTTCAAGAATAAGTTTTTGTTTGGAAAGTTACTAATTTTTATTAATTTTAATAGTAAAAATTAACATATGTAATAGATTAAACTATAAAAATTTATTTGGCAAAAAAAAAAACTATAAAAATTTAATTAAAATAAAATAAATTACATTACCTAATTTTGTAATTGAAAAGGAAAAGGCCATAAGGACCAGATTATTGGCTCAAAAAAAAAAGAATTTCTTCTTCTTTTTTAATTAAAAAAATTTGTAATTTGGACATATTTAATTTTTTACTGGTGTTTGCCGGGGGTTGGATTTTGAAAGTGGGGAGAAAAAACATTGATTAAAAAATCCAACTGGCACTAACCAAACCCTAAATCCTCGTTGTCTTTCATCCCATCAAAGTTCAAAGCGTGTCCTTCAACTGAACTGGCGACAGGGGAGGGAAGCGTAAGATTGTTGCCGGTTCCTTCAACGTCCCTCTTTCTCCTTCCATCTTCTTCTTTGCTTGGCTTGAGATTTCTAGGCAAGTGGAAGAGTGAAAAGGATGGTTCTTTCAGAGGATGAATTCAATAGGCTTTACAGAATCAGGAAGACAGTGATGCAGATGCTGAAGGATAGGGGCTATCTGGTTACAGACTACGAGATTAACATGACCAAGAGTGACTTCAGGCATAAATACTCTGAACACATGAAAAGGGAGGACCTTGTTATCAATAAAGCTAAGAAAGATAATAGCTCCGACCAGGTTTTCCCTCATCTTCTTCTCCAACCTCTGTTCCTAGAACATCTTTTTACACGATTCTTCTTTGTCCTATTGGGGTTGAGGGCAGTGTTTGGTGACTTTTTTTAGCGTCTGGGACTAAAGTTTGATTGTTCTCGAAAGAATGATGCTGTATTAGTTGGAAGGTAATCGTTACTTAGAAATTGTCGGGAATAATGGTGAGTCTGTTGTTGGTATTGCTAAGAAGCCACAATAGTATTGCCACTAGATGTAATTGGTTGAAATGATTTGAATGGTATTGTGCTTCCGATTTCTCTGTACTAATTGGTTTTAGTTCAGATGAAATGGCAAGACACAAAGCTAGTCAAGTCATTCGCACCACGTGCATCTGTCTCACCCGTTAATTATAGCTTATTAGGGATGCAAATCATCTAGGATTGGGGCAATTGTGGATATTAAAAATTTATGAGTTCAATCCAAAATATTGAAAAGAATAGAAAAGAAACTTCTCAGTGTTGTAGAAACTCATGGATCCTTTCTCAGTTCAACAATAATCCTTTGAACTTGACCCCATATACTTAATACTTGATCTTGACACCATATGCTTGGACAGCTGCTTAAACACCACATGTTCCAATTTCATGCTGCACAAAGCTCATAATTGTTTCTGAATTAACCCAGCTTACTGTCATGGATGATGGTACTTCAGCTGCGTGTATAACCATTTCACTCTCGATGCAGTGATGCAGACGCGTTACCCTTATCCCTCAGTGTTTGACTGGCTCCATATGTCATAATCTTTTTGTTATTAATGAATGGCGGATAATTACTGTATTCCAGATTATTATATACCTATCAAGCTAGTTCATTGCTAAAAGATGAAAATTATGTTCTACAACCTCGGGTTACACACAACTGTACATTGTATGTTGAATGCTTCAGTTCTAGGTTCATAATTCACATCATGCAGCCTGTGTTTAGCATAGTTGTTAGATGCGATAGTGCATGGAAAATGTCTATTCATTCCTTTTGTGGCTTTATCTTTTCATTTGTTTCATTTGTACCAGATCTATGTTTTCTTTCCTGAAGAATCAAAGGTTGGAGTTAAGATAATGAAGACATACACTAACCGCATGAAATCAGAGAATGTTACCAGAGCAATCTTGGTTGTTCAACAGAATTTGACTCCCTTTGCCCGGAGCTGTATTGCTGAAATATCTTCAAAATTTCACTTGGAGGTTTTTCAGGTGATGTGGTTTAGAGTTATTGTGAGGACAATTCTTGAGTGATAGCAAGTTTTAAAATTTCTTGCTTTCTCTCTTTACATTGTCTTGCAAACTGTTAGCTTTATGTTTGGACTTTATGCTTGAGCTCAAATAGAAAGTTAACATGGCATCAGATTAGAGTCTAACAACTACACAATTTGAGAGCAAACCTCCATTAAGGAAGGAAGGAAGGAAGGAAAGAAAGAAGGAAAGATGGACCTAGGGATCTTTTAAGTTCAAAAATCAAGAGCACAAGCTCAGGCATGCAAAAATTGAATGTTGTGACTTGATGCTTTAGACTCAAAGAACATAAGCCCAAGCAAGTTGAAAACTGAACTAAACAAAAAAGGGGGTGAGTGTTTGACATAGAAGTCCCACATCTAAAAGCAATAAGAAAGAGGGTATATAAGCTTGTGTCAATCCTAATCAAGTAGCTTAAGTACCCTTCATGTTTCTTGTTAGTTTTAGATGTTGGACTTCTATTTTTCAACCTGGACCACTGGCTTGGCGTATGTCTTAATTATGCTTTAGAAACAAATTTTTATTGTATCTTGTATTGGTGAACCTGCTTTCTTTTCATATAACTTATGTGTAAATTTTTGTAATCTTAACTATTTTAATAGTAGCTCCGTTACAGGAGGCAGAACTGCTGGTCAACATAAAGGAGCATGTTCTTGTTCCGGAACATCAGGTGCTAACTGACACAGAGAAGAAAACCTTGCTTGAGAGATATACTGTGAAAGAAACTCAGGTTAGTAGGTTAAAACTTGATTCTAATGTACTTATTTTTAAGGTCTTCTTGCCTTTTCATATGATTTGTTGGGATATGGTGTTCATGCTTCCTTTTAGAGTAAGGAATGTGGAGGTTTCATGGGTACGTCTTTTTCAGATATGAGGAGATGTTTCAGAGCATTGCTATCTACTTGAGCTTCCGTGGCTCTTTTTCTTAGCTTTCTTCTTATTTTGATTCCTTTTCTTCAGAGGATGACTTACCCTACTTGCTATATGTTTGTTATCTACCTACCTTTCCAGTAATGTTTCTTCTTTTATCACATACTAAATTCTCATGCTGGTTCTGTTAATGCCAGAAGTCATTTCTCTTAGCTCTATCATTTATATCACATTAGTCAGCTTTTGCTGAGAAATTTGGAGGTCATATTTTACTTTGATTTCTACAATACTGATTCTCCTAACTTCACGAGATACCCACTTAACAGACCTAGTATTTAGACCTGGAATCCAGTTAGGTATTGTTTGGTTGGGGGGACCCCTCCCCTCCCCTCCCTTCCAAAACCTCCCTCCCCCCCAAATTGGGAGGGAGCCCCCCTCCCCTCCCCTCCCCTCCCCTCCCCTCGAACCAAACAGAGCCTTAGAGTCACGGAATGCTTGAAATTGCAACTCGCTAGAAGATGACATATGCAATCACATTCTTTAAGCTGCAGCTGACTAGAAAATGACGTAAACAATCACATTTCTGAGTTTGTCTTCAGATGTCAAACTACCTCGATTGGTGACCCAAAAAAAAAAAAAAAAAAACCTTGATTGCAACGTCCATGAGACTATTTAGAGCAACTCATGGATTGACTCAAGTTCTGAACTGTAAAACGGATGTCTGGCTGAATCACGGTGACTTATATAAGCTTCCCAACTAATTTCTGATACCTTGCTGGATCTCTTAGTAACGCATCATCTGATCGTGCATGTTTTTCATCATCAAAGCCTGTAGAAATGAGCTTCTCATTAGGATCTAAGGGGACTCATCCTACTTAGTACCTGTTAATCCCATGTCAGATGTTGACTCATCGATATGCCTTCCTTAGACCTGGCTATCTCTATCCAGAGAAAGTATTTTAGCTCCCCCCAATCTTTTATTTTGAAATTTGAAGTGAGCCTTTGCTTCATTAATTGCCTTCAAACGTGAATCTGTTAGGAAAATAATCTGTTTAGATTACAAATGGCTAGCAAATCTTGAAAGAAGTTAATAAACAAAAAGTAAAAGACTAGAACAAACAGAGGAAAATGAGGCAATACTGTCCACACCATGTGATGCTTATCCGCCGTGATCATACCGAGGCATCCAGTCAGTATGCCAGGTTATGAGCAAATCATCTACATAAACAAGCATGACTGTGATACTGTCTCCGCTTAGTGAACAGTGAATAGTCACAGAGGATCGGGTTCTGCCTGAACCCTGCTGATACAAGCATGACTGTGATACTGTCTCCGACTCGCTTAGTGAACAGTGAATAGTCACAGAGGATCGGGTTCTGCCTGAACCCTGCTGATACTAATTTGCCTCTGACAGCTTTGAGTTCCTGTGTCTAGAAGCTCTTTGTAATCTATACAAGGATTTGACTAGTCCACCCTACTTGTTCTGCCCTCCGCTTCAAAATCCTTGTGGCAAGGTCATGTAAACTTAATGTAAATATCCTTTCAGAAATGTGCTTTAAATATCCATTTGATCCAAATGCCATTCTTTTTTGCGGTGCGTACGGTTACCTTTTTTATTGCAGGAGAAAATGTGTGATGATGCTGACATTGTAGTTTCTTTGCTTTGTGACAGCTTCCTAGAATCCAGGTGACAGATCCAATTGCAAGATATTACGGACTGAAGCGTGGACAGGTAGTGAAGATAATCCGACCAAGTGAAACTGCTGGACGTTATGTTACCTACCGATATGTTGTATAACTCGGATAATACTCATGTTGTATAACAAATATGATACTGTCTCATTCTATTTATGTCCTGAGCTGTGCGCTTCATTATAGACTGCAGCAAAAAACGAGCTCGCACCACAGAAAAGTTAACTTTTGTGCCAATTTTTTTGTTTTTGGTTTTTGGGGACCGGAGTTGTTGTATGTTATGAGTGATTCCATTGAAAAATTTCTCGGTGGTTGCACCCTCGGACAAAATGGAAGGATAAAAAGGTCAAGTTCAAAGTTTGTGTATAGGGAAAATTTTAGATTGTAGATAGGGAAAATTTCGTAGCTATTTGTTTAAATAATAAAATTGTAGATTGTGGATAGGGAAAATTTCACCGCACCTCCCTCGACTAAATTTATTGATAGTGAAATTTCTTGAGAATTTTGAAATATTAATTCAATCCTTATGAGTCCTACTTAGGCTAAGTGGAAATTAAATTTGAGAGAAATTATATTGATAACTCTAATCTTCTTGAATAAAAACAATTGACATAGCAAAAATGAATAATTGATGTATAAAAAATAAATAATTGATATAAAAGGGATTTATAGCTGTCATTAATGGTGTAACATTATTATAAATATAAACAAGTGAAATTGATATATGAACAACTCGTATAAGGAAAATGAATAATTAATGTATAAAAAAATAAATAATTGATGTATAAAAAATTTGCAACTCTTATTAATAGTATAACATTATGAATATAAGCAAGTGAAGTTAAGTATATGAATAATTCATGTAAGTAAAATAAATAAATGTGGTTTGGAAAATAAAAAATGGATGTAGGGGTTGGGGTTCTTTATGTCATTTATCTCAAACTTAATTTTAGTTTAGTCCAAGTGGGATCCATAGGAATTGAATTGATATTTCAAAATTTTAGAAGGTTTAATTGTCAACAAGTTTGATCAAAGAAACTATAATGAAATTTTCCCTTGTAGATATATGAATGATTCGGCAAGGTCATGGTGTGTCTTTTGCTCTACGCTGATGATAGAAAATGATATTAGAATTTCAAATTTAGAACACAAGTAATAATTTAGCGTGGACTAAAGATAATCTATATGAGGTTTTGAAATAAAATACATTCAGTTTCAATGTTAAACTAACTATGAAGCTAATATATTTAAGGGTTAAAGAGCATTTATACCCTTGATGTAATGTTCATCTTGACATTATCATAATAAGACACATGAGCATAAAACATCATTATGATAATCAGGATTAATCAATTCCTTATATGAGGTTATCATAATACAAGAGTTTAAAAAAATTAATTTAAAATATTGGGGTTCCTAGAAACTCTTTTTGAAAAGACGTTTGAACTCAAATTAGGGTTTAAAACAAGTAAAACACAATAGCGAAAGCACAGAAACCAAATAACATCACAATCAAGCATAAAAAAAGGCATTTTGGACAACCCCTAAAATGCGCCATCCACCTTGGCACACGTGTCATATGCCATGGGGAATGGCATAGAGGGATAAGTTTTCATGTTGTGCAATGCGTCGTGGCGCACAAACCTTGCGTTGTCGTGCATTGCTATTGTCATAAACTATCATGACAACACTTTTGGCTAAATTCGGAGCGTGCCATTTTGCTATTTGACATTTAATTTGAGTGATTCAAGTGTTCATATGTAACTCTTTAGTCACCTAACTATTAGCACTGATTTCAAAACCATACACTTCATCATTTAAAAGTTAGACATTAGAATACAATTTTGTCCCTTTTTCTTTCAAAACACACAGTAGGGGTGTCCAAACCCACTAATTTAGTGCAAATAGTTTTGGAACTACTTGAACTAATTCAAATGAACTACACACAACTTGATAGACCGATCATATGATAATAGTTGCATTCCACTTGGTCATTAACAACCACAATTTCATATTATTCAAGGGGTGACACAAAATTAACAAACATCAATCTCTTGGCCAATCAATCACGCATATAACACAATAATATACACTTGTATTAGTATCTTGACATCTAACTATAATCTCATTACAAATACATCATCCCAAGCTGAGATACTCACAATTACACAATCTTATGCAAGTGAATCCAAAAATCAATGTACATTCCTAAATTGGCATATGATTTGTAAAATATTCGTTACAATACCAAAAGAAAGGGGAAGAGCTATAGAAACTCAAGCTCTTCAAATCTTAGCCAAGTCTTCATTTCTTTTGCCCCTATCAGAGCCCTCTCATGTAAAAAATAACTACAGGGTGAGATAAATATTTTAATAATAGAATAACTCACAACTATCAATTAATATGCACAATTGTAAACAAGTAAAGCTTATATATGCCAAGATGCATTACACATATCCAAACAAAAGCATTTCCATATCCATAAGTCATTTTCACGCTTTAGCATGATCATTCTACCATTTAAGCCTTCATATCACTTTGACTGAAACCAAAAGCTCTATTGGACCAAACGCTCATGCACATTGGCCCGAGCACACCTTCTGTAGTAGAGTCACTTAGCCAAAGGCATTCTGTTCCACTTTTGGACTATGGTTTCTCCCTACCTCACATGATTAGGTGTTGATATTCTAACATTGTATCACACTAATGTTGAGGAGCGTAAATCTCCAATATTTTACCTTACATAGGTATTAAGGAGAGGAATCTCTAACACTGTACCTATACAAGCATTAAGGAGAGAAATTCTCTAATGCCATACATACCCTATCAAGCTTTAAAGAGAATGTATGCTATATGGACTTCTACTATTCCTTATGATGAACTCTCATCCCTTAACATAATCATGCTTACACATCTCATACAAACTGCATGATTATATCCAAACCATGAATTACTCATATACAGATACTTTTATAGATTCATTGCTTTTAAAATCATTTTCCATGCATAATATACTCATTTTGCAATATGCAACACTTTCAAAATGTATATATGCAAAGTTACATATTTACTCAAATAGTTAAGTAATTAATTAAATAGAATGAATTATTCAGTTACTTCAACTACTTTATCACAAAAAGGGTTACTGTGGTCCAATATTTGCTCCACAAGGATCCACTCACATAACGACACTAGATCAATATTTAATATATACAATTAAACACTAACAATCAATTATTACTCTAATTAAACCCCTTTATCACTAAATTTTAGGTACCTACTATATCTAAAATTTTACTTTAATACTGTCAACACTCCTAACACTCTTAATTAATTCATTTAGCACCATAACACTTAAATAATGTCACTTCTTTGCCCACATTATTCCCCATGGCTCAAATTTCATTTATGGTTCGTCTAAACCCTAACAAAAACTCTCAAATCACTATAAAAACCTTAAGCCTACATTTGGAAGGTTGATTTAACTTTCCAAGACCTTAACTAAACTAATGGGTTTAGTTAAAACCCAATGAGAGACAAAAATAACACCTAATACTATTCCATTCTACCAAATTCATATAAAAGGAGAGGGAGGATGAATAGTGTAATGTCCACCTTGACATTGCTAATAATCATCACAATCACAATATATAATGGTAATTAAGAGCTATAGATTGCTTTTAAGCTCACCGTAAACATAGAACGGTTAAAACTATTAAACATTTAAAAATAATTTGGAACATTTGGGATCCTAAGAAAACCCTTCAATAAGTAGTTTGAGCTCAAACTCAATGATTTTTAAAGATATGAGAAGCATGGAAAAGTTTATAAAGCAAAACACTTGAATACAGGGCTAAAAATGTCATTTTTGCACATTCTAGCATGTATGCTGTAGCTCATAGCCCTTGTGCCACAGCATGTGGCATAAAGATGTCAATTTGGCCTTTACATTGTGTGTTACAGCTTGTGTGTAACATGCCATGACTCACATGTCACTATTATGACAGCAAAATATTGCCATGACATCTTTTTAAGGTAAACTTTAGACACACTTCATTTTCATACTCTGTGTTTGATTGGAATGATTTAAGTATTCACGTGAAGCTTATTTAATAAGCTAAATAATGGTATAAGTTTCATTATGATCCGACGCCGTGTGAGAATCTTAGGTGCTTGGATGTAAGAAGTCAGATTTTTTAAATAATTTACAAGCTGGAAGTATCCAAAATTCAAAACTTATATGATTAACCCATTTTGAAACTTGAAACAAGTCTAATGGAGCAATATACACTTGATTGACTATTTAAATATATGATAACATATCAAATATAAAACTCAGCCACTTAACACCAGTTTCACCCAATATGACTAAAATCATAAAATCACATACACATACTTTAACATCCTAGACTCTAGTCTAGGAATTTTTTTTTGTATTTATAAGGGCATTTTAGTCAAATTAGATAAATTATTATTTGATAGTGTTTTTGGGAGATAATGTAGCTAATGGATCATTGGATAGCCTTAGAAGAGGGCTAAAGCGGAGTTCGAACAGGTCGTGGCTATGGAGAGAGATTCAAAACGTGTGTAGAGCTCTTTGTGCCATACACTATGGCAAGCAAACCAATGCACCACAATGCATGTGCAAATTTTTGCACTTATTAGTTCACAAAATTAGATTGAACACGAGAAGTGGGATAGAGAGAAAATGAGAGTCGACGAGGATGAACTCGTGACAGCTATGGCATGATTTTTCAACCATTTTGGAAGCATTTAGAGCAAGATCTAGTTTTGGATAAGCTTCCTACACCTTTCCTTCTCCCTATATTAGAATTTTTCTGATGGTTGGATAATTTTGTGCTTTAATTCGGTTGTTCTTGGGTAATAGCTGAACCCATTGCCTTAGTTAAGGCCTTAAGGAGTAAAGTCAAGCCTCTAAACCTAGATTTTTGAATTTTATAGTGATTTAGAGTTTTTGGTTAGGGTTTGGACGAACCTAGGTAGAAATTGGGTGATTAAAAGTAATGTGGATAATGGAATGGTGTTATTTAAGTGTTTGGTTGTTAAATAAAATTAATGAAGTATGTTAGAAGACTTGTTAGGGCTAAATTGAGGTTTTAGGTAAAATCAATACCTATAAATGTGTTAAAAATGAGGTAATTAGTGTATGGATTAACAATTAAGGATTTAATTTTATAGATTAGCCTTTAATTAAGCATTGTGGTGCTAGAGGACACGTGTGGAGCCGTTGTTTGATCACGATAACCCTTTTAGTGACAAAAGGGTTGATGTAATTGAATTGTCTAAGCTCCCTATTTGCGTGTTTGGATGGTTGTTTAATTGTTTATTTAAAACTAATGTTCTTGTTTGGTATTAGTATAGTATTAATATATAATGTTGATGAATTAGAAACTATGTGAAGTGAAATGGAAACTCGTGTTTTTAGTATTGTGGTTTTTGAGAGCTAAATGCTATTTTAAGTATAAGTATTTATGAAACTCAATGATTTAAATAGAAATGAGCATTTTTGTGAAAAATCTATGTTATGGATATATGTTGGAATCCTTAAGCATGTTTGGCATGATCATTGTGAGAGGGTGGGAGTTTAACCTAGTGTATTGTTAGGGACATTGTTTGGAAATTTATATGGTACACTTGCATTGTGGAGGCCCTTGGTGATCAGTATTATAATGTTTGAAAGTCCCAGTACTACATGAGGTAGATTAGGCATCGACTAGGTTACACCGATACTGATAATGGTATCGAATACTTACGTATCCGATACGTCGATACTTTAATTTTTAAAAATATAAGATACAATACATTTCCAATATGTGCGTGTATATATATATATATATAAATCATAAAAATATTAAAGATATAATTTCAATTCAAAAAATATCTAAATTAGAATACATATATAGTCCTTTATATTAATACTGAGAAAAACATAATCATTAGTTGTACTTTTATTCAATCTATACCTAATTGCCTTCCACTTAGTCCCTACCAATAGGTATAGTATCAATATCTTCTCCCCCTCAACTATCATTTGTAAAAAGAATAGCTTCTATATCTAGTCCATTAAGAGATAAGTTTGCCACTCTTAAAACTCCAGTGCCATCAAGATCATCCCATTCATCTCCACTAATGTCCTACATCTTAGACTTACCTTGTTTCTATTCTTTACTTTTCCTAGCCAAGAGTCATAAATTAGTATGGACATAAACCAAGTATTCTACCTTTTTAGGATTCAACTTGTTTCTTTTCATTGAATGAATGAATGAGGAGGTACTTCAATTCCTTTCACAACTTGATGATGAGCAAGGCTGCACAAGAAGCTTAAGATCAAGCTTTTGATGTAAACGGGTTGAAGAACCATGCATCACCCACCAAGATTTGGGATCTAATGTCCACCTATCTTCAATAGAGTCAAAAGAAGAAAAATCATTTGCTTTTGATGAGAAATCAGCATATTCAAGTGCAACCTTTCTTCTCTTATCAGGACTTATAAAAAACTTTTTCAAGCACTTGTTTCTCTCCTTTGATATGTCTTCATCTTCATGTGGAAAAAGTCTATTTAGAGCCTCTTGGAGCCATTCATCACTATAATACCTATAAAATGGTTAATAAAAATGTTAGTATTATTATCTAAATATTTAAGTTGACTAATTAAAAAATAAAAAATTGAAAGACTAATTTTTAATTTTACCAAGGATTTAAAGAGTATGCCATGCAATGTAGAGGGGTACAACTATTGGTCCACCTTGCAGTTAGTATAGAATGAACAAACTCATAAAATGAGGATAGATCATAAGGCTCATTTCCTCCATGCCCATATATCGATGCCTTCACTTTTTTAATCATAGTATCCCACATCTCATTGACCAAGTGAAGTATAGGGTTGTCTGTATCACAAGCTCTCAACATATTATAGATAGGCTCTGTAAATTCCAAAATATATGCAAATTTGTCCCACCATATGTCATTTAAAATAAATTCTTTTACAGTTTAGGCCCTACCCACATCATCCTCCCCATAAGAGTTCCATTTGTCACTAATAACCATTAATTGCAAAGAACATTTCAAAAGTTTAAATCTTTTCAACATCACTATCATAGAAGCAAATCGTGTTTCAGCAACAGTAAGAAGTTTCAAAGGTGAAAATGTGTTAAACATGGCCAATCTCATAGAGTGGTTCATGATGAAGTTCTTAACAAAAGAAACATCATCAATAACTTCAGTAATCCAGTGACATTCTCCATAAATAATCTCATTTCTTTTAGTATTCTTAGCTGTACAAATGTTTTTCTATGCAAGATTCAAAGTATGCATTATACAAGGAGTCCAAGAAATCTTAGGAAACAATGATTCAATTATCATTCCTGTAGCTTTATAAATAGCTGCATTATCTATTATAACTTGAACCACATTTTCTTCACCCACTTCTTTAATAACTTCTATAAAGGGGGTCTTAAATTAGGACTTATCCATCAATCTAATTATAATAAATCAAGGACTAACCCAAAAGGATTATCCTATAAGAGATTAACATAAACAAATTATTAACATGTATTTTCACAAACGATTCAATATAAAGGGAACCTAAATCTTTAAAATATCTCAAGAACTCGTATCATTCAATTAAACATATGCGGAAGCATGATAAAAGAAATACATCAACATGGGAAAAGAGCTTCCCCCTTTATTTTCTCTCTATGCCTTACTCTACAATACATATATACATATTTACGACATAACACTTGGCCACTCAAACCCTTCCATAACTAGCAGCGGGGGGCCAAGGTCTCAATTACATTTATCACAATGAGTATCACCTAATCATCATACTCTATATATCATCTATTCATCAATAGCCTAGCATATACATGAATTTTCTTTTTCATTCACATATCATTAATATCAACTGCTCACCCTTGGACATAAAAAAAACACAAGGGGAGACCATAACAACATTCAAGTTCTCAAATTAGGCAATATAACTATTTCCACTTGCACAAATATTTTGGCCCGTTAATATAGCACAAGTATCAAACCACATTCCCCAGGGCCCAAAATACATTTCCCCCAACACAAAACCCATAATGCAAGTGGATCAAGAATATATTATCCTAGTTGGCAATATCATAAACTAAATAAACATATCAAAATAAAGAGAGAAAGGCCTACAGAAGTGATTATTATCACTTGGCCTAATGCTCCTTTCCTCTTTTCTTCTGAGATGAGCTAGCTCCTATAATATGTTAAAAGAAAGGGGTGAGTACAACCACTCAGTAACCAAGGTACATCCAAGTTATACAAATGCATGATAATTAATCATGAATGCAAGTGACCAATAAATTTATTAAGGTGACCATTCAAACAATCACATTAATAACATGTTAATCACATTAACATTTAACTCATGTGAATAATTTCAAGAATAAAGTCAAGTACAAAATTTGCATAAATAGCCACATATACGTTATTCGCATAATTACTACATGTTCTCATTTCTACAATTATAATCCTATTCTCAACATAGCCATCAATCACTCAAATGGCATGATAGTAATAATATGCATGATCGATCTCTTCCTTATATCCCCCCTTATTTCCTCTAACATGAAATCCGTGGGCCAACAACCAAAAGGGATCATCCATGTGGTGAGACTACCCAAGGTCTTAATCATATCATGAGGGGCTACTGGGCCAGGGTTACCTTACTCACTTATGAACACGGTTTCCCCTAAATCACATACTATGGGGTGTCATACCCAAAACTAGCTCTACCCAAAACTCCAAGTAGGCCAGTAGGGTCAAGTCCCTTAATAGGAACATTGCTACAGTACCTTATAAGGTAAGTAGCGACTGTAACCCCTAGGATTATTAGTTAATAGTCAAATATCATATGGATTTTGTATAATCGCTAACTCCTTCACTAAGGCGAACTCCCACCATATGATCATGCTCATGAGAAAAATGCATTTCAAAAACTCATATATATAATTCAAAATTATCCCACATGCTCATCAACTTTCTTGCTCAACAAACATCAAGAATCATCATATTTCAATCATGCCTCTTGCATCAATTTTTATATTATCATACAAAACCACATTAGCATCATATAAAACTCAACATGCTCATACAATTCATCACTGTGCATAATCCACAACTTATATCCAAGAGTGTACACATAATCATCAATCATTAATCTCATTACTCATACCAAGTCATAGTTAACTCGGTCACAAGTCATATAGTCTCAACAAAGCCACATGCATTACAAACAACCATTTCAAAATTTAAACATATATATATATATATATATATATTCTTTTATTTCACCAACATAATTAATTACGTAACATACAAATGCATAAAATTAATTTCCCCTGGTTACCTTAACCTTTGAGAGGTCAAAGGTTACTCCTCAAGTTACAACACTTTCAAAGCTTTCCAAAGCTTGAATGGTGTCAAAAGGAAATTAATTTACAATTGATCATATCCCAATGTATCAATAATATTATTAACACAATTTTCACTCATACTTTAACACCTAAGTATTTATTTTATTTTATTTTTAAGACCCTAGTCTTAGCCTCTTGAGTTCTAAAATTTAATGTCATGTATTTGAACCTATCTACTTGGTTCAATAGTCTCCTTCACAATAATTTAATTCAAATAATTTTCTAATATCAAAATTTTCCTTTTTATTCCAAAAATTCACACATAAAAATACCCAAAAATTGCAAACTTGATTTCAAGCCTAGAATCATTATTCTATAGCCATAATAATTTATTCCTCATCTCAAATAATCATCTAAATATCAACAAATCAATTTATATTTTTGGATTTAATCAAAAATCTACCCATAGGGATTTAGGGATAAACTTAAATGCCTCAAATTCCAATTCTATCAACAAAATAATACTCTAGAATATTTATTACACTACCAACAACCTCAATAATCAGATTTATTTATCAAAAATTCATCCCTCTTTCAAACCCTAGATTTTTCAAAATCTCAAAATCTATAGTCTTAGGAAAAAAAACGACTAAAAAAATATTTAGAACACTTACCTAGTCTTAGAATATTTAAAATCTCATCTGAAATATCCTATTATAGAGCTTCACCTTCTAAACCCGCTCTTCTAGATGTAGCGTCGTTCGTGTTCTCTCGCTCGCTCTCTATTCGCACCAGACGCAGATGAAGAAAGAAGGAAGAGAAATAGATGAAATAAGGCAAAGCATTTTTTTTTTAAAACAAGCGTGGGTCCCACAGCCTTTACTCTCTTTCTTTTGTCTTCTTCAATGCACACACGTGAATGACTTCTTTTGCCTCCACATTTTCTCTTTTTTTTTTTTTGCATTATTTACATCTCAATACCCAGAGTAAAAATTACTTCTCTCCCCCCTCTTCAATTTTCAATTGATTTTATATTCCTTTTCCTTCTTCTTCCCTTTTTTTTAATATTATCATTACTATTTTTATTTACTATAAGATCATAACTTAAGATTTTAATCTAAATTAAATTCAATAATAATCTTCTAACTAAAATTATTTATATCTAAATATTCCTCCAAAATTACTCATTTGCTCTAAATTAACTTAATTAACCTTAGGTTAATTTTTGAGATGTTACAACTTCTACCATCCTATGAGCTATGTAGTGTTTGCTTTTGATTTTCCCAAAAGCATCAACAGTTTTATAAAAATTACACCTCCTTCAATAGTAGCCATAAAATTAATTAAAGGCCTCCTTTGTGAATCTATCCATCCATTAAAAACTATACTAACCCCTTTTACTTTCCAAGTTGACTTAATGGGTTTAAGCAACCTCTCAACATTAGCTTTCTCTTGTTGTAAGAGAGTTGTTCTTAAAGCATTATATCCAGGAGGGATAAAGCCATTAAGATTATGGCTCGCAGCATACAAATAAGAGTTCACATAATAAGGATTTCTAGAAAGATTAAAAGGCAACCCAAAAAAGTAAAATATTCTAGCAATAAGAGCTTTAAGATGATCTCTATCTTCCATGTTGAATGATTTCTCTAAAGCTCCAACTTTTCTTCTTTGTAATGAAGAGTTTTCTTGGGTTTTATCGGTGGAGAATGGGACATGCTTCACTTTCACTCTTTTTTTAGCCTCTTCAACAATTGCTTTTAATTCACTCAAATATTCATCATTTATTTTTAGACATACAGAAATTCTACCCCTAAAAATTTTCAACAAATACAATTTTACTCTAGATTATGAACTTCTAATCACCTTTTGGCAAGAATTACAAGGCCAACTTTTATTTCCACCCCTTTCATTTCCTTTATCTAATATCATGACATAAGCCTAAAGAGGAGCATGATCATCTTGTAAATAATCAGGAGAAACAAACTTACTTGAAATTTTAAAAGTAGAATAAGAATTATTTGGTGTTGCTGTTGACATCTTGAAGCATGTAGAAAAGCAAGTTCCTTGTCTTGCCGAAAGTTGATTCTACTTGTCTAAAAGTAAATTAGGGTTTATATTATAAGTTTATAACTTTTTATATCATATTACATTCCTACGTTGTTTTATGTTATAATTAAGAAAATTATGATTTTTATTTTTTATTACATCTAAAACTTTATTTTTAAGAAAATTTTAATCTTTGACTTTAAAAGTAAATCAAAAAAAGATATTAGTAGTAAAAATTTTAATATCATAATCTTTAATAAAATTTAATTTCTTAAGAATTTCCTTGACATATCGGCTTTAAAGTATTGACATGCAATTTTGAAGTATTGAATACATATCAAAAACTAAATTTTTTTTAAATTAAAAAAATAATATTTCAATACTTTATGGATATGTATCAAAGAAGTATCAACGAGTATCAGTATCGAATATGATACTGATACGGATATGTGAGGCAATTTGAAGTATCGGTACATCATAGGGCATCGACACACCTAGTATTCAATGCTAGAGGGAATCTATGGTCCTTAGGGTGAAGGCACTCTTGGCCGGGGCTAGCTCTTACTAATGGTGAGCTTGGGCTAGTTTACTCACATGAACTTGGTCCTATCAAATTGTTAGCTCATAGATTTAGTCAAAAGATATAAGGAGGGTATAAGGTGATGTATTGATCATGCATTTCATACTATAATCATATGTGTGGATTTATCTGACTCGTTACATGTTTTATAATGACACTTACATACACACAAACTATTCTTACACACGAGTGGTTTAATTTGACTATTTGGTTGCTGAGTCTTTAACTTACTCTGTTGTTATATTTTATAGGTGAATGCTCTAACAGGGGCAAGGGAAAGGAAGGTGTGACTGAGCATTGAGGGGACTAGCTAGTAATTGTATAGTCCCTCTCATTTATTTTAGTTTGTAACAATGTTGTATGCATATGCCAACTTAGGACATATATTATTTTGTAACGCACTTGTATGATTCTTATTGTAAACTGTGGGTATCTCAGCTTAGGATGTTGTATTTATGTTGTAATGGTTATGAGATGTCGAGATACTGGTGCAAGTATTAATTTTATGTTGATTTGTATAATTGATTGGCCATTGGAATGGTTAGGTATGTTGGTTAACCCTTATGGAATTTATGTTGAAGTTGAGGTTTTAGTGGCCAAATCTTATTTGGACTCTTGTTGTTGTGGTTTGAATGTTATATAAGTTGTTTGTAGTCCATTTGAGTTGGTTCAAGTGGTTTCATAGTTTTTGACATTTGTTTAGGAGTTTGGACACCTTAGTAGTGTTTTTGAAAAAAAAAAAAGTAACATTTTAGATTTGGGTGTCTAAATCTCATTTGGATTAGTGTGTTGGTGTGAGATTGGTGCCAATACCTAGGTCTTAAGAGCTATGTGTCAACACTTGAATCACTCAAATTGGATGTCGGATGGTGAAATAGAGAGCTCTAAAAGTTGGTTCAGAGAGTTGTCATCACAGTAGTTTGCTATCAGGATAGTGGTCGCACGCCGCGACATATTGTCTATCTTGCCTTAGTGTGACACACATAGAGGGACGTTTCCCTCTATCCAAACCACTATGGTGGATGATGCATTGTGCTGTGGTGCAGTGTGCCATTTTTTGGACAATCTTTCTAGAATTGTTCCTTTTGTATTTTCTTATATTAGTTATAGGTTCTTATGCTTCCATTGTTTTATTTAATTACTTTAAAACTATAATTTGAGCTCAAACAATATTTCAAAAGGGTTTTCTTGAAATCCCATTGTCTTAAATATTCTTTTAACCATTGGTTTGTGATAACTATTTATAGGATTAGTTTAATCTCAGTTATCATGACGTTCTTCTATGTTTGGTGTTTGGTAATGTCAAGGATGATGTTACACATGCCATTTGGCCTCTTTATTGCCACATAACCCCATAAGTTGACATCATCACTACATATATACAATAGTCCTTGCACTTGTACTAGTATTTTAGCCATCCATCATAAAAATCACCACATATACAACACAGGGCTAAAATACAATTTAACATGATATAATACAAGTACAACTAACAAAATGTTATGCATTCATAGTTGACAACATATCATATCATATCTTTTAAGTTTACATACACAACTCAAAATAAAATCAGGCATTACAATACATGTAGCTACTCAACTAATCTTTGCTCGATTCTTTCTCTTGCTCAAATTCAACAGTAGAACTTGTAAAAATAGCAACTATGGGGTGAGATAAAAATCTCAGTATCCAAGATAATTTATATTATTGATTAACATGCTAAGTTATAAACGAGCTTTAAAATATGCATAACAAACACACAATATACAAATCACCACAATTACAATGCGTGATCATTATTTATCCGATCCTCCAATAATCTTGGGCTATATTTCACAAAACCAAACCATATGTCTGGTTCCCAAGCTCACAATCCATAGTAGGAGTACTTAGCCAAGGCATCCTAAACCACTTCTGGACTATAGATTCCTCTTATTACACATAATTAGAGTGTCGTTACTCTAACATTGCATCTTATGGATGCTAAGAAACATAGTCTCTAACTTCGCATCCTTCCAAGTACTTAGGAGAGTAACTCTCTAACACCACATCCTTTTTGGGCATAAAAGAGAAATATAAGCTACACCTAGCATCCAAAGATGACAGCAATGTCATATGGACTTTATCTCTAATAACTTAACTAGTGTAACCTTTCACAATATCCCCTTAATATTATGAAAAGTTAACTTAATCACCACATATGAAATATGAAACAGTAATCAAATACTTTATTTGAAAAGTTTAGGCCCAAGCCTTATTTTGCAAAATCATCAAAATTATAGTACCTTTGAGTAACACGCATCAAAAAACAAGTAGTTGCATTCATATTATTTAATGTATGCCTTTAAAATAAAGAAAACATGCTGGATTATGGCTATGTGCCATGTGCAGTGGTATGATATGCCATGCATCGCGGTGCACATGCCTAATTTTGCTACTGGCATTTGACAGCTCAAATGATAAACTTTCAGCATGCACCATTTTCACACCCGACATTTGATCGGAGTAATTCAAGTACCCACATAAAACTTTGTCTGACAAGCTAACTAATGAGATAGGTTTTGATACGATCTAACAGTCTAATCAAAATTTAAACACCCAGGTGAAAAAAGTCACTTTTTACAAAAATTTTGCCTACCCAAGTGCTCAAATCAATCCTTTAGTTTTATTCGACCATACTAGACCTTGAACGAAGTCCAAAAGGACTTATTACACTTGATTCGCCATATTTTATCCTATATATACACATTTATCAAATTTTGGCTATTCAACGGTCAATTTTCATAAACCACCACCTTTTGCAATTTAGCACAATTTGGCTTACTTGGCCATTTTTCACCACATGTTTGCCATTATACATATTCATAATATACACATAACTAAATCTTAGCCCTTGTCATTCATTTCACTGCATAATTACTTATAGAGACTAAAATTTATAAAATCACCACAAATCTCTACAATTTCACATACTCACTACTTATATCAATTCAAAATATGCATGCAAGTCCTATGGCAACTTATTTACACAAATATCACAAGGTCTAGGTTCATTATACAAACTCAAAAATGACTAACAATTTTAAGCCAGTCCTGACTCTTTTCCTTTACTTGGCTCACTGCTTGGTCCTATAAAAATGTAACCATGAGGTGAGATAATAATCTCAACAACAGAATAACTCTCTACTATCGACTATCACATGCAACTATATGAAAGTATAGCATAATATACTATTAAACATAGCATATACTAGATGTTTCACTTCAAATCATACAAATATAACATTTCACCACTTTTAAAAGTATATTCACCACATTTTCTCCACTTCTCAGCATTTAGCATGATCACTACTAATCGAATCTCTAAATTACCCTAACTTGCAACTATAGGCTCGCATTAGACCAATTTACACTCTCATTGGCCTTGAGTGGTAGACTTACTCGACTAATGTATTTTATCTCACTTCCAAACTACGATTTTCCCCAATACAAATAATGGGATATCATTGACTCTAATACGGCATCACATCAATACTAAGGAGTCTAAATCTCTAACACCATATTTTAATAGGAACTAAGGAGATAATCTCCAACATCACATCTTTAAAGACACTAAGGAGATACAATTTTCCAACACCACACCCCATCAAGTACTAAGGATAATAAGTTATATGGTCTTTCTCTACATCTCCACACTACGGGTGAATTCCTACCCCTATGATCATACTTTCCGAACCAATCATAGGTTCCCAATCACCACCATACACATATATACATACATACATATATAAAACATAAGATCTCATGTTTTCTCCCATCTATTTGATCAGAAGCCATTTTCATGTAACATTCATATAATGCCAT
Organism: Prosopis cineraria; assembly: GCF_029017545.1. Classification (NCBI taxonomy): domain Eukaryota; kingdom Viridiplantae; phylum Streptophyta; class Magnoliopsida; order Fabales; family Fabaceae; genus Prosopis; species Prosopis cineraria. The sequence goes on along the minus strand of NW_026555345.1, from coordinate 18,096,292 downwards.
AAAACATGCTTAGTTTAAATAATTTCATGCACTAAATAAATAGCATACTCACACATAGTTATAATAAATAATCAAACAGAGAAAGTTATTTGGTTACCTCAATCTTTTTGTCATAAGAAAGGTTATTCGTGGTACTTTATCAATCACTACTCATCTCTACACACCTCTTTTCTCAACTTACACGCGCGATATGTCAATCTACAAATAATTGGCACAATTAGTCAATTGACTATATTGACCAAAACTACTAAATTGCTACTCAAGGTTATATTTAGCTATTCATTCCTTATCACTTAGTCATTTTAGGTTCATTATCATTTAATTGCCACTTCACATTACTTCAAATGATCTCATTTTTCTTGAACACCATTTCCACCCCTATTTCCGTTGAATTAGGGCTAAAATTGAGCTTACGGGTTTAAAGCTTTATCATTCAATTTTAAACCAGTTATAAAACCCTAATTTAACTCATGAGAACTTTTTTATTACTATAGGGTAAGAAATAAATCCCTTTTAATTTTCTTGATTTAATTTTTCTATAACTTATAATAAGAGAAATTATAGTTGAATTGGAGGTAAGGGTTATATGAAACTTACCCTATAAGTTACTGGTCAAAAATCTCTTTAAAGCTCCTAAGAATGCTTGCCCTAGCTGAGATCTCTCCCTTCTCTACTCTCTTTTGTGTTTTCACCCTTTTACCTCTTTGAAATTCAACCTAACTCATGACTTAAGAAGTAATTTTTTGGTACACACACCGTGCCATAAGCAGCATCAGCCACGGCGTGTGGCACAACAAGCCAAATTCTTACTGCGCGCAAACGTTTCACTTCGGAACACGGTCCCTTCCACTCGTATCTGCTTATTCAACATCCAAAGGACACAAATCAACAACTAATCATTTAAATCTCTAATCCTTTACTAAATACCTCTTTACCCCTGATTAACAACTAATCACAGGATTAGAAAATTAGGATGTTACAACTAAGGTGGCCTCCTGACATGTCACATTTTACTACATATCTCCATTTGATCATGCATAACAACTTTCTAAATAAGTATAATGGATCTTACCACTTACTTCAAAAACATGAAGTTCCACAAATAAATACTCCACACATTTTTAAAAATACTTAACTTTTACAATATATATATATATATATATATATTATGTGTGTGTAACCAATCATACAAAATCAACTTACACATAATTTTTACAAGGTAATAAATAATGTAAATTATCTAGTTACCTCAACCCTTTTGTTACAAAAGAGTTACCCATGGTACTAAATCTCTTCTTGGGTCATATTAAGGTTCCTCACACCTCAATCTACAACAATAAATACTAAATGTTTATTTTCAATTAATATAAGCACTATTAATTACCATATCACCTCAATTCTTCCACTTCTAACTCATAGTCTCAACGAAGAAACTAGTCAAGGTTACAACTAGTCTACATAATTCTCTCAAACTTTCCTTTAATTTTATCACAATATTTCACTTGATATTTCAACTTGTTACACTTCAAAACCCCATAATTTAACTAGGCTTGATCCAACTCTTTCCAAACAACACCTAAGCTTTATATTAATACTTATCCAAGGTTAAGAAACTTAAATCAAATTTTAGAATCATATGATATATTTAAAATGTAGACTCATAGTCTCAACAATTCAGAGCAAATTTACCCACATTCCAAATCCCATGAAAATGAGATGAAAAGGTAGAGGAGAGAAGTGGTAAACTTAACTAAGGGTTTGAAGGTCAAATTTAGCTTCCAAAATCACTTAAATTGAAAGCCTTAGTAGAGGTCAAATAATTCTCCTTCAAGTTCTAGGTTTTCCTCTACCAAATCTTCCTTTTCTGATGATTTTAACATTTTTATGTTGTTAGGCTGTGCCATGAAAAACTCACTTTTGCTCCCACCAATCGAATCCAATTCAATCCGACTTCCATCTTAGCTTAATTTAAAGTCATATATGATCCAGAAAGCCAATTAACAACCTAGAAATATAATTAGATTAATTAATCATTTTTAACTAATTTCTCCTTTAATTAGCAATTAATTCCAAATTTAAAAATTCTAGATGTTACAAAGAGGATGCTTACCCAACAATAATCTAGCTCCAAATGTTCCCAAAGTGGTATTGAAGGTCAGCCCTAGCAACCCTCTACTCTTGCTCCGTTGCTTCTCACTTTTTTCTCTCTTTTCCCTTCTGTTTTCAAACATGCACAACCATTTGATTAAACCAAATTTTTGTGCATCCGTCGCAACGCATGGTGTGCGTATTGTAGCAGATGGCACAAAGAGACTCAAACATGTTTGGGTCTCTCTCTATGCCAGGGTCCACTTGAACTCCTATCTAACCCCTTTCTAAGGCTATCTAATAATTAAAAAACCATATTAGTGATATGAAAATATTGTTAACTTATTAATACTTAATTTTACCAATTTATCCTTTTAAACATTCAGAATTTCAATGTCTGAAAACTTAGGATGTTACACCTGAACTATTTTTTAAAGCTCTCAATATCTTGTACTGTTTCGTGGGGTAATTTTGCCCTTGAATAATTTTTTGGAGGACCAAAAATATCCTTCCATTATTAATATGTCTATTTAACCATTAATTAATGATGTGTACTTAGTAGGGGCCAGATTACCATCTTACATAGGTAATAGGTATGTATTCTAACCTTTTGATCAGATAAGGTGCTTTTCCCTTTTGATTTAAATGTTGGACCCTGTAAAACCCTATACCATCTTCATTCTTTATTCTCCATCTCTCTCTAGATCTTCCTCCAAATCTCAGTACTTTGCCATGGTCAAAATGTCGTTGTCATCCACGGCAAGTATTAGGAGAAGAAGAGTTGATTTTGCTATGGCAACATGGTGGCAAGCAAAAGTATGAGGGTCTAGTTAGGTATTGTCATTGTGGCTTAATAATTTCATGATGGACTTCATGGAGTGAGAACAATCTAGGAAGAAGGTTCTATAGATGCCCAAATTATTATAAGGTAAATTTAAGAAATAAATTTATTGGTGTATGACTTTGATTATGAAAATTGAATCTCCCCTCAAATGTTTAATATAATGAAAATCTAACATACTATGGAGGTGGTTATGGGTACTTCATATGGCTTGATGAAAGATTAGGGTTGAGGGAAAATAATATTATACTTGAGTTATTGGATCATATTGACAAGTTATATGATGAGAAGGTTGTGGTCAAAGGAAGAGATAAGAAAGAATTGATATACTAAGAGCTTGATGCCATAAGTCTAGAAGTAAAGGAGCTAAAGAAGAAACAGGGGAAATATCAAACTGAAGTGGATATTTCTAAGAGGAAGTTTAAAATGGCAATTGTAGCATTATTTGTTTCTTGGATCTTTTTTTCCTTTGGATTTGACATTTAGAGAGAAAGAAATAACTTTAACATGCACTTTTCCAAACAAATAAAAAAAACTAAGAAATAAATAATGCTACAGTTGTCATTTTAAACTTCCTCTTCACAATATCCACTTTAGTTTGATATTTCCCTTATTTCTTATTTATCTCTTTCACTTCTATACTTATGACATCAAGCTCTTTGTACATCAGTTCTTTCTTGTCTCTTACTTTGACCAGAACCTTCTCATTGTACAACTTATCAATATGATCCAATAACTCAAGTATGAATTACCTATAACCACCTCTTTAGCATGTTAAATTTTCATTATGTCAGATATTCGAGTAGAGATAATAAATTTTTATAATCAAAGTCATACACCAAAAAATTTATTGCTTCAATTTACCTTATGGTAACTTGGGCACCCATAAAACCTTCTACCTAGGTTGTCCTTGCTCCATGAAGTCTATTATGGAACTATTAAATCACAATGACAGTACCTGGCCAGATCCTCATACTTTTTCTCTCCACCATGTTGCTGCAGCAAAGCAACTCTTCTTTTTCTTGTGGATGACAATGACATTTTAACCATGACAAAGTGCAGAAATCTGGAGGGAGATGGAGAATGAAGAACAACGATAGTATAAGGTTTTATGGGTCCATCAATTATCAAAAGGGAGAAGACACCTCATTCGGTGAAAGAGTCAAAATACACAAGCTATTAGCCATGTAAGATGGTAATCTGGCCCTTACCAAAGTACACCTCATTAGTTAATAGTTAAATAGACAAATTAATAATGGAAGGATATTTTTGGTCTTCTAAAAAATTGTTTAGGGACAAAATTGCCCCATAAAACAATATAAGGTACTAAGCTCTCCTAGCAAAATAGTGTAGGGGTATACATTCCTTTTAACCCTATATTTAGAAATAAGAAATATATAACCATTAGTCCTTATACTTTTAGCATATTTTGATATAGGTTTATATTTTTTTTTGTTGCTACATTACTTTCTTTGTTTTTGAATGTGTATAAAAGAATGACGAAATGACACTAACAATACTAAATATGTTGACATGTGACTAATGCTATTCATTTGTGTTGAGTAGAATTATGATTTGGCTGATTTAACATCTTTTGTTCCACCTCATCATTCTTTTAGACATCTTAAAAAATAGAAGGATTAATGTTGTACACACAATAAATTAGAAAGATATGAAACAATGAAAAAAATATAAGGACCTATATCAAAATACAATAAAACTATAAGGACCAATAGTTGTGTTTTCTCATAAAAATTAGCTATGCCCATCTTTCTAAAACAAATTACAAATTAAATTGAAATGTACTTAGAAAATTTTCCAAAATTAAGGTAGAGTCCTGTACATTCAAAAAGAAAAGAAGTAAGAAATAATATTATTGATGCCCTTGCTTTTTTTTTGGTGTGTGTAAAAAATGGAAGTATAAATTATCCAGAGCCCAGACTTGGTAGGATGCAATTTCTATTGAGCTTGTAGCCCATTATACAAGGTCTAATCTAGAATATGGGGCTGCATAGGCTTGGGTTGGTATGTCTTTTTTACCCATTATTGACATACACATTTGTGTCTTCAAAAAAAAAAAAGATAGATCCAAATTATAATATGCTTACTCAAAATATTGAATGATGTTCCATTTTTATCTTTATAATTTTAATAGATTTTTTTTGGGGGCTAAATTTTAATAGTTTTCTTGTAATTTGAGCATGCAATGATGTAGTTCCCTTTAATGATTATTATAATTGATATCGGCACTTTTTTATTCCTTTTAAAATTAAAAATTGATTTATTCATTTAATTTTTTCTAAACAATAATGTCTAGTTATTACAAAATTCATATTTTTCAAAAAAATTATTTTTTTCCAAAAAAATATTTTATAAAAATATATTTATGATGGATTTAATTACATGTCTCTCAATTAGAAATTACTTTTTTGGGTTCTTTATTCCTTTTTTGGGTTCTTTATTCCTTTTTTTTTGAATTAGTTTATGTAGTTATTTATACGAGACCAAACTTAACTTGGGTGTTTATGGGTTGGGCGGTTTACTAGAATTAATCCTATTTTATACGACCTTTCTAATTACATACAAGAGTCCAAAGGTATTTATTTAGGGTTAAGGTACAATTTTATCCTTGTATTTATTTTTTAATAGCACTAGGGACCCTATACTTTCAAGTAGGGCAATTTTTCCCCTGAAGTATTTTTCTAAGGTCTAAAAAGCTCCTTTGTTAAGAGCCCATGAAATCCACCATTATATCATGATGTGGCAACTCGTGGGGCCTAGGGAAAATTTGAGATGGCCCTTTAATATGTCTAAACTTCATTCCTTTGACTGTATATGTGGCTTCCTACTTTAACATCAAGGCAATCTTAACTTGATTCATTATCTTCATCATTTTCCTTACCGTCCAGTTGCAGCGCAGCCATTTTAGGTGTTAAGAATGGCTGAGACTTCGTCTTCTTTAATGAGAAGCAGTAGAAGGAGGATTGCTTTGCTCCGGCAATGTGGTGGGGAGTGAGACTACAAGGGTCCACCCAAGTGCTGTCATTGTGGCTTGTTGGCTATGCAATGGACCTCATAGAGTGACGACAACCTAAGGAGAAGGTTTTATAATTGCTCAATGTATCACCAGGTAAATTAAAGCTTGTAATTTGTTCATTGTATCACCACCCAAGGCTAAATTGCAAGGAGGTGATTGTGGGTACTTCTTATAGCATGATCAAAGATTAAGGTTGAGGGAAAAGGAAATCATACAAGATTTGTTGGATTACATTGATAGATTGTATGATCAGAATGTTATTGTGAGAGGAAGATATGAGAGAGAAGTCATATGTGAAGAGCTCAATGTCATTCATGCAGAGGTGAAGGGGTTGAAGAAGAAACAAGGGAAACTTGATAGTAAAGTAGAGCTTGAAAAGAAGAAATATACAATGGCAATGATAGCTCTTTGTGTTTCTTGGCTTTTTTTCTTTGTTTGCATAATTACATGACAATCATGTGTAACTTTTGTGAAGGAATGAGGAATAATGTACAATTGTTGTTATTTGTAAGTTAGTGTTAATGACTGTGGTTAACATTAATATGCCATTTACTTTGGATTTCATTCTTAAGTTGTCCCTGTTCCTCATTCCAAAAAAACATATTTCATCAACATGAAAACCAACGTACTAGTAATTTGATACATGATGGTAGTATTCTCCTGTGGAACTGAAACATGGTGATATATAGAAGCATTTTGAAGGAAAAGGATGCAGACTCTATGTAAAACAATCACCATTTAATAGTACAAGCATAAATTCCATAAAAAAACCATCTTGTAAGAATAAGGATCCATTAAAAGACAAGCCAAAATAAGGAAAAGGAAAATATCTGGCAAGTGCAATAAAAGACAAGAAATAAGATTGAAACATATGTCTATGTAATTCAATAACAAGATTCAAGCTCAAGCTTGGTAAAAAGGTCCTTAGCCAAGGGTTGGAAGCTATTGAACCCTAATTTTTATGATTACAAAATAGAGAAGATTTTGTTCTTGTAGAGATACTAATGTGTGTTAATGGCAATTAAGAGTATTAGTCTATATGCTTAAATCTTTGACTTCCTATTCCTTTGTGTCAATTTACCCAAAGCTTAAATTTATTATTGAGATAAGTATTTGATTTATCTCAAATCCTTTCTTGATTCTATCTTGTTTTATGAAAAGGTTTTAGTTTGAATCAAATTATGCTATTAACGTTTATATTTTGAATTAAGAGTTTTAGAGATATTTAGTTTTGACCATTAATCAATATTTTTTCTATATTTCTTAATATATAAATTCTCTTGATATGAAACTTCCTTTACTTGAAAATAGACTTGAACATATTTTCAAAAAACTAAATTTTGTTCAAAATGGATTTTTTATGAAATAGATATGATTTTTCAAAGTTGGCTATTGAAGCTTCTAGTTTGTCAAAAAAACGCTATTGACCTTTGCTCACCTTTTTAATCATATCTCTTAAAATATTTTGAATTTTTGAGTGGGTCTTGTTTTGTTGGAAACTAAACATTCAGGGATTTCCAACATAAGTCATTTGCCTAATTCAGAGTTAAAATGAGATAATTATAACTGTTACAAGTTGACACATATTTTATTCTGTAACTGTATCTATTATTCCAGTATAGGCAGTCTTATTCTGGTATAAACCATATAATTTTTCCTTATTCCGGTACAAAAGCCCCTTAGAAACCTTCATTTTTAAGTTTATCCTTTTCTTATACTAGTATAGAACTCTCTTATACTGGTACAAACGATCTCTTACCATATAATCTCACATATTCTGATATAAACATCATTTTTTATGCTCTATTCTTCGTGTTTGATTATGAACTCTTCGAGACTCATTCAATATTAATTCCTTTCACTTTTTATGAGTTATGTTAACCTTATAACTTTTCTAAAATCTTTTTGAACTCTTAATGATGATTTTTACAAAAGAGCCTTTGCCAAACTTTCTAATTGAACATGTGGCAGGAGTACAATGACTAAACCTAAACCACCTGCTTAAAAAATCTAATGGCTTGGCATTCTAAAGCCATGGAGTTGTTAAGATGTCAAGATGTCTTTACTTAAAAAGAAATCATACACTAAAGTGGTCCCTGTCATAGGTATTGAAATAAAGGCATATACTAGTGATATGATAACTTAAAAAGAAATTACATTAACCAATATAATTAAGTGGTCCCTGCACCTTGACAATGATCCTACCACATTTATTATAGTCAAGTAGATATAAAATAACTTGTCCACTGTCATATTGAAAATTAGCCAACAAAGTGACAAAACATTAAATGGCATCCTTAGATTTGCTCCTTGTTTGCATGCGAATCCTTCTTTGTCGTTCTCTTTCAAGTTGTGTGGTAGTCACACTACGATGACCCATCCATGTGAGACTTGGTGGTGTTACAGGTAAATTAGAAGGTTGTGATGCACCCTATCCCTTTGTCCTCATCTCAATCTTCCTAGAATAAGAAGGTGCTGTTGAAGTTTGTGCTTGATTTCTTCGAACTCCTTGAGTAATATCATCTATTACTCTCCCTTCCAGTCTAAAATGCCCTAACCCTCTTCGTTCTTTTCTTCATTTTTAGTTTCTTTTCTATGCATAGGGTGCTTTTCTTCTTTTTTCTAGATGTGTTGGATGCCAACTTAGATTTTCCTTACGCCCACGAGTTGCCACATCATGATATAATAGTGGATTTCACGGGCTCTTAATAGAGAGACTTTTTTGGACCTTAGAAAAATACTTCAAAAGAAAAATTGCCCCACTTAAAAGTATAGAAAGTCTAGTGTTCATAAAAAATAAGTATAGAAGCAAAATTGGGCCTTAATTCATGTATTTATATATGCTCTTTCCCTCATGTTGTTTTTACTAATAATTTTTATAAAAATATATATTTTTTTTATCTTTAGTTCCTGTGATAAGTAAAAGAAGAATAAAGTTAACAAATACAAAATTATAATGACATTTTTTTAAATATTAAGGACATGTTTGAAACTATTTTTTAGTTTATTATTATGAGAACTAGTGTTTTATAAAATATATTTTGAGAATACAAAATTAATAAAAGTGAATGTTTTTTTATTCTCCCTTATTTTTTAGAATAATAATCTTAGAACACTTAAAAAATATTTTTATTTTTTTATTCTTCAAAAAATATTTTATTTTTTATTTTCCAAAATATTTTTTAAAAATATATTATCAAATAAATTGTTTTATTGTTTTTTTTTTGAAAGAACAGAAAACTGTTGTTAAAGTAGATTGCCAAACAAGCCTTGAGTTATTTATCTTTTTGGCAAAGATTAGGATAAAATGTGTATATTTTGCTTCGAGTGCATGATATGCAGACACACGGATACTGAACATGTAATTACGAATATCTTTTCATGGTCAGAAAAAATTACAAAGATCTTTTAAAAATATTTAGCCAGAAAATACTGAAACCTTTCTTTAATTTCTCCTGCGGGCTGAAAGTGACGATAGAATCAGGGCAGGAAAACGCAGTAATTGTGAAGAAAAACAAAATTTTCCGTTTTCTCTGTGAAAGCGGTGGCGGAAACCTTGGCCCGAAAGTATGAAGCTCAAGCAGTTGGAAAGTCTCCTTGGCGATCTTCAGCAGTTCTCTCAACCTAAGGTTTTCTCTCTGATACGACCTTTGATGGTCTCTGTGTCTCTTCTTTATTACTGTGGATCACTCTTCTTTTTTGGTCGCAGATTGAACTCGAACAGTATCCAACTGGACCCCATATTGCTTCTCGAATGCTTTACACTGTATTGCTCTCTTGCTTTCGTCACTTTATCCAGCTTCTGCTAAATATTGTTGCTTTTTGCTTCAAACTTTACCTTTAAATGTTCTATTTTCCTTCTGCTAGAGATGGAAACAGCTATGGCTCTAAGATTACATTTCTGTTATCTGCTTGCAATGCAATTATTAATTTTATTGGCAAGTGGTCACTCTATTAGGGAAAGATGGGGAGGCTTTTGTAGTGATTCCAATAGCTAACAGTTAGTTGACAAAATTTTTAGTCATTGTAATTTCGCATTCTTAAAGTCCTGTTTCTGTCTTGATCACGTAAATTAGGCTGAGAACTCTTTTGGAGATGTGAGCAACAAAGTAGTGGCTGATTTTGGATGTGGCTGTGGTACGTTAGGTGTTGCAGCTGCTATACTGAGTGCCGAGTAAGTTACCTTCTTTCCCTTCTTTTTCTTTTGTACAATCTGTTTACCTGCATTCCATTCTGTCTGTTAGTTATATTTGAGCTGATACTAAGATGATATTTACGTATGCTGTAGTTTCAAACTACTATGACTTGTCTGGACTTTTCATTTTCATGGTCCAAGATTATGCAGGACCTATGTGAAATTGGGAGCACTGAATTAGTATTTTTTTTTAATTGCCTGATCATTAATGCATATCACACGGCAGCTTGCTTGCTTAGGGCTTCTCCATTCTAAGTCAAAACTTCAATTCCAATTTTAAGTAACAAAGCAAATGTTTGGTCTGAATTAAGTACAGTTGTATGTATATATATGTAGCAATCGTGTGTGTGTGTGTGTGTGTGTGTGTGTGTGTGTGTATCTTATATTCTCTTAATTTGTCTTAGCATTGGTCAGACATGTTGTCGGCATTGACATTGATCCAGAATCTCTTGAAATAGCTTCATTAAATGCTGAGGAGCTTGAGGTATTTTATTCCTACTGCTTTTATATGTATTCAGATAACTAAACCAACTCTCTTGTTGCATTAAAATCAAAATAATATTTTTATATGTTTCTAATACTGTTCATGTAGTGAAGTTTCCTGATAGAAAAGGTTCAGTTTAATTTTCGTACATTATTATAACATTGAAAGAGATAAAAAGTGATGATTAGTACGCTCTAAATTCAATAGTTAAATTATCATGTTAGAGGCAGCCTGCTTGTAGTTGACGCATCTTTCTGTTGTTATTCATTTAAACTTGCAGTTGTGCATGGACTTTATCCAGTCTAATGTCATGGACTTGGAATGGAGAGGTAGCTTTCCTCATTGTCTTTGTCCTACTTCAGTGCCCTTCTCTGTCTTTGCTTATACAAAATTTGTATATACTCTCCGAGTTTTCTTCTATAATATATTCATTTAACTGTGTTGGTATTTTCTATTTTTCTCTAGGTCAAATTGTTGATACAGTTGTGATGAATCCTCCATTTGGAACTAGGAAGAAAGGTGTAGACATGAATTTTCTCCAGGTTGCTTTGAAGGTAAGCAAGTATGCTGATTGTAGAACTCTAACTTGACATATGATTAACAAAATTTCTTATATACACGGATTTTTCAGGTTTCTTCTCAAGCTGTTTATTCCTTGCATAAGACTACAACAAGAGATGTAAGTCCTCTGTATCTTACATCTAGTTATATGATTAAGCAATGAAGTTCTCACAAGCCTGATCCGGCTGTCCTTAATATAACTCATGCACACTTGTACCACAAATGTTGTGACTTCAATTTGCACTAGACACTTCAAATTTTCTTAAAATCATGGTATTCATGTGGATGTCTGAGATTCTTGTTTATTTACTTATCATCCCATGCATAAATTTATGTGTTTGTTTATGCCACTTTTGAAATATCTTACAATGCTTGAGGAGTTCAGTTCTATTTAAATGATTATTTGAATTAAGATCTTTTCATGGTAGGTGACACTTCCCTACGACACCTTTTCTAAACTTTCTTATAGGTTCCGGAAATATGTATCTAGCAGTAGTTTAATAATAAAATTCTTAATTGGGATAAAGATGTGGATAGACATTCAGAGAAGTTATATTTGATCCCCTACCCCTGTTTTGATGGCCATGAGGTCATTGGTCTCTCTCTTTTTTTTAAATTTTTTTTTCTCAGTTTAGCTCATCAAGCAGATTTTTTTCCCATAGTTTATTAAAAATTGTTGATAACATTCGTGATTTATATATTTATTTTTCATAATGGGACCAAGATCCAAACCAATGATCTTTTTCCTTGATTAATCTCCCTTTGTTCATTTGTTCTGGCAATCTTTAGTATATTCTGAGACTCCAATAATGTATTTTAGAATTTTATTTCTTATGAAGAAATTCTCTAGGAATCTGTGAACTGACATGAGACCATAAAATGAAAGAAATAATTAATGAAAATTCTGCCTGCCCAGCTTATGTGCTAGTAATAACACGTGATGAGCTTTTGCCTTTGACATTACCCCATGCCTTGTTTCTGCTCTTTTTTTTTTTTGCTTTGTCCATGAGGTGCTCTTTTTTTATCTTATTGTAGCATGTCAAACGAGTAGCCATGAAGGATTTCAATGCTGCAAGTGCTGAAGTTTTATGCGAGGTGAGTGAAGCATTTCATTTGTTTATTTTGGTCTTCTAGAATCCTTATGTGAAGCCAACTTTTGCTCACTAAATTAATCTCTCCTTAATTAAATATGAAAGTCCTTTGTTTCGTCTTTTGAAATTAAGTTGTGCTCTTTAATGCTTTAGTTATTAGTTATAACTGATAAATCCTGAGCCAACTAAACTAACTTTAGTTATTGAACTTGCAGTGAAAATACTAGTTCTATCTTACTTTGTAGCTTCTGGCAAAGCGGGAGTAAATCTGTAATTTTACATGTACTATCCCACATTCCAATGTTTCAAATGTGGATATGGATATTGTCTCTTACTCCATCCGATCCAAAATATAAGCAACTTTTAACAATAATTTGCATACTAATAAAATTCTTGTTCTTATGAAAATATATATTGTTATTTCTTTGTACCTTTATTTCAAATTTATAATGAGTGAGAAGAAGGTCAAAAATTTATTGACACAAAAATCCAAGTTAATAAATATAGGGGGTAAAATGGGAATTTTTTTTGGGACAAATATTAAGTTGCTTATATCTTGGACCAAAATTAGCAATATTTTGGACTAGAGGATGTAACAATTAACACAATGTGGTGAATCCATACCAGCCTACTCGAACATAACCTGATTGCTTCCTTGAAACCTGGATTCTTTCATTTGACTGATCTACTATATAAAGTTTCTTTTGTTCAAGGTTTTGGATGCAACCATGACTTAATTGCGGACTGGTTATTGGTTTTGAAATTTTACATTGTTTTCTTCGTTCAATAGCTTCGATACGATGTTCCAAAACTGTACAAATTTCACAAGAAGAAGGAAGTGGATATTGCCGTGGACCTCTGGCGTTTTGTACCAGCAAGTCACCAAAGCAGGGTCATATAATAATACCCTTTGTTTCCAAATTTGTGGGAGTGGTTGTTGCAAGGTTAATTCTATCCTTCACTGTCATTAGATTCATAATCTTGCACAATATACAAGCGGCTTTGTCCAAAGTTAGGCTACTCTTGCAGGTGTGCTTGTTTGTGAGTCCAAGTCTCCAAGCAAGTGCAGCATGCAAAACCTGTCTGGTATGTAGCTTTCTTAGAGTTGGCTTGAGGGGTTATGTGTGAATGTGAAACTGGTTGATGCTATTTGACAGTGACGGGTATTTTTCTGAACCATTTGAAGCGATTGCCGATCATATTCATATATGGCATATTGAAACGTAGTGCCTGTTTGGTTCAATTCCCTTGTAATCCTGATGCATTTTGCTTACTCCTAATGTTTGGTTGGACTTAGTAATGTGAAGGGGATTACATTATGTAATCCAGATTCCCTTAAAATGGTGCATCTTGATTACATAGCTAGACCTAATGAATGGGGATTACATGATGAGTAATACCCTTAAAAGAAAAATCAAGAAATCTGATAGGAAATATGGGAGACATTATTCTAGAAAAAAATAAATTCTCTTTATGTTATTTTAATATCATGTAAGAAGGAAAATGTAAAGCCTAACTTTATATGGACAAGGTGTTATGGTTTTCTTTTGTGTTCTTTTGTAAGAGGAAATATGAAAGTTAGCTTTGTATGTAGATTTGATTAAGGCTTCCTTATTTAGGCATTAGAGTTTTGTTAAATAGACTTGATTGCACTTGTCATGGACACACTTGATGAATGAAATATTGTGATTGCATATTCGAAAGCTCTCCCCCTCTCTCTGCGTTCTGTTCTCCTTTCCCTTGCTCCCCCATTGTTCTGTTCTTCATTTCTCCCTCCCTATTTCTAGTTTCTCTCTACTTTCTCCCTCTATTCAGATCTGTGTGAGTGTATGTGAGTGTGTTACATTAGTTTGGTATCAGAGCTTGTGTTCCTATGTTCCTTGGCCATTTTTGTCACCTGAAAATCACAGAAAACTCGCTTGAGAAACTCACAAACCCTGTTTCATGCTGCCTACCCAAAAACGCCCACTTCCTGATGTCAGATTGCTAAAACACCACCGCCATCGTGTTCAAGAGGAGGAATCTGGTCAGAACCAGAAATTTCACCTCCGTCCTCTGACACACGCTCCTCCACGTGCCAATGGAGTGATCTGCGCGCGGCCATCACGCGACCACACACCGGTGACAATCCTGTGCATGACTTCACGAGCCGACGTGCACAGTGTCCAGAATTTGGATTATTTTTTTTTTTGCGTTTTGCGTGCTTTCAAGGAGATTTTTATAGTTTTGAGCAAGCTTGAGGATCCCAAATCATCTTTCAAAGCATTATTTGGGTAAAAGATCAACTTTTAGGCTTTTAAATCTTCATTGGTAAGGCTATTGACCTCTCATTTATTTTACTTATATGGTTTTTAGGAGGAGGTAGTTCTTCCTTTCATGCTTGGTTTGATGTCTTCTTTTTTTTAATCTTTGAGCATGCAATTTAATTCTTAAAGTGTGTTTAGTTTAATATTCTTAAAAAAAATTGATCATTATTATTGTTAATTTGTACCTCTTGACAGCATTATTCCTAACCTAGAACACACTTACCTCACACAATTCAGCCCTATACCCGGGTCAAGAAATTAGCCTAAGTTAGTTGAAGTTTAACGGTTTCCTTGTAAGGTTATAGACCTTCGAAGGTTATTGTGAAACTTTACTCAGGTTGTTATCTCTTTAACATGCAATTCTTGAGATTTTGAATTTCCAGAGGATTAGTTTTGTTAGAAAGGGACTTCACCTTGTTGGGTGAGGGCAACTTGGGAACTTTTTCCTTAAGGTTTCTAGAACCACCCTAAACCCTACACTTTAAAATATTGCCCTTGTCATTGTATGACCATTTGTGATTTATATGATAAGCAAGCCTTATTAGATCAATAAATTACTGCTCTTAAATCCGCCATGGCCAATAACTTCCAAATCACCCAAAATCACCTTGAGAAATCTGAGAGGGCTTAAAGGGTATATGTGGACCAATGATTAGATGAACTCAAGGAAGTCATGAATAGGAAATTTGAAGAGATCATGGGTGCTATTCAATTGCAATACAAACAAGATACAGGAAAGGTAACTGAAGGGCTGTTAGAGAGACTAATATTCAGAGGAGAATCCAGTTTTAGGAATGAGAGATCCCCTATCTTTAATCAACCTAGGGGAACTCCCTCTAGGATTGGTCATTCTTCTAGAAACATGGGTGGAAGACATGGTAGACCCTCTCCTCATGAACTTATCAATCATCAATCGGAAGATTTAGATGATACTTGGAATGGTCGTGACCACGAAGAACAACATCATGGATCACTTCAACCAATCCAACGGAACGGTAGAGAAAATTTTAGAAGGGTGCATACTGATGACATCGCCAAAAAGGTTAAGGTTGAGGCCCTTGAATTTGATGGAAGATTGAATGCTAGTGCTTTCTTAGATTGGTTAGCCAATGAGTGAATGGTATGACATGAGCGATACCCAACGAGTTCAATTTGCAAAGATGAAGCTTGTGGGTTCTGCAATAAAATATTGGCAAAATGTTCAGAAGAACAATGAGCGACAGGGATATCCTCCAATTGAGGTGTGGGATGAAATGAAGGCAAAGTTGAAAGAGAAATATGTGCCGATTCATCACAAGAGTCAGTTATACAACAAGTAACTCAACCTGAAGCAAGTTTCCACTGCTTCTAAGTATATATCTCGTTTTGACGACCTTATGATTAGAAGTGACGTGGATGAAGAATGGTGCACGATTACTAGGTTTGTTAATAGACTCAAGCCATATATACAAAAGGAGCTCAAGCTGAACTTCCTTGAGTCTTTTGAGGAAGCGTACCATAAGACCTTGGAAGTAGAGTCTCTGTTGCAGTACACTTTTGTTAGGTGTACCAACTAGTAAGGCAATCAATTTTGACAGGAGTGAAGTTCAAACTTGATGAAGCGACCTTCTAGAGCACCTACATCTAGGCCTGCCCAAAATGGGTTCAAGATTAATACCTCTAAGCCTATTGAGGCTTCCTGCCCTAGTAACTCTCTTGTTGAGTGTTTCCATTGTCACTCAAAGGGTCACATTGCTTCAAAGTGCCCACAACGAGCTTTAATTATTGACTCACCTTTTGAGGAAGAGGAGAATGCTATCAATGTCGACATAGTTGTGGAACCAGTTGAGTGTCCTTCAGATGTTGACGAGGACATCATCATTGATGAACATGGGTGTAAGACACATTGAGTTGGAGTTATGCGATGCATTTTGTCGGTCCCTCTACCTAGTGATTCATAGAAGCGAACTAGTATCTTCCATACCTTTGGGAAGTGTGGAGGCAAATCTTGCAAGTTAGTGATTGATAGTGGGAGCTCTAGAAATGTAATTTCTAGTCAAGGAGTAGTTCGGCTTGGTCTCAAGATAGAACCTCATCCAGAACCTTTTCGAGTTGTGTGGGTTGACAAAACTTCTTTACCAGTCACTCAACAATGTCGCATTCCTTTGCAACTAGGTGACTATAAAGAAGAGGTTCTTTGTGATGTTTTCTTGATGGATGTTGGTCACATTTTGCTAGGTTGACCGTGGCTTTATGATCACAATGTCATCAACCATGGTCAGGAGAATACATATGCATTTAAGCATAATGGCAAGACAATCTTGCTACGCCCTGTTAAGCTTGACACTGATGTTAGACATCCGAGTAATTCAAAAGGTATGAAGCCCAAAAGCCAAAGTTTTCACCTTTTAACAGAGAAACAGTTTGTGCGGGAAAGCAAAGACAGTACCCTTGTGTTTGTTCTGGTGTCTAAGATCTCGCAATGAATTGCTTTGGTCACAACTATGAAAATGCCTAGGTAAGTGCAACAGCTCTTAAATTTCAAGACATCACCCTGGATGAGCTTCCATCTGAGCTACTGCCAATGAGGGATATCCAACATGCAATTGATTTTACTTCAGGTTCACAACTTCCTAACCTACCACACTACTGGATGAATCCAAAAGATAGGGAAGAGCTTAACCGATAAGTTAATGGATTATTGAAGAAAGGTTATATCCAACATAGCATGAGTCCTTGTGCAGCACGTGCTCTTTTGATTCCCAAGAAAGACGGCTCTTGGAAAATGTGTGTAGATAGTAGAGCCATCAACAAGATTACCATCAAGTATAAGTTTCCTATTCCTAGACTTGATGACATGCTTGATTTGGTATCCAAATCTAGTTGGTTCTCGAAGATTGACCTTCGGAGTGGTTATCATCAGATCAGGATTAGACTTGAAGATGAGTGGAAGACTGCCTTTAGAAAACAAGATGGGTTGTTTAAATGGCTTGTCATGCCATTTGGGTTATCAAATGCCCCAAGTACATTCATGAGAGTAATGGCTCACCTCCTTCGCTCATACTTGGGAAAATTCTTAGTGGTATACCTTGATGACATGCTAGTCTTTAGCAAGTCTAAATAGGAACACTTGGAATATCTTGAGTTAATTTTTCTCACCCTGCATCAAGAACAGTTTTATGTTAACTTGCCCAAGTGCTCATTTCTTCAAAATCAAGTCATCTTCCTAGGTTTTATTGTTTCTGAAAGGGGTTTAGTAGCGGATCCCGAGAAAGTCTGAGCTATTCAAGAATGGCCTGAGCCACAATCTCTCCATGAAGTATGAAGTTTCCATGGCCTTGCTTCTTTCTATAGACTCTTCATTAGAAACTTTAGTACTATTATGGCTCCTATCACTGATTACTTGAAGCAAGATAAGTTCTAGTGGACTTCTACTGCATCCTTAGCTTTTTAGGATATTAAGACGAAGCTTTTTGAAGCTCCAGTCTTATCTTTACCAAATTTTATGAAGTGTTTCGAAGTTGCTTGTGATGCATCTGGGACAAGAATCGAAGGTGTTCTAAGCCAAGAAGGTCACCTTATGGCTTTCATTAGCGAAAAGCTCAACAATGCAAAACAAAAATACTCCATCTATGACAAGGAGTTTTATGCGAGTGTGAAATCTCTTGAGCATTGGAAATACTAGTCCCTTTCTCAACAATTTGTTCTTTACTCTAATCATCAAGTGCTTAGGTTTATCAATTCTCAGGGGCACTTAAATGCTAAACATGCTAAATGGGTTGAGTATATTCAAGGATTCACTTTTATGGTCAAGCATCGTTCAGGAATAGAAAACAAAGTGGCTGATGCTCTTAGCCGACGGATCAACTTGTTGCACACTATGAGCATTAGTGTTGTTGGTTTTGAAAACCTGAAGGAAGATTATGCTTCATGTCCAGATTTTGGGATAATTTACCATGAAGTTAACAGTGATAACCGTCATGATCTTATTGATTTCCTCCTTAAAGATAGTCATCTCTTTCACGAAAGCACACTGTGCATCCCACGAACTTCTACGTGAGATTTTCTTGTTTGGGAATTACATGCTGGAGGTTTAGCTAGTCATTTTCGGATCAATAAAACTATAGCATTAGTTGAAGACAGGTTCTATTAGCCTTCGCTCAAGCATGATATGGCTTGCATAGTGTCTCAATGTCGAAATTGTCAAACTTTTAAAGCTAGAAGACAGGATACCGGTTGGTACACTCCTTTGCCAATCCCCGAGGCACCTTGGAAAGACTTGACTATGGACTTTGTCTTGGGATTGCCTCGAACAGCTAAAGGTCACGATTTTGTGTTGGTGGTTGTAGACAGACTCTCCAAGATGGCCCATTTTATTCCCTGTAGCAAGACCACAGATGATTCCCATCTTGCAAAATTGTTCTTTAAGGAGATTGTGCGTCTGCATGGTTTACCTATTACCATTGTATCCAATAAGGACGTTAAGTTTGTTAGCTACTTTTGAAAAACTCTATAGAAACTTTTTAGTACCAGTTGAAGTTTTCTTTTGCTTTTCACCCCTAGATAGATGGGCAAATCGAAGTTACTAATTGAAGTTTGGGTAATTTTGTTAGAAGTTTAGTTGGAGACAAGCTAAAGCATTAGGGTTTGGTTCTACCCACTATTGAGTTTGCATATAATAATTCGGTGAATAGGTCCACAGGCATGAGTCCCTTTCAGATTGTTCAAGGTTTTAATCCTAAATAGCCTATTGATCTTATGCCAATCCTATTGACATTTCATACTTTCGAATCTGTAGAATCCTTTGTCCATCGGCTTCATGAATTACATGTTGAAATTAGGTGAAAATTAGCAACAAGTAATGATCAATATAAATTATCTGCTAATACTCATCGTCGATTTTGAAGCTTCAATATAGGTGGCTATATTATGGCTCGAATTCATCCAGAATGTCATCCTAAATATGCTTTTAAAAAGTTGCATGCTCAACCTTTTGGACCTTTTCACATAGCAAAGAAGTTAGGATCTAATGCTTATCTTTTAGAATTACCTCCTGATATGGCCATAAGTCCGGTTTTTAATGTAGAGGATCTTTTGCCTTATGGGGAAACTATTGAGCCTTCCCCATTGCTTTTTGATGATCCTGCAGGTACTCGGCCCTCGCAAGTGCCAATCCTACCGTTGCCATCTATCTCACCATCAATGGAAGAGCTCGAAACCATTATGGATGACCAAATTGTCCTAACTTCTGAGGGGCCCTTCCATCGTTACTTGGTTTGTTGGAAGGGTTGTTCAAATGAAAATGCCACTTGGATCTCAGAAGCTGATTTTAGACAACTTGATTCTGCCTTGTTGGAAGCCTATCAACTTTTTATCTCTCCAGAGGAGAGTTCTTTGCAGCAGGGGGGAATTGATAGGAAATATAGGGGAGATTATTCTAGAAAAAAAATAAATTCTCTTTATGTTATATTAAAATTTTGGAAGATGGAAAATATAAAGCCTAACTTTATATGGACAAGGTGTTAAGGTTTCCTTTTGTGTTCTTTTGTAAGAGGAAATTTGAAAGTTAGCTTTATATGTAGATGTGATTAAGGCTTCCTTATTTAGGCATTAAAGTTTTGTTAATAGACTTGATTGCACTTGTAATGGACATATTTGATGAATGAAATATTGTGATTGCATATTCAGAAGCTCTCCCCCTCTCTCTGCGTTCTGTCTCCCTCTCCCTTGCTCCCTCATTGTTCTGTTCTTCATTTCTCCCTCCCTATTTCTAGTTTCTCTCTACTCTTTCCCTCTATTCAGATCTCTGTGAGTGTATGTGAGTGTGTGTTACATCACAATCCTTCTGCCTTCTCCATTTCTAGCCTTCTTCTGTGGCAACATCATCAGTCTTTAGCTTCTCCACCAACGTCAGCCTTCACATCGGCACCACCAGTGATACCTTCGCCGTCAGCCATCATGCTCCTGTCTTCTAGAATGAAGATCTGGATGTCATTGCATCTCAGAGATCTATAAGCATTTCTTTTTCTTCACCATGTCAGAACCGACACGATCCCTGTCTTGTGCTCTTATCACCATTGCTTTGGTCCTTCTTGTTGTGCTGTCTCACTTTTCCTTTAGATCTCTTGCTTTCTGGACATCATTGCTCATTCATGGTCTTCGTGGTTGAGAGTGAAAGAGACGAGAGGGAGAAGTTGAGAAGAGGAGGGAGGAAGTTTTTAAGGGCATTTTTTGTCTTTTTATTTTTATTTAATTAAGTTTAAAACTTAAATTCAATTATATTGCAATGTCTAACCAAGCAAACTCATGGTAATCCTGATTATGTTACATTCCATTAGATTCCTTGTGATTATTCCTCGAACCAAATGGGCTATTGGAAATGAGATGAGGAGGATTCTTGAGGAAAAATAATGAACAACATAATGTAGGAGAATTGTTTTGCTGTTTGAGAACTCTGTTCTGCCTGAATTATTTTGTCCTTGAGATTAATGGGGTGTTGCAATTTTTCAAAGGAAATCACACACAGCAGTAAAATAGGATTGTGTCATCAGTGCAAGATAGATGTGAAATGGCCTTTGAATGGAACAGTAGTGTGACCATTGGTTACTGCCTTGATGAAACTCCAAACCTATGACATTACATTACTTGTGTGACTTGAATGGAACAGTAGTGTGACCATTGGTTACTGCCTTGATGAAACTCCAAACCTGTGACATCACATTACTTTCTCGATGTTGAATCATGAAAAAAGAAAAATAGTTTTTATGATATTTATCATTTGGGTCTTATGCATTGTAATTAGTCCAAAAGTAAGTTGTACTGCTCAGAAAATTACAACTCAAATGTATTTTATAAGTTAAAGTACACTTTTAGTCTTTTAGCTTTATATAAGGTTTCAATTTGACCTTTTAATTTTGTAAAGTATCTTTTTAGACCTTTAACGTTAACATTGTGAGATTCAAATGGTTTTTTTTTTTTTTTTGCGTCAATTATTGTGATTTTGAAAAAATTAAACTCAAAATGTCAAGATTTGAAAATGTTTTGTTAATATTTGAATATTTAATGTAAAAATTTATTGGGATAAAATTAATAGTGTTAGGGTTAAAGAAATAAAAAGACACTTTATAAAGTTAAAGAATTAAATAAAATGTTTAAAATTAAAAGATTAAATGTATATTTTAATTTACTTTATATCTAAACATTTGAATTTCAGGGTTATTGAGTCCTTAACCATCTCAATTGATCCAATTGCAGTTTTTATTACCAATTCTTCGACAATAACTTTAATTATATGCGGAAAAGCCAATGTAGAATTTTCTACTCGAATGATTTCACCTTATGTGAAGATATGGGAGATGATTCTCTCCTCTTCCTTTTCTTTCTCTTAATTTCTAACTATTAAATTAAAATTTTGAATGATTTAAATTTCATCTCCTTCAAAACATTTTATTTTATTTTATTTCTACTGTATTTTTAAATTGTTTTTATTAAATTTTAGGAGTTTGAATTTTATTATTTATATTTTTTATAATTTAATATTGTAATAATAATTTTATAGGATATTAAATCTAAATCATTTAAATCTTAATCGAATGACTAAAAAGAGAAAATAATGGAAGAGGAAGGGAAGGAAGAGGAGAGAATCCATGCTCTGAAGATATTTCTTTCATCTCCCCACGAACTGTAGTTGATGACTTAATTTTGGAGGATGGAACGAGCATATGCAAACAAGGAAGGCAAGATACCCATTCTAAATGGGCACCACCTAACAGGGACAGAACTAGCGTTACAAGTGAGAGAGGGGGCCAATTTTTTTTCACAAAAATAAATGTATATTTATTTTTAAAAATAATTTTATTAGTTAAAATATATTATTATATGATAATCATTAGAAGTATAATTATATAAGTATTTCAAGAAAATTGAAAAAAATACAAGATACCATATAGTTATATATATATATATATATATATATTAAAATATATTCCCTTCAATCCTATTTATAAGTTACCACTAACATTTTCATCGGAACCAATAAAAATCTTAAACCTTAATTCTATCTAAAAATTTAAAAAGTTTTCAACTTTATATTTATTAAATATACATATTTTAAAACTAAAATATTGTAGCATTTAAGAACATTCCCAACATTTAATATAAGCAAAAGGGAAAAATAATTTAAAGTGTCTTATAAATAAGACTAAAACGAGTATTTTCTCTTTGCCATATAGATATGACCAAACAAATACAAGTAAAAGAAATGTATGCATATTGTATTATGGGAGAATTTCATTTAAGGACCTAGGTAGCAACATATTTTCATGTGGGTTCCAAAAAATTTCAAAATATCATTTCAGTCTTAAGGGACTAAATTAAAAATAAGTTGAAAGTAGAAAAAATTAAAATACCTTCAGTTTAAATATTAAAAAAAATTTACTAGCCATAGTCACTAGAGCTTTACTGGCGACGGCAGCCACTAGACCTCTGTAGTTGGAGACTATCGGCAGTTGTTGGAGAATTAATTTCTCCAAAGGTGATTAGGGTAGGTGTAGAATTCAAAATTTCTTGGTTCACCAAAAAGTTTTTGACCACTAAGCCACTCAATCATATAATGCATAAAATTATATATATATATATATATAATAAACCTTGTTTTCAAACCACTTGATTATTATGTTATTTGTTAATCACATAATTTTACTTGTTAATACCTTAACAGGACTTGTTAATTACTTAACTTTTCTTATTAACCCCATGACTCCTATAACAGAACTAAATCACTTGTTAATCACATAACTATATTTGTTAATAATATAATAGGACTTATCAATTACTTAACTCTTCTTGTTAAGTCTATAGAGCTACATTACTTGTCAATCGTGTAACTGTAGTCGTTAATATCTTAACATGACTTGTTAATTACTTAAATTTACATGTTAAATCCATGATTCTTTCAACTGAACTGCATTACTTGTTAATTACACAAAAATACTTGTTAATTAGGCAACTTTACTTGTTAATTCCTTAACTCCCTCAAAATTATTTTTATAATAAATCTTATTTTCAAACCTCTTGAATATTATGACAAGAAGTATACTTGTTAAATGCCTAATATAGCTTGTCATTTCTTCAATTTTAATTATTAATATTATATTTTTTTAGGGTATTGCTCTCTCTCTCTCTCTCTCTATATATATATATATGCTTATATAATTGAGTATCTAGTTTAATGAATACTGATAAGGGAGACTCGATTGTCATCGCTTTCGTTATCTAACAAACTCAATTTTTTACATAAATTATATATTCATTTAAAAAGTGATAATAGATAATTAACAAATATTGTTAAAGAATTAACAAGTAAAGTTATACAATTAATAAATAATTTAGTTGCTTTTTCAAACAATAGTTAAACAAGTCTTGTTATTGTCTTAATAAGTCAAGCTACGTAATTAACAAACATTATTGCATAATTAACAAGTAAAGTTACATGATTAATAAATAATGTAGTTTAGTTGAAGGAGTCATGGATTTGACAAGTACATTCAAATAATTAATAAGTCTTGTTAAGGTATTAACAACTACAGTTACACGATTAACTAGTAATGTACCTCTATTGTGGGAGTCATAGACTTAACAAGGAGAGTTAAGTAATTGACAAGTCTTATTAAAGTATTGACAAGTATAGTTATTACTCAATTAACAAGTAATTTAGTTTTGTTATAGGAGCCATGGGGTTAATAAGAAAAGTTAAGTAATTAACAAGTTCTGTTAAGTTATTAACAAATAAAGTTACACGATTAACAAGTAATATAATAATCATGTGGTTTGGAGACAAAATTTATTATATATATAATTTTATATATTATATAATTGAATGGGTTGAGTGGCTTAGTGGTTTGAAATTTTTTGGTGAACTAAAGGGTTTTGAGTTCTACACCCACCTTAATCACCTTTGAAGAAATTAATTCTTCATAATTCTCTAGCCATTGCCAACGGTGGTCTAGCTGGCGGTCGGAGATCTAGTAATGAAGGTCTAGTGGCTGTCATCATCAGCGAAGTTTCAGTCATCAGTGGTGGTGCTTTGGCGACAGTAGCTAGTGTTTTGTTTAAAATATTTGAATTGAGGGTATTTTAATTTTTTCTACATTCAACTATTTTCAATTTAATCTTTGAGGACTACACTGAGGTTTTAGAATCTTTTAAAAGTCACCAAAAAATAAGTTTCTTCTCAAATACTTAAATGAAATTTTCTTAAAAGAATTAATATAAATATATATATTTATAGTGCTTGAGGGGGTGAGGTGGGGGGACCAATGACCAACGTAGATCCCCTGCCACCTAACACTAGTTGGCTTAGATTGGATATTAACAAATCTATTGATTGCAATAGAGCAGTAGCTTGCAGAGGAATTATACGTGATAATGAGGTAATTGGCTTAAAGGCTCACTAGATACCTTAGATTTCACCTAACGACCACCGCTGCAATCTTGGGTATCCAAGAAGACTTCTCTATGTACGACTTGTTGGAAGCAATCTCGCTCATTTGAAACAAGCATTTTGATAATCATCCCCTAATTAGACACATCAAAACTATCTAAGAGCTTATTGTGTATAATTAGACTATCATAATTGATCATATCTTTAAAAAAACAAACACTTACATCGATTGGTTAGCACACCATGCTAATCAAGGTAGGTTTGCTATCGCCGTTTATGATAGTTCACTTCCTTAAATATAGATTGTAGGAGTGTTCAATTTGTACCCGTCCCGATTGACTTGATATTATCCTGATCATATCGAGATGAATCTCATTCCAACCCAAAAACAATCGAGATGGGACTTTGTTGGATATGATAGGAAAGGAGTTCGGGATGGGATGGGGCACAAGATTACCATCAGGATGTCCATCCCGTCCCGAATATTATATATATTATTTTTTATTTTAAAAATATACATTAAATATATTAATTATATTAATATAAGTTATAATTATATTAATTATATCAATTATAATTTCAATAGTTGTAATTCTTATATAAAACTAAAGTTTTTTATATTGATAATTTTAATGATAGAGAGTAAGTGATATCTTTCTTTATAATATATTAATTATATTAATACAATTTATCAACTTTAATTTATGTCATATTTCTTGTTTTGTTTTTGAAAAAGTAATTAACTTAGCACATTTCAACTAAAGTAGAAGAATAATGATTTGATATTATGCTTGGCTTGTCTGTTGTTGCTACTTTTATAGCCTAGAGATCACTTATAATTGCTATCATAATGTGTAATTTTGGTTAATGTAATTCAGTAATTGACTTTAAATTATTGTGTTCTATATACTCGTGTTATTTTGATTTTAAATTTAATAAATTATATTATTTAAAATTTTAATGAATGTTATTATCCATATCTTTCTCCAATATTGTTCGATTTATAGGGATAGCGAGATATCTCAATCTTATCTCGGTCTCATTTTGATTCATAACGAGACAGGATGACTTTTCAAATAAAACAAAACACAAGACAAATTTAATTTTAACTTTTTTTTTGGGACGAGACACGAGACAAGGGTGTCCCGATCTTGTCCATGAACACTCCTAATGGATTATAGAGACTTGTTACCAGTTGACCAAACTTAACTTTTTATTTTATTTTGTTTTATTCATGCACAATCGCATCATGGCCTAAGGATTCCAAAAAATAATAATAATCATATACTATCTTTTATAGATAATTATATAATTTTCTAATCAAAATATACTCATAATGTTATTAGAAAATCATATCTATTAAAGAGAAAACAAGAATTCCAGGAATCATGTATTTTGGGATTTCTTTCTTGCGATCATATTCTTTTCTCTGGGTTCAATAATTTGTTTCAAATTCACTCGAAAATGAAACAATTAATTAAAAAAATTGATGTAAGATATAATAAACATAAATCTGTCAATTTCTCAAAACACAGTCCATTATCATAAAGTAATTTTATAATATATCATCAAAATAATCTCGATATTTTGTTTTGACTGATTATAACTAACAAGGACATTGGCAATTATCAAAATATATAATCAAAACACCGTTAGTGCCGAAAGGATTGCAAGAATAATTTTGTAAATAGAGTAAAGCTGGAGACAAACTTTGATACTCGACAAAATTTGGTGGTTCAAGCTATCAATCTCCATAGATAAATAAAAACAACAACGCAAATCTCAACAAAATTTAGCTATCAGTTTGGAAAAATTTCAAATTTCCTGAAGCAAACAAGCAGAAAGCTTAAGACATTCTCTGTGCCGCTTCCTTAGCAAGAAGCCTTTCCTTGGCCTTGGTCCTGGCTTGAGATTTAGAACCCATGATCCCACCACCCCACTTCTTTCTGTATTCGTCATACTTGTCATTGAAGTTGGCCTGTGCAAAAGGAATACAAAAATTAATAAATGACTATTAATTCTCTGATAAGAGAAATGGAAGCCCAAAAAATATGCCAGATAAAAAGAAAGAAAACAAAAATAACCCATAAATTACCTTGATTGCCTCTAGAATCTTAGAGAATTCTAATTTGTCTTCGTTCTTGACTGTTGTCAAGCACAGAACTGATGCAGTTTTCTTATGTACAATCTATCCACGGAAGATCAAGAATAGTTGAATTAGATCCAGTCGAAAAATCTGACCAATCAATTGAGGATTTGCCGACTATTTTCTCAGAGAGAGACAAATATTACCGTTCCCAAGCGTGCCTTGCCCTTGACAATGCAGTAGGGAATTTCCATCTTCCTGCACAATGCAGGCAGCCACACAACCAGTTCAATTGGATCTACATCATGTGCAATCACAACCAGCTGCGCCTTATTCTGCCACAAAAATATAACATGTTAGTCAAATGTCAGGGGATGAAAGGACATTCTCATGGATCGACAGAAAGGACTGGACCTGCTCAATAAGGTAAGTGACGTGATTGAGACCGTATTTCACAACAATAGGCTTCTTAGCTTCAACAGATTTTCCTTCTGCCTCTGCCTGAGCCCTCTTCAAGAGTCGCTCTTTCTTTTCGGCTTTATCCTCAGGCCTGTACTTAAGGAGCATCTTGAACAGGCTAGTTGCTGTAAATGACATCAACAGAAGGTAATCAGCGCAGCCTTCTAGCACAAGAGTTGGTTGCTATATCAACATGAACAAATTTTTGAAACCTCAATACCAAAAAATCAAACATAATCAAGATAAATAAAGAACTAAAATAACTAATAATTAAGCAGATATTCAGTAATTCAAGAATATTCCAGAACAGGCACAATGCAATTATTGAATGAACATCATCAAACGATGAGTCTTCACAACCCAAAATGCAAGACCAATGGTGCATGTAATCGCCCAAAACATTAATCAAGTAGCTGCAAATTAGCTTCCCGTTAGACACACTGGCTGTAATCTACAGACATCAAATGCGCTGGTCCACATCAATCATTCAATTCTCTTTTTTGTTTAATTTGGATGAAATTAAGTTAAATATCTAAGTGAGAAAAGTAGAGCAACCACTTTGTCAAATAAACCTATTAAAATCGTACTCCTGAGAACAATATATATATATATATATCGAAATAAAATACTGACATAAGTTTCCCAAGGCATAACAGAAGCAGAGAAAAACCAGAGAATTAAGTAAAACATTAAGACATACCAAGATTCTTGTCGAGTGTTTTCGTGAACTGGTTCAAAGCTGGAGGGACCTTCAACCTTTGCTTGAGAATCCTCTTTTTCCTCTGGATTTGAACAGTCTTAGGCCACTTGACGAGTCGCGTCAGGTCTCTCTTAGGAGGCAATGCACCACCGATGCCAAACTGCTTCGGACGCTTCTCAAATAGCGGGTTCACCACCTTGTCCTAAAATCGAACAAATTAATACAGGAAAATGGAAGCCAAATCATATTACGATTTAAAAATCACCAACAAATGAAACCGAAGTTATGTTAGTCGAATACAATACATACCTGCTTCTTCTTTGCAGCCACAACCGGAGCTTTCCCACCTCTTTTTGGAGCCTATTAAACGGACAAAAAAAGTGGCGAATTTATCAGCAAGTTTAATTGACATGCGCTCTTTCAAGTCATAACTCAAGATCAGAGACAAATTACCAAGCATCGTAATATGTAGATATAGGAACAACTCATTCAAACGAATTCAGCTAAACGAACACAATGAAAGCAGGCACTCACCATTGCCGCTGATCTGCCGGACGCACTCCCCAGCTGCTGGCGACTTCTATTTTTTGATGAATGGAATCGGAAACCCTAAACCTAGCTTAGAAATTAGAATTTCGGATGTTAACTTCGGAAACGGATGGGCCGGGTTCAATTCTTGCTCCCTGCCAAAAAAATTAAAAATAAAAATTTGAGATAATGTAATTTTAATGTCTCAAATTTATTTTATTCTTTTTATTTAAAAATATAAAATATTTTTAATTAAATCTAACTTTTAATAAAGTAGTCACCTATTTTTAAACTAATCTTTTTTTTATATTATATTTACTATTATTAAATATTCTAAAATAAATATAAAATCATTATCAATAGAGACACTTAAAAAAAGGTAATGATTATATTTCAAAAAATTAAAAATATTTTATATTTTTGAATATCTACATCCTCAAAAAATACCTTATATTTTTTAACGGAGGGAGTAGTTATTAATTTAATTTTTTATATTTTTTAAGTTATTACATTAGTACTTTAAATTTTAAAACACAGATTAATTTTTATTAATTTAGTTTATAAGGTGTGTTAATGCTTTAGCATGTATCTGTAGTTAAATTAAAATAAACTAACATTTAAATAAGTTTAATTTTTGTTAATATAATCTTTTACGTTATGTCTTGTTATTTTTTTTTAATTTTCACGTTCCCTATTTTTATATAAATAATTACAATTTTTTCATTAATTTATATTAATGTCATCGATATATTAGCAAATTTTATTGGTATTGTCTTTTTCTAAGCAATAATAAGAATCAAATTTATAATGGAGATGAATCTAACGAACTAAATTGATAAAAAGTTAAATTAGAAGATCCAAATCAATAACTGATACAATTTGTTTTTTTTTAACCATCAAGGGAGAGAATGTTCAAGAATTAAAAGTTTTAATTAATGCCAAAATTCAATTTATTTTTAGTTGTTATTATAGGATTAGCAATCTTCCAGTCCAATTCAAATACTTCATTCCGTTGATCATTCTCCTAATAATTAAGTGACTAGTATATCTTCATAAAAACAGATAACCCTAATATTTGGGTATTCTACTAATATTAATTATTATCAATATTTAATTCAAATTTCTAGGTTTGAAAATTTGATTGATTAATATTTTTTTGGACAGCGATTCAGATTTTTTAATTTATGCTTATATATGAAGAGAGAAATCTGAATAATATATCTATAGAGACAGAGAGAGATAATAATAACAGTAATAAAAAAAACTTAATGGTATAATTCGAAATAATCAGCAATGTTGTCAGATTAGAATTTTCTACTTTGCTTTTATAATATTTACTCAAAATATTTAGAATTTGAAAATCCATTAGAAAATAACTTCCTATATTGTTTATTTAAGATATTTAATCATCAATCTATATTTATTAGTGTGTATATATATATATATATATATTTGGATTGATTAGGTAATTGATATGATATTCAAAATGTAATTTATTTAGAGTCGGATCTAAACATTGAATCTGATTTAATTAGGATACATTTTAATTTGGAAAAATAAAGTCGGATTGTTGCAATTTAGTTACGCAATCAAAATTTAATGAAAAAAATATATTTATAATCTATTTCCAAAATATGTAAAGGACTTTTGCATACATAGCTCATATCATAAGATTAAGTAAAAAAATAGCCTACTCTTTCATAACTTTTAAAAATAATCTTTTTAATATCTAGTTTATAATTAATTTATAAAATTATTCTTTTTAATATTCACTTTTTTGTAAAAACCAAGAGATTTTTTTTAAACGAATGTAAATACCATGATATTCAAAACACAAGAAATCTTTGAAATAAAAGAGACAAATGTGAGAGAGAATATAAAACTCGATGCGAGAGAGATAAACGCGAGACAGCAAAATTGTGTGAGCGAGCCACAATCACGATAGTAAGAGACAAATGTGAGGTAAGATACATTGACAGTATTCGATGGAATGGAACATATTGGCGGGGGAATGGAGCTATAAATTTTGCATGAAGCTACACAACTGTGAAGCGATAGGCGAGGATTTTTTATTAGTTTAAGTATTTAATTCTCTATGATAAGCTAAAAGTCCAGAATTTTTTACAAATTGTGTTTAATTCATTTTGGGTAAATGATTGTGTTTTTTTTATGTTACTAATTTACAATATTACATCATTGATATACGACTGCATATCAATAATAAACAAATTTATGTCTGATTATCTGGTTATATTGATCTGTGATAGCATATCAATGATATATTATTATATATCATTGATATATAAGCCATATCGTTTATTTGCTTTCTTCCATTTTTGAGTTTGATCTACTATCCACATGATTGTTATATAAGCTCAAAAAGAGACAAATTCTTCCTATATGTAAATTATGAACCATTCAGATAACGGTTGTTTGAATATCATTTTCCATCATAAGAAATGATACGGTTAAACATTTTTATATCTACAAGATTAAATGATGTTTGTAAGTTGTCATTAATATGGTTTATCAGTGATATATAATAATATATCAATGATATACTATCGTAAATCAAAAACGAGAAGCGAAGTCAACTTTAACCAGATAATAAACATTGATTTTCAATAATGTGAAATTCTAAAAAATTTTTCTAAAACATTATTGTTATCTAAAAAAAATTATATATGTTGTCTTAAATTGTTAGTGCATATAATATGAAATTCTGAATCATTGACAAGTTGTGCAGGATATTTTTTTTTTCAATATTTTGGATACATCGCGTCAAAAATTTTACATATTTGCTTAGAGAAGTTTTTGTTGGATAAATAAGGAATATCACATTGTAAATAATTTTGAAAACGGCCATGCTCCAAATTTTTATAAATTCTGTCCAGAATTTATGAGGCCTATATACTTTATGGCGATTGTGCTATTGTAATTCATAACGTTTTATAAAAATATAAAATTGACATTATATGCATAATTTTTTTTCCTTGTTTCCCTCCTTTAAGTCAATCTTGTTTCCCGCATAAATTTATTTTTATTTTCAGCTATTTTTTATTCTCTCATTTTTTTTTTGCCAGTATTTCTCTCACTCAAAAACACTCACCCATATACGAGTACTAATTAATTAGCAATGCTTTAAATGAATTTTTAAAATTTTAAATTAAAAGTTTCTAGAATATCTCAAAATTATAATTTAAGTTTTAAATATTAAATTTCATAGAATTACACTCAGTATTAATTAAATATTTTAATTATCAAATAAACATTTTTATATTTTTAATATATACTTTAAATTGAAATAAAATATAATATTAATGAAGAATTTTTGAAAGAATTTAATATTTGATAAGGACCTTATATAGATTGAATACTTATTAAAGCAATAATTTTATTTGTTACTTTGTTGATGTTTACTTGTTAGATTTTCTTTTTTTTTTAATATTAGATTTCTTCTGGGATCCTTTATTGATATTCTTCCTTGAATTAATAACATAACCTTAAGCATAACACTTCTTAGCATTAATGTGACCATTAATTAATAGCTGATATGAAATTCCTATCTAATATATCACCAGGGAGAAATCAATTTTCGAAACCCTCACTTTTGTATATTTAGGTTAAGGAAAAAGAAAAAAAAACGGATTTTTTTATTCCTCCTATCATTTTATGACTTATCATTATTTATATATATATATATATATATGAATTATGAACAAAAAAAATCTTTATAATAATAGTATTTATCATGGATTGATTCATTTGGGTCTCATATATTGTATAGAGCCTAAAATTAAAAGTAAGCTGTACTATTTATAAAACTTTAAAGTTTTTTGAATGATATAAGTTAAAAATATTTTTAAATATATAACTATTAAAAAGCATTATTTTGACATGTTTAAATAACAAACATACATATATATATGTGTGTGTATATATAATATAAAAAATGAATGACTTGAACAGTTCGATATAAAAAACGAAGAAACAAACAAATCAAACAATCATTTGGAAAAAGTCCATGTGAGCTTAATTAGAAATTTGATATTCAGTTACACACCGTGACTTATGATCTTGATTTCAGTTCAATATTTACTCAAGGGTTATTTGTTAAGTAACATGGTACCTAAGAGTGGTGAATGGGATGTCTTCAAATTTTCATAGGAAGAGAGTTTTTATGAAAACAAAATTTATAAGATGAGCTTGTAAATCAAATGAAGTTTAGAGACGAGAAAGCTTGACACATAGATTTATACTGATTTAATCCAACCACTTATGTCTAGTTCTTAATATCACACATGAGTTTTTTTTTTCCCCATAAAATTATAAGTTTAATTAGGTGCTTGCAATCTCAATATAATGACTAAGACTTGTTAGTTTTGGACTCATTCAAAATCCCCTCACAAAACCTTTGTAAGAAGTAAACACTTGAGGACAATTTCAGAAAGTAGAGTGAATAATCAAAACTTAAAACTCTCCAAAACAGTAAATAAGAATAGAGTGAAGGCTTATAAACTAGCAAATAGAGAGATTTTTTTTGAAAACTCTTAATGCAGAAGGTAAAACAATGAATACAATCAATTAATATGTTACTCACTCATTTAAACATGATTTTATTTATAGTGTGAGGATGATTATAGTTGTTGAACCATGTGTTTTGATGATAACAAAAAAGAAATAGAAGTGTTTGTTACTTGTGCAAATTTTAGGAACAAATGAAGTGGCAAAACCTTCTAGAGCATGAAGATCAAGAAAATACTTAGAATAATAGGTTTATTTATTCTCTTCTCTCAAATTCAATATGAAAATTATGAGAGCTTAATAACATATCTTTATGGTAAGAATATATTATGTTAGAACCAATATTAGGCTTACGAGTCCTTTGAACTTAAGTGTCAAACCCTTAGAATGCATCTGAATCTATTGTGCCAATCCACGCTTGATCTGGAATGATCCCCCCATAATTTGGCTATCCTAAGTGCATGATAGGACTTAATGGATCCAATTCAAGCTTGAACTAGAACGAATCTTGCTTAAATTAGACCATGGAAGTTAGACACTATACTGTGGGCAATTTCACTCTTGAATCATGGTGATCCACTCGTGTTTTGGCAACTAAGTGTGGGAAAGGTCTTAGAGATGCTTCTGTGTTTTGATTCACTTTTGAGTATGCTTTGTGCTCACGCTTAAATTGCCTAAGAATGTCAACTTGAGTTTGCATGAATGATGTTCCATACTTAGATTAAGATGATCTATACTTGAAATAGAACTTGCTTATTTTAGGTTGAAGTCTAACCTTAGGAAGCCATTGAACCAAGCAAGCCAAATCAAGTTTGTATTGGAGTATTCCAAGCATTTTTTGTCATACAGAAAAGCTAAGTGCTTTTATCATTCATTTCATGCTTGAAAACCATTGGTATCCGCACATGATTTGTCATATAGAGATGCTTGAAGCTTCTATCATCCAAATCATTTTTAGAAGAATTATAGTCCCATGCTTGAAATGTCATGAGTGAACTAGAGCCAAAAGTCTAAATGCCATTTCCTTCTTGGATAGGACCAATTTACACTTCAATTGAAATCTGACACAACATTAAATGCTTCATGGGAAAAGTAGTTTTTTTTATGATCTTAGCTCTTACACACCTTCAATGGCTATAATTGATTTCATAAGTGTTCCTAACAGTCTAAACTACCTTAAAATATAGATAGGATTTTATTTAAGTTAGTGGGTAAGGATTGAAGTACACTAAACTTTAGTTGCATCATATTCTTACTCATTTGCATCATGTTCATGCGAAAACAGCTTTCAAGTAGTTTATAGGCTATAGATATATTATTTACTCTTTTGAGAGTTATCTTTATGAATGCCTAAATTATTCCTATCATCTCATTGAGTGAGAATTATCTAAGAAATACCTTTCACTTGTTTATATGTGAATTAAGGGTTGTTATCCCTTAAGTTGTTGCAAAGTGGATATTTACTCTATGATGATGTTAATTGTAAGGAGAGCTTTCCTTTCTTGCAAAAGAGGTGTTCTCTTGAGGTTAAGATACTCATAGGTGGTGTGAGAAACTTATAAATAGCTCATAAGTGCCCAAGCAAACTTGTGGATTGAAATATGGTGGCAACCACTCATTTAAGCTTGTGAATATAATGAAAACTCTCAAGGGTGATCTTGAAAATTGAATATAAGCCAAGTGGTTGGGCTGAATCAGGATAAATCTTTCATGTAGTATCTCTATCCCTTGACTCTTTATGTTCAGCTCATTTAGATTCTACTCTCTCTCCTGGCTCTTCAACTAGAGACTCTGAAATCTGTGCATGTGTTCTTACTATTTGTATTTTCACTATTCTAAATTTGTTTGTTTAATTACTTCCAAACTAAAATAATTTTTTAATATCTAATGTGATCATTCTTCTTTTATACTTAAAATATATTTTGTCAATTTTTCTTATACATTTTCTCAAGATTTTATTTTTTAGATCAAAATACTCCTAGTGCACAAAATCTAGACACTTAGATAAAATTCTAAATCTAATACAATATATGTGCATTTTAGGATAATAAATCCTTATAAATGGTCTTAATTGACATAGAAAAGTGGGTAAGAAATGTGTTCTAGTAGACATCAAATGGAGAAATAGGGCGTATTGAAAGTTTGCCCCTATTGCTTTCAAATAATAACAATAGAAGCTGTCATTTTGTGCAATGCACTATGGCACATGGCACAGAGGAAGATATGTTACAACACATAAGGAACAAGCCACAGCACACCCTCGTCTTTCACATCATTATGCTATTTTCAACTATTATGCAAATATTGTTACAAATTTATATCCCATGCTTTCGTAAAACTATTTTACTATAATTTATGATTTATGAACATATATTTAAGTATTTAAGAGGTTTGAAAAGTTAGGATTCTATTTATATAACTTTTACAAACATGGTAATTTATTTAGTATAGCCCTTTTGATTACCTTGATTTTGGAGTTATTTGTAGATTAATAAGGGAGACCTTACAATAAACATAAGTTGCCCAGGCCTTTTACTCTTAATATTACCCCAGATTGGGTATGGGATAGGGCATTGCAATATCTTGAGGAATTCAAGAATTGAGGGAATTCGTGGTCTGGAATTGAGTATAGCACCTTTAGCTAGGTTGCTCCTCATGATTAGTGAGCTTAAGCTAGTTCATTCATATGGACTTAGCCCTATTAAATTGACAACCCATAAATTTTGTCAATGAATATGGAAGTTATAAGGAGTATTGATCATGCATTCACTAAGATGTGATATTGCATTAAGAATGTTATTGATTTTTAAATGCCCATTTTGCATGCCTTAATTGATTTGACTCCCATATGCATAATTTAGAGTTTTCTTCATTATTGAGTAGTTGTATTCACTCCTATCTTAATATTTTATAGGCACTAGCTCTTATAAACTAAGGCAAAGGCACCAAAGGTTTAAGAATTTAGTATTCCTATTATATGCCCCTCTTTTTGATATTTATATGTGTAACCGCATAATGAAATTACCAACTAGGGTTATTCTTTTGATTATTTACACCATTACATGTTACATTTGTTGACTAGTTATATTTAATGCCTTAGGTTTTATTATATAAGTTGTCAATGTTTGATCATGACTTAAATATTAATGCAAGTATATTGATGAATATTTTGATGATTGTGGATAATTGTGTTGTGAACTTATATTGTCACCTTCCCCTTGCTTTTTGATTAATATGGAAATAAGGATTGAAAATGAGAATTATACTAGATATGTCTGTTATGATACATTGTACATGTTGTCTTTTGTTCATTAGGCTTGGTCTAGGTGGTTGTTTTGGTTATTGGTGCTTTAGTTGGTGTTTGGACACCTTAGAGGTTTTAAGTGTAGACAATAAGTTATTTTGAGTTTGAATGTCTAACTTTTTGATATGATATAATTTGAAAATTGAAACTAGTGCCAATATTTAGTTTTACTATTTGAGCTCTTTGTGAACACCTAAATCACTCTAATTAGATGTTGGATGGAGAATTGAAGTGCAACAAAATTTCTCCCCGAAAATTAATTTATGCAACACAATGTTGTCCATGAATTTATGCAGTATGCCATAACGTATAGTACAAAGGATGTCAGGCCATGGCAGAATGCATGTAATGTCAATCCTGACATTACCAAGCATAAGAAACACTAAACATGTAATAATGTTATGATAATCGAGATTACATTAATCCCATAAATAGTTATCATAACTCAAGGGTAAAAAATATTTAAGGAAAATGGATCCAAAAAAACCCTCTTAAAAGATCATTTGAGTTCAAACTGTAATTTAAAACCAAATAAGATAATAGAAGCAGAAGTCATCCCATAAAAATAATGAGGTGAATAAAATAATTTTACACCAATAGAGCAAAATGCAATGCATTGTCCGCCATGATAGATTGCATAAAGGGAAATGTCCCATTCTATATCTCACATTGTGGCACGATGGACAATGCACCATAGCATGCATCCCCTGTCATGATAGCTCTTTAAGACAACTTCTGGAGTATGTCATTTCACCATCCGATGTTCAACTCGAGCGATTCAAACGTTCACATATCACCCTTAGAGCCACCTAGCTATTGGCACTAGTCCCACACCCAAACATTAAGCTAAATAAGGTTTGGACACTCGAATCCAAAATGATACTTTTTCTTTCAAAAACCACAAACTAGGTGCCTAAACTCCCAATCCAAGTACTAATACCTATAAGACCACTTAAACTAACTCAATTGGACTGTAAATAACTTGTACAAATATTTAAATCACTACAACAATAGTATAGACAAGATTTGGCCACCAAAACCCCAATTTTAACATAAATTTCCCAAGGGGTGACAACCTCACATAATCAATCCAATGGCTAATCTAACATATGAATCGATACAAAACTAATACTTGCATTAGTCTCTCAATCTCTCACAACCAATACAACATAATTAACACATCCCAGTTCAAGATACCCACTAATAACAACAGTAATCATGCAAGTGCGTCACAAAATAATATATGAATCCTATGTTGGCATACACATAAGCAATTCATTACAAAAAGCAAAATAAATGGAAAGGACTATATGATTATTGGCTAGTCCCCTCGATGATTGGTTGCACCTTCCTTTCCCTTACCCTTATCGGAGCCTTCACCTATAAAATGTAACTCTGTGATAAGTCGAGGATTTAGTAACTAAATAATCTAATCAACTGCTCATGAGTGGGAACAATTTATAGGTATGTGAAATGGCCTTCAAAACATATAATGAATCATATATCCATACATATGGTAGTAGTATGAAATGCATGATCAATATACCACTTTATATCCTCTTTATATCTTCCAACTGAATTTGTAGGCTGACAACTTGATAGGACTAAATTCATGTGACTGAACTGGCCCAAGTTTACCATTAGTAGGAGGCAGCCCTAGCAAGAGTGCCTTTGCCCACTATGGACCATAGATTCCCCCTATCTCTAAATACTAAGGGTTTTGATACCCAATCTACCTCATATAGTCTTAGGACATCTAAATAATATAATATTAAGAATCGAGGCCTTCAAGGTGCCAATGATCATGCCACTATATAGATTTTCAATTAATGTCCCAACAACACATAAAGGTGAACTCCCACCGTCTTACAATGATCATGCCAAACATGCTCAATGCTCCAACAAAATGTTATAATATAACATCCTGAATTTCAATCCCAGAAATTAGTTACTAATTAGAGGTAAATTAGTAATTAGTGGATTGATTGTGATTTTGGTGTTGAGTTGATGTTTTGTGTTGCTTGGATGTTGTATTGATAGGATTGAAGGGTAGAAAGATAATCCAAGGCATAACGCGCAAGCACAAGTAAGATTGAACTCACTATGCGATGCATCACAATTGAAGCTGCGTGCGCCATGGTGCATCGTCTAGGGATCACTTAAAGCTAACATGATCAGCTCATGAAATCAGAAGGAAAAAGGCTGGAGTGTATCTGGAGGAGAAGAGAAGGCTATCTCTGCTAGGGCAAGCCATAATTAGAGCTCTAGAGTTTTTTTTATTCATAACTTACTAGGTAAGTATCATGCAATCCTAAGCTTCAATTCTACCTCATTTTTATTGAATTTCATTAATTGATAAAAATTGAATCATGAAGTGCTAAGGTATATAAGCTAAAAAAGCGGTTAAAACGAGCTATCAAATACAGAACTAAGATTTCGTGACTAATATAGAGTTAAATGGTTGAGCTTTGAGAGTTTAAACCCAAAATGGCTTAAAAGTTAGGTTAAATAGAAAAATTATGGTTGAGAGATGTGTTAGAAGATTGTTATGGTTGTTTGAATAGCCTATAGGGCTAATGACTATAAATAATGGATAAGTGAATTCAAAAGGATTCAATTGAATTGTTTTGTATGTTAGGCCCCGTTTGGTAGTTTGGAATCATGGAGAAAGAAATGGAATTGGACATGGAATCTGTTAACATGTGTGTTTGGTATGCAATAATTATGATTCTTTGGAATCAGGATTCAAGGAAATTTGATGGAATCCAATTCCATCATATGCATCATGGAATCCAATTCCATGGTTCCTTTTCTCCAATTTGCCCCTTCTCTCTCCTCCAATATAATTTTTTTTAATTTTAAAAAGGACACTTTAGTCTTTTCTTATTTTAAGTACTTATATTTTATTAAAATTATATCAGGATTCCATCATTATACCAAACACACTTTTAAATCCAATTCTATTCCAATTCCGATTCCGATTCCGATTCTGATTCTATTAAAAACTCTTCCATCATACCAAACATGGCCTTAAAGGATTTGGTCTAGCCAAATCAATGCCTATGTTTAGTGTTAAGAATTGAATGAGAGGCATTGTGTTATATAGATTGAGCATCTGTGAAGTTGCTAATGAGAATTTGCGCCCTTAGGAGCTTAGTGTGGTTAGTAACTCTTAGTAGCAAAGGTTAAAGATAACTAGAGTAACCCTTTTACTTGTTTGTTTGCGAAATTATTTGTAAGTATTTTAATATAACTATGTGCATTGTGTTGTGAATTGATCCACGATTGCCTTATGAGGTTTATACAGATGCTTCTTTAAAAGGTCTGGGGTGTTGATGCAAGAAGATCAAGTTACGGTTTACATGTCCAAACAATTATGACCTCATGAGGAGAGTTATCCAACACATGACCTAAAGTTAGTAGCAGTAGTGTTTGCTCTCAAGATTTGGCGACATTATCTTTATGGTGTAGAGTTTAATGTGCATAG
The DNA here is from genome assembly GCF_029017545.1 of Prosopis cineraria. Lineage (NCBI taxonomy): Eukaryota > Viridiplantae > Streptophyta > Magnoliopsida > Fabales > Fabaceae > Prosopis > Prosopis cineraria. The sequence continues at coordinate 18,056,181 of NW_026555345.1, read as the reverse complement.
TGATCACAAGAGTTTGAAATGTCATGTGGATCAGAAAGAGCTCAATATGAGACAAAGATGATGGATGGAATTCCTGAAAGATTAGAACTTTGAGTTTAATTACTATCCAGGGAAAGCCAATGTAGTGGCTAATGCGTTGGGTTGGAAATCGCTTTGTGTGGCTAGATTAAGGGTTCAAGAACACTAGTTGTTGTTGTCTTTCCTAGAAGTGTAGCTTGAGGCATCAAATTATACTTTAAACGACATTCACTTAACTATGATTTCCAATGAGTTTTGGAAAGAAATATGAGAAGCTCAGTTAAAAGATAAGTTTTTGTTAAGTGTACGAGAGGATATAGGAGAGTGTTGTATTACCTTGTTTTGGTTTAGTGATGACGGGTTCATCTTGTATGAAGTTCAAATTTGTATACCTATGAATGAGGATATCGGAAGGAGATTGTTGGAAGGAGCTTACCAGAGCAGACATGTAATGCATCTTGATATGACTAAGATGTACCATGACATGAAGAAGCATTGGTGGTGGTAAGGTATGAAATGAGATGTAACTGAGTTTGTGAGCCAGTGTCTTTTGTATCAAAAAATAAAGATCGAGCATCAAAGACTAGCTGAAATGCTACAACCTTTAGAGATTCCCCAGTAAAAGTGGGATAGCATTTTAATGAACTTTGTGTCTGGTTTACCGAGAACTTAAGCAGCATATGATTCTGTATGAGTTATAGTGGATCGATTGATAAAGTTAGCACACTTTTTGCTAGTTAAGACCCTTTACAATATAGAAAAGTATGCAGAGGTATATGTAAAAGAAGTGATAAGACTACATGGTGTACTCATGGACATAATATCAGATAGAGATCCCTGGTTTACTTCAAAATTATGGGAAGCACTGCAAAAGGAAATGGGTACTGAGTTGAGGTTTAGTACCTCCTATCATCCACATATTGATGGACAAACTGAGTGAACAATATAGACTCTGGAGGACATGTTATGATCGTGTGCCCTTGAGTGGAAAGGTAGCTGGGACGACCACTTACTGTTGGCTAAATTTGCCTACAACAACAGCATTTACTCGAGTATTTAGATGGCACCATACAAGGTATTGTACGAGAGAAAGTATAAATCATCCTTGTGTTAGGTTAAATTGACCGAAAGAAGTGTGATTGGTCCTGATATTGTGAATCAAACCATTGAGAAGATTAGAGTTATCTGACAAAAACTTCTTATTGCTCGGAGCTGTCAAAAGAGTTATGTTGATATGCAGCTTGACTGTTAGAGTTTAAAGTGAGAGATCATATATTTCTTCAGGTTTCTCCTTTAACTAGTATTGGGAGATCCATACGTGCTAAAAGATTAACACCTCGTTATATGGGACCATATCAGATTCTGAGTAGAATAGGTCTTGTAGCGTATAGGATTGATATAACCTCACCTTTATGAAGCTTACACGATGTTTCATGTGCCATAATTTAAAAAGTATTAATCGAATCCATCATATATGATTGTGCCAGAAGAAGTCGAGCTTCAAAAAAATCCCACTTATCATGCTAAACCAAAATGGATAGTAGATGTTAAAGAAAAGCAGTCATAACAAAGCTATCCAATGATTAAGGTATTTTGGTGAGGAATGGCTCTTGGTGATGCGATGTGGGAGACAGAGGAGAGTATGAGAAGGCAGTACCCTCACTTCTTCCCATAAGGTGAGTTTAGGCTTGTGTATGAATTTTAGGGACAAACGTCTTTTAAAGGAAAGGAGAATTGTAACATCTTGAATTTTAATCTCAAGAAAAGGGGTAAATTAGTAATTAGTAAATTGATTGTGGTTTGGGTGTTGAGTTGATGTTTTATATTATTTAGGTGTTATATTGATAGGATTAAAGGGTAAAAAGACAATTTGAGACATAACTCACGAGCACATGTAAGATTGAACTTACTGTGCAATGCACCGCAGCGCATCATCCAGGGTTTACTTAAAGCTAACTTGATCAGCTAATGAAATCAGAAGGGAAAAGGCTAGAGACGTGTTCGGAGGAGAAGAGAAGGCTATCTTTGCTAAGGCAAGCCATAATTGAAGCTTGGTAGTTTGCTTTGATTAATAACTTGTTAGGTAATTATCGCACAATCTCAAGCTTCAATTCTACCCCTTTTTCATTGAATTTTATCGATTTTTGATGTGTTGTAATCTAAAAGAAAGGGTTAAAATGAGCTATCAAATACAGAACCAAGGTTGTGTAACTAGTATGGAGTTGAATGATTGAGTTTTGAGAGTTTAAGCTTAAAACGGCTTAATAGTTAGGTTAAATGGTAAAATTATGGTTAAAGGATGTGTTAGAAGATTGTTATGGTTATTTGAATAGTTTATAGGGCTAATGACTATAAATAATAGATAAGTGAATTCAAAAAGATTCAATTGAACTATTTTATGTGTTAAGGGATTCGATCTAGCCAAATTAATGCATATGTTTAGTGTTTGGAATTGACTGAGGGGTACTATGTTATGTAGATTGAGCACTTGTGAAGTTTTTCGTGAGAATTTACTCCCTTGGGAGCATAATGTGATTGGTAACCTTTAGTAGCAAAGGTTAAAGGTAACTGGAGTAACTTTTTTACTTGTTTGTTTTTAAAATTATTTGTAAGTATTTTGATATAACTACATACATTATGTTGTGAACTGATAGAGTAACAACATTGTAAAAAGTATGAGTATTGATTGAAATAATTTTGAAGAGGCACATGCATTGACATGTATCATATCCACGAGATATAACATGGATTGTGGTAGGGGGACTTGGCCCTATCGTAGGGAGGTCTAGGAAGTCCTAATGATCCATAGCTTATAGCTTGACTCCGTTAGAATGGACCTAAGAGAAGAATCTTAATGATTCAAAGTGTAGAGCTTGACTTCGCTACGATGGACCTAAGTTATTGAATGATCCACGAGGTTATCCTACACTAGGGTAGGGGGTCGTGGTCCTACTCTGTATAAGGTAAGAAGTCCTAATGATTTAGAGTGTAAAGCTTGACTCTGCCATGACGAACCTAGGAGACTACCCATATGTAAAGAGAATTACCTAGTTTGAGCAGTGGTATGGTAGGCCCTATTCCTTGTGACTGAAAGTCCTGGTCCAAACGTAGAGATTTCTCTACCAAGGGGAACTAGGAATGCATTGCATGAGCATAACAAGGTTGATGAGAATGAATTCCTATATATGCATGTGATATTATTTTTATTAATACACATGCTATTTTATTGTTTGTTTATGATTTTGCATACTAACCAGTAATTGGGATTACCTCCGAGTTACTGAGATGTATGTCTCACTCCGTTATTTTTGAACATAGGTGAATAGAGCACGAGAAGGCTGGGAAAGGAAGCAAGGAAAGAGTAGCCTCAATTAATAGTGGTATGACTACCATTAGTGTAAATGAATGTATTAAGTGTTGATAGAGTTAAGTTGCCAACTAAGATGCATATATGTATGTGAATTTGAGAAGGTGGATTGTATTGTGAAACTTGCTTGTGTATATATATATATATATATATATATGTGATGTTGCATTATGTTGAGGTTGCCCCAGTGGAGGGTACATGCATAGGTCTAAATGTGAAACAAGCAAGTATATGTTATTATATAACTTGTTCCACTTGTACATATATATTTGTTGATTGTGAATTGAATGTGACTTGTGTTGTTGTGTGAGAACTTGACATAAATGGGAGGCGAAGCCCTCTTTGGAAGAGTCGAGTACATTTGTAATTCCCAACCATATGGTGAGGAGGAGTCTCATACGTAAGAGTTAGAGAGTTGAAAGTAAAATAAGTCTAGTTATATATATAAATATGTGTTGTAAATGTGTATTCCTTATATAAGCCCACAATTGTGTAAAGTGGCTTTGAGATGCCAAGATGGGCTATTGATGTGATATGTGTGTATTATGATGCTAATCAAGTATATGTGGTCCTTTTAGACTTAGTTTAAAACTTAAAGTGGTCTAATAGGATAAGGGATGAGAATTAAGTGCTTAAGGTGTAAGTTTTTAAAAGAACAGTGACTTTGTATGCTTGAGTGTTTAATTTTATATCTGACTGTCAGATCGAGTCCAAATTGTTCTATTCGCTAGTATACATTGTAAACTTCGTGTGGGCGCTTGAATCACTTCAATCGGACATTGGGTGTGAAAATGACACATGCCAGAAGTTTGTCATTTTTCCTGATAAATGATAGCTAAAATTTCATACTGACGACGCACCACGATGCATGGCATCTCACGCCACTATGCATGACACAATCAAGAAATAGAGTGAGTAGCTCTGTACCATGTGCCACAACACATGTGTTGCCAGGTGCATAGCCTTTTTTCAGCGTTGAGTTGTTGTGTCGTTTTATGTCTTTCAACTGCATTTGCACTTCTGTTAGCCCTCTTATTTGAATATATGTTTTAAGAAGTTGAGATCTTATGATTTGGAAACAAACAAAAGGGCTACTCTTATGATATTTTATTATTCTTATATTAGTTGATTGTGTGATGGGAATGGTAAAAGCTGGATTAAGACGGGACTTTACATATAACATATAAATTATCACAATTTCTCATTTCCACTTAAATCATAGAATTTCGTAAGTAGTGATATATAAAAATAGCATTTAACTTTTCAAATACTAAAACATTAAAAAAAAAACTTTTCATTTGACTCCACATAACTTTAAAATCATAATTTCATATTATTACTATGTTAATATCAAACCAAAGCATTAACTTTGAAATATAACACACTACCATCCAAACATACAAAAAGGGAGATTAGACAATTTAGGAACCCTTTTGCTACAAAAAGGGTTACTGTGGTCAACCAACGACTCCACACGTGTTTACTAACACCACAATGCTTGATCAAAGGCTAACCTACAAGATTAAATCCTTACTTGTCAAATTACACGCTAATCACCACATTTACAACATAATTTTAGGTATCCATAATACCTAAAACCTCGATTTAGCCCTAACAATTTTTCGAACACACTCCATTAATCTAATTTAACATCCAAACACATAAACAACACTATTATATTACCTATATTATTCTTAATCACCCAATTTCTACCAAGAGTTCATCCAAATTCTAACAAAAAACTCCAAATCCTTATATAATCCATAAATTTAGGTTTAAAGGTTTGGTTTAACTCCCCAAGATCTTAATTAAGGAAACAAGTTTAGCCATTACCCAAGAAAACATGAAACCATAGCCCTACAATACCCTAATCATTAGAAAAGTTTGAATATAGGGAGAGGAATAAGTGTAGGAAACTTACCCAAAGCTAAATCTTGCTCTAAATGCTTCTAAAGTGATCCCAAGGTCAATCCCTAGGACCCACCGATCGTCTCCCATCGTCTCTTCACGTTCTCTCTTTCTTTTGAGTTTTGGTTTGATTTCATGAATTGATAAGTGTAAATTTTTCATATGCATGGCACAGAAAGCTCACTCACATTTTGAATCTTTCCCCATGCCACGGCCCATTCAAATTTCGATCTATCCCTCTTTTAAGGCTGTTTAATAATCTATTAGATACATTAGTCTCTTAAAACTATCATTAATCAGAAATTCATTTAATTTTACCATTATACCTTTATACACACTAGAAGTTTCTAGAATGAAAATCTAGGATGTTACATGCATGTTAGCTATGGCAAACTCTCTAAAATATGTTAAAAATGACATTTTTAACCTTTTTTCCCAATTGGATTTAATTGAAGTGGTATCCCACATTTCTAATTACATTTCGACTCTGATTTATGTTTGTTTAGAGTTTGATAATATATGATTTAGTGGTTTAGTTTGGGATCCCAATGGTTTGTGAAATTGTAATATATAAATAATAGGTTGTACCTTTTTCTAGTATCCTAGTAAGTATTAAATAGTTTTAATTCTATCTACCATGATATAATTTAAAGACTATTTATTGTTGTTCATTTTAAGTTATAAAGGTAGATCTTCAAACTAGGTTTTTTTCTTTTCTACTATGGTGAGCTCTTTTTAATTGTAATTAATTTTTTTCTGCCAAGGTAAGGTGGTTAGGATGGTTAATTCCTAATAACCATGGTAGTAGACAGTGTTATAGTTAAGTTAGTGGAGTTAATAATGTGATATTACAAAACCCACTTAATAATCCAGAGTCCACTCTTGGATTGGTAGGCCCAAGAGTTGACATAACCAAGAATTTAATTTGAGTATATCATTGTGTATGTGTAATTGTATTAATGTTATTGATGGCTTAGAATGAGCAGTAAAAGCATGATGATGAATTTGTTGACTTGAGCTTAATGCATAAGTCATGAAGCATGCCTCTTTATGATGAATTGTACTTAGTGATTACTTATGTAAAATTATGACATGATTGTGCTTTGGAATTATTGAGCCTATATTGGCCATGTAATGATTATGTGAACATGATATGATAAGTTGTTGTAAATTATGTTGATGTATGGGTTGTGATAAGAATGCAAGTCCTTGAATTTATAAAATATTGAATTATAGAGATATGCATGTGCTGATGTGCGAATGTCTTGTATATGTTGAATGAACTCGTATAATCATATATGGATTTGAGTTCACCCAAGAGTAGTGGAGGGTATAATGAGAAAATTCAGATGATGTGGCCTTTATTGCGTTTGCACATAACCTATAGGTTTGGCATGGGTCAAGCATGACGCTCAATATCATTGATTCCTACAATGGATAGTGTGGGTCAAACAATTACATGGTTTGAGAATAAATATGGGAGTCTTTGGTCAAGTGATCATTTACTATTAAAGAGTAGGACGAGTTCAATCACATGTGCTGTATTTATATGAGCTAGTAAACCATGGAATCAGTTAGATAATATAAGAAGTAGAATAAGGAAAACATTTGATCATATGGATTGTGATTTGAATAATGCATTGTGATTAATGCTTGGTTAATTTATCTTATGTGATATACCTGCTTACTTGATGTGAATGCCACACTTTGATATATTCCAATTAAATTACTTGGTTATTGAGATTGTTTAATTTTACCCCATTATTTAATATCTTTTTAGGAGATGACAAAGTGAAGAGCAAAAGGGAAGCCTTAGAGGCCAAGCACTTTTGCATTATAATGGATTTTATGCTTTGTCAACTATAGGATTCATGTGTTTGGATTATTGTCATTTGCATGTAGCCCTGTTGTTAAACTTGGGCATTTTTAGTCGTTGGCTTTATATTTTTGGGGAAAAAGCCTATCATGCAAATGTGTTGATATGATTGATGATTTATTTCTAGTTAAAGCATGTTATGATACTATTGTTTATGTTTATGCATGATTGATTAATGCTTGGGAGTTGTGAATAACAATGACTAAGAGGGGAGACACTTGTTATTGATGCTTGAGGCATAAAGCTTGTTGGGTATCTAGTGTTCTAGGATTCTTGTTTGTTATTGGACTTAAATGAGACCGGGGCCATTAGATATATCATTAAATTATCCACATGTAGGCACTTGTATCACCTTAATCGAAAGTTTAGGCAATAAATTAGGTGATTTGGAAGTCTCAAAAATAAGAGTTGTTATTGATGTGCTGTACATGATATTGTGCTGCAACAGATATGGCTATTGGCTAGAGCGAAAATAGTCTCTGTATCGCAAGCTATGGCAGATGCATACTTAGCTGCGTTAGATATGTTGTTTGTGGTTGGCTGCAATGGAGGGTCTTGTTAGTTGCGACAAACTGCTTCATTTGGGTTAGCTGTGATGGATGTGCTTTAAGCTGTGGTTGATGTACTCAGAATTTCAAAAATCCCTATTTCACCCTTGTTTGTCTTATTTTCAAATGCTTAACTTTTATCCCATGTTTTGCAAACCTTTCATACTTTGTTTTTTTTAATATATTCGAGAATTAATCTTATCATTTGACTTCAAATGTTTTTAAGATCCCATTATTCTATTATTATTCAAGTTAATTGATTTATTCAATTGTAGCCAAAGTTGATCTTTAATTGTAAGGGTTTAAGATTGATCGATGACATGGGTCATTACATTGAGCATCACAAAATCAAAAGTATTCTAAAACTCTAAATCTCATGAATAAGCTCTTTAAAATTTGGGAGTATAAGATGCAACACTAAAAAAAAAAAAAAAAACAATATAAGGCATTCACTCTAGATCATGTGTTCTAACTGGGATTTGCAAGGATGAAGTGTGAACATGAAATGTACGAAGACATTTTCTAAATATTAATAATCAAGAGTGTGAGCTTAATTAAGGTCTCTCAAGATTATTTTACCATGATATGCAAATACAAGCTCTCTTATTTATCTAGTTTTTAACATTAAGAACTATGAGAATAAAATATTAAACCTATGAATTATCTTCTCGTGTTATTGCTCCTTTGCTTTCTTGAATTATTTTTGTCATAATTAATCTTATAATCTACCCAAACAAAACATTTTCTCAAGTTTTGATATCATCGGACAAAGTGGTCAACATTATTGAATCCTTAACCCTTCAATTCATTATCATTGTTTATATGATTGAATAAACCATTGACAAACCTTGCAGCCAAAGATAGAGGGAAGATAAAAAACCATTGACAACGTGGTCATCGCTTAAATGAAAGTGAACTAATGAGAAGCACATTCCAGCATGCCATCAATATAGCAGTTTATATATATATATATATATATATATATATTAATTCCAATGATGAGGGTTGGCATAAAATGAATTGTCATATTATGAGCTAGTTTCCATTAAATTGATACTCTCCCATATCTAACCATAAAATCTAAAAGAAATCATGTTGTGGCAAATCTAAAATACCACAACAGGTCGTACCACAAGCAGAAAATGAGAGGGAGAGTGAAAACTTAAGAACACAGAGAAGGGAAATAGAAATCCAGATGTAGATGGCCGTACCTGTCTGGAGTTGACTTCAGCCAACAATTTAAGAAAAGAAAAGCATCCACAAAGAAGGGAAGGTTTAGTGTGCAAGACGCAAGAGAGGCATTGAGTGGAGAGGAATGAAGTGGTTGCACAGTAGATTAGAGGCAATAGCGTTATGATCTGGTGTTGAGAGGAGATGAAGCTCGTCGATGTCAATACAGAAGCCGGCAGGGAACGAAAACGAAGAGGAGGATGGCGAGATGCTTGAGCTGCAGAGACCTCGACGGCGAGTGATTCTGAGCCCGACGACAGCAGGGAAGAGATTTAATTAATGAGTGGAGACCGGCCTAGGGCTTTCTTTGAGCGTTTCCTACGAAGGGATCATGAAATGATCAGGAGAGTGGGAGAGGTTAATGAGACGGGCAGACGTCTACACAAATTCCAAGAATATGGCACACAACACAAGGCAGACCGTGACTTTCTCTATGAACAGTAAAATTAGAAAGGAGCCTTATTAGGCCATTTTTCAAATTTGGCTAGAGCTATTTTGTTACATTTGATATATTTTTTTAAATAAAAAGATATATTTAATATATTGATTTCATGAAAGAGTTTTATTGACTCATTCTTAATTTAAACAATTAAGTTATTCTTAGTTCTATGTTGATATAAAAAATTCTGTATCTTCATGCAGGTAAAAGAGATGGAAGCATTCCCAGTGATGAACAAAAATATCAGGAAATTCATATGTGCCGGTGAAAATCCCTGTTTGGGGGGATGAATATCAATTATCAACTAGGACAGGATTTGGGAACTACCACTTCTAAACAATACAGATTAAAATTAATTTACTCAAGGACTTCTCTAATTAATAATCCAAAACTGCATCCACCTAGTTCGTTTTCCTTGCTCAGCTTACAACGCAGAAATAATAATACAGAAAAAGTAGTCCTCGTGTATCTAATGTAGATACAGATTAGTACAAAAGGTCGATGCCGAATGCACATCTTGAAGGTACAAAGAATCACATTGCAGTTATATCAATAGAGTGAATTCCCCTGTTTTCATTTAATCCTCAAGTCAATACTCATCTTATGCTGAGGGTATGGTTGTTTCACTTTGAGCTGTCTCTCCAAGTGTGAACCTTACAAAACGTCTCACTTTAATGTTCTCTCCAATCGCAGCTACTGTTTGCTTCACGAAATCCTTAACTAGAACGTTGTCATCCTTAATGAAAGGTTGCTCTAGAAGAGCAAGCTCCCCAAGCCTCTTTGAGACTCTTCCCTCAACTATTCTTTCTCTGATGTTCTCAGGTTTTGAAAGAATGTCATCTCTCTGCATCTCAATTTCTTTTTCTTTGTTCACTATACTCTCGGGAATGTCTTCAACGGATACAAACTGCACTTGGGGGCTGGCCACAACTTGCATTGCAAGATCATCAACTAACTCCTTGAATTTATCGCTTCTACCGACAAAATCAGTTTCACAGTTCACCTCAATTAGAACCCCGATGCGTGAATCATGAATGTATGAACCAATTCTGCCTTCAGCTGCCAGCCTGCTGGATTTCTTCTCAGCAGATGAGAGACCCTTTTTTCTTAGGTATTCCTGTGCCTTCTCAAGATCACCTCCAGTTTCAGCAAGAGCTTTCTTGCAGTCCATCATCCCTGCTCCGGTATCTTCTCGAAGCTGCTTAACCAATGCAGCAGAGACTGCTACTGAAAGCGGTCTGCATCAGAAGGTTGAGTTATTGAAGTCTGAAGAATAGCGATAAAGTCAAGGAAATTTCTCCTTTTCTATTCTCTATTTTGTAACTAACAATTAAATGAATGCACAAGCACATCAGAAATTTTTAGAAATGGAATTGGCGTATGACTGAGTGATTCATTCGTTATGCTAAATTTAGTGCCACGCGTGCTGAATACCTCATCAAATGCATTCAACTAAATAAATAAAATTTTGTAGAGCTGCTTACTTCTGCTCTGGTTCCTTGGCAGCAGGAGTAGGTTCTGTTTTTTCTGGTGCAGGCACAGCTTTTGCAGCAGTTTGTGCAGCCACTTCGGCAGCAAAATCCTGACTTTTCTTCTCCAAGCCCTCTCCAAGATTGAACCGTACAAATCTCTTAACTTTGATGTTTTCTCCAATGGTTGCTATAGTCTGCTTGACCAAGTCCTTTACTACCACTTTATCATTCTTAATATACGGCTGCTCAAGCAATGCTAGCTCCTCAAGCCTTTTTCTTATTCGGCCTTCAACAATCTTTGCTCTTATCTGCTCTGGTTTTGATAATAAATCTTCTTTCTGCATCTCTATTTCTTTTTCTTTGTTCACAATACTTTCAGGAACATCTTCGATGTCAAGATACTGTACTTGAGGGCATGCTGCCACTTGCATGGCCATATCATCAACAAGCTCTTTAAAAATTTCTCCCCGGGAGACAAAATCTGTCTCACAGTTTACCTCAACCAAAATACCAATCCTGCTGTCATGAATATAGGATCCTATTCTTCCTTCAGCTGTGGCTCTGCTCGCTTTCTTTTCTGCACTAGCTAAGCCTTTTTTTCTGAGAAACTCCTGTGCTTTAATAATGTCCCCTCCAGTCTCTGAAAGAGCCCTTTTGCAATCCATCATTCCAGCTCCTGTTTCTTCCCGAAGCTGCTTAACAAGAGCTGGTGATATAGTTGCTGCAATCAATAAAAAAGGACGAGACAATTTACTATGAGATAATTCCCAATCCCATGAAAGAGTGAAAAAAACAAAAAGAAAAAGAAAAGCCAGCTGACTGAAAAACCAAGGGATTGCAATTAAGTTAAAGTATTGTTTAAAAATCTCATTTAGTTAATCCCCAAAACACCTGATGGCGATATAGCCAATAACAAATTCTGACTTGTATAAAAAAATTTGATGTGAGGAAAGAACGAAAAGATTACAATGCATAAAAAGCAACTTTATAATAGGACCCTATTACAGCAATCACGGATTTGCAAAATATGGTCCAATTTATCCAGAAAGTTTCAACATTAATATTTGAAATTGTAAAGAAATAAGATGCAACTCTCAAATTTAAATCTTTTGACCATATGCAATAGGATACAAAGTATAAACCTTTACTCAAGCCTTGCTCTGAAGCAGAAACACCAGTTTGACCATTTGCATTAGATAAGCTGTTATTTGTCTCAGGTGCACTTTTAACCTCTTTACTTTCAACTTGTGAGGAAAAAGAATTTTCATTCTCAGTGGCAGGTGCTTGTTCTTGCACTTCATTGGGTTCATTCACTGAATTTTCTACAACTTCAGCAGGATCAGGAGATATGACTTGATTATTATCACTTGTTCCATCCATAGAGGCAGAATTAACAATTCAAGATCACTATTTATGAGAATTTTTAAAGAATTAGTCTTGTTAAGCATGCCAAGTATAATTTGGTTAGTTGCTGCAGTTATGCAAAACTAAGCCTTCGATATCTTTGGAAACCACAAACATGAAACATTGAACTAATGTGAATGTTAAATAAAAGAGAAAACTAGATGTACATTTAATAATGTAAATGTTAAATAAAAAAGAAAACTAGAGCCATTTAAAAAAAAAAAATCTTCTTCTTACTCGTTTTGATTCATTGGCCAAAGTTGAAGCATGCTAGCAGAAACAGATGCTGAGCATACCTGTGCTCAAGCTTTCCTGAGATGATAGCATGCCGGTTTGTCCACTTGAACTAATATCATTGCTGTTGTTCTCAAGCACGGCTCCTGCTTTGTCATCTACTTGCAATTCAGAGAAAGTTTTAAATGATAAGTCAAGTTGAAGACTTTTGTGTTTGGAACGAAACTTATTAACAACACAAAATAAATGTTAGCTGTCAATTGGATGTGGACTTGCCATTTCCACATGCAAACAAGAATAACAAGAAGAAGTTTTATCCCACTAAATGGGGTCGGCTATATGGATTGTATGATGCCATTATGCTCTATCATTTACCAAGCTTTTAGAAATGTAGTTAACTAAAAAGTCTCAATTAACAACTTCCATAAGTGTGCTCTTTAGCCTTCATTTATCCCTCTAAACAAGGCTCAAAATTATCCATTCCACTCTCATCACTAGCACCTCTCATGGTCTTCGCTGTACATGTCCAAACTATCTCAAACGATTTTCTATTATTTTCCTCTTGACAGGTGCTACGTCTACTTTTTCTTGCATGTACCCATTTCGGATTTTATTTTTAGGTGTATGTCCACACATTGATCTCAACATTCTTATCTCTACTACTCCAACTTTATACCCTTATTATTCTATTAAAGCCCAACATTCACTACCATATAACATAACTGATTTTATAGTAGTTTGATAAAACTTCTCTTTAAATTTGTCAGGTATCTTACAATCGCAAATAACTTCTTTAACTTTTTTCCAATTAAACCATCCAACATGTATTCTGTCTAGATAATTTCATGGGCAAATGGTAGAGCCAATAGACCTAATTGTATGCCTATTGAAGTATGAAAATATTTAGGTGAAAAGGAGGTGCGGTGGCTAACTAAATTATTTAATCAAGTCTTACGGTCCAAGAAAATACCTAATGATTGGAGGAGAAGCACCTAAGTTCCTATTTACAAAAATAAAGTTGATATTCAGAATTGTGCTAACTACAAAAGGATTAAACTTATAAGTCATATAGTAAAATTGTAGGAAAGAGTGATTAAGCATATGTTGAGATTGGAGACTGGTATTTCTAAAAATCAGTTTGGCTTCATGCTAGGTAAGGTGACTATAAAAGTGATTTATCTACTAAGGGGATCAATGAAAAAGTATTGATGCAAATGTAAAGATTTACACATGGTTTTCATTGATTTGAAAATAACGTATGATCGTGTATTGAAAGAATACTTTGAAAAGTCATGGAAAAGAAGGGAATTTGGATTGCCTAAATTAGAGCTATATAAGATATGTATGAAGAGGCAACAACTATTATAAGAATGCTTAACAGTGAAACAAAGGACTATTCTATAAGGATTTGACTACATTAAGGATCATTTTTGAGTCCTTATTTATTTGACTTAATCTTTATATGTTTTGACTGAGCATATTTAAGAAGAAATCTCCAAAGGCATGCTTTTCACAGAGGATATAGTTTTTATTGCGAAGACAAGAAAAGAGATTACCTATAAACTTGAGTTATGGGAGAAGACATTAGAGTGAAAAGATTTTTTTCCTAAGTACGGGTAAGACAAAATATTTGCATTATAATTTTAATAAGAAGTCAATTAGTAGTAATTTGAAAGTGAAATTAGGAGACTAGATTATATCTCGAGTGAAAAAATTTAGACATTAGGAAACTATTATTTAATATGATGGGAAAGTTTAGATATTTAAGGCCTATTTGGATAACTCTTAAAAGCACATTCAAACCACATTTGGGGTGTGCTTTTACCAAATCTAACAAATAGTTGGATCTTCCAAATGTGCTTTTGCCAGATGTAAACTGAAAACCAAACACATACTTAGATATTATTCCACATGCAAATGCAAATGAAATATGAGGAAAAACACACATGGATTTATATAGATGGGAGTGCAAGAATACTACCAACCTGCAATTTCCAGAGGAGTTGGTGCATTATTAGATAGAATATCTGATTCCAACCCTTTAATGCTGCCATTTATTTCAGGGCTAAGGTCAACTCCATTGTTATCAGTTGGTGCTGCAGTAGCAGATTGTTCATCTGCATCAGATGTTTGCAATTGCTTTTCATCCTTCACAACAGAAAGATCAATCCTACTTTCTCCCACAATTTCACTATCTGTTTCAGGAGGTGAGTCTGTTATATGGCTTGCTACAACATCAATTTGAGTTACTTCTTCAATAATTTGATTTGCCGTTGATGCATCATCTCTTTCAGGAGCCAGAATTCCAGAAGTCACATTCTCTTTGTTCTCAGAGGCACCCTCTACTCTGGAGTTTGAACTAGAGATATTGCTTACTGCATCGCTTTCATTATTCACATCAGCTTTTGATTCCCCATCTGATGAGCTGGCTCCTGCATCCAACAGACTTTTGGAATCACCCTTTTCAGTTTTATCATTTACATTTTCACTGGCTATTTCAAGAGGTGAGTCAGCTCCAGCATTGCTTGCCGCAACATCAGTTTGAGCTGCTTCCTCAACAATTTGATTTGATGTGGATGAATCACCCTCAGCAGCCAAACCACCAGAAGTCACCACCACTGCTTCCTTCTCAGTGGCAGCATCAACACCTGATATCGGGTCAGAGATGTTGCTTACTGGGTTTCTTGCATCACCTACAGTAGCTCTTGAGGCACTATCCAACAAGCTGCCTTCCACATCCGCCTTACTCTCATAATTGTCATCCTTGAGATTATCTTTTACTGGTTCTTCCAGCTTTTCAGGGACATCAATTACAGTCTCCTGTTGCAGGACAGTTTCTTTGATTTCTTCTGTTGATGTATTTTCAACTGGTTTTTTCACATTATCTCTCTCGTCTAAAAATGAAGCAATTTCTTTGTTCTTGCGGAAAGCTAAAACAAAAGGGTTTGTTGCGGCATGGACAACCCCTTGGCTAAGTTGGGAGTCCAATTCTGCTATATCTTCCTCTTTCTTCATAGTCAATGTTACTTGTCCTCTTGAGATACGCAAAACTCGTACACTGACTTCTTGACCAACCTGCAATGAAGAGTTACCCATAACATTCTCAAATCCATCATCAGACTCCTCAGATATGGGTAAAAAGCCTTCCTCTCCATCAGGAAGAGATATAAAAGCACCACTCCTGGTCATATTCTTCACTGTACCTTCAAGATCCTGCCCCTTCACAAACTTGGTGCTTCTTTTCACATCATCTTTCTTTGAACTGGGCTTTGATGTGTTCCTCCTCCCAGGTCCAGTCTTAGCTGAACTGACTGGTGCATCTTTTTGTTGCCGCAGCTTACCAATGTCATCACTTTCACGCATAGAGAGAGAAATACGCTGACTCTCAGTGTTAACTTCAATTAGCTTCACATTCACTTCTTGTCCAACTGAAACTATACTTGCAACATCTTTAACATAGCTATCACTCAACCTTGAAACATGAACAAGGCCATCTGTGAAGGCTCCGAAATCAATAAAGGCCCCAAATGGTTGGATTGATTTTACTTTCCCAGAAAAAGTTGCTCCAGGAATCAAATCCTCATTCTTTACAGGAGGCATCTCACTTTTCCTAGCAGGTCTGGAACGTTTGGCTTTAGCTGAAGCAGTACTGGCATTGGACTTAAGAGACAAATCTTCACTTGTACCAACTTCTTTTGAAGGAGCTTCAGAAGTTTCAATAGAGTCATCATTTGCCGCAGGTGAATCCGGTTCCTCCACAGCTATATCTGTTTCTGTAGCTGATATACTGGTTCTAGATTTTCCATTAAACGAAAGTATTCTTTGGTTCTTTGAAATCAGTCCAATGGAAACAAATGGAGGTACAAGAAACCTTGGTTTTGATGATCCATGTTTTACAGACTTCCTTGATAAATTGAGTGTTGTCAAAGAATCACTTCTCCTTGCAGTAAATGCACTTTCAGGAATAAATGAGATAATGCCCGTGGAGCATGGTATTACAGGATTCATGTTGACTTGAAATGCAAAACTTAATTATGTTTCAGAATCAGCACATTTCATGTCACCTGCCCAGAAAATATGACATGAAAAATCAGCACAAGCTTCAGTATTGAATTACTTAGGTGGCTCCAATATGATCATCGAAGATACTTTAAGAAAGGAGGGGGGGATCAGTTGTCTTGGTTCGGTAAGCAATGATATAAAATTATATGCCTCAGGGATTAGTATTAAAACCATTGTAGACACAACCACATCCGTCAGAAAAGGACAAAGCAAAATAGTCAAATCGCTAACATAATATCAACGAGGATAGACACCAACTACATCACAGATCACATGTCTCCAAGAAAATTATTGCAATATCAACGTCAATGTGAGAAGGCTACAATGGAACTATATATTCCGCATAAAAAAGGCTAAAAATAATCATAATGGTTTATCTAAATTATCTTCCTGTCATCGACTGAAAACACAGAGATAATCTAAGGGAAAAGGGAAAAAACAGAATCACCTAATTAATAATGGAATTTCCATCAGGATAAATAATAGTGTAAGAATTCAAGAACCATATACAAAAATTACAAACCGGACAGACACTCTTAACATCCTAACGCCCCACTACTTCCACATAAATATAGTCAAATTGCAAATTACGATAAAACGAATTTATGACATTTCAAGGCAAAATATAGTCATCAAGTAAACCGGAGAGACACTAAAGCCCACGATTCCGTTGCAAAATTCATATTCCTTGTGCATTGAAGGGAAATTAAATCCGATGGATTGAGCTATACGGGAGGATTATACATCAAATTCAAGCTCAACATGGAACAGAGTGCTAGAAAAATCAGACAATACAACAAATTTGATGAAAAAAGAAAGAACCGTTAGGTGCACGACCAGGGATTGATACCTCAGAAGCTTGAAAAGGCCAAAAAAATTCATAGAAACTTTACGTTTACAAGTTGAAAAACTGTAGAAAAGGCGAGAAAGTATTGGTTTCTAACCAAGTTAATTTCTGGGTTGAGAAGATAGAGCTTACTCTGTACTCTTGAGAGGAGGAAGGAGGGAAATGAATGGTGAGGTTTTAAATCCTTATCTTATCGGAGTATTGTGTTGCTTAGTCGAGTCTCAGGTGGAAATCGCATGGTGAAACTATTCGGCTCACGTCGCTTCGGCTTAGCCGCTTAGCCGAGTCAACACCACCTTACACTATTGGGCTTTTCAGTGGCGAAGTAGTAAGTGCTGAAGGCCCAAATTATCAAGTCCATTAAGCCCAAAACATGGGTTATGAATCAATAGGCTGCTATTGCTGACCCACAGAGAGAGAAAGAGGGAGAGAGAGAGAGAATATGTTACCGCTAAATTTAAAGATTTGTTATATTTTTTGGCCCAAAAAAAATATTATTATTATATCACTATAAAAGTATTACAAGTAAGTAGATATTTTTATTTTTGAAACATAAAATTTAGTTAATTTATTAAATCATTTTAAATTTAATTTAATAAAAAATATTTTAATAAAAAATTAAAATTACACAGAAGGCTACTTTTACGTTTTAATTGTAAATTACATATAGGTCTTATGAATCATATAAAATTTAAAAAGATACATTATTGGGTTATGGTGTAAAAATACCCAAAAAAAATTTCTAAGAATTTTTGATTGAGTAATAATAATCTATTAATACCTATTAATTTTACAAAGAGGTCAACATTTCTCAATTTTTTAAGATAATTTGATGTTAATTGTTAAATTCTAAAGGTGGAAATTAGAACTGAACAAATTGGTAAATGTTGGCCTCTATTATAAAGTTAATAGGCATCTATGTATCATTGTTAACTTCAGATACAATAAGCTTCTATAAAAAAAATTATTTGAGGTATTTTTCACCTTAACTCTGCATTATTTGTGATTAATCTCGATTTCAACCAAACTTAATTTTGCCTAAAACCATGTTTGTCCAAGTAAAATGGAGAGTGATTACAATGACCATTGTGATGTGCATCCTTGGAATATCAAGTTTTTGTATAATTTTATTTGAATCAAAGTGTTTTTTAATATAAAAGTAAATCACACTAATTTTGTCATGTTTGGCATAAGTGAAGAGTAGATTCAGAAACGGCAGAATGAAAGAGTTCCAAATTCTAATAAAGAAATTATTAATATGCATCTCCTAAACTTTGGAATTAGTATATATAGAATGGAGCTCCCCTCCCCCCCCCCACTTGTCTCTCTCAAGATGGCTTCATCATAATGATGACCTTAATTGTCTCTAGCCTTTACATGTCTTGCTAGCTACATTCAATACGAAAGAAATTTAATTGGAGCTCTAATATGTCTTGTTTGGTCACAAGTTATTAGTAAGAACTGAACTCGGTAGATGGTTTCACAGAAATTATTTTGCAATTAAAAACATCATGAATATATTAAAAAAATTGAACGAGATGACCAAATGCATGCATGGAAGCTATCGAATCTTCATATTTTTATTTATTTATGGAGGGAGCTGTGAGGAGCATTATTGGTTTTGGTGGTATATCAAAGAGAATTTCAACGAGCATGGAACTAATAAACTAATGCACAAGCATGTGTGTGCAAGATATATAAATAATAATAAAAATAAAAATAATAATTTCAACTTTGTAGAGACGGGAAAGACATTTCCTTTATGATTGGGATTAATTAATTAATTGCTTTTTTAAATTATTGAACTGAACTACCAACCCGCAACTTTATGGGCAGATACTCTCTCCTTTCTATAATTTTTTAAATTATTTTTATTGAAAATAACAGTCAAACTAATCTGGGAGAAAATCTCAATGACACGTGGAAATGATAGGTCCTCCAAGATCAATACTGAAGAATGGAGATGACTGATTCAATTTAATTATTATTTTAATCTTTATAGATTGAAAATAATTCATCGTCTTGAACTAAACAATTTAAAAAAAAACTATACTTAAATCTCACATAAAAAAATTTATTATTAAAAATTTTTATAAAATTTATAAAATACTCTCAAATTTTAAATCTTACATATTTATAACTTAAATAAAAGTGTTTACAACTGGCAACAAAACCTTGGTGTAATTTTTTTCAACAATTTATAACTCTTACTGTGTATCTCATGAATATTCGATCACCTTAATGAAAATCATGTGATTCGTTGAAGACATATTATTCAATTCAATTAATTAATTTCAGTTTTTTATTTTGTAGCTTTATTTTTCATTCTTGTATACGCAACACACATCTAGTATATCTGGTACATTATTGAGTCAAGTTCAAATATTATGGGTTAAAATTTGCCCGAAACTCGAAATATTTGATATTCTAAAATTTTAGTTGGAGTCATGTCTCCTTTATTTTTTAAAAAATAGTGCACTGTGGATCTAATTTATTATTATTATTTTTTGGTTACAAGGGAACAAACAAAAACAGAAAACAATCTAAGGATCGCTTCTATGAAGTCTCCAATTTCCAAAGTTGACAGCGTCTTCTTGCAGCAACTTCCTAATATCTTCAGGAAGCATGTATAGATCATGCAAAACCTCTATCCAAGGATAGAGCAAAGTTCCAAAAATTTTGCACACCTATTTCACGATAAATATTAGCAACATCTACTTGCTGGTGGATAAGGCTAGCACTTAAGATAGGAGTAAATTGAGTGTTTTTAAAATTTTTACAAAACTTTTCTCAATCCAAAAATAAAGATGATGAATTCAAAAACAAATAAGTGCAGAAAGCTTTTGTGAAATAAATGAATTTAACTAATGAAAAAGTTTGACACACAAGATTTATCTTAGTTTAGCCCATTGAAATGGCCTACTTCCAATTCTTAAGATCACACTTGAGATTTTTCACTACAACCACAAGTTTAATTGGGTGCTTGCCATATCAGTACAGTCCACAATGCTACATCAGTCTTATTTTAGAAAACAACTTACAGCACTTGTAAGTACAATCAACCACTTAGGAAAATCTCTTTTTAAGATTTCAAAAAAAGTAAGGAAAAACTTCTCAAATCAATAACTTTCTAAAAGAGTGAATATAGATATAGTAAAAGCTTATAAACCAGTTGAAAAATTTCTTACATAGTATTGAATGCTAGACACTTAATGCTCAAAGAATTGTAATCCACTCACTTAAATGAGGTCATATTTATAATTTAGCATCAAAAGAGATGTTAGAAATACTCTAGGTAATGACTGTAGCTATTGGAGACATGTAGAAGTGAATGTTACCAGAAAGAGTACTTTTTTTCTGCAAACAGCATTAAATGTCTATCAAAGCTTGATTCACGCATAGATTAATAAGGAAGCATGTGTGGATTGGCTTAACACACAAAGGTTTGGTTCACTTTTGGCTACTTTAAGCGTGAAGGCTCTATAGTTCAAGCATGTATTAAAGGTCAGAAGCTTCTTGCTTCCACTATGACCTCAAACACATGTGGGTATAAACTCATTCAAGCGTGTATTGAAAATATGCTCTGTGTAAGGTGAACTATGCTTGAGTAACTTCTGAAACAAGTTGTGTAAGGTCTCCCTTTCTATTATCCAATTAACTCCAATTTTAAGGTAATCAAGGGATTATCCCAAAAAGATTAGCAAGTGTATAAGTTTCACAAAACAGGGATCTTAAGTTTTACAAAACAAACCTTTACAATTCAAAATCAGAGTAATTAGATGTATGTGGAAACATGAGATCTTTCACAATTTAAAGCATTTGCATAATAAGTATAAGTAACAAAATAATGTAGGGAAACAGACAATGCACCATGTGTAACCTCTCCCAATATCTGCCTAATATTAAGAGGGATTAACTTAATCACTACATTTTAATACCAAACTGAAACAATATATAGTTTGAAAAGGGCTTGGGACCTAAGACTTTATTTTTAAAATCATCCAAAACCCTCAACATTTCAAAGTAATTCATAGCAAAAGGTAATCATATGCATTCATCACCCCAAAATCATGCTTTAAAATAAAAAAGACAAGGCTAGAAATTGGACTATGTGCCATGGCATGTACCACATACACCATGACATATGGCACAGAGCCACAAGCTCCCCTTCTCTGTGACATGCACCGTGGCATAACACGCAATGTGCTGTGGCGCACATGACAACAATTTTTGCTGTTATATGACAGTTCGCAAAGTGAACTTTTGGCATGCGCCGTTGTTACATAAGATGTCCAATCAGAGTAATTCAAGTGCCCATATGAAGCTTATTCATAAGTTAGTTAACTATGTTGGTCCTGAATCTTTCCCTGTGCCTAGCTCACTACATTGGCCTGTAAAAATTATAACTACAGAGTGAGATAAACATCTCAGTAATATAATAACTTGCTACTACTAATTATCACATGTAATTTTAAGCAAGTATAACATAGTATACATTTCAACATATCATATAACATGAATTTTACTTTCAATCACTTCATTAATATCATATTTCACTACTATTCATCACTTCTATAAGCATGATCTCTACCATTCGAACCTCCAAAACACCTCGAGTTGAAACCATAGGTTTGCCTTAAACCAAGACACATATTCATTAGCCTTGAGCACACCTTTAGTGGTAGAATCACCTAGTCAAAGGCATTTTATCTCACTTCCGAACTATGGTTTCTCCCATCACACACAATGGGGTGTCATTGGCTCCAACACCATATCATAGATATTAAGGAGCCCAAATCTCCAACACCACACCTTGCATGGGCACTAAGGTGATAATCTCCAACACCGTACCTTAAAAGGTATTAAGGAGATACGATCCTCCAACATCACACCCCATCAAGCATTAGAGATAATATGCCATATAGACTTATTGCTATTTCTCCTTATGGGTGAACTCCCACCTCCTGTGATCATACTCTCATATGGACCACATGTTCACATATAAAATCATGTGTGTGCGCGCGCGCGTGCGGGCGTGCAAATCACAAAACCATACAATTTCATAAACTCAAATCTTAGAAATCAATTTCAAGCATTAAATATTTGGTCAATAAATATGCACACTCTAAAACACTTTCATGTAATAATATTCATACTCCCAAACGGTTAAAATAGATAATTGAATAGAGGAAGTTATTCGGTTACCTCAACCCTTCTATCATAAGAAAAGTTACCTGTGGGTTTACTACCAATAATGATTTACTACAAGCTTTCCTTCTCATTCCAAATGCGAAATATGCCAATCTATGCACCATTGGCATAACAGTCAATTAACCAAATTGACCAAAAAAGTCAATTATTACTTGAAGTCATTTTTAACCATCCATTGACTTTTATTCAGCTAATTTATGCTCATTACCATCATTCACGACCTTTTATCACTTCTTGCTATCCTATTTCACTTTTACTTAATTTCCACCCTTTTTATCACTGATATAGGGCCAAATTTAAGCCCATAACTTCAAAGTTTTATCATTTAACCGTAAACCAATCGTAAGGCCTTAAATCAACTCTCAAGAACCTTTTTATTATTAAAGGGTAAAAAACAAACCCCTTAATTTTCCCTATTGAATTTCTCTATAACTTATACTAAAAGAAATTATAATAGAATTGAAACTAAGGGTGGTATGAAACTTACCTAATAAGCTACCGGTTGGAAGTGTCTTCTAATCTTTCAAAAATTGATGCTGTAGTAGCTAAAGCCCTTTCCTCTTCTACTTTTCATGTTTTACCTCATTTTTCTTCTGAATGCATGAGCTGATTCATGACTTATCAGGTCACATTATGGTCTATGTGCCACGGTATAGGTAGCTTGTACTGCGGTGTGTGGCATAATGAGGAAAATCCTTACGACGCACACACACTTTGTTCCAAAACGTGGTTCTTCCACCCATATCTATTCATTCAATACTCCATTAAGTCGAAATACCATACTTTCATCCAAAATTTTAATCATTTACTAATTACTAATTTACTCCTACTTAGCAACTAGTTACAGGATTAGAAAACAAAGATGTTACACCATGGCAGGTAGTCTATGTGCCATGTGCCATATGCCAAGGTGCATTACACCATTTTAACAGCATTGTTATTGTCATATGATAACAATTAGGATGAACTTCTAATGCATCCTATTTTCCCATCCGACGTTCGATTGAGGTAATCTAGATATCTACAAAGAGCTTTCTCCTAGCTCTAGCTAATGGTACTGATTTGACAATCATAACATTTTTCAATTAAAATTTAGACACCTATTTCAAACTCACTCCTTTTCAATTTTACTACACAACTTGGGTAGCCAATTCACATTTGAAGTGCCAAAAGCAAAATTCACACCCTAAACCATACTCAAAAGACCATAACGAACTTGTACAATACACCATATTACAAGCTTAATACTTTAAACATATTTTCAATGCTCAACCCTTTAAACATAAAAATAGAAAGGGGGAGCCATAATTTCATCTATCATTATACCAAATTAACATAAATTGTATATTTACTCACCTCTTACTTGTACTAGTATTTTGGGCCTATTTTAAAATTCACAATGAATACATATGCAGTCTCAGGGCCTAAAATACACAACATAATTTAACAATCTCATAGTGCAAGTAACCCAAAACTTGCATTTTCCCTAGTTAGCAATTTCATGCAAGATTATATAGAATAATAATAAAAAAGAAAATGAGGCCTATAGATAAGATAGTACCCAACGCCTTAGACTATTTCCTTCTATCTTACCTCGTTGAGTTAGCTCGTGTAATATTGAAGAGAAAGGGCCAAGTAAAATTACTCAGTAACTAAGTTCCATGTAACTTATAATAATGTATGTTGTAATGTCTACCTTACCAGGACAACACTCAAACACATCGTTGTGACAACCTAGATTAATTAAAATCTCAATTAAAAGTTATCATAACATAAGGTTTTAAAAGTAATTACTTTAAAACACTAGGATCCTAAAAAAAACCCTTTTTTAAAAGTTGTTTGAGCTTAAACTATAGTTGAAAATGAGTTAAACAAAG
Source organism: Prosopis cineraria (assembly GCF_029017545.1). NCBI lineage: Eukaryota > Viridiplantae > Streptophyta > Magnoliopsida > Fabales > Fabaceae > Prosopis > Prosopis cineraria. The sequence continues at coordinate 18,031,688 of NW_026555345.1, read as the reverse complement.
TAACGGAAGCATGAAAACACAAGTTACACTTAAAAGCACATTTAAAGCAAAACTGAAAGATTTAGAATTTGCATCGTTCATTGCGGCATAGACCTCATCAGTTGCGGCGAATGGCATAGAGAGCCATGCTCTCGCTGACACATGCACTGCAACACATTCCTACTGTCATGACAATAATGACTATCATAATAGTACCCCGAACCAACTTCCAGAGCGTACCATTTCGCCATCCGATGTTTGATTTGAGCGGATCAAATGTCAACGTGAAGCTTTTTAAGCCTTTAAACTAATGGTACCAATCTCACATTTAAATCTCAACTATTAAAAAGATGGACACCTAAACTCAAAATGGTTTGTTCTTACCTCAAAACACATTCAAAGGTATCCAACTCACACTACTAAATGCCATTAGCTCTAGAATTACTTTAACCACCTCAAATAGACCACACACAATACACATGGCCAATTATATCACATAAATAACCATCCATACTCAAACTGATCACCAAATCCTTAATTTTTAACAATACAAAGGGATAGATCAAATTCAATATAAATGTAGTTTTGGTCAATTCAACATATAAATCATCACAAATATGTCACTTGTACTGGAATTTTGGCCGAACACACTCATTTAATCACAATCACTATAAGTTTAAGTTGATAAATCCTCATACAAGATCACAAAATAATGTCATGATCCTAAGTTAGAAAAATATATATAAAACAGTAGTTACAAAAAACCAAAGTGACAAGAAAGAAGAGCAATACAAATGAGCTCTTCACTCTTTGATTGTCCCTTCCTTTCCAATGATATATAATTTGTTAGATTTGAAGTTATATTGAGTGAGTTATAACCTTATGAAGTTCTATGCAGTGGAGCCTTCCAATACATGTGTGAATGAAACTGGTACATAATCCTGAAATGTCCTTAAAATTGTAATATCCTAAATTTCAATCCAAAAAAATTAGTTGCTAATCAGGGGTAAATTAATAATTAGTGGATTGATTGTGATCAAGATGTCCAGTTAATATTTTATGTTGGTTGGTTGTTATGTTAATAAAATTGAAGGGTAGAATGGCAGTTCAGGATGAAATGTATGAGCAAAAGTGAGATTGAACTCACTATGCCATGCATCGTGACACATTTCATAGATTTCACTTAAAGCTGATGTGACAGCTTGTGAAATCAAAAGAGAAAGTGGTGGAACATGTATTTGAGAGGAGGAGCAATTCATCTCTATTAAGGCAAGCATTATTTGACTATCGAGAGTCTGCTTCAGCTAGTAACTAGTCTGGTAAGTATCGTGCAGCATTGAGCTTTATTTCTACCCTATTTTCATTGAATTTGATTAGTTGAGAAATCAAATTAGGAAGTTTTAAAGTATTAGAATGTAAGAGGAAGGTTTAAAACTAGCTTTCAAATATAAAACTAAGGTTTTGTGATTAGTCTAGAGTTGCATGGTTAAACCTTGAAGATTTAGGCTCAATTAGCTTAAGAAGTTAGGTTAAAAATGGTGAAATTAGGTGAATAAATGAGTTAGGAAGTTGTTATGGTCATTTAAAGAGTCTATAAGACTAATAACTATAGATAGTGGATTTATGAATTTGAAAAGTATTAACTGAACCATTTTATGAGTTAAGGGATTCAGTTTAGCCAACTTAATAACTATATTGAGTATTAAGAATTGACTGAGGGACACTTCATTATATAGATTAAGCACTTGTGATGTTGCTCGTGGGAATCTATACTCTGAGGAATTCAATATGATTGGTAACCCTTAGTAATAAGGGTAAAAGACAATTGGAGTAACCTTTTTACTTATTCATTTGTAAAATTATTTATAAGTATTTTTGTATAACTATGTGCATTGTGTTATGAACTGATAGAATAGTAGTATTGTGAAAGAATATGTATATGCATGTGTGAGTATGGATTGAAAGCTATGAGATGAGACATATGCATAGACATGTGCATAATCTACTAGTATACCCTAGACTAAGGTAGGGGATCACGACCCTACTCTGTGTAAGTCTAGGAAGTCTTAAAGGTCTTGAGCGTAGAGCTTGACATCTCCATGATAGACTTAAGATAAATGATCTATAAGTGTATCCTGGACTAAGATGGTCATGGTCATACTCTATGTAAGGCTAGGAAGTCCTGAAGGTTTTGAACATAGGGCTTAACTTTACCATGATGTACCTAGGGGACTACCCATACATGAAGGATACTTAGTCTGAATAGTAGTATGGTGGGCCTTCTTTTATGAAAGACTGAAAGTCTTGGTCTAAGCATAAAGATTGATCTACTCGGTGGAACCAAGAATACATGAATAAGAGCATGATGAATGGATGAGAATGAATTCTTGTATATGTATATTATGTTGCTTTTACTCAAACATATGCTACTATATCTTTTATTTATGATTTTGCTTACTAATTGGTAATTAGATTATATTCGAGTTACTGGGACATATGTCTCACTCTGTTTCCTTTGTATACAAGTGAAGAGGGCACGAGAAAATTGAAAAAGGAAGTGAGGAAAGAGTAGGTTCACTTGGTAGTGGTGTGACTACCAATTATGTATAATAAATGTATAAAGTTGTATTTAGAATTTGAGTTGCCAACTAGGATACGTAAGTATATGTGAATATGAAAATATAAATGTGGATATGAATTGTTGTTGAAAACTTGCTTGCATATATGATGTTGTATCTCACTAAGGATGCCCTAATGATGGGTATGTGGGCAGGCTTGATGCAATCCATGTAAGCATATGATATTATGTAACTTGTTTCACTCATAGATATGTGAATTGAATGTGTAATTATATGTATATGTGAGAACTTGACAAAAATGATGAGGTGAAGTCTTATTTAGAAGAGTTGAATATATTATGATTCCCAACCATATTTTGAGATAGACCCTTATATGTAAGAGTTGGATAATTGAAAGTAGAACAAGTCTATGTGTATATGTGTTATTTAGATTGTGCTTCATATAAGTCTACAAGTATGTAATGTGACATTGAGAGGTCAATATGAGTAATTGATGTGATATATGTGATTAAAAGTGTTAATTAGGTGTATATGGTCCTTTTGGACTTAGTTTAAATCCTGAAGTGGTCTAATAGGACAAAAATGAGAATTAAATATTTAAGGTACAAGATTTGAAAGAAAAAATAGCTTTTTGCACCCAGGTGTCCCATTTTAGGTTAGACTATTAGATTGAGTCTGAACTTATCTCATTAGATAGAATTTGTTATAAGCTTCGTGTGGGCACTTGAATCACTCTAATCAGACATTGGATGTGAAAATGGAGTGCGGTAGAAGTTCATCTTCTGAATTACCATGTGTTGCAGTGCATGGCACAAAGAAAAATTGAGCACATTGCTCTGTACTACATGCTGCAGTACATAGCCCTTTTTCAAGGAAAAGATGCTGTGTTTTATTGAGTCTTTGAATTGTATTTGTACTTTCGTCAGCCCTCTTATTTGAATTGATTTATAAGAACTCAGGATCCTGCATTTTGAAAGCAAATCAAGGACTATTACTTTGATGTCATGTGATTATTGTTTGATGATTGTGTTAGGAATGGTAAAGTCTGGATTGTGTGGGGACTTTATAGAAATGCTTTAATGTCTACTTCAAGCATGAATCCTCACTACATCCATAAGTGAATCAGCCTCCAGAAGCCTTATTTTCATTGAATAGCTTATATAATCTAATTCAAGTATGATTTGTAATGTGCTTAGGTGTAATTTTTTACCTAAAGAAGCTAAGTGTTTCTATCATTCAATCCACACTTGAATCCACTATGGTTCTACATGTGATTTGTTACATTAGTAAAGAATGTAAATTCTATATGATAATCCATGCTTGAAAGACAAGAACATTCAAGCTTGATTTGTCATCCCATATGGATTGGAATTTTTGCCAGCCATTTTGAAGCTTAAGAGCGAAGAGCATTAAAGCTTGATTTGTCACTTGGGTATACTGATTGACATTTCAAACTTGAGTTAGAAATGATTCATACTTGATTTGTCACCTATGCTTGACGTTTCAAACTTGAGTAAAAAATGATCCATACTTGATTTGTCACTTAGGCATAGTACATGACATTTCAAGCTTGAATCAGAAATGATTTGCACTTGATTTGTCACTTATGCATGTGAAATGTCTATTTCATGCATGAATGGGTTTACTTCAAGCTTAAAGCGTTACCAACAACTATAATCACTATACAATGGCTATAAACAGTCATTTTATATCTGTAACACCTATTTCACATCCTAGGCTATAAATATAAAAAGGGGAGTATGATTAGAAGTCATTGAGTTGTGAGATTTTCATTCTTTGTACTCTTATTACATGAAAGTCATTGTACTTGAGCCAATATCATTTATATATTCATCATTTGAGTATTAGAGCTTTATTGTACTTATCATTACTCTTAGAGAAAGTTCAACTAATTGATTTACATATTCAAAATCATTGTAAAGGTGAGGGAGAGTTATGGTTGTACTATAGTGGCAACCACTTACTTAAGCTTGTGTTATAGTGAAGAAATCTCAAGTAGTTGCTTGGGGACTAGATGTAGACTCAACTAGTGGAGTTGAACTAGGATAAATAATAGTTTGTACTCTCTCTTCCCTTTTCTCTTTATATTTCCAACAACCTTAATTTGTGCTATGTTTTGGTGTCGAAAATAAAATTTAATATATTTATATGCACTTATTCAAATTTACACTTAGAGATTGTTTCTAAACATTCTTACACACATTGAGCTTGCAAAAATAACTTTAACATTCTTACAAACAAATTTGCCTAAACTTTTCTTTACACCTAATTTTGCTAAAAAGTATTAAAAGAACCAAAAATTCCATAAACACCTAATTCACCCCCTCTTAGTGTGCTACCATATCTAACATCATAACATGCATAATCACACCTTTCTTATATCCTCCTTATGTTTCTGACATGAAACTGTGGGCTATAACATGCTGAGATTATCTATAAAATGAGACTACCTTAGCTATTCATGTTTAAGAGGCTACCTGACTGATAAGAAACATTATTTCCACACTTTATCCACTCATTTAAGACCCATTTTCATGTTATATTCTCTCCATTGTTCTTCATTTTTCTAGCACTCTAACCTCCATTTCTAGCCATCAAACCTCCAAAAAATCTACATCATTCTTCATCCCTCACCTTGCTTGTCCCTTTCCTTCCATTCTCACAAGGATCTAAGCTTAATTTCTTTATCCAAGCTTTCACAGAGTTTGGCCATGTGGTGTTCTTCCTAGGGTTCTTAAAGATGAAGATGGTTGGCCAAGTTTCTTAGTAGAATCCTAGAGAGATGAAGATGGAGGATGAATTTAGAGCTTCACATGGCTAAGTTTCTTTTGTTTCCTATTCTCTTATATGTTAACTTGATGGTTAGATGTCTTAACCTAGAGTTTGAACATCATGGCTTGTAAATTCTAATGTGAATTTGATCTTAATTCAAAGAGAAGAGGATTGTGTTGTTAAATTCTTTCTTTGGTTTCTATGATGATTTTGGCCTCTATATGTTAGACACATAATCTTGTATTTTTCATTTAATAAAATACATGTGTTGATGTTACATAGTCTTGTGATGTTAATGCTTGTGATGTTGAGTAGTTTTACATAATCTTGTGGTTGCTCAATTTCTTGTTTGGCCGTGGCATTTGAGAGGAGAGTTTGATTGATTCACTTGGCTAATCTTTGCACCAATTGGTTAATTGAACCAAGAACTTTAATCTACATTTAGCTTAATCACAAGAGGATATTGATTCCAAAATCAACTAATCTCTAGGGTTCCACATTCTTGAAAAAGAGAAGTCCACACCATCCACTTTAGTTAGCATTTTTAATTACTTGTCAACTAAGTAATTAGGTAGTGTACTTTTCACATTAGATAGCCTTTTTTTGTTGAACTCAAACTATTCCTTGGGAGATGACCTGGGTTAGCCCTATATTATATTAGGGTTAATTCTAGTTTTATTTTGAGGATTAAGCAACAAAATCACTCAAAATTTGGAATCATTGTTGGGGGATATATGTTTGCATTTAATTTTGAGGTTGTTTAGTGCTTAATTTACATTTTGTGTGTTTCTAGAAAATTTTGTAAAAAATTAAAAAAATTTATGTTATGTGTTTTTCTTAGTGTGTTTGTGTGTTTTGCTTTCAATTTTGAAAAAAAAAATTCACATCTTAATGTGTCTAGTATAGAGTTTGATAATACTCTATTTCCATTGTCTTTATCTTAGAGTTTTGACTTGAAATTCATTTTATTTGAAATCTACACTTGTTAGCTTTAATTTAAAATTGGTTTGGTCAATTTTGGACTTAAGGATTGTTCTGTGCATTTTCTACTAGCTATCAAGGTCCTAGGAGCCCTTACAAATGATTTCAAAACCTTAAGGCAATTTTGAGTCAGAATATCTCTCACATTGTGTGTCCAATTTATTTGGTTCTAGTTTCATATTTCCCCTTATTGTCTTGGCTTTATTTTTTGTGTTTAACATTTGCTTTGATTTTTCCTTTATCTTGTTGGAAAGTTTGTTGGAATCTTAGAAGGTTTTTTGGATGAAATCTTGTTTCTCCAGAATTATAGACTAACTTGTAAACAATTATGGGAATGATTAGGAGAGAATTTTGAGCTGAAATTTTTATATCATTATCTTGTATCTCTTTTATCTCTTATAAAATTTTTAGGCAAATTTCTTGTGTCGATTTGTTGTTAAAAAATATAAAAGCTCACTATCTCTAGAGAGCTATTTGAAGGATTTCCAACACAATCCTAGCTTTTTGACTTGAGCATTTATAACTCTTTCCTCTTTTAACTTTAATGATCTTTTCTATATCTGATCAATTGATTGTTGTTGATTTTTTTTAAAAAGAAAAAAATTCCCTTATTCTTTTGTGTGTTTGAGTTGTCTCTTTGTGTTTTACATTCTAGCATAGCTTGTCCTTTGTTCTTGATTCTCTTGAGTTTGAATTGTGCATGGCCCATAGAAAACATACCTCTTTTGTTGAATTAGATCTAGAAATTGAAAAGACTTTTTGGTAATTGAAAAGATCACAACCTATTCTTGATTCTCATTTGGTTTGTAATTCAATAATGGAAGGTAAACTAGGGCATGAACATGTGCATAATGAGGGCCATGGGAATGGTAATAGTAATGGAAATGGGCATGAGCATTTGCATGACAATAGCCATGTTAATAATGAGTTTGAGGGCTTGCATAATCCTAGAGAGGAGTTGAGCATTAGACAATTAACTTAACTAAAATTAGCATGATAACCCTTATGGTTTGTATGTCCCTACTAATGTTGAGTTTGAAATTAAACTCTCTTTGATTAATGCATTGCCAAAGTTTTATGGGCTACTGGGAAAGCATTGTCATAGGTTTTTGCATATCCTTTATTTGGTTTTGATACTATGAAGCCTCTGCATGTTAAAGTTGATGATGTTCATGCAAATACTTTTGTTTTCTCTTTTGAAGGTTTAGAAAAGGAGTGGTATCTCAATCTCACCCATGGTTACCATTTTACAAGTTTTAACCTTGGGAGCAATAAAGGGAAAGTGCCAAGCCACAAGTAGTAGGAGTACTAATAGCCCTTCTAATTAGTATAATAAACTTAAGCATTTGTGAATAATGTTTTGCATATAAGTTGCCTTAAGATTGCATTGCATATGATATATGATGCACTTCTACAACTATATGTGTAACTTAGCCCTTGAATGTGTAATTGTATGATATGTGATGAATTTTATTAGTAAGGGCTAAGTTACTATTTCAAGTGCATGTTTGTATGGTTGGAAGTGATAAATATGTGTAAATTGACCAAGTCATTATATATGTGTATAAATGTGGAAATAGCCTTAATGTGCGTAATAAAGGATGATTTGGTTGCTAAACTTGTGTGTACATGTGATTTTGGTAATATATGTGTTTAATCAAGTATAAAATATCCCACTGGTCATGGTCAAAGCCTTAAAAGTGACTAATGACATATGGTTTCATATTGGGATGCTTGGGTGAGTGATAATGAAATATCAAATTGAAATGAAACTTATGTCATCAATTAGATTTTAAAACAAGTCTTATGTGGGCACTTAAATCATTCCAATCAGATATTATATGAGGAAATGGTGCATGTAAAAAATTTGTATTAATAGGCTTGTGCCTTAGTACCACATGTCATGGCACATGTCTCACATGTTGTAGCTTATGGCCCAGCTTAAAATTACTATTTTATACTTGTTTTCTTATTATATGATATCTGTGTAAATTGTACGCTTCTACTGAGTATTGGCATATACTTTTGAATGATTTTAAAAGGTTTTTAGGAGATTTTAGGGATCCCAATTTTTTCTAGAAGTTATTTGATATTAAAATATTAAATGGATTGATTTTGGTGTTTTAAGAGCTTCAAGACTCCTAACTATGGTCGGGTGCATTATAAGTGTAGGTAATGTTGAAAAGGATATTATAGCCAAAAATCCAACATGTCTACCTTTCAAGAGTAAAACATGGATGTGTGTGTCTAAGTTTGTCCACCTTTCAAAAGATATGGAATTGAGTAAGTTAATGGGTGTAGGGATTGCCAAAGATCTTAGAAAATAGCTTGGCATCCCTCTATTTCATAATAAAGCCTCCTCAAGTCACTTCAAGCCCAGTTTAAGTAAGGTACAGAAGAATATGTCCAGTTGGAAAGGCAGATTTGGGAGAAAGATTTGAGTTTCCAAAATCAATATTTTATCTTAAAACATTGCTAGAACTTGGTGAATAACAATGAAGCTCTTAGGGTTAAAGTTTTGAATTCTAAATACAACTATGGTGATAAGACTCTACCATTAGTTTGCAAGAGGAGGCACTCTTTTAAGACCTAGAAGAGCATAAACAAATTTTGGCATAAATTCCTAGATGGCATTGATAGGCATTATATCCCAAGAAGAACTTTTAATTTCTGGTTTGATAATTGGTCATCCATGAATATGCCTCTAGTCAGCCTCATTTGAAACTATAACCCCTTGTGAATCTTGAGGAGGGAATTAATGAATTCATTACTATGTATGGTGATTAGGACAAGAAAAGGATGAAATGGCTCCATTACTCTTTTATTGGTTGAGTCACTACCACTAACATACCTGGTAAGATGAGAAGGAGAGAAAAATATATTTAAAAGCCATCCATAAATGCCTCTTTTGATATTCATTCTGCCTGTGACTTTCTTTCTACAAATGCAACACATAAACAAGATAACTGGCCTAACTTCATGCAACAAGATTGTCTCAAGTAGATTAGATAGAACTCAAGAGTATCACTAAGGTCCAATTTCACAAAGAGTCTATGATGGTAAATTATTTTTACCTACATGTGTCAGGAATTGTTGACTGTAAGATGTAGAAACTTATTTGATGAGCAAGAGCAAAGTTCCTTACTTGATTCTAACAATTTTTTTTGAAAGCTCTAGCAGCTTAAAGCTGACACTTACAAAAAAAAAAAGCTTTTCACATCACTTTTTTAAGGCATTTCACTTCATTATTATGGGAGACATAGATTAGGGCGACTTAAAAAGTTGTATTATCCATAGTACTTTTATGAGAGATGTCAATAAGATAAACCACATTGCTTTTTGGAAAAAGAGATGTGGTTTCTAGAGAAATCATAACACTTTTTAAGTATAAAAGTGACATGTATAATATAAACTACACCCCTTTATAGAAAAGTGACATTTTTTATTTTTTTAAATAGATATTCAATATTTTTCTTTACAGCCAAATTAAACCAACAAATTATCATAATGGCAAGTACCTAACATATACAACCAGAGTGTCCAACAAGCAACAGTAGCAACATAAGCATATACCAATGGAACACTAAAAATATTATCACCTATTCAAGCGTTCAATATTTACAATCAAAGTCTAACAAATTACCATAATATTCTAAGTAGAATTTATGTCTATCTAACTTTTTTTCCATAAACCTAGCTAAAATCTTAACTATAATGAAGGAACTATAAAATTTGGACTATAAATAGCTCTTGAAGAAATTAACCTACCAAACTATTTTGAATGTCATTTATCTCACCACTAGTATAAGGGTACTCACTCTAAAAAAAGATGCAAATTTTTATAAGATTTTCATTATATCTATAAAATTTTAAAGCCTTATACTCCCAAAATTTTCATTGAGATTAAATAACTGCATACCAGGTCTATTGGTACTTTGTACTCCCTATTTATCGGTGGCACTGGATAAATCAAAATCAAATTATAAGCATAAACAAAAGATATATGAAATGATTGTAGATGAAAAATATTGAATAAAAATTACTCACCTTTGAGAATATCCATGTTGGTAGGTGTAACATTCTAATTTCTTAATCCTATAATTAGCTATTAATTTGAGGTAAATTGATAATTAGTAAAGGATTAGAGATTTGGATGGTTAGTTGTTGATTTGCATCCTTTGGATGTTAAATAGACAAATATAGGTGCAAGGACTGTGTTTCGAGGTGAAGTATGTGCATTACATCTTGGAGCCATTACAAATTGATCTTGAGCCTCCACCTAAGATGCTTGGAATGAAGATGATAATGAGTAGCTACATGTTACTCCTCAAAGATGAAAATTTCAACTTCAAGAGCTTGTGGAGATTTAAACTAGGTTGTATCTTCTTCACCCTTTCTTTTTACTTTACTTTGCTTTATGCTTTGATTTGTTGATTGAGTAAATTACAAGTGTGGGGGAGATGAACCTAGTGGGAAAGTTAGAGTTTATTTGTTTTATTTGACTTCTTTGTTTTGTGTTTTAGTTTGAAAAAAAAAAATTTCTGGACCACACTTTTGTTATGCATTCATTATTGATCTCACCTTATTTTATCACTAGTCTATAAATACATTGAGGACAATGCATGATTTAAGTGTGGGGGAGAGAAATAAACATTTTTTTTTGTTTGTTTGGTTTTGTTTGTTTTGTTTGTTTGGTTTTGCAAAAAAAAAAATTTATTAAAAAAAAATAAAAAAAAATTGCTTTGTTTTGTTTTGTTTGAGGTTACTTAATTACCTAGCTCTTGAATGGATATTTTGATTCTTGAGATGTGGTAATTTTTAGGATTGAATAGGTGTGAAGTGAACATTCTTTTACCTTGAATTAATGGATTACAGTGGCATATTACCCTTTCATGGAAGAGGCTAAACACTCATGTGTGATTAATTCCTTAGTGATGTTACCCTCTAGAATTTGTTTCACTTCTTAATTAAGACCATATATCTTGCACTTGTTTGATAGGAGATGAGAGATGGCATTCATAAAAAATAGCCAAGAGCCAAATAGCCAACCTATTATTATTTATTATCCTTTGTTAGCCACTTTGAGCCTTTGGTTTGATTCTTAAAAAAAAAATATTCACCCTATTTTTCCCCAAGGAATGCATGTTACACTTTTATATGTCTTTTTAATATTCATTGCATGTCCTAGATCAAATGAGTGGATGCTTATTATCATTTCTCTATCCATTACTTCCATTGTTTTCAAAGAGTTAGGGGCAACCAAAAAAAAAAACAACAAAGATAGATTTGAAAAAAAAAAAAATATAGTCAAAAAGAAAAGAAATAAAGTTGCTAGAAAAAGAAAAAAAAAAGAAGAAGAAAAAAAAAAGAAAAGAAAGAAAAAAATAAAAATAAAAATAAAAAGTTGCCTAGCTCATCCATTCCATTTGTTTTATTATTTCTTATCATTTCTTTCCATCCTCATTGTGTTAAGGTGTTCACTCAATTGAGTTAGGTTATGCTTTGCATATTAAGGGGATATATCTTGATTTAGCATTATTTTGATGCTAACCCTATTTTTTTTATATACATGCATTTCTTAGACATCCTTTCATTACCTATATCACAACCTAATAAAGTCCATTTGATTCTTGATTGCAAGTGCTATTTAGTGATGGAGATGTAGAAGGGTTACAAATTCATAGTAGGGTTTATCCTAAGAAATTTTGAGTGAAATTTAATACCTTATACACTTTGAGTGATGAGAGCAAACACTTAACCTAGAGAGGCTTACTCTTTGACATTGATTCTTGGTAACAGTTTGTTTGTGATGTGCATAATTCTTTTATAATTATTGCCACATTGATTGATAATTTGTAGAAGTTCATGAGCTAGTATTTTAGTGACTTGAAACAATGTTTTTCTCTTATTTCTTTGTCTTATAGTTTCTTTTGGGACCTTTTTCACTTGATTTTGCCCGGAGTGCAAAAGCTAAGTGTGGGGGAATTGATAGAACACATTTGTTACCCACTTTTATTTGTCAATTAGGACCATTTTATTAATTATTTATCACCTTCAAGTGCACACATTGCATTAGATTTGGAACTTTGCCTAAGTTTCTAAGATCAGTGCACTAGGGGCATTTTGGTCCAAAAAATGAACTTTTGAGAAAATGTACAAGAAAAATTGACAAAGTACATTTTATGTCCAGTTGATGAATGGTGAAATTATATTTTTAAAATTCATTTTATTTTGGGAGTAATTAAATAAAAAAGTCAACACTTTCTTAAGTGTCTTAGTTTGTCCTAGTTTTTGGTTTGCCTTTGTGTGAAAATTTTTATATAATTTTGTGCAGCCTGAAACTTGGTTAATTTAATAAATTCCCCCTTCTAAATATGAATTTAATTCTGGACACGAATTAGATTTTATTATATCATATGGTATTTAATTGAATTATGTGATTTATGTGACATAGGTGGCATGTGACTTGTGCATCAATTGGACAATTGAGGTCAACACTCCTTGAGGTCAATGGCTGAAGGTTTGCACGTGAATTATGATTATTTTGAGAGGTTAAATCAGCTAAAATGATGTGGATGACACATGGGAAATTAGGCACACATTGGAATCATCTACAAACCAATAGGAAGTTGCCACCTTGCAAGTGTGACAAGGCTCCCATTTACATTTTAATTTCTTTTTTCCTTATTTTAATTAAGCTTCAGCTGATGGGAGACACCAAGGAGCACACCATTTTAAGCCTCAAATGGGATCCAACACATATCTCATTCATCTTCCACATTCTCTCTCTCTTGTTTATAGTGTTCTTCATTTTCTCTCTTTTGTTCTTCATTTTCCAGCATCCTAACCTCCCTTTTTCAGCCACCAAACCTCCACAAAACTCATACCATTCTTCTCCTCTCTTCATTTTCGTTCCATCCCTTCCATTTTCACAAGGATTGAAGCTCATTTCCATCATTCAAGAGCTATGGAGTTTGGTCTTCACAAGCAATCACTAGGGTTCTTGAAGATGAAGATTGGCTAAGTTTCTTTGTGGAATCCTAGAGAGATGAAGATGGAGGATGAGTCTTGAGCTTCAAATTGGCTAAGTTCTTTTGTTTCCTATCCTCTTCTCTTTTTACTAGATGGTTAGATTCCTTAATCTAGGGTCTAATCATCTTAGCTTATAAATTCTAATTTGAATTTGATGTTGATGTAAAGAGAGAGGATTGTTTCATTTAATTTCTTCCTTGGACAGCCATGACTGAATTTTGCCACTCTTTGTTTGGCACATAATCTTGTGTTTTTCAATTAGTGAATTTCTTGTGTTAATATTGCATAATCTTGTGGTGTTAATGCTTGTGTTGTTGAGTAGCTTAACATAATCTTGTGGTGTTAATGCTTGTGTTGTTGAGTTGCTTGACATAATCTTGTGGTTGCTCAATTTATGTGTTTGACCATGGCTGTTGAGAGAGGATTTTGAGTGAATCACTTGGCTAATGTCTTCACCAATTGGTTAATTGAACTAGGGACTTTAATCTAAGACCTAGGGAGGTTAACTAATTAGGTTAATTGGCTTAGGATAATTTTCTTAAGTCATGACAGCTTTAGTCAAGAGGAAAGGGAAGCTAAACTTAGCCTAATCATGAGAAGATAATGAGTCCAAAATCAACTAATCTCTAGGGTTTCATTATTGTAAAAAGGGAAGTTCATTTCACTCACTTTCACTAGCATTTTAATTACTTGCATATTAGGTAATTAGTTTAGATAATTAGCTAGATAACTAAATTCCTACAAACTTTGGTTGATTTATTTCACTAGATAACTTTTAATTAGACTTAAAACCATTCCTTGGGAGATGACCTAGGGTTGGCCCTATATTGCATTAGGGTTAGCTTTAGTGTAATTTTGAGGATAAGCGACTAATTTCCTATCAATGACATACTGATATATTTTAAGGATGAGGAAGAGCATGCAAGGCATTTGAAAACCATGCTAAGGAGTCTGAGATAACCACTTGTATGCCAAGTTGAGTTAATGTGAATTTTGGAAATGAAAATGCAATTTCTTAATCATATGGTATTAGCTGAGGGTATTTCAATAGATCCCTACAAGATGGACGCAGTGTTGTAGTGGGAATAGCTAGGTTTAATAATCAAGGTACGAAGTTTTCTGGGTCTGGCTAGATATTATTGAAGATTCATTCAAGGATTTTCCTATATTGCTATTCCTTTAACTCAGGTAACGAGAAAGCATTAGCCTTTCATTTGGATGAAAGGTGTGAAGCTACCTTTGTGAAGCTTAAAGAAAAGCTAACCTTAGTACCAGTTTTAATTATTCCTAATCCACAATTACCTTATATGGTTTATACAAATGCTTCTTTGAAATGTCTAGGATGTGTGTAAATGTAAGAAGATCAAGTTATGGCATATGTATCTAGATAGTTATGACCTTATGAGGAGAGCTACCCAATACATGGCTTGGAGTTAGTAGTTATGGTTTTTGCTCTTAACATTTGGCAACATTATCTCTATAGTATAGAGTTTAATGTGTGTAGTGATCACAAGAGTTTAAAATATCTTATGGATCAAAAACAGCTTAATATGAGGCAAAGGCAATGGATGAAGTTCTTGAAAGATTATAATTTTGAGTGTAAGTACCATCCAGAAAAAGCTGATGTAGTAGTAGATGTGCTAAGTCAAAAGTTACTACATGTAGCTGGATTGATGGCTTAAGAACACCAGTTGTTGTTATCTTTACTAGAAGTATAGCTTGAGCCATTAGATTACACTTTGAATATCATCCACTCAACAACTATTTCTAATGAGTTCTAGAAAGAAATATGAGAAGCTCAATTGAAAGATAAATTTTTATCCAATATTTAAGAAGATATAAAAGAGGGTTGCACTACTTTGTTCTAGTTCAGTGATGACGATTTCGTCCTATACAAGGACCAAATCTACATACCTGTAAATGAGGTAATTAGAAAAATAATTTTAGAAGAAGCTCATTGGAGCAAATATATGATGCATCCTAGTGTAATCAAGATGTATCATGACATGAAGAAGCATTAGTAGTGGTAAGGAATGAAGAGGGATATTATTGAATTTGTAACCTGGTGTGTTATGTGTCAAAAAGTGAAGATTGAGCATCAATGACCAACTGAGATGCTTCAACCACTAAAGATTCCCCAATAGAAGTAAGACAGCATCTCAATAGACTTCGTGTCTGGTTTGCTAAGGACTCAATTAGATATGACTCTGTGTGGGTTATTATGGATAGGCTAACAAAGTTGGTGCACTTTTTACTAGTAAAGACCACTTATGATATGGAAAAATACATAGAGGTATATGTAAAAGAGGTGGTAAGACTGCTTGGAGTACTAAAGGACATAGACTTAGATCAATATCCTCAGTTTACTTTGAGGATTTGGAGAGCATTGCAAAAGGCTATGGGTACTGAATTGAGGTTTAGTACTTCTTATCATCCATAGATTGATGGATAGACTGAGAATACGATATAGACTTTAAAGGATATGCTCCGATCATGTGCCCTCAAATAGTGAAGGAAGAGGAATTTCATACTTTTAGGCAGGGAGACTTGGATGAAGAAGAGTTCATAAGGAGGTTCAATGACCTATCGGTTTATTCCACATATCTTTAGCATAGTAGTAATTCAAATGAAAAGCTGAGAGATTACTTAAAAAGATGAGACATGAGTATTGCCAACAAATAGCATTGCTTGATGTGGCTATATACAAGGAAATGTGCCATAAGCTGAGAGTAAAAGCTAGGCATGGCAGAGAGGCAGACGCTTAGAGGAGGTGAGATAGTATGGGGAGGTTTTCATCTCCTTTATGTTCAACTAGTGGAATTTTGAACAGGCTTGGGTTCAGTGCTGGCAGTTCCAGTTTTTCTGGAAGGAGAGGTTTTAGTAGAGGATCACAATCTCAACCTATGCATAGAAGGCCTATATGGAGAGGTGGAGTGTGAGAATTGGGCCTCCATAGTCTTTAAGGAAAATGTCAAATGTTCCAGCTCTAATTCTGAGTACTAAAAGGATACCCCAGTGCAACATATATGACAGATCTCATCTAAGAAGATGTTGGGCTTATTACAAGTGTGCAAGTTGAGGCATGTAGCAAGGCAATGCCAGAAAGGTAGAGTTGAGGGGACTGAGCAAAGATCTACAGTTCCTAGTCCAGTGTTTGTAGTTATGCAAGAAGAGGCTTGAGCATCTCCAAACCTAATTAGAGGTATAATTTTTGTATGTGATCATAGAGTAAAGGCACTATTTGATTCGAGTGCCATACATTCTTTTATATTTAAGAGATGTATAGATAGACTAAAATTATCATTGTAAGAATTGCTTGTGCTTATTAAAGTGACGACACCTTCTGGATCGTCTAGTATTACAAGTAGAGCTTGTCAGGATGTGGAGATTCGATTTAAGGATAAAGTTTCCAAGATCAATCTAATTTGTATTCCTATGAGAGGAATAGATGTATTCATTAATAATGCTACACTTGATTATGCCAAAAAAGTGGTTTCACTACCAGTGTTGTATGCCACAGTGGATTCTTTGAAACAACCTAAGTTCCTATCAATAATTAGTGCTGAGAAGTTACTGATAAGGTTGTGATGCCTATATGGTATCCTTTACAGTTAGTACGGTGTATGATGGTGGAATAGAGAAGATTGAGGTTGTAAGTGAATTCCCAAAAGTGTTTTTATATGTAATGGCTAGATTATCTCTTAAAAGGATAGTTGAATTCTCAATTGATTTGGTTCTTAAAACCAAACCAATATAAAAAGCCCCTTATAGAATGTCACCTTTAGAATTGGTTGAATTAAAGAAGTAGATTGAAGACTTATTAGAGAAAGGATTCATCAAACTAAGTGTATCACCTTAGGGATCACTAGTGTTGTTTATGAGGAAAAGTCTACATTTTTGTATAGACTATCAACAATTGAATAAGGTGACTGTAAAGAACAAGTATCCTTTACTAAGGATAGATGATCTTTTAGATCAATTGGCTAGTGCTTTAGTTTTTTTTTTAAGATTTACTTAAGGTTAAGGTATTATCAGTTGAGAGTTAGTGCAGTAAATGTACCCAAGATAGCATTCAGAACTTGGTATGGTCATTATGAGTTTTGGTTATGCCATTTGGTTTAACCAATGTGCCAGTAGTGTTTATGGACTATATGAACCAAATCTTTAGACTGTACTTAGATCAGTTTGTAATAGTCTTCATAGATAATATCCTGATCTATTATGAAAATGAAGAGCAACATGTGAAGCATTTAAGAATAGTGCTTCAAATTTTGAAAGACAAGAAGTTGTATGCCAAGCTCAGTAAGTATGACTTTTGGTTAAGAGAAGTCTAATTCTTGGGACACATGGTGTCAGCGGATGGAATTTTTATGGATCTTCATAAGGTTGATATAGTATTGAAGTGGGAACGTCTTAACTTAGTCACAGAAATATGTAGTTTTTTAGAATTAGCTGGGTATTATTGATGATTTATCCAGGAATTTTCTCAAATAGCTTCTTCTTTGACTAAGCTAACATGAAAAGATCAACCTTATATTTGGGATAACTAATTTGATATGGAATTTCAACAGTTGAAAGAGAAGTTAACTACAATACCAGTGTTGATTATCCCTAATCCAAGTTTACCTTACGAGGTATATATAGATGTATCTTTGAGAGGTCTTGGTTGTGTTTTGATGCAAGACACTCGAGTTGTAGCTTATGCTTCTCAATAATTAAGACCATATGAAGAAAATTATCCTGTGCATGATTTAAAGCTTGTAGCAGTAGTGTTTGCTCTAAAGATTTGGTGCCATTACTTATAGTGCAGTGTTTATTGTGTTTAATAACCATAAGAGTCTGAAATATTTAGTAGATCAGAAGGAGCTAAATATAAGGCATAGGAGATGGATAGAGCTTCTTCAGAATTACAACTTTAAATTAAAATACCATCCGGGTAAAGCTAATGTGGTTGCTGATGCATTGAGCCGGAAGACTTTGCATATAGCAAGTCTTATGGTAAAGGAGCATAGATTGATGGTGTAACATCTTAAATTTCTAATCCCGTGTTAATGACAGATTAAGAATGAATTAGTAATTTAATATGGGATTAGGATTCTAAGTGGTGAAGTATTATATTGGCTCATTGGGATGTTATGTCAATAAATATGAGTAGAAGAGTAGAGTCCCAAAGCAGAGCGTGTGAGCATG
Organism: Prosopis cineraria; assembly: GCF_029017545.1. NCBI lineage: Eukaryota > Viridiplantae > Streptophyta > Magnoliopsida > Fabales > Fabaceae > Prosopis > Prosopis cineraria. Next base: position 18,013,134 of record NW_026555345.1, on the reverse strand, counting down.
TGAGGATTTTTCTCATTGTGCCATGCACTACGACAAAGGATAGATGTGCCGCAGCACATGGTGCATAAATCAGATTAATAGAGATGTGCCAACTCATAAAAATAGAAAGGGAGAGCATGAGAGAAGAGGTTTGGCATGGAAAAGAGTGGGAGATCTGCTAGGGCAAGCATAATCAGGAGCAAGGACAGTGTTCTCAACCTATTACTTATCGAATAAGTCATGTACTGCCTTAAACACTAAATCTACCTTATTTTCTCTTAGTTCTAACTAGTGAGAAATTGAATTTGAGAGTTTTAAGGAGTTGATTTCTTAACTTATAGTAATAAAAAGGTTATTCAAAACTGAACTAGTACTTTATGACTGGTTTGGGTCAAACGTTAAAGCTTTGGAACTACAGGCAAGATTTACCCCAATCTAGAGAGAGGAGTGAGAGAAAATTGCTAGAAAATGTTAAAACTTGAAATGAGGGGTAATCAGTGGTAATATGCATAATTGAGTATGAAATATGGATTTGATAGCGATTAAGTGCTTAAATGTGATAATTAGCACTTTTGTCAATAGAGAAATTGACTTTGAATGCCAATTTTATGTAGATTCTAGTGAGTGACGAGTAGATAAGTGAAAAGAGATTTGAGTAAGGAAGTAAAATAGGTAAACTGATAGGGGATGCAGAAGCATAATCATGCTAGTTTAGGGACAAAACCTTAAAACACAACAAAACACACAAGAACAAAAAGAAAAGTATGAAATTTATGATGAAAATAAAGAAAGATGTGAAATAAACAATGGGATAATGATTAAGGAGAAGATCCTTTAAAACACCTGCCTCTAGGAACCTCAACCTTCAAGACACCACAAGAGTTGATCACGCTCTTGATCACACATTTGTTTCTCACACAAGATGCCACCATAAATTACTAAGGCTCATAAGAATTATAAACTCTAAAATAAATAATTTCATTCAACTTCTCTTTCGTTTACAAGAGGGAGCATGCCTAATTTATATAGGCTCATAGAGAAGACTATTTCCTAAAATTAAAACCCTAATTTCCTAATATTAAAAAGGAGAAATAATATAAAATAATGATAAAATATTCAGCCATATAATTTAGGAGATGTGATCCTAAAATTATGGGATTACGAAACTTAGAAATTAATGATAGAATTAATTTTAATCTTTGACTAGACTTAAAATAGGAAACTAAGACTAATCTTGCTCCTTAAGAAAGGGAGTCAAATCAAAGGACTATTAAAATAGAAAATAATTTAAGAGACAATCAAGGAATCATAAAGGATTTAAAATCACACCACCCTTGACTTCTTCACTAGGGTTTCTTGCCTCCTTGCTTGCAAGAGGCTTAACTTGTAGTTTTCTTTGTATTGGGCTAAGGTTTTCATCTTTTGAGCTTGACTCTTCATGAATTTAGATCTTAAGCACATTATACACATATAGATGCTCTCCTTTAGGCTTGAGAGGAGTGCCCCAATGCTCTTCAAGCTCTTGGACTTCTTTCACAAGACTAAACAACGCTTGCTTCATAGCTTTAGTTCGGGCTCTTGTCATTAGACCTCCAATATATTGTAATAGGTCTTTAAGGATGTTGGATTAGAAGTATTGGACTCCTTGCTCCTTGCCTTAGGCTCTTTCCATGTCACTATACTCATGATTACCATGCTCAAGCTTCGTTGCTATTAATGCCATGTCATCCGTGTCATGAGGTCCATCATTCCCTCCCAGTTGGAAAGGATTCATCCTCGAATCTGCAGAATCATATAAAGATAGATCAAAAACATTAAATGTGGCACTAACATTGCCATAAGAGTTAGGTAAATCAATCTTGTAAGTATTATCATTAATTTTTGTTTCAAAACTTGACAAGTTCTATCTCCTCAAGCTTGAAGTTTGGACTTCCTTTGATTAGGAAATCTCTCTTTCCTTAAATGTAACCAAACCCAATCTTTGGGCTTAAAGATCACACGTCTCCTTCCTTTATTAGCTTGTTTGGCATATTGTTCATTCTTTCACTCTTTGTTTGCTTTAACCTTAGCATGTAAGTCATGCACAAACTTAGCTTTTTTCTTGCTATTAATACTTGGATGCTCAAAAAAAGGCAAAGGTAAAATATCAATAGGAGATAATGGATTGAAACTATAAACAATTTCAAATGGAGAATAAGAAGTAGAAGAATAAACAACCCTGTTGTAAGCAAATTCAATATGAGGTAAACAATTCACCCAATTCTTCAAATTCTTCTGAATTATTGCTCTTAGCAGTGTAGTCATAGTTCTATTAACTACCTCAGTTTAACTATCAGTTTGTGGATGGGCAGTAATGGAAAAAAGTAACTTTGTCCCTAATTTATGCCATAGGGTATGCCAGAAGTGACTAAGAAACTTCACATCCCTGTCACTCATAATAGTCTTAGGTAAAACATGCAAACAAATAATCTCTTTAAAGAATAAGTTAGCAATGTTAACAGTATCATTAGTCTTAGCACAAGCAATAAAGTGTGCCATCTTAGAGAATCTGTTAACAACAACAAATATGGAATCTTTGCCTGCAGAAGATTTAGGCAATCCAATTACAAAATCCATAGAGATATGTTCCCAAGGGTGAGAGGGGATGGGTAAAAGAGAGTAAAGTCCTTAAGGTTGGACCTTAGATTTTGCCTATCTACATTTAATGCATTTATCATAAATAAATATGACATCTTTTCGCATGTGAGGCCAAAAGAAATGATCAGACAAAATAGCCACAGTTTTCTCTACACCAAAATGTCCTATTAAACCACCACTATGTGCTTCCTTAGTAAGCAACTCATGCATAGAACAAATGAATGAATAATTTATTTTTCTTAAAAAGAAATCCATCAAATCTAAAGAAATAACCAGAACCATGATTTTCATAAGATTTTTAAATATTTTCAAAATTAGAATCAATTTTATAAAGATCTTTTAGAATCTCAAAGCTAAGTAATTGAGCATGCAAATAGGAAAGTAATGTATACCTTCAAGATAAGGCATCAGCAACGATGTTTTCTTTACCTTGCTTATGTTTAATCACATAAGGAAAAGTCTCAATAAATTCCATCCAATGAGTATGTCTCTTGTTCAACTTACCTTGAAACTTGAGAAACTTTAAACTTTCATGATCAGAATGAATGATGAATTCCTTAGGTCACAAATAATGTTGCTACCTTTCTAAGGCCCTTTTTAGAGCATAGAGCTATTTATCATAGGTGGAATAATTCAAAACTACACCATGAAGCTTTTTACTGAAGTAAGCTATGGGCTTAGAATCCTACATTAAAATAGCACCTATACCAATACCAAAAGCATCACATTGAATTTCAAATGCTTTAGAAAAATTAAGCAAAATAAGTAAAGAGGCATTAGTCAATTTATCCTTTAGGGTTTGGAAAGCCGTTTCTTGTGTCTCATCCCATTTGAAGGTCACATTCTTCTTAACAAGTTCATTAAGAGGGGCAGTAATGCTAGAGAAATCCCTAACAAATCTCTGATAGAAGCTTGCTAAGCCATGGAAGCTTCTCACTTCACTTGCATTCTTAGGTGTTGGCCATTCATGAATAGCCTTAACTTTCTCCTTATCCACACGACTTTCCTGTAATCCAACAACAAATCCTAAAAAGATAACAAAGTCCATGCAAAAGGAACACTTTTGAAATTTAGCATATAGCTTATATTCCCTCAAGGTGTCAAACACAGTTTTAAGATGATTCATATAATCAGTCAAATATTTACTATAAATCAGAATATTATCAAAGTAAACCACAACAAACTTGCCCATAAACTTTCTAAAAACATGATTTATTAATACCATAAAAGTACTAAGAGCATTAGTCAAACTAAAAGGCATAACTAACTATTCATATAATCCAAATTTAGTTTTAAAGGTAGTTTTCCATTCATCACCCTCTTTCATACAAATTTGATAATAACCACTTTTAAGATCAATTTTAGAAAAGATAGAAGCACCATGCAACTCATTAAGCATATCATCAAGCTTAGGGATAGGGTAACAATACTTTACAATGATTTTGTTGATTGCTCTACAATCAACACACATCCTTCAAGATTTATCTTTTTTAGGCACCAAGATAATAGGGACAGCACAAGGGCTAAGGCTCTCGCACACAAAGCCTTTCATCATCAATTCCTCTACTTGGCACTGGATCTCCTTAGTCTCTTCAGGGTTAACCCTATAAGCAAGCTTGTTTGGAATAGTAGTTTTGGGCAAGAAATCTATCCTATGCTCAATTCCTCTTAAGGGAGGAAGTCCATCAGGAATCTCATCAGGGAATAGATCTCCATAATCCTGCAATAAAGAGACAACACTAGAAGGCAAAGTAGGGTCAAGAGTGTTAGGAGAAAAATAAATATTCTTGAGAATTATAATAAGAGCTTGCTCACTCATCAAAGCCTCTTGAATCTCACTTTTCCTACACAATAATATTTTCTTTTCACTCTTTTCCTTCACTCCCACCATTCTATTTTTCTCTTTTCTCACCTTCTCACTACTCTTTTTCCTCTCTTTTGATTGATTTTCAAGTAAAGTAATATTCTCTTTTTTTTCTCTCTCACTCATGCCACAATCAAGGAGATCTCTCCTTTGCTTGTAATCTTGAGCAATCTTCAGTTGATCTTCATAGGCTTGGATGGGCCTAAGAGGATTTAATACAACAGTCTTACCTTTAAAAGGCACCTTATAACAATTTTTTAAACCATCATAAGTAGCCTTACTATCAAACTACCAAGGCTTACTTAATAATAAGTATCCAACAAGTATAAGGGTTACATCACATAATACATCACAAGTATAAACCCCAATAGAAAAAGTAATCAACACTTGTTTAGAAACCCTAATTTCAGCATAATCATTCAACCATTGCAATTTGTAGGGCTTAGGGTGTGAAATTAAAGGTAGAAATAATTTATCTACAAGTAAAGTGCTAGCTATGTTAGTGCAATTACCACCATCAATTACCATGCTACATACTTTCTCTTTGATGAAGTATCTAGTGTGAAAAATATGCTCACATTGCTTATATTCATCATCCTCCTTTGGTTGGATATTGAGATCTCTTCTTGCAACCAAGATAGAGTCAACTACACCATTGCATTCAAGCTCATCATTTGATTCATGGGAGGTAAAATCATCATCAGCATTATCGACATCACTTTCATGCACACTATCATAACCACCATCATCTCTCAAGATTATAACTCTTTTATTGCTACAATCTCTGGCAATGTGGCCCACACCATAGCATTTAAAACACTTAATAAGAGAAGTGTTAGATGAATAAGAAGAAGGTTTACGATTAGAAGTTTTACCCTCATACTTAGTCTTTATTTCTTCCTTGGCCTTAAATATATCTTTAGCCTTGGAATCCTTCTATTTGGAAGTTGCCTTAGAGTCTTTCCAAGAGGACTTGGAATGTTTGTTCTTATTTCTTTGCTCTAACTTTATAGTTTTGTGTATGAGCTCTTCCTTGTTCACAAAAGTGTACAAGTCAAGCTTATCCCTTAACTTTGGCCTCAAACCATCTATAATTCTTGACATTGCTTCACGTTCATTTTCTTGAATGTTTGCACAAAACTTTAAGATACTCTACTTGTGCACATACTCCTCCACAGTCATAGATCCTTGAGAAAACATTCTCAATTTTTTATTTAGCTTTGTGTAGTAGTAGCTAGGGACGTAAGCCTTTTTCAAGTATCTTTTAAGATTTTCCCACATTTTAATGGGCTTTTTCTCAAGTTGGCTTCTTTTATACTATAAATCTTGCCACCAATAAATAGTATAGTCAGTGAAATTCAAAGAAGCAGTTTTTACCTTCCTTAACTCAGAAAAATCAAGAGTCATGAAGATTTAATCCATCTTCATTTCCCAATCAAGGTATTTTTCTAGATTGTTGATACCCTTGAAAGAAGGATACTTTACCTTTTAGTTTGGTAAGCCAACATCATGCCTTGAGAATTTCTTTCCCTTAGGAGAAGGGGGATCTTCATACTCCTTATCATCGCTAGGGGTCTCACGCTTCTTTCCTTTAGAAGAGGAAGTCTCCAGCTCATCTTTATCCTCCTCATGGAATCTATGATCAAATTCCAAGTGAAACTGCTACAACTGTGTTTCGATAAGTTCTAAAATAGAGTTCATATCAATACTAGGGGATTCATCCTTGTTACTCATGTTCACAGAAGCACTAAAAATCATATAAGATAAAAATGGATCCTCACACACACATACTCACTTGTTTACGCTCAAGAGAAATAAAGTCACTTGTGTTTCACAAAAAAATTAATAGCTTTTTTTTAATGATGAAAAACAAACTTGCCTTTTATCATTCACTAAGCTTGTGGATAGAATCCAATGATGAAACCAAACACAAATCAAGAAACTAAGAAACAACCAATTGAATATCTTCTAAATTAAGGAAACTAGAAAACAAGCACAAGATGAAAAGAGAATTTTTTTTTTTGCAATTTTGAAACAAATAGGACAAAAAAATTTTCAAATAAAATTAAGCTTGTAAAACAAAAAACCACATGTGACAAAAAAAATAAGAAAGAAAGAAATAAAAGTTAAAGAGTCAAATACTTAAAGACAAAAATAGGAAACTAAATAAAATAGGAGAGTAGCACAAATAGCAAATAAGAGAGTAGAGAAGTAGAAGACTCTTTTACCACCCAAGTTGACTTTTCTCTTTAGGCAACCCCTTGGTGACTTAGAGTTTAAGAGTAGCCTTTTTCTACAGTCATAACTCACAGTAATATATTTTTTTGTAATTTTTTTAGATTTTTCTCTCTTTTTTTTTCAACACACTAACACTTTTTTGGCCTTTTTTTGGCACAAATTTCTAACTATTTTTTTCTTTTTTTTATAAGGCTAATAAAATGAAAACTCATATAAGATGAAAAAGTCATAAAGATGAAGAAGAGAAAAACCAAAAGATCGAAGTAGATGGGGTAGATAAGAGATGATCACAAAAAGAAATAACTCAAGATGAAAAAAAAGAAGAAAGGACAAGAATTTGAACCAAAACTGGCAACCAAAGCTCTGATACCAATCTGATAGAGGTCGCGGAAGTAGAATTGTGCTAGTTTAGGGACAGAACCCTGAAACACAACAAAAACACAAGAACAAAAAGAAAGGGATGAAATTTATGATGAAAATAAAGAAAGATATGAAATAAAAAATGAGATAATAATCAAGGAGAAGATCTTCTAGAGCACCTACCTCTAGGAACCTCAACCTTTAAGACACCACAAGAGTTGATCACGCTCTTGATCACATCTGTTTCTCATATTAGATGCCACCACAAAGCACTAAGGCTCACAAAAGTTATAAACTATAAAATGAATAATTTCATTCAACTTCTCTTCTATTTACAAGAGGAAGCATGCCTAATTTATATAGGCTCATAGAGAAGACTATTTCCTAAAATTAAAACCCTAATTTCCTAATACTAAAAAGGAGAAATAATATAAAATAATGATAAAATATTCAGCCACATAATTTAGGAGATGTGATCCTAACATTATAGGATTACAAAACTTAGAAATTAATAATATAATTAATTTTAATCTTTGACTAGACTCAAAATAGTAAACTAAGACTAATCTTGCTCCTTAAGAAGGGGAGTCAAATCAAAGGACCATTAAAGTAGGAAATAATTTAGGAGACATTCAAGGGATCATAAGGGATTTAAAATCATGCCGCCCTTGACTTCTTCACTAGGGTTTCTTGCCTCCTTGCTTGCAAGAGGCTCAACTTGTAGTCTTCCTTGCATTAGGCTAAGGTTTGCATCTTTTAGGCTTGACTCTTCATGAATTTGGATCTTAGCATTATACACATATAGATGCTCTCCTTTGGGCTTGAGAAGAGTACCCCAATCCTCTCCAAGCTCTTGGACTTCTTGCACAAGACTGAACAAGGCTTGCTTCATGGCTTTAGTTCGGGCTCTTATCATTGGACTTTCAATATGTTGTAATGGGTCTTTAAGTACGTTGGATTGGAAGTATTGGGCTCCTTGCTCCTTGCCTTGGGCTCCTTCCATATCACCATACTCATGATTATCATGCTCAAGCTTCGTTGCCATTAATGCCTTGTGATCCGTGCTTTGGGGTCTATCATAAACCTTTTTATCAAACAGAAGGGTTGAGGTAACTAGATAGTTTATTATATTTATTAACCATTATAACTATGTAGAAATAAATATCAAATCAGAAATTATGGTTTTATGAGTTTTGTGCATGATTTGTTATTGAAAATGGTTTTAGCATGAATAATAGTTTATGAAATGCAATCTAAAAGGTTAATTGATTTTAAATGATATCTATATATGTTGTGACACTATATGTTGTGAAAATATGAGGAAAGTAGTGAAATTTTGAAAGAGCATGATCATAAAGGGTAGGAGTTCACCCAAGACATGTAAGGATATGTGTGTGTGGAGATTTGAGTAAAAAATTCATATAGTCAGGTTGGTACCATGGGACATCTAGTACAGCATTATACGGGCTGTTACTATGGGTAATTCGATACAACATATTATGGGACTGTAACCATGGGACATCCGAGTAGTCTGGCAACTCTCTAGTGCCTGTCAGGGTATAGTTAAGAGTCAACGACACCTCTATCACAAGTGTGTGAAAGGGGAAACCATAGTCCATAAGTGGGTTAGATTACCTTTGGCCAGGTGTATCTACTACCAAAAGTGTGCTCGAGTTGATAAGTGGTTAATCCAGGAGAGCTTATGGTTTCATGTTGGGGAGTGTTAGAGGTTCGGTGGCTAGATGATCATGCTAGTGCGTATTTGTGTGGAAATGCTCTTGAAAAGATTATATTTCTTCATACTTTGATATATATGTTGATATTACTTTATTTTGCTACTTTAACATGGTTATTTACATTTTTAAGCTTTAGTGCTAATGATTTGAAGGGGAAAGACATTAGCTGAGTAGAAATTTTTCACTAATCCTTTATAAGGTTTTGGGTGTAATGAAGTTGTTGTTATTAGTCTTGAATATGTATAAGTTACCACAGGATTTATACACATGCATAAAGATGTGATTGTGATATGTTTTGATGATTTTAAGATTCCTAGCCCTGGTATGTGTGTGAATAGTAAAATACTTGAATGGGCTAGTGGATGAATGTATATATGTGTGAATATGTGATAATTGAAGTAAATAGATAGTGAATTGGCCTTGTATAGGATTAAAAAAGTAAAAATGTAATTTTGGCCCAAAGTGTAAAATGGGCAGTTTACATGTGTGATATATTGTATATGTATATGGTCAATTAGGTGTGTATTATCCATTTGGATAAAGTGGCTAACGACAATTGGTTTTGAATTGAGACACTTAAGTAACAAATTTTACAGAAAATGGTCAAAATGCACTTTAGTGTCCAGTTATTGATAGAAATATCAGATTGAGTTGAAATAGTATCATCAGTTAGATTTTGAAATAAGCTTAGTGTGGGTGCTTAAACCATCCCAATCGGATATCGTATGTGGAAATAGTGTGCATCTAAATTTCATATCAAAAACTACTATTTGACTGCAAATTCAGGTGCGTGCGCCACGGCACATGACACGGAGTGAGCGACTGTGGAATTTGTGCCATATGCCGCAATGCATGTGGTACGAGCCGCGACACGTGGTGTAAAATTTCACTTTGTTTTCTTGTATGCACATGTTTCATTTGGTATCTAATGCCCGAATACTTGTTGCTTTCGCTGTGTAGATGTTTTGTGTGTTGGGTTTTATAACCCGAGTGACTTATAAAATGATTTAAAATCTTATGATCCTAAGGCTTTTAACTTTTTCAAACTAAGTAAATTTGAGGTGATTAGATTAATTATAGTAGAGCATATGGTAATGTCAGTAAAGGTCATTATAAATTGAGTCTTTTGTGGAATTGCAGCAGGATGTGCCATTGAAGGCATTACTTGGTACCTATTCTACGGAGGTTAGCAATGACTTCTAAAAGGAGTTAAGAATGGCATAACTAGAGGATAAGAGTCTTTTGAGGATTAGAGAAGAGATTGAAGTAAATCAAGCTATAGAATTTGGTTTTAATGATGATGGTTTGTGGTTTATAGGGACAAGATTTGTGTGCTTGATGATGTTGATCTAAGAAAGGTGATTTTGAGTGAGGGTCATTGTAATAAGTACACAATCCATTCAGGATCTACAAAGATATGCTAGGATGTGAGGTGGTAATGTTAGTGCCCTGGTATGAAGATGTTACAAGATTTGTGACTTGGTGTTTGACCTATCAAAAGGTTAAAATAGAACACCAAAGACCAGCAAGAATGTTGCAACCATTGGATATTCCTAAGTGAAAATAGGACAACATTTCTATGGATTTCGTAACTAGGTTGCCAAGGACTCAGTTAAGATATAATGCTATTTGGGTTATAGTTGATAAACTCACAAAATCGGCTCATTTTCTGGCTATTTAGATTAGTGATTCTCTAGAAAAGTTGGCAGAGATCTATATCCGAGAAGTGGTGAGGCTATATGATGTGTTAAAGAATATAATATGTGATAGAGATTGAAGATTTACTTTTAAGTTTGGGAAGCTTTACAGCGTGCTATGGGTACTGATTTGAGATTCAATATGACGTATCATGCATAAATGGATGGACAAACAGAACAGACCATACATACCTTAGAGGATATGTTGAGAGCCTGTGTATTGGAGTAGAAAAGTAGCTGGGATACCCATCTCCCTTTGGATGAGTTTGTTTACAACAATAGTTACCACTCTAATATACAAATGGTACCATATGAGGTATTGTATAGGAGAAAATATAGATCACCTCTTTGTTGAACAGAATTAAGTGAAAGGAGTATGTTGGGACTAGATATTATGGATCAGACGACTCAGAAGATTGAGTTGATAAGGCAAAAGTTGTTGACAACTCAAAGTAAGCAAAAGAGCTACGCAAATAGGTGTAGAAAGCCATTAGAATTCCTAATAGGAGACCATGTATTTCTAGGGGTTACATCAGTAATAGGAATTGGGAGGTCTATAAGAGCCAATAAATTAACTCCTACATTCATTGATCCTTTTGAGATTCTAAAGAGGATTGGACCAGTTGCCTATAGGATCGATTTGCCACCACAGTTGCCTGGTGTGCATGAGGTGTTTTGCATGTCACAGTTTAAAAAGTACTAACCTGATCCTTCACACGTGATAAAATCGAAGGAGATTGAACTCTAGGAGAATTTAACCTACACAACTAAGCTAGAGCGAATCATAGATATAAAAGAGAAGTAATTGAGAAATAAGACTATGTGACTGGTTAAAGTTTTCTGACGAGGCATGGCTCCTGGTGATGCTACTTGGGAGATAGAATAGGATAGGGTAGAAGTATCCTTACCTATTTCTTTAGGTATGTATTTATGTGTTTTATAAATTTTAGGGTTAAAATTCTTACAAGGACGAAAGAATTATAACATTCTGAATTTTTTAGTCTCATAATTAGTTATTAACTAAGGGTAAAGTGGTAATTAGTGTGAGATTAGAGATTTGGATGATTACTTGATGAATTAACTTGTTGGTGTGTTGTATGAGTAGATATGGATGAGAGGAGTGTGTTTCGGGTCAAAGCAAGTGTGTGTGGTGAAAATAAATCGCACTCTGCTAGCATTGCGGCTTGTGCTACATGCGTTGTAGCGCATGGACTAGGAAATCACTTCTTAAGTCATGAAATCTAGTGATTTTTAAAAGTAAAAATTTAAAAATACACGAGAGGAGGAGAGAAGAAGGGCTAAGAAGCTAGGGCAAGCCATTTCATGCTATTAGAAGGTGCTTCGGATCGATTACTTGTCAAGTAAGCTACATCTAACTCTTACCTTTCATTCTACAAAAATTTTTCTAAAAATGAGTTATAGAAAAATTGAATAAGTGAAATTTAAAGGGTTTAATTCTTGGCCAATAGTAATAAAAAAGTTCTTGGAAGTTAAATTAGATCTTTGCAACTGGTTTAAGGCTGAACAGTAGAGCTTTGAACTCATAGGCTCAATTTTAGCCCTTAGAGAGAAAGTTAAGGCAGGAATTTGGTTTGAGTGAAATAAGACTAGTTGTGGTGATGTAAAATAGTAAATAAGTAGTAATTAACCTAGAATAGATAAATGGAAAAGAGTTTATAAATGAATATAGCCCTAGGTAGTAAATATGAATTTTCGGTCAAAATGGACTAAATGACTAAAATGTGCCAAATGTATTCAGATTAGCATATTGGATGTGTGACTAGAGAAAGGAAGCTTGAGATAAGATATTGTGGTAATTAAAATCCACGAGTAACCTTTCTAGTGACAGAAGGATTAAGGTAACTAAATAACTTCTTTTATTTGACTATTTATTGTAACTGTAAGTTAGTATGCTATGTAGTACATGAATTGGCTTTGGAATAGGCATGATTTATAGCATTGTGTGAATTTTAGATGAAAAGGCTTTTAATTGAAATAAAGCATTGAAATGGGTATTTTCAAATGGTATGTTAATATATATGCTATGTATGAGAAAATGAGTAAAATGCTAACTAGGAACTTTAAATGGTTTAGAAAGCATGATCATAAGGGTGGGAGTTTACCTAAATAGAGAAGACGATAAAGACCATATGTCAATGTTTCTTTAGTACCTAATAGGGTGCGATATTAGAAATAATTCTCCTTGGTGCCTTAAAAGGTGCGGTATTGGAGAAAATCTCCTTAGTACCTATTAAGGTATGGTGTTAGAGATGTAAGACTCCTTAGTGTTTTTGTGATATAGTGTTAGAGTCAACGATACCCTATTATATGTATTGGGAAAACTATTGTATGTATGTGTATTAAAACATCTATGGCCGAGTAATTCTACTATTGCAAATGAGCTCAAGGCTAATGAGAGTGTACATTAGCCTAAGGTGAGCCTATGGTTTTGCATCAGGGTGATTTGGAGGTTTAGTCAATAGTGATCATGCTATATCATGTGATATAATGCTATGAAATGCTAATTGATGCTATGAGATATTATAGAATGATATAGGAAAGTAGTGAAAAGTTGAGACTAGATATGTGTTATGTGAAAGTGAATGGAAATAAGATATATGATATAAATGCTATTTTTAATAATATTTAAATGATATATTATGCTTTACTTTCATATTGTTGCATGTGATATCAATAGGAGTGAGTTATTTTGTTACTAAGATTTTTATCTCACTCCTATGGTTACATGTTTATAGGACTAGGAAGTAATCAGGGTAAGGAAAGAGAGTGTGAACCGGCTTGAGTTGTAAAGCCATGTATACTTGGAGTTGTGTAATGAATTGAATCAAGAATTTGTGTAAATATGTTTACACAAGTTGCCATAGGATTGCATGCATGACTTGAGTAGTTATTTTGTGGAATCTTAGCCCAGTTGTATGTATTGTGATTAAATGAATTAGGGGCTATGATTGTGATGAACATGTGCTGAGATTATGTGTACATATTGGTGAATCTTATACCCAAGTGAGAAATTATGATAACATGAGTATTTGGGGCTAAAATTGTATTGTGAATGTGAATATATATATGATTATGTTGAGTAAAAGGCTAAGTGGGCTAAGTTGTGCCAAGAAATGACAAAGTGTGTAAATATATAAAATGTGAAAATTGGCTATAGAAGGGTCAAATTTCAATATATGTGTATGAATGTGATGTAATATGATCAATTAGGTGTATTGGGTCCTTTTGAATTTGATTCAAGGACTTCTATGGTCTAATAAGAAAAAGGGATCGATTTGAGTGCTTGTATGCATAAATTTTTCAAAAAAAGTGACTTTTTACACCCGAGTGTCTAAATTTTAATCAAACTGTTAGATTGTGTCCAAACCTATCTCATTAACTAGCTTATGAGCTAAGCTTTGTGTAAGCCCTTAAATCATTCCGATCGAATGTTGTATGCAAAAATGATGCATGCTAGAAATTTGTCATTTTTATTGTCAAAATGACAGTAAAAATTTAGACAGGTGCATCATGGCATATGATGGCACATGGATCAATTCCCAACTTTATTTTGTGATGAGAATGCATGCAATTGAGAAAGGAATGTGTATGAGTTGTGTCTACTACACATTAGATAAACATATAATTTTCTTTCACTGTGTATTTCTCTTATTCTATTATGATTTGAATGGTTTTGTAAAATGAGTCTTAGGCTCAAGCTTTTCAAATAAATCTAGATTTGTGGTTGATGTATAAGTGTGGCAATTCTTGTAATCTTCTCCTATATTGAGCAAATATAAGAGGAGGTTACAGCAACTATGGCTAACTCACCTAAGTCCACTTGTTCTTATTGTGACAAGAAAGGATATATGACTAAGTCATGTAATCATAAGAGGTAAGGGTTCAGTGAAAATATGAAGTGGGTTTCAAATAGGTCTACTAACCCATTAGGACCCTAACAAATTTGGGTACATAAGAAAACTTGATATTTATGCAGGGATTAAGGAGAGTCATACATGAAAAGTGATATCTAGACAGTGGTTGCTCCAAGCACATGATTGGTGATAGCTTCATGTTCCTATACATGGTAAAAACTAAAGATGGTGGAACTATCACCTTTAGGAATAATGAAAAAGGTAGAATTTTGGGTATTGGTAAGGTTGGTAAGAATTCCTACAACTCACCATGCATGGATAGTTTTTATCTGATTGATGTTTTAAGACATAATCTTTTAAGCATAACTCAATTAGGTGACAAAGGTTATAAGGTAATATTTAATGCTGTGTGTTACATTGTGAGAGATGAGGAAATAGAAAAAATCATTCTAGATGATGATGATTCCTTAGTCATAAAGTGCCTAATATCTATGAATAATGAAAGCTAGTTGTGGCATAAAAGATTATCTCACATAAATATGAAGCAAATAGATAAGGTTTTTAAGAAGGATCTTGTCATCGAATTACCAAAGACAAAGTTTGAAGTTGCCAAGTTATGTGATACTTGTATAAAGAGAAAGAAAGTCAAGACTACATTTCATAGTAAGAATGTGGTTTCTACCTCAAGACCTCTTAAGTTACTTCATATGGACTTAATTAGTCCTATAAGGGTAAAAGCTTAAGAGGTAATCTCTATACTTTTTTTATTTTTGATGATTATTCTAAGTTCACATGGACTATCTTCATGTCTCACAAAGATCAAACTTTTAATTATTTTATAGAATTTGTAGCCAAAGTTCAAAATGAAAAGAGTTTGAAAATTATGAAGATTAGAAGTGATCATGGTGGAGAATTTGACAATTTCAACTTCATTATGTTTTGTGAAGAATAGAAAATAAGTCATGAATTCTCAGCACCAAGAACCCTCAACAAAATGGTAAAGAGAAATAACATAACCTTGGAGGAGATGACAAGAGCTAAGCCAAATGAATAAAAGTTATTAAAATACTTTTAGGCTAATGTAATAAGTACAACTTGCTACATCACCAATAGAGCCTATGGGAGACCAATTTTAAATAAGACACCCTGTAAGCTATACAAAGGGAGGAAGCCTAACATCTCAGAAATGCAAAAATTTCTAACCTATTGACATGGCATGATAATAAAAGGATTAAAGATAGAAAGCTTAAGCATCTAATAGATTCTCCTCAGTGGAAAAAATTAATTTTAAGTACCCTAATTTTAGGGATGAAAAAAGGAATCTTTAACTTGTATTGTCAACCGATGAAATCAACCCATACAATGTTCAAAGCAATACCCACAAAACATGACCAGTAATATTAATAATTTATAACCTACCTCTATGGTTATACATGGAATGCAAGATTATGATAAGATCTATGTTAATTTCTAGGCCTATACAATCAAAAAATAATATAGATTTATATTTGGTTCCTTTAATAAAGGATTTCAAGTTAATGTGAGACACCAACGCAGATGTTTATCATAGGTATAAAGAAGAAAGTTTCAATTTGAAAGCCAAGTTATTTGGCACAATTAATGATTCCACTACTTATAGAAATCTATCAAGATATAGCATCAATGAACATGTGTGTTATGTATGTAACGAGGACACTTATTTAATATAGTTGGATTATTATTTTAAAAAAAATGTTTACATAGAACACTATAGATTCTTACCTTCAACATATCATTAGAGAAAGTGAAGAAAAGCTTTCAATGGTGACTCTAAAGAAAGGAAACCACCTAGGCCCTTGATAAGCATGAATGTTTTGAAAAGGTGAAAGACCTTGACAACCATTTTAGCAAACCTTTTTCAAAAAATGTTGTGACAAGTGGTTGGAAGAAAAAATTAATTTTTTATCTTCCATGTTGGCATATAAAAAATATTAATGATAGTATGATTGGGACATTGCTCTAGTTGCCACAAAAAAGTAATGATAGTGTGAAGTTAAGGTTAGATTTGGTCTCCATGGGAATAAGAGAAGAGTTGGCTCTAGTGAAGAAAGTAAATTGCACTTATCCACCACCAGCGGCTTACACTCTATCCAAAAAAGAGAAAACAATTTTTTCTTGAGTTTCTCCATAGTGTTAAGGTGCTAAAGGGATACTCTTCAAATGTAAAGAACCTTGTATCAGTAAAAGATTTAAAGCTACAAGGTTTTAAATCTCATGATTGTCATGTGCTCATACAAAATTTCTTATCAATTGGTATTTGATTAATTTTTCCCAAGAAAATGTGATGTACTATCACTTATCTATGCTTGTTCTTCAAGACGATTTGTAATAAAGTAGTTGACCTTGTAAATTCTCCAACCCTGCAAAGGCAAGTTGTTTTCACCCTGTATGAACTTGAAATATATTTCTCGCCTTCATTCTTTGACATCATGGTTTGCTTGATTATTCACTTAGTAAAAAAAATTTCTAATGTGCACCCCAGCTTATTTAAAATGGATATACCTGATTGATCGTTACATGAAAATTTTAAAAGGCTATATGAAAAATAGATATTGACTTGAGGGTTTTATTGATAAATGGTACATATATAGTCAAAAAAGAGTTAAATTGTGTACAAATTATTTAAAAGGCTATGCAAAAGGCTATGTGAAAAATATAGTGTTATATGAAAATTTTAAAAGGCTATATGAAAAATAGATATCAACTCGAGAGTTGTATTGGTAAACTGCACACAGTCAAAGAAGCAATTGAATTGTGTACATATTATTTATCCAATACTGATGCTCTAGGGATTCCAAAGTCTTGCCATAATAGACAAAGATCAGGGAAATACATTAAAAGATCTGGATCCTCTATCTGGAGGTATGCTAACAGATTGGCCTAATATATTGAGGTTATTCAGTAACTAAGTATTTATATTTAAAAGAATTATTTTACACACACACACACACACATATGTATTAATTACTATTGATTAATTTTTCTCTATCTTGGTAGAGCATTGAATAGTTTTCAGGGTCATAAAGAGCTCCCCTTCTATAGAAATAAAGATATATCTAAAAGTTATCAATGAACAAAGATCATGGTATATTTATACTTAAAAGAATTTATTGAATTATTGAAACTAAATTTATTTCATTCATAAATTTATATTACCTTTTGGTTATTTTGTAGTGTCTTTTCCAACCAAATACAATAATTGTGGGTACTATGTTATGAAATTCATGAAGGATGTGATTATTCATGGACAAACTTTTGTCCCACTTGAGGTATGAAAATTTAATTTCATTTAATTTTATTCAGGTTTGATTATTTTTAGTAGTTTTATAAATGATGTCTAGTTTTAATATATTTTGTAGTATTATGAGGATGCAACGTGTTTAGAATCTAGTGATGAACAAATTTATGATTTAATTAAAGAACGGTCATCTTTTGTTTTGGATTTAAGACACTAGAACATTGGTAATTGATAAATAGTTTTGTGAATTAGAAACTGTTCAAATTTTGCATTTGATGTCTCCACCTAATTGGAGAATTTAGATATATTAATATAGTTGTAAACTTAATTATTTGTTGTATTGCTAAGCAGTGGTGGAGCCATGATCTTAGGTCAGGGAGTAGCAGTGGAGCCATGATCCTCAATAGAAAGAAAACTTTTTTTGTCTCTTCCAAATCCATTAGTTCTCTTTACTTCTTTTTTCTCTTTGTTTCTTAATTCAACTTTTAGTTGAAGACTTACAAAGGTAGTGAGCCAGGGAGAGGCATTTAATAAGTTTACTCCTGAGTCTTGAGTCTTCATTCTTCATTGTCTTTTTTTCTGACTAGTATTCAGGATGAGGATGATGTGGTTTTGGTTTTAGTCAAATTGGTTTTTTTTCCTACTATTTAAATGATTAATACATGATATTGGTATTTAGGTATAGTGAAATTATAAGCTAATATTCATTAGGCTTGGAGTTAAAAAATTGAATATATCTAAGCTAAAAAGTAAGATTAAAATAGGTTTAAAATTTAAGATATTAAAATAAAGGGGTGCAAAATATAAGAAGGAGAAGGTATAAATTGCAAAATATAACAATACAAACCCCCATACATGTCATTTTTCACAACTCAAATGCATGTGGCTCCACCACTATTACTAAGAAATGGTATAACTTTTGATTGTATAGCTAGATTGTTTGTAAACTGTTAGACTAATTGATATATATTTCTAGATCTTTTGTAAAGGAGAAAAAATTTAAGTGTACAAAATTTTTTAAAAAATAACATTAGGTGGCGTTTCTTCCTTTGAGTGTACAAAATTTTAAAAAATTATTTTTTAAAAATAACATTAGGCAGTGTTTCTTCAAGGAAGAAGCTCCACCCATGTTTATTTTAATTTAAAAAAAAAACTGAAGGTGGCATTTCTTTTCTAGATTATAATTTAAAAAATAAATCAAATAAGTAGTGCTTCTACTCTACCACCTATGTATTATAAGTTTAATAAAAAAAATTAAATTCATGAGGTGGCATTTTCAAACATAAAAAAAATGCCACATCTTTTGACATTAATATTTTTTAAAAAAAATAATAAAGATGGCACTTATCACTTAGAAAAGAAGAGGCGTTTTCATTAAGAGGAAACATTACCTCTCTTATTAAAAAAAAAAAAATCAAAGCGATGACATTTTTCAAAATAAATACGGTTACTTTTACATCAGTCTTATTGCATTTCATTAATTAATAAAACGTCACTGAGGCTTATAATAGCATTAAATCTTATTAAACGTTACCAAAACCAATTTTTGTAGTATTGTACATGCATATATATATATAGGGAAAATCACAATTAAGAACCCCTAAGACAATTAATTACACTGCAAGATCAAATGATTTTGACATTACTCTACAGAACTAAAATACTTACCTTTGTTGTGAAAAGACAAAAATTCACTTCCTGTGTATATTATACATTTTTTAACAACTCTCCTTTAGGAAAAAAAAAACAAGTCTCATTCATATTTTAACAACAATCAATTTCCATATTAACAACTCTAAAAAAATTAACTTGGTGATAGAGAGGAACAAGTGTTTTGATTTGGTGAACAAATTCCCATTCAAGAAAAAACAAGTGCCATTTCCATTATAACAACAACCAAGTCTATTATTAATAACTCTCAAAAATTAACTTAGTGGTGGAAAGAAATAAGTGTTGTTATTCAGTGAACAAGTCCCCATTCGAGAAAAAATAAGTCCCATTTTCATCTAACAACAATCAATTTCTTCATTAACAACTACAAAATATTAATTTGATAGAGGAATTGTTATAATCTAATGAATAAGTTTCCATTCAAGAAAAAATAAGTCTCATTCTCATTTTAACAATAATCAATTCCCTACCACAACAAAAATACATCAAGGGTAGTTTTGTCTTTTCACAATAAATTTTAATTACATTTAAATTTTTTGGTCTTGCAGAGTAATATTAGAATTCTTTGGTCCTATATTATAATTAATTGTCTTAAGGGGTTCTTTGTTGTGATTTTCCCATATACACATATAAGTGAAGTTATTATCCATTAAAAAAAAAAGTCGAGATAACGATTTTGAGACTTTAGGAGTGTCTGGCACGCCTAGCTCGCCCCTATTCAAACGTTTTTATTTTTCGCCAACACATTCTTTCCATTAATTCCATGATCAAGTGAATCTTAGAACTGACATGAAAAATAGAACTTTATAAATATCTTTATTCAGTTGAGAAAAATGATAAACTTAAATGTGGGGCTCTTCAGGATCATTGTTCTGGAATTCATTGAATTTTCCCAGTTTATACATATATGTGATATCACACCAAATCAAACTAATAAAATAATCTCAATACATGTATACATAGTGCCAGAAGAATATACCGATGCTCACTATGTAATTAATTAAACGTACGTATGATTGATCCATAAGATAATGTAAAGCAGACACACTCGATCATCGTAATCAATTAGACACACTTGTGATATCAATATCAAATTAAAGATTGATTCTTAGAATTATTAACGTAATCACACTTGTGATATCAATATCAAGTGGTGTCAGAAATCATATCCAAGATAGATTATAAGATCACTGGGGATGTTGGTTTTCTGAGACTTCAAAAAAAAAAAAAAAATCAGGAGACAAGAAGGACCCAATGGCATTAATAGCCATCACATTTCCATGTAACGAGTGGAACATTATGACTTTGGCAAAATATATTTTGAGACATTTAATTTTATATAAAGTTTTAATTGGATCCTTTAATTTTGTAAAATATTTTTTAGTCTTTTAACCCTAATATGTTAGTATCAAATGATTTATTTTTTGTATCAATCATTATTATTTTAAAAAAATACTAAACTTAATATGTCAACATTTGATAATATTTTATCAATATTTGAAAGTTTAATGTAAAAATTTATTGGAATAAAACTAATAGTATTAGGATTAAACGAGTAAAAAATATTTTATAAAATTAAGGAACTAAAATAAAATATTATATAAAGTTAACAAATTAAATGTATACTTTAGCCTATGAGTTTTTATAAATAATAATAATAATAATAATAATTAGGGTTTAAAATCTAAAGGTAATTTGCCAAAGTGTGTTGAACTCAATTTCTCTCCCACATGTGGGTCACCAATTGTTTGATTTGTTTCCTAGCTTGCAGTTTCCAAGGTCCCAATGCCCAGTTGTTCCAATAAACCCTAATTATAATACAATTAAATAATTAATCAATCAATCCACACAGAGACCTTCTTGTGATTTTAAATTCCTAAGAAAATCTTCCACCAAAGCAAAACATGGATTCGTGGGGGGTATAAATATATCTCTAATTAATTAAGCATCATTAGGGTATAGAAAACATATCAATCATATGCATTTTTATAATTGATTAAATTACTATGTTATTAAAAAGTACAATAAATCATTGACCACACTTTGGACAGCAAGTTCAGCATGCGTGTGCGTGTGTGAAATTGATTAATTATCAGATTAAGCACATGGTTTGTGGATAATATATGTTTGTAAATATGAATTGTATAGACCTTAGAATTGACAGATTCCTAGTTTCACGTGAAGACTGGTTGTGGATTAATCCTCCTTAATCAAATGATGATGAATAATTGATAGTGAAATGCACTACACAACACAAGCGCGCTCATGTATAATTAAATAAAATAAAGTTGTGATTTAATATGTGAAGTTGCGAATATAACATATGAAGTTGTGATTTGCTGTTTTATTATTGCAAATATAAGAAAAAAATTTGTAAATATTTAAATAAAACTTGTAAATCATTTATCTTCAACAAGGGTAATTTAGTAATTTAAAAAAATTCATCAATGAAAAAAAAAGTTTCAAGGGACTTCAGAAGAACTATAGCATTTTGAGATATTAAATTATCATTTATATATTTCAAAGAGATTTTATTATCATTTTCCC
Organism: Prosopis cineraria; assembly: GCF_029017545.1. Classification (NCBI taxonomy): domain Eukaryota; kingdom Viridiplantae; phylum Streptophyta; class Magnoliopsida; order Fabales; family Fabaceae; genus Prosopis; species Prosopis cineraria. The sequence goes on along the minus strand of NW_026555345.1, from coordinate 17,991,253 downwards.
AATAATATAATGTGTAGTGTATGTTGATAATTTGACATGTATATATAACTAAATAAAAACAAATTAGGTATCAAATGAGTTTAATTTTTATCAATATAATAGCTTACAATATGTTTTGTTCTCTTGTTTTCTTTTTAAATTCAAAGTATAATTCCTTACCCGACCACTCAAAATTCCTACCTTATAGAAGTTCTCTCATGAACCAGAATATTGCAATAGACTCAAACTTCATCTTCTCTGCTTTAGCAATGCTAGATGAAAACTTGGAACCTCCTGCTTCATCAGAAGAAGTTGATCTGCTTAAAAGAAATGCCACAAAACTTGATGAAGAAATGGTGGACAGGGGTCAAGATTCCATAGATCATCACAATCAGCATCATCTGTCAGAGAATATCATCATAAATATTTCTGATCAACTAATGGACATCAGAGAGACGCAAGATGTAGTAATAGGGAAAGAAAATATGATTAATAGGATCAAAGCCTTCAGAGCCCCAATCTCATACAAAGACTCACTCATCAGATATAATGGCTGCTTTGGGATTAATGAGGCTAGAGACACAAACTACATAAATGACACTCTTGCTAAAGAACTTGAACAAGAATGGGTACCCACAGAGACAACCAAAAAACTGATGGAGAGGTTTTCGATGGTACCTATTTCAGATCAGGTGGAAAAATATCTGCCTCCCTTGGATGGATGCTTTGGTTATTAACACTCTTAGAATACAAATTCATCCAAGATCCCTCAAGCCCAGGTTATCTAAGATGTGGAATCTTAAGGATTTTGAGCTAATTGATCTAGTGAATAATTACTGCATTATGCGAACAAAAAATACTAAAGCCTATGAAAGAATACTCAGTGGTGGACCATGGACCACTTTCGATCATTGTATCCTTGTCCAGAGATGGAATCCCCAATTCAACCCAAATACCAATTCTCTAGGGAAAGTCGCCCTATGGGCTCGTTTAACCAATATCCCCATTCAATGTTATGACAAGGAAATCCTCTGGAGAATGGGAAATTGCATTGGGAAAACTCTCAAGGTTGATGCTAACACTCTCTCGGATGTTGAGATGAAAGATGCTACGGGAAAGACCGAAAGAGGGAAATTTGCTAGAATCAGCATCAGGATAGACCTATAAAAAAAACTTGTTCCTAGACTACTCATTAGGGACAAATTGTTCAATGTTGAATATGAGAGTCTAAATCTCATTTGCTTCAGGTGTGGCTACTACGGACACAATAAGAACTTCTGCCCCTTTAATCCTAAGAACAACCAATCAAAAACAGAGAAGTGTACTCAGCAAGGGAAATTGGATTCCAACCGGCCTTCAAAACAAGTGGGCGTACAAGGGATTTTGAACTAGCAATCGAACAAAAAAGCATTAGTACATACCAGAGGAAATTGCGGTGAGTGGATGACAGTCCGACACCACAATCACGCTCGATTTTTGAGATTCACAACGGATACATCTATTGACCGCAAAAACTGTTAGGCAAGTATGGAGAAAGATAGAAAATTCTGGAACCAAGAGAATGAAAGCAAAGGATATTGAAGAAGGAAACTGTGCATCTAAGGCTACGGAGATAAGGGAAAGAAGAAACTCAATGTAAATGGGCCTAAGTTTAATTGGAAAGGCCCACAAGCATTAACCAAGGAGCTCATGAATAACATAGAATACCAGCCTAAAAATGCCACTGCCAGGCCTAAAAAATGAATCCATTTTGTTGTAAAAGGAAATAAAAGACAAATGGGCTCTAGCAGCAAGCCCATAATTGAAACCTCTATCAAGAAGTCTAAGACCGAAAATGATGCTAGGAAATCATTCTAACTGAACTTATCTATTTAGAAAGTCCCTAAAATTTCAAACAATATTGGCACACCATCAGAAACTCAGCTCGTCCAAATTGTAACTCATGAGCAGAACAAACCTCCTGACCTGAGAAAATCACCAAGCTTCGTTCCGAAAAAACAATTCATTAGTGAGGGAGGCATGGATATGAGCAATCAAAATTTGTTAATAGAGAGCTATGAAGGTGTAGAAGATATCAATTATATTGAGGAATGTGCTAATGATGATCTCCTCTCTGAAGACTATGAACACACGCCAGCCACTAATGACCTAGAAGACGATAAGTTTAGTAATGACTCAATCTCTAAATTCCACATTTAATTAGTAACACGTTTCCTTTTCTTCTCCATCTTATTTATTTAATTATGGAAATTATTTCTTGGAATTGTAGAGGATCTTGTGCTAAAAGTTTTCCTACCTGTATTAAGGAAATTACAAATTCTTATAATACTCAAATTCTCTTTCTTGTTGAAACTAGAACTAGTGGTACTAGAGCAGATAATATAATTAGGAAACTCGGCCTCTCTAATTGGATTCTCGTTGAAGCCACTGGGTATGCTGGTGGTATATGGATGCTTTGGAATAATGATGTGGTTAATGTTGATAACTTATATTGTAATGTTCAAATTCTGCATTGCAAAATCTGCCACCTAGCCACAAGAAGCTCTTATTTCATTTCATGTGTCTATGGTGATCCTAACCCTTGTAATCGGGAACAACTATGAAACTCCATTAATGATCTGGCCGCCAATATTTTTGAACCCTGGCTTATTGTTAGAGACTTCAATTCTTATCTCTCTTGTGATGACAAATATGGTGGAAGTGGGTATAATTAAAGGTCTATGAAATGCTTTAGACAATGCATTAACTCCTCCAACCTCCTTGATTTCAATTTTACTGGTCATAAATTCACTTGGGAAAAAGGTAACATTAAGGAAAGGCTTGATTGGTCCTTTTGTAATGCTGAATGGAGACTCAAATTCAATCAAGCCAATACCTTTCACCTACTTAAACATGGCTCTAACCACTGTCCCATTAGAATTTAGCTTGAGAATCTAGGTATTTTTAGAACTCAAGCTAAACCTTTTAGATGCCATGCTGCATGGATGGTTGAAGAATCCTTCCAATCAATTGTCAAAGACTCTTAGAAGAATAAAGATTGGAAAGATGGAGCCTCAAAGTTTGCTACTTCTGCTACTCAATGGAATAAATATAATTTAGGCAGTATTATAGCAAATAAAAAAAGGATTTTAAGAAGATTTGAAGGAATTGACTGCAATAAGAACATCAAAGATAGTTACTTCCAACGAAAACTTGAAAAATCGTTATGGGAGGATTATAACAAAGTTCTTCTCCAAGAGGATCTTCTTTGGTTCCAAAAATTGAGATGCAAATGGTTGAAATAGGGAGACAAGAATTTCAAATTCTTTCATACTACAACTATCATTCGAAGGAAAAGAAATCAAATTTTAGCTCTTCAAGATGAGAATGGTATATGGATTAATGATCAGTCCACACTCAAAATCCAAGCTTCTTCATACTTTGAAAATATGTTTAGAGAGGATACTCAGCTCAGACCTAAGTTATCCACCAATAGAAGTTTTCCTATTCTAAACTCCAATCAATTGCAATTACTCCATAGAGAGGTTATAGAAGAAGAAATTAAAAATGTTGCTTTTGACATTGGTGCTTTTAAAGCCCCTGGGCCAGATAGGATAAATGCCAACTGTATTCAATGCTATTGGAGTGACCTTAAAGATAGTATCTTTTATCTTTTTAAGAAGGTCTTCTGTAATCCTACTACCATTAGTGAAATCAATGACACCTTCATTACCCTCATTCCTAAGATAGAAAACCCTACTTGCATGAAGGACTTTCGCCCGATATCTCTTTACAATGCTAGTTACAAAATTATTACTAAGCTTCTCTCCAAAAAGCTGCAGTAATGTATGAATCACTTGATTGGAGACCATCAATGTAGTTTTTTACAAGGAAGACAGAGTAGCGATAATATCATCATCACCCAAGAGATCATTGACTCCATAAGAAATAAAAGGAGAAAGAAGGGCTTCATGGCACTCAAAATTGACCTAAAAAAGGCTTTCGATAGACTCTTTTAGGATTTCATTGATGATACTCTTCATATTATTGGAATAAATGATAGTTTAACTCATTATGGCAGCCATCTTTACTACTCACATGAAAGTTCTTTAGAATGGTGAACCTATAAATGAATTTACACAAACTTATGGCATTAGATAGGGAGACCCTCTTTCACCATATCTCTTTGTTCTTTACATTGAACGATTAAGTCATAGCATACTTAGTAGTATTGATAAAAAAAATGGAAACCTATTAGCCTAACAACTAATGGTCCTCCTATCTCTCATCTATTTTTTGCTGACGACTTATTCTTTTTTGCAGAATCTTCTCTCAATCAAGCTAGGATCATCCAACAATATCTTTCTAACTTCTGCAATGCTTATGGGCAAAAAGTTAACAACACCAAATCTAAACTTTTTTGCTCTAAGAATGTTAATATCAATAGAGTCATCCAGATGAGTAATGAGATAGGAATTCCTTTAACCAGGAATCTTGGAAAATATTTGGGGATTCCTATTATTCATGAAAGAGTTTCTAAGCTTACCTTTGCCCCACTGATCGATAAAATTAACTCTCGGCTCTCAAATTAGAAAAGTCATTATCTCAACACTGCTGGGAAAGCTGTTCTTATAAAATCTGTCCTATCCTCTATTCCCAACTATGCTATGCAAACCATGCTTTTACCTGATAATGTCCTAAATGATATGGAGGCTCACTCCCACAATTTTCTCTGGGATTCTACTGATGGTACCAAAAAACCTCATCTCTTATCTTGGGATTATATTACTAAGGATAGCAAACATGGAGGCCTCAACTTTAAAAAGCTTAAAAGTTAGAACAAGGCCTATATTATGAAACTTTACTGGGGTATCATTACGAAACCTATTTGTCTATGGGTTCGTGTTCTTCATGATAAATATAAATACAATAACCCTATCATTCCTATGATTTGCAAAACTAGCTCTTGCTCTTACACGTGGTCTAGTATATGTAAAGTCTGGGACCAATTCATCTCTCATATGGGTTGGAAGGTTGGAAAGGGGGACCAAATATCCTTTTGGTATGACAAATGGTGTCCCCTTCCTAAACCTCTTGTAAAGTACGCATCTCCTAATGTAGATCCTATTCTACATGCAAAAGTCTCAGATTTTTGTACTAGTACAGGTGTCTGGAAGGTGGCCTAAATTCAAAGATATTTGCACCATGATATCATCAAGCAAATCATTACCGTCAAACCTTCCCATCTCAATGCTCATAATGATACTATATGTTGGAGACCCTCTAATGATGGTAGTTTTTCTATCAAATTAGCTTACAAGGCTATTGAAAATCATTGCAATAATACCAACTCTAAGATTTGGTCCAAAATCTGGAAATGGCTGACTTATGAAAAGATCAAAACCTTCCTCTGGAAAGCTGCTTGGGATTGCATACAACCTAAATTCACTTGCTAGGATGGGAGCAATCCTTGTTATAAAATATGCCCCCTTGGTTGCAACTCCTTGGATTCAACTATACATATTTTGAGAGATTGCAAGACATCAAAAGAGGTATGGTTAAAATTATTAAAACAATCTAAAATTAACACTTTCTTTTCTCTTCCTTTACAGGATTGGATAATTTGGAATGCCGAAAATGATACAGGAAATGCTAGAGCAAGGAAGGCTTCTTGGCAAAGACTCTTTGGCCATGTGTGTTGGAACATTTGGAAAGAAAGATGCAAAAATGCCTATTTTGAGGAAGACAATCAAGATAGAGACATTGCTTTCACCAGTATCCAGGATATTATCAGCGATCAATATCTCCAATCCAAAATCAAATTTCTCACTCAAAAAGGAGATAGAACTAAAGCTAAATGGCTCCCTCCTAAAGAAGGATGGGTTAGGTTAGAAACTGATGGCTCTGTTAATTCTATTAGTATAGCTTCTTGTGGCGGTCTCATACACAATGATCAAGGCAACTGGATTAAAGGCTTCTCCAAATATCTTGGATACCACCCAAGTACAGCTGATGAACTTATGTGCATCGTGGAAGGACATACTATCTGTTGGGCTGAAAAGTTTAACAAATTTAATGTCTACTCTGACTCTACTGAAGCTCTATCGCTAATCCACAATGAGTTCTCTACCAATCACCCTCTCTCTACCACTATCAATGATATTAGAGATCTTATTATGCGAGATTGGACTATCACTTTTAACCACATTTTTAGAGAAGCAAATAATTGTGCTGATTGGTTGTCACACCAAGCCTCTATTGATAATTTTAATGTACTTATTTTTTACACTGCGCGTTGTAGGGACCTTTTGTACGCTGACATGACTCAATGAGTCCGTTAGCACGATCTTTCTATGGCCTACCATTAAAAAAAAAATTCAAAGTATATTTTTTTACCTAAATAATTATACTTCTTTTCATTAGTCTATATAGCTGATATCAATATTATGTTATCTAAGATAGTAAATTTTAATAGCGTAGCATCTTTTTTAAACAATAAGACCCAATTGATAATCAAAGTGAACATAAGGGACTAACTTTGTAAAAAATAAATTTAAGAGATCAAATTAATAATTATAAAATAAATTTGAGAGACTAAACGTTATCCATATTATATACATGCATTCTCCTAACTCCTTTTTTATCCACTTATTGCAATTTGCAAACCTGTTTGGCCTAAAAGATAAAAGTAATGGAAAAACTTGTAACATCACATATAAAAATAATCATACCATTCATGTTAACAATACAGGCCTTAATATTGATATATGCGCTCTCTCTTGTCTTTATTATAAGGCTCTTTCTAAGAGATTTGTTTTGTGACTATTAATTATCATTATGAAGAATTTTTCAAAATATCTAATATATTAATTATTTTTTCAAAATGATCAATTCAAATTAGTCAAAGCTTAATATGATCTAGAAATTCTTTGATGTTAATTAATTAATACAAGAAAAATATCTTAACAATTTCCTCTGTTTACAAGAAAAGCTTATATTTACTGTGGCAAAGACAGAAGGAACCGTGGGAGCAACAACCCCCCCAACTTTTAATTTTTTTTAATAAAATGAAGGAGTTATATATTTCTTACCTCCAAACAAAATTTAACTTTACCTAATTGTTAATCATATAATGACATTTGAAGGAAAAAAGGATTTTTTTTTTGCTATAAGAAAATATATACTCACTTCGTTCAAAAATATAAGATATTTTTTAAATAGTTGGATATTAAAAATGTAAGATAATTTTAATCTTTTGAAGTGTAATCATTGCCTTTTTCTAAAAGTGCCTCTATTGATAATGACTTTATATTTATTGTAGGGTTTTTAATAGGAGTAAATATAAAAAGATAGAGCTAGTTTAAAAGCAGGTAACTACTTTATTAGAGGTGAAATTTGGTTAAAAATTCTTTATATTTTTAAACAAAGAAAGTAATAATCATAAGATCTATTACTTTACTACTATCATAGATTATCAATTGAATAGTAGATTCAAGGATACTATCATAGAGTATCAATTGAACAGTAGATTCAAGAAGTAATCAAAAGAACTTCATAAAATGAACACAACTTTAAATCCTAAGAATACATTAGCGCATTTGAATCATCCAATACTAGGAATATATGCAATCTTATTGAGAAATTTTACTCTTTCAAGATTTGATTGGGATATAATATTATGAGTTTGATGTGTCCAACGATTCCAATTTTTAAAACTTGATTACTATGAGTAAATCATGTCAAAATTAAAGTTTGTAGAGGATGGAAAGACAAGAATTCCCAACAAGATGGAAAATAATTTTTTTTACTAATATAATAATAATTTGTATTGAGCAAGAAATTGCTAGAAAATTTACCACATATATTATAATTGATAATCTTATGTTATGAAGACTGGACAAAACGCAAAACTTTAAAATTGAATATCAGTATATTGAAATATTTATATAATACATTCTTTGTAATCTTAACTCCTCCCATAGAAAAGGGGATACTTGATGCCTTATACTTGATGCTTATTTGACAAAAATGACAAATAAAAAGGTGGAGAATACTTTATGGTTGTTTATAAATAACTGTCCAATATTTTAACATATACTTAACGGTTATTTACTAATAAATGTCAAACATATATATTTGACAATTTTTTAAATATAACCATCAAATAAATATGAAACATACTTGATGGTCTTAGTTAAACAAATATCAAATTGATAATTTAAAAATATCCACATACTTGACACTCATTTTGAAATAATCGTCAAGTATGCATGGGACATACTTGAAGGTTATTTCAAAATAAGCATCAAGAATGTAATAAGTGATAATTATTATGAAATAACTGTCAAGTATTATCATTTAATACCCTCTAGAGATGTTTTCTCTTTGCATTTTTACAACTCCTTCGTCATCAAAAACACACCCAGAGCCATCGAAGCCCTTTCGCTTTGCTCGAGATTTTCAAACATACCTTGCTTGACTTGCTTCTTCCTTAGCCGATCGATCAAAGAAAGAGATCTCTCTCGATCCATCACTCCAACTGCCAAAAAACACATTTTCACTCTCGATTCTTGATAGGTTTTTTTATTCTCAACCTCTATCATTCTTGTAGGTTCTCGTGTGGGTAGATTCTTGTCCTCCATCATTCTTGTGGGTGCTTGTCTCTCTATTTCTCCATTTTTATCTTCTCTTTTTCTTGTTGAGGTTGGTTCTTTCTTGTCCAATCATCAATCTTCATTTTAAATCTTTAGATTGTTGATTTTTATTTACATACGCAATGAGTGGTTTCAATGTTAATTATTTTGATCTCCATTGTTATTCTTGTTAGTAGGTGTTTGAGATTTTAAGTTTTGGGTGTGTTTGCTAGTTCTTGTTCTATAATTGAATGATTAGTTTAGATTTTTATTCCTTAAGTTGTAAATTTTCACACTAGTAGTGCCTGTTATAGACAACAAATTTCATGGCTCTCTTGAGACTAATGCTTCATCTACAGGGATGATTCGTTAAGTGTCGATTGGGAATATCATTAATTTTGATAACGGCCTATTCAGTAAAGCATCATTTGATGTCATCTGGGATGAAATTTTAAATAAAATTCTCAACCACAATATGGCAAGCACTAGTTTGATGAGCTTCTACCTGAGATAATTCTTCAACATTTTTCAGTTAATTACTTGAATTATATGTGTGTATGCATGCACGCATATTAACTTTTTTATTTTTACATTTATACCTCATTCGTGGTTCTTAGTAGCCTCAAGTCTAGGTCTAAGCTAGTTATCCCCATGATATCTCTCCTCACAATGATATTACCAAGGAGGCTCTTGAAGATCAAGCAAGAACGCCTTCGGATCAATTCCAAGAAAGGAGAGTAGACAAGGATACTTTATTTCTCGCTTCTTACTGCAAGGGTGAGTTGCTGACACTTGTTATGAGTATTTTTTTTTTGTATATACTCGTTTGTTAACACTTATTATTTCTTGTTAGGGGGTACTAGATGTTTATTGTGGTTAATCATGTTGCTCTAAAAACATAGTATCCCAATTCCCTTGATGGAAAACCAAGCAACAAGAAAGATATAATCATACTTTTTGACAAGTAAGTTGAATTTATTTTACTTGTATTTTCTTGTTATTTTTAATTTCCATGTATGTATATATATATATATATATATATTTCTTACATTCATTCCATATTTTCTTCTTAGAGCTGTAGTATTGTATCATCCCATGACTGACAAGAGTGTGTTCCCCAAGATGAGAGCATTTGACTCTTCTAAAAAATGGGTCATTATTAAGGTATTGAATTAATTGCCCATGTTTTTAATCAAGAAACCATGACATGTTTTACAATTTTATTGATATCTAGTTTTTTTACAATATTTGCTCCAGCCAAATCAATGACTGTGGTTATTGCCTAATGAAATTTATAAAAGACATCATTACCCATGCCTGTACCACATTATCTAACAAAGTATATATTGAATTTAACTACATTTCAATTATAAATTTTAACCAACTTAAAATAGTTAACTATTAACTTGAACTTGTGACTATTTGCTTATAGTACTTTGAGGACGTGAATTGCATTTGTTATACAGTTGCACATGTAGATGAAATTATTGAAGAGGTGGCCCAAGTTGTGTTGAATATGTGAGTAGCAACAGTGGTGAGATCAGCCTAATAGTTAGTAAGGTATATGCATTTTACACAATACATTTTTCTGGGCCAATTTTTATGCCTTAGGCCACCTCTTAACTAGTTTTGGAAATTTAATAATTTGTAAATTAGCTATGAGTATAGATTTTTTAGGGGTTAAGGCTATATGTATATGAATTTAATTTATTGTCCTTAGAAAGTAATCTTAATAGAAACATTCATTATCTTATTTATGATTATTGGCTGTTGGTTTTGTTTTATATTCTATATATCTTTACATAGAGTAGCCCCTTATTAAAAAAATATCATAAATACTTAACGATTATTTTAAAATAACTGTCAAATAAATAATCGTCTAGTATTTGTAGCAAGAACCAGGAAAATGAGACTTGGTTCTTGCCATAAATACTTGACTATTATTTTTAAATAACCGTCAAGTATTTAAGAATACTTGTTGGTTATTTAAAAATAACTGTCAAGTATTTACTTATAAAAACAATTATGTAAACATATATTTGACGTTTATTTTCAAATAACTGTTAAGTAAGGGTCTCAATACTTGATCGTTTTTAACCATCGAGTAAGGAAGAATATAATATATGTCACATCTTTACTTAATAGTTAAAAATGTCAAGTATTAACAAAAATAAGCTTCAAATATTGGGGTAATTTGTAGTAGTGCTAACAAAAATTATGGCTCCACCCCTCCTTGAATTCTTATGTATGGTTGGAAAGATCAGAGAGGATATTCAAATTTTAAAATAAAGTTTATTTAAAAAAAGTAGAAGAAGAAGACGACAAGTATATAAAATTAGATGATTGATCATATAACATATGTAATATGTGCGCTCTGGCCATGTAATACGTGTGGGGCCGCGTGGAGTGAATAAACACTTAGAAGACGAGGAGATTTGATAGCAGGTCGATCTTCCAAAAAAAAAAAAAAATCCAGGAAGATTCTTTTGCATGTCTTTTCCTTCTCCAAACATTTGTGACACAAAACTGCACCCAACTCAAACTCATCAGGCAGTGAAAGAAAAAGAGAACTCTTCTTCATATTCGTAAAAATTATTTGAGATAGTCCTCATATCTTGTTTTTAAATTACCTTTAATATATTTTATTATAATTAAGAAAAATTTTAAATCTTATAAATTCTGTTTTAAAACTTAACAAATTAATTTCCACCCCTACCTCCTACTAAAGGCAAAAATAATGATTCTTAATTAATTTTTCCTAACATTAAGAATAAGGATAGGAAGGTAAAAATGAATCTAGAAAATAGTTAGTGAAGTATCTTATAAATAAGATCAAAATTAATATTTTCTTTACTCTATAAATAGAATTAATAGAGCGCGCGTGTGTGTATACGAGAGGTAGACTCAAGTACCCATGCGTTTATATTATATATAGCTAGGTTTGATGAAACAAAATAAGGAATTTGCATGATTTTTTGAGATTTCAAAATTGCTTCTTTTGTTCGCCCTGTCTAGTATATAGTGTTTTGCTTAGCAAATCGTGTGGTGTATTATGTAATGCATCCTTCCTATATATTATGTGTTATGCATGTGCCCATAAATCTACTCTAGGTACCTTGCATATTCTCCACATCCATCTCTTTTTCAGCACTTAGCTTCCTTCTGTCTTCCTTTTCATTTTTATACACACGCACACATAGAGAAGGAGTTACACACACACACACAAACACACTCCCTTTGATACTTAATATAAGCAAATTTTGAAAGAATTTTGTATCCTTAATATAAAATAAAATTAGAGTAATTAATTTTTTAAAAAAATTTACCCCTTGTTTATTTGTTATAATTTGAATTCATAAACAACTATTTATTATGGTTATTAATTGTAAAGAAAGGCAAAATTAAAAATCTACATATTTTTTTTTAATAATTATAAGGATGTAACTACCATTTCTTAATAAACATGCACTTGATTAAATTTATCTTATGTTAAGAACTGAAGGAAGCATTCATGCATACATACATACAAACATACGTATGTACGTTCGTATGTACATACATACATACAAACATACATACATAACTTAATATAAAACCTAATCAATATGCATCTTCTTTTAATTAATCTCCAATCCCATATCAATATAATATTAAAAAATAAAAAAAGATAACCTTCAAAATTGCACTTTAAAAAAATTTAAGAAAAAATTGTGATTTAGAAATTAAGTCTAAACTATGCAAAATATGTAATGTCTGCCTTGACATTACTAAGATAACACACTTACACACCGTTGTAATAATCAAGATTAATTAAAATCCTAAATAAAAGTTATTAGAACCTAAGAGTTTAAAGATAATGAGTTTAAAACATTAGAATTCCAAGAATTTTTTTTTAAATATTTTTTGAGCTCAAACTATGTTCTAAAATCAATCAAATATGATAACAAAATCATGGGTAACAATCAGTACTTGGAAACAAGTAAAAGAAGATTGGATTTTTTCTAAAAATTGGCCTACCTACTATGGTGCAAGCCAAACCCATCGCGGCAGATGGCACAAAGGGATGAGTCCCTCATCAAGCATTATGCTGCGACACGCACCTAGATTGTTGTCATGATAGCACTCTAAAATTTCAGAGCATGCTGTTTCGCCTTCCAATTGCTGTCATGATAGCACTCCAAAATTTCAGAGCATGTCATTTTGCCTTCCAATGCTCGATTTGAGTGGTTCAAGTGTTCACATGAAACTTTTTGAGCCTTCTAACTAATGGCACCAGTCTCACACCAAATTTTCAATTGTTAAAAAGATAGACACTCAAACCCAAGATGGTCCATTTTCATTTCAAAACACAATCAAAAGTGTCAAAATCACACCACCAAATGCCATTAGCTCCAGAATCACTTTGACCAACTCAAATAGATCACACACAACATACTTGACTAATCATATCATAGAAATAATCATCCATACTCAAATTGACTATCAAACCCCCAATTCTCAACAAAGTAAGGGGTGGATAAAATTCAACTAACATATAATTTTGGTCAATTTAACATATAAACCATTATAATTATATCACTTATACTAGTATCTTGGCCAAGCATACTTATTCAATCACAATCACTATAGGCTTAGGCCAAGATATGCACACATTCCACAAATCTTTATACAAATGATTACCAAAGCAAATGAAATGCTCCTAAGTTAGCATTACAATATAGCATATTTGTTACAAACCCAAAAAGAGGAAAGGAAATTAAAGAGCTATACAACAATTTTCTTTATTCTTCAGTTACCCCTTCCTTCTCCTTGTCCCTACCGAAGCCCTCACTTGTAAAATATAACCACGAGGTGAGATAAATATCTCAATAACAAAATAATTTACTACTATCAATTAACATGCACAATCAAAAGTGAGTAAAGTTTATATACTTTAAAACATACATTTAACATAGTTCAAGATAATCTTTTTCATAATTAATATTTATTTCCATTCTACCATGATCATTTTACAATCCAAACCTCCATATCACCCCATTTGAAACTATAGACTCTTGGCCCAAGTGCACATTCATAATGACTCAAGCTCATCTTTAATAGTAGGATTACCCAATCAAAGGTGTCCTATCACATTTTTAGACTATGGTCTCCCCCTATCACACACGAATTATGGTGTCATTACTTCAGTACTGCATCACTGATGCTAAAGAGTGTCAAGCTCCAACACTATATCCCATATAGATACTAAGAAGATAATCTCCAACACCGTGCCTCACTAGACATTAAGTAGATACATGTCATATGGACTTATACTACTCCTTCCTAAGGGTGAACTCCTACCCCCTAATATGATCATGCTCACATATCTCATATATAACACATAAACACATCATATTCCTCAACCAATCCATATAAAACTTTCACCATTCTTATCGTTTGTAAATTGTTTTACATGCACAAAATCACACTTCACAATATGCAAAGTTAACAAATCTCAAGTAGCAAATTAACATATCTACATACAAATAGTTAAATAATATAATTAAATAGTGTAAATTATTTCATTACCTCAACCCTTTGTCACAAAAAGGATTACCATAGTTCAACATTAGCTTTACATGTTCCCATTCGCAAAATAACACTCGAACCACCCTTAATCAATTAAGTGACAATTATCAATTATCACTTTGATAAAACCCCAAATTCACTAGGTTTCAAGTACCCATAACTCTCAAATTTCTTATTTAATAACATCTACCCTTTTAAAACACTTTAACAATCCTATTTACATCTAAATATACTAAAATCATCATCTAACCATCCACATTGTCCAAAAACTTTCAAATTATACCTAGCGTTCGACCAAACCCTCGACAAAAATTTTAAATCACCATAAAACCTATAAACTAAAGGTTAGAGGTTTGATTTAACTCCCTAAAACCTTAAATAAGTCAATGGGTTTGGCCATTACCCAAGAACAACCAAAAACAAGCCTCAACCATATCAAAAAGCATCAAAATTCACATAAAAGGGAGAGGGGGAAGAAAGGAAAGCTTATCCAAGGTGTAGTAAGCCTAATGTGCCTCCAAGATGCCCTTAAGATCATGCCCTAACAACTCTTAGGTCTCCTCTGTCACTCTCTCGTTTTCCCTTCTTTCTTTCCTTTGGTTTTGATCTATTTTTGTAAGTCTGATAAAGGCGGATTTTGCATGTGTGCTTTGACGCATTGATGCGTTCGCTATGGCACATGGCATAGAGAGCCTCCACCACCATTTAAACTTCCTTCTATACCATGGCCCGCTCGAACATTGACCTAACCTTCTGTTAAAGTTATCCAAGGATTCAAAAACTATATTAGTCTCTTATAAACATCATTAATCAATAATTTATCTAATTTAACCAAAATACCTTTAAAAACATTAATAATTCCCAAATTAAAAAATTAGGATGTTACAAAATACGTACAGATAGTCAATTTATAAAAATTATAAAAATATTTATTATTAAATTAAACCATTCAAATTAAATCTATATTATCCAAATTGATAATAAGGTAAATTTATTAAAATTTTATAATATTTGCAGTAAATATAAAATAAAAATAGAAAATAAAATTTATAAATTTGGACTATCTAAATATTCATGATGTTCGTGAACTGCTATGGAAATCAGACGCTTTTATGTTTAGGATTTGTTCACAGTCCATCTCTTTCTTCCATACGTGGCAAGCAAGCATTTCAAACAATTAAATATTGTAAATTAATGTGAATGGCAGAGACTCTCTCATCCCTTTAAACTTATTTAATATTCAATTTCTGCCCTTCAAGTATAGAGTTAACCTCGGCCTCAATTAATTCAATTGGTATATTTTTGAGAGAATGACAATTAAAGATTTCTTAAGGATATTAATCTTAATTAAGGATTATAAAATTTTGAAATTCTAATTAAGGACTTGGTCCTTATTTGGGATAAAAATTATATCCAACTTTACAAAATTGACCCTTCCTTAAACACTAAAAAGAAGCAGCAAATCAGCTTATCGGCATTCTCTGTTCTTGTTTCTGGGAGAGAAAAATCTGTTCTCTCACGTGAAAAATTAGTTGAGCGGATCATCATCTGGGTCATCATCTTCTCCTCTCTTGGCAACAGGTAATTACATGATTGCTTCTTTTACATCTTTTCCTTTATCATGCACCCCAGAAAAATCTGCAATTTCCTCTTCTCTATCTTTAACATCTCCTCTATCATGCACGCACGAAAGAATTTTTAGATCTTTGTAAATGCTTTCTTACACCGTTTCTCTTTTATAGCTAAGAAAAAAGTAATCTTCTTGATGATTAATAGATTATATATATAGACACACACAATAAATGATTTCTGAGAATGATAGTATTAAAAAAATTAAGTGAAAAATGAGAAAGACGTAAATAGATGCTAAATTTTTCTATTTTGTGATGAAAAGTGTGTTAATGTTGAAAAATGCAACATGAATGCTGAATTGTTGTAGTCATAGTTGGGATTATGGGAAGGATAGTTGTGAAGTAATAAATTTGTGTGTTGCTTCTAGTTGTTGCAGGTTTATTTCTCATATGACAAGTATTTTAGCAAAAAAAGTATTTTCTTATTTTCACGTTGAAGGACATTTTGTGAAAGATTCACAAGGGAAGATGACTTATAAAGATGGGAGATAAATTTCTAAATTAATTAGAGAAGGCATAAATCATGAAGAGCTATTGAAGATGGTGTCATCAATGATAGGAGTTAAAAGTATTGCTATTGAATGAATTTTTGTACAGACACTCATACGATATTTTTTATACTTGTGGAGGTAATAAGTTATGTAAATAGATTTGCAATTTACATTATTTTTTGGGAAGAAGATTGCAAAAATACCATTTAGGTAGATGAGATATTTTTTGTGTAAAAAGGGATGCAAATATGGTGTACATATATTGAAATCAGTGTAATATAATGTTGATGTCTGTTTCAGGTTCCAATATTTGCAAGTGTAAATGCTGTCATCACATAAGATTGTTGAAGTCACTAATGTAGCATAGGAATATTGCTATTACAATTAGTGAAGACATTGAACCTCACTTGGGAGTATATTTTTCTATAGTATTTTAGACTTTGAAACGTAAATGTTGTCATAACATAACACTCACTTTTGAAATGTTCCAAAGCCACTTATGAAAATACAAGAATCACTAAAGTGCTCCTATATATATAGGAGTGTTTACAAAATGCTCTTGCCTATACGAGCACTTTATATTTAAGTGTTCATGAATGCTGACATATAGGAGCACTCATCTCAAAAGCACTCCCATCATATATATACATATAAGGGTGCTTTTAAGCTGAGCAATCCTACACGTATTACATACAAGAGCGCTTTTCATATAAGTGCTCTTGTATGTATGTTGTACGAGAGCGCTTTTCAGATGAATGATCCCATATGTTAATTTTAATGTTTTTTTAGAATTTTTAGAACTTTTTACATGTTCTCTTTTAATACAAATGACTAATCTAGCACAATGAAATCAATCCAGCAATAGTATAATTCAACATTAGAAGTTGTATATAACCAAAAAACTTGAAATTAGAAGAAACTTAAATCAATTTTCTAACTAGTAATCTCTAGCCAATTTAACAAACAAAACTATTGATATTTTTTTAACATAAGAAGTTAGTTACCTATTACAAACAACCATTTACATATTCTAACCACTCCTTAATTACATTCTTTTTGCTCCATAGCAAAATGCAAGGATCTTGGTCCCGCAAAATATTACATGAGAAATGAGAGCAACATATAAGTAATTAACATTATATTAATTTAATTTTAAAACACTTGGCTTACATTCTTAAGAATGATAAATTCTTATTATGTAATTACTTCTCTCATAAATTTCATCACATAGTATCCGTATTGTCGACCTTATATCTATGTAGATACCTATAAAACAATAAAAGATGTCATTATCTAAATATGATAAAAACAAATTTCATGAGCTAGTTATTAACACTTTGGGGATGAAATTACATATATATATATATATATATATAATTTTGATTTGCTGGTGAAAATGTGGCAAAGTATCCCCTATAACTTGGACATTTCAAAGCTTTTCAAAAATTCTACATCAATCTATAACAATGTATTTTGAATAATAAATTTAAAATACCAATCAAACAATCATTTAGATGCATGCCATCTTATTATTAAGTAAATAATATATACCTTTATTATGGTGCCAACTCTTCTTTTAGCCCCATTCTAATTAAATCTATCCATACTAAACATCTTAATTAAATTTGTAAGTAAATATATAAAAAATTAATACTACAATATTAACAAGACAATATTATAAATTAGGTTAATATGCATTTTGGACCTTGAACTATAGGTCCAGTAGTTATTTAAACCTTGAACTTTTAAAAGATGCATTTTAAACCTTAAACAATTAAAATTGCGGTAACTTAGCCCCTACTGTTAACTTTAAACAAATGTCTGTTAAATTAGAGCCTAATTTGTAATTTTCACCAAAGTTCACCCTCCATCTCTCTCCTACCCTCATTAGGTGAAAATTACTCATTAGGCCCCAATTTGACATGCGTTAATTGAAAGTTAACAGTAAGGGTGAAATTGCTCCAACTTTAATTGTTTAGAATTTAAAATGCATCTTTTAAAAATTTAGGGTGCAAATCATCCTTGAACCTATAGTTCTGGGTCTAAATTGCATACTAACCCTTATAAATTTAAAGTCAATACAGTTGATTTAAAGGTGAATTCACATAATTTTTGCAATGGTTTATCAAATTTGACAAAACTTTTTAGATATATAAAACATCATTTTAATTTTATAAGCCAAACCTATAGATTTACAACTTAATTAATAGGTAAAATACGCTTAGCCTATTTATAAATTTAAAAGAATGATTTGAAAATTTTGTTAATCAATTTGTAAAATTTGAAGAAGCAATGTAAAAATTATATAAATTTATTAGATTTAATTATAAATATTAATTTGTTAATTTGTTAAAGACTTACTTTTAAATTTAAGAAGTCCAACTTGTACACTTGTAAAAGTTAATTTGCATATATATTTTAAAAGATTAATATTACAAGATATTTTGACTTGTAAATGGTTGTAAATCTTAAATATTTAATTTTTAATATGTGATGTTTGACTTATGATATTAAAATATTAATATTTTAATAAAAATATTTTTGATAGGTCAACGCTCTTAAAATATTAATAAAAATGATAAAATACTAATAAAATATTATCTAAATACATTAAAATTTCTATACTCTAAACCCTAAAAAATGTAAAATCTTAGCTAATTTGTGAACTAAAATTCTTAAGCTAACTGGCCTAAGACATAAAAATTAGCCAAAAATTGGATGTTTAAATATATACCTAAATTAGTTTGGTCTAACTGTTAATGCTATCCGCATATTGAACACTACCAGCCACTTCTTCAATGACTTTTTTGTATGTGGAACTGCATACCTTACACAATTAACATCCTTGAAGTACTATATGTAAAGAGTTACGATAAATTCAAGTTTATGTGTTGAAACTATCCAAAGATGATGCGTAGCTTTTACTATGCTTTTGCTTACAATCAATATCATCCATTGTCCCACCATGCATTATCAAACACTTGTAACTTTGATTCATCTTGTTAATCACTAATTGTTCTTTACAAATATATGAACTAATCTACTTCATAAGGTAGCACTTTAAACATAAACAAACCATTCTAATAGGGTCCTTCACATGCTTGACTACAACTTAATGAAGTTTGCCACCTTATCCCAGTATTCTTTGGATAGATAATTGGCAGGCATCCATTGCTTATTCATAATTCCAATCTACCATAAAAGATTAAGAGAGAGATGTGATTAGTGACTCACAAAGATTGGGAGAGTTAGAGAAAGATAGGAAATCAATTTTTAAATTAAAAAGAGGAAGGGTAATCTATGAATTACTAGTCACTTGCACAATTTTCTCTCTTTAATCTTGTGAAGAACTTTTGACTAATTATTAAACTAATAACTAACTTAATCTAATAAAAATTTTATCCTTGTAGGGATAAATTCTTTTAAATGCTAAACTTTGAAAGAGTTTTGGCAGCATAGCTACTTAAAAAAATGTTTCCTAGGCTCTATACCCTTTACTGATACTAAAATTTCATCCTACAAGTTCTAATTTAATAGCATTATACCTAATCAAATTACTTAACAACAACTAAAAAAATTAGCAGCATGATAACTTAAAATTGAGTATTTTTCTAACTTTATGCCTTTAGAAAAAATATATTATCCATAAAAAACACTATATATAATCCAACAATAGTGGTCAAAATATAGTTGAAGTATGGGACACACAATAAAGAACAAGTCCAATTAGTGATGGATCCAAAGCGTAACTCATAAGGGGCCAAATGAAAAAAAATTATGGAAGTTGGGGGCAAAATTATATATTTTTTATTTTTTCCAAGCCAAAAGTAAGAAAATTTAACCTAAAAAAATTTCAGATGGTGCTTGCCCCCTATAATGACATCAGTCACTACCCCATACTACCTAAACAACCCAGTACTATAATCCTCACTTGGCTAGGCTTAATTGATTTACAATTAAATGATTTGTTAACTTTTCATTATTCCATTAAGTATTACTTATAAGAGGTAGTTACTCACAATTCCACTAAGCTATAGCATTTATATCATTTCCATTCCTACCTTTCTGAGTATGCATCATGAATCAACCAATTCATCTTAACAATACTGAGAACCCTGGATGCATCACAATGTCTCTGAGAAATCAACACTCATTCATAGCCATAGCATACTAAATAAACTTACTATTACAATTACTAATATATAACATTCTATAATAGTTTAAACATGCTTCTGAGTCCCCATAGTTGGCAAGATCGATAAAATGAATGCATTACAATTATTGACAAGAGTGCAGAGCCACTCTAGTGCTCAATTCTCAAGACTTCAACCTCCTCCTTGCCTTACTCCCCTCCTAAAAAAATATAAGATGTGTTAGGATAGGTTGGCACCTAAGGGAGTGAATTGGGCGAGACTTAAAACTTTTGAAAACTTAAAAAGAGTGAAGATCACACACTCGAGATTTATACTAGTTCAACTACAAACTTGGCCTATGTCTAGTCCTCAAGATCACACTTGAGATTTTCAACTAAAAACACAAGCTTTAATGGGTACTTGCCACCACAGTACAACTTTCAAAACTAACCTTGTCTTGATTCACTTAACACACCTTGCTACAAGCCAGTAAGTTGTTACAATATTTGAAAATTCCTTTTCAAGATTTATGAGATGATAACAAAAGTTTTTTACAGAAAACTCTCTTAAATAGTATATGAGAATGCAAATGAAAGCTTATAAACCTTTGAGAGCTTTTCACAATTCTTTTCAAGAATAATGAATGAATGCAATGTATAAAATCACAATTTAAAAGCTCTTTAAATGCACAAATGATAATTTGTTTGGTCAAAGATCATTAATATTTGTTTTGGTTCAAAATAAATCACTTATATAGTTTTAAAAAGTTAATAGATTGTTGGAACAGTGATTCTATCTATTGGTGCATTTTCTTGTGAGTGGTTGGTATAATCACACATGATTTTACACTAAGGAAGTTTCATAAAACTGAATGTGACAGATCACATGTGAACACCTTGTCCTCTCACGCGTGGTTTTATACTTTTGAGTAACCATTTAGTTGTATGTGCTTAATCACGTATGGTACCTCATTACTCTTTTGCGTGGTTTAACATTCATGAATATACATTCAGTTCTAGATGGTAAAACTTGTGTGGTACCATTTTGTTCTCTCACGTGGTTTTGCATTTATGAATATACTGACATATCAAGATGTTAAAATTTGTGAGTACACCACTTGCTCTCACGCATGAAATGGCTAGCAGAATGCCGAAGCCATTCAATGTGATCAAAACTCGAGTAGAACTTGAAACATATCACATGTGAAATTGCAAGCACTAATGCATAAACTTGTTTGATGCATATTTACACATGGAATAAAGCACAACGCAAGCAAGATTTTGCATGATCAAGAGATATGGATTTGTGAATCAATGATCATACATGTGAACAATTTTAGCTTGATTTGAGAAGTTTTAAGTCTCAATAAAAATAAAGTGTGACTGTTCAACAAGTGACAAATCATGTGTGGCTACCATTAGTCTTATGTGTGGTTTTGCACTTGGTCACAATACAATGAAACACAGATGCTAAAACTTGCATGGACACTAAAGCCTTTCACTCATAGTTTTGCTTATAGAGACAAAGTATAAGGCAACATAAAACATAAGTGCTTAATCACACATGAAGCACTTCTTCACACTAGCGTGATTTAGATGTTAGTGTGCCTAACATGTAAAAAATAGTGAGTGACTTGCAGAATCATGCATGATTCTGCCTCTTCATTATGCAAACTTTTTCTTTGAAGAACCATACGCAAGAAGGCCATTGTTTGCAAGCTTCAACATACTTAAATAAGTCTTAATGCATGTAAAAGAGACATATAATGCATTCGTTTAGTAATTAAAAAAAGTAATTAAGCTCTCTAAGTTTTCATATTGAATCTAAGAGAATTTAAATTACTTATCCTAAACTTCTTCATCTTCTCTTGATTCTTCATGCTCTTGAGGTTTTGTCTTCATCCATGATTCTTTATATCTGTATACATAACAAATATCTCTTCTCTTGGTTTTGTAATCATCAAAACATATGATCTAACAAGATGTAAAGGGTGAGATTTTATACAAAACCTCAATAACTGAGATACTTAAAATATTATATACAGTAGTGGAAACCAAATTAGCATATCACCTTAAGAACAGCTTAAAACCACATACAAGTCAGTTATAAAAAGTCATATCACATGTTTAGTTTCATAATAAATCATAAACAATTATTCATAGTTTTGCAAGCTAATTTCCCCCTTATCGCCTCCCTATTTCCTCTTACTAAACCCATGGGCAATTTAACTGTAACTCTACTCCATAAAACTGGGCCAAACCTGCTCTCCAATTCATGAGGGGTTGTTCAACCAAAAGCTTCCTCAATCAAGTTTGGACCATAGGTTTCCCTATGTCAATCTCAGAATGTCATGATGTACACAACTAACACTGCTACTCTAAGCAATGAAATTGAGCAAGTGCCCGACCAACATTGCCAACTTGGGTTATGTCCGAAATTTTATATGCTTATAATGATATCAGTCAAATATGAAAAATGATTTTTAGAATATATTGAGAGCTTTTAGTTGAATGAGGATATTCATAAGGGAAGGGTTAATAAATAAGAATTAATTATAAAACTTGAAATATTAGAGACTTTTGGAAATACCATCTTTCATTTTATAGGACTTTATAATATTAAGATAAACAAGACCAAGTTGAGCCACCAGGTTCAAGACTTGTTAATAGAACAATAGGTTGGATTTATTTTATTTTATTCTTTTTCATTTTGGATCTTTGTTTGTATGTTTTGTGAACACCTAGAAGTGGCAAGGAAAGGTTAATTAAGTGGCATCACTTACTTCTTCTTTCCTCATTCTTGAACACATAGAGTGAGTGGGGGGGGGGAGACAGAGGGAATGAGCACTGCTTTCATGGAGTTTGGAAAAGTTTAGAGAGAGAGAGAAACTTTAACCCAGTTAAACACCCTCCATTCTTGCTCAAATCCTACATGCAAGGCAAGAACTTGGATCTATTCAACTCAAGCTTTCAATTGAACTTGATAGTTTTGGGAGATTCTCAGTTTTTAAAAGGATCTTAGGGAGATAAAGTTTAGAAACTAAAGACCGAGAATGCTTTGAGTGAGGTAACCATAAATTTATGAGTCCAAGAAGATAAAATGTGGGATTGAAAAATACTGTTCAGATTTTCTCCCAAGCTCATGAATGGGTATTTTTGAGGTAGAACTAACAATTGGAAGGTACTAAATTAATACTCACTTAAGATAGAAACAAAAAATAAATAAATAAATAAAGTTAGAGATTTTTTTCCCTCATGCTCTTTTTTTTTGGTAACTAATATTGATGAACAAGGTCGTATAAATTTTTTTTTTTGTTTTACTATATCCACTCAGTCACGGTTTTGTCGATACTAAATGGAAAAATAAAAAACTTAGCAAAAGTGAAGGGTGTCTGTTACTGTGCAGTGCAAAAATGTAAAGGGATATTGCTTTTTGTTTTCTTTTGACTAAGAGAGGAAGCATGTTTCACAAATTGTAACTGAAATTAAAAAATGTAGAAAAATGAGTGGCTTTGACCGTGACTATAGGAGGATTAGAATTTTGATTTTCCTTGTTATTTTAATGTTATCATATATAATTATGTTATGGGGAAAGAACGTTTAAGCAAATTCTAATTATTAGAATGAGAGTTTCCAATTATTAGAGAGGAGAAACAAACACTGATGGATGATTTTTTTTTTACTGTGAAAAACAGTACAACAATTCTTGGAGAATTTATTTTGTATATATGAAATTATCAATTTATTTTAGATTGTGAAATGATAGAGTAGTGATTGGGTAATTTTTTGTAGGCTTTAATATTTGTGAGAAGCGCAAAGAAGTTCATTTTCAAGAAAATTTGGGATAAGAAAGTGTTTTGATTCAAGGTAGTATTTTTTTAATTCTTGTGATAGCAATGTTGGTTGATTTAATGTTATAGAATTTTTATTATCATTAATTATATAAAATTTATGAGTTACTGAGATGTTTCATTGCTAGCATGACACTTTGGCCAATATATGTCTATACTTGTTGAATTCATGGCCTAAGCTTATTTTTATAAGTGGACCATTATTGCTTAAAACTTCAAATAGACTAATACTATATTGAGATTTTTGTAAATCTCACCTTTTTTTATTTCACAAATAATAAATGCAGGTTCATCCAAGAACCATGGTAAGGAAAGAAAGTAATGAAGAATTTATCTTCTTTAACTTGCTTCTTAATTATATTTTAGTATATTTTGAGTTGTAATACATATGCTTAGTTCCATTATTATATCTTAAGTTGTAACTATGAAACTAGATTACAAATATGTCCATAGTTAAATTATAATCATAGATAGATTATATCTTAGTATGTAAATATTTTTATGTATGGTAAAAAACTACTAGGATAAAATATTTATCCAAGGAACAATATTAGTAAGGGTATTGCAGTAGCTTTATGGTAACTATTACCTTGATTTTTTTATTTGGTCACTTAGTAGACATTCCAAGCTTCAAATTAAGTCCTAAATCACTAAATTTGGACTTATATATTATGAGATAATATTTTTACAAAATAAGGGTAGAAATCTAAATTTTCTAAAAATAACTGAAGCAATGAGAAATGAAAGTTTAAAACACCTCATTATGATTTTTATAGAAGTAGTTATGACTTTTGTAATTTGAGGATAAATTTTGAAAAAGAAAACTGCATACATGACCAAAAATAAATTGGCATTTGTCTCCTTTTGATCTTTGATACTTGATGATCATCAAGGTTTAAGAAATGATCCTTATGAGTGCTTGTTATTTAGAGTAGTGAAAACATATGAGATGTTGCAATCTGAATGATGACACACTAGGCATACATTTCAATAATGATGAAATCACTACTGGCATGCGACCTCAGTAGGGCATACCATAGATTTTTTCTTAATTTTAACTATCCCCTAACAGGTGAATTCCTACCTCTATGCATGCATTTAGATAATAAGATGTGTGTGTGTGTGTGTGTGTGTGTGTGTGTGTTTATTTATTTATATATGCACATTTATCATAGAGCAATGTTGCACCTTAAAGTTCATATATTTACATTATTCCCATATAACAATTCATATTATAACACAATTCCTAAGAGCAATTAAGCATGCTTTACACATACAATTTATATTTACAGATTCATACCACTCATTATATCATGGCTCAGAATTATATTTCATAACTCAAATGCAAATCTCCTTGTGATCAATAAAATAGTGCAACTAAGTTCTACCAGGCCGTGTTACAAGCTATAATGTATATATGTACATATATGTATTAGAATTAGTTCCCAATTACCTTAACCCCTTTCAGAGATCAAAGGTCTTAATCTCCCCATTCTTGAGTTCTATCATATTCATACTTGAAGACTCTCCCATGCTATTTCCATCTATAAATATATTTGACATAACCAATGATTCAATTGAACCTCTTTTTGAGAATCCAAATTTGAGACATAAGCCTAGGGTAAATTTTTAGTTATGAGATCCTAACATTCAAGAAGTAAAAGGTGTGAGCAAGATGTAACATCCTAGAAATCTAAGCATGTTTAATTAAGCTTAATGAGGGTAACTAGTGAATTGATAAAGTGTGTGGTAAGAGGGGTCTAATGAGTGTAATTGATTTTTATTTCATCCCTAAATGCAGGAGTTGAAGTCGGGCCATTTGAGCATCAAAAGTGGAAGAAAAGGCAGAGAAAAATTCTCTATGCCAAATGCCATGACGTGAGGACCGCCTATCATAGTGTACAAAGTTAATCAGTATGAATTGGCCTCTCTGTGTGAGACGTCATAGCTAAAAAGCAGCATTTATCAGTTTGTGTTTGTGTGCAAAATCAGAAGAGAAAAAGGTGAGAAAATGAAAGGCACAACTTGGCTCTACTAGGGCACATACATTAGGCCCATTGATGATATTTTGAAGCCTTCTAACACCCAAGGTAAGTGTAATGTGTTTCTTTCCTCCCTCTACTTCCATTATTATGAGGAGTTGAGTTAGGGTTTGAATGTTGATGGTGACTTTTGGTCCAAATGAGTTATAGGTCTAAACCTATTAGTTAAAATAGATATAATGGGAGTTGTTTAGAGTAATTAAACCCTACATTAATCATTTTTGGGAGTGGTTGGTTCATAGAGCCATTAATATTCAAATTTGAAATAAATGATGTCGTGGGAAGTCATTAATGATGGTTTAATGACTCATTTGTAATAATGTGGGTTAATGGAACCTAGTAAACCTATTGGGTATTATAGATAGTAAATTTATGAGGTTGATAAAATGGAGAATATGGAGTTAATTGTTTAGAAATTTACTCATAAGAGGATATTAATCAATGACCTTATGGAATGATTGTAGACTATTGCTTTGGCACCATTTGAGCTTGGAAACAAGTTTGAGAAGTTAATATTGTGAGGGGTAAATCTTTGAGAAGTCAAAAGTTTAAGGTAACTTAAGGAAATCTAATTTGTATAGTTGTATGTTAATTAGATAATTGTTGAATTTATGATTTTAAGCTTGCTTGAGATGTGAAAACTATTGATACAATTTTGGCAACATGGTTATGGTGTAAAATGAATCTTGTATATGGTTATGGACAAATGATATGCATGTTTGGATATTTATAATTGAAATTAATGTGCAGGAACATGCTTACATGTGAATAATGGAGTAATATGTGATATGGGTTGTTTAGTGGGGAGAATATGCCTATGAATGAGATGTGAGATGAGTTAATGATTAAATTGCATAATATATGCAATATGTGCATAGCATGATTATTGGTGGGAGTTTGCCTAGGGAGAGAAGTAGATTGGTAAATCCACGTGGTATTGGTGGTGGCTATTATAATTAAGACCGTGCTTAGGCACCGAAGGTTAGAATCAAGAGGTGTCCCATGGTTGATTCAAGGCTGTCTCACTTGTTCTATGAGGGACTCGAGTCTCTACCGATTTATGAGAAGGTTAGATTAGGGGTATGACACCCTATGGTTGTTAGTATTGGGGGAAATCATGGTATACAAGTAAGTTAGTTGACCCTGGCCCGGTAGCTCCTGACAAGTGAAAGGTTGAGTTAGTCTGTGATGGACGTAGCTGTTAAATAGCCACTGGTTTCATGTCAGAGGTAACAAGAGGGTATAAGGTGGGCATTTAATTATGCATCTAGTTCTGGCCAAATAGTTGTTATTATTATGGTTCAGCATTTGTTAAGGGCATATGGTTGTTAGTTTTGCAACCCCAAGTTGTGTATAATGACTAACATGATGATGATATGTGTTTTATGCCCAATCATATAGTTGTTATTGTTGTGGCTGTAGCTATATTTGTCATATGTGTGTAAAGTAATAATTAGTATGGGATTAGAGATTTGAATGGTTAGTTGATGATTTATATCTTTAGGACATTGTATGGATAAATATGGGTGAAATGATCACATTTGGGGTTGAAGCAAGTGTGCATGGTGAGAATTTTTCTCATTGTGTAATGTGCCACAGCTTATGCTGCATGCGCCATAGCACATGGACTAAAAAGTGACTTCTTAAGTCATGAAATTTCAAAAATTTTAGAAGGAAGAAATTGAAAACACATGAAAGGGAGAAGAAGAGAAGAGCTAATGTGTTAGAGCAAGCCATTTCAAGTCATTGGAAGGTACTTCTGATTAGTAACTTAGCGGGTAAGCTATGTATAACCCTTACCTTCCATTCTACCCAAATTTCTTTGAATATGAGTTATAGAGAAATTAAATTAGTGAAATTTTAAGGGTTTGATTCTTGCCTAATAGTAATAAAAAGGTTTTTAGGAGTTAAACTAGAACTTTACGATTAGTTTAAAGCTGAACAATAGAGCTTTGAACCCGTAGGCTCAATTTGGCCCTAATGCAAGGAGATTTTAAGGTGAAAATCTTGTTTGGGTAAAATGAAACCAATTGAGGTGATGTAGAGTGATAATCGAGTAGTAATGAACTTAGAAGGGATAAATAAAAAAAGATGTATGGCTAAATATAGCCATAAATAGTATATATGTACTTTTGGTTAAATTGGACTAATTGACTTTCTAATGATAGAAAGGTTGAGGTAACCGAATAACTTCCTTGTTTGACTATTTGTTGTAATTGTGTGTAAGTATGCTAGGTAATGTATGAAATAGTCTTGAACTGAGCATGTTTTATGTACTATCTACCTTTACATTACCAAAATTCACCACATAATCACAACAAACAATCATAATTAGGAGTAACGATTGCTGCTAAGCTCACATTATCTATATAAGAATTAAAACTAATAATATTTTAAAAATAATTTTAGAATATTTAGGATTCCTTAAAAACCCTTAAAATTGATAGTTTGAATTCAAACTTAATAATTTATTAGGTATTGGAAGCATAGAAAAGTTTTGGGAAGCAAAACACTTCAAAATAAGGCTAAAATGTCATTTTTGAGTGTTTTGATCTATACACCGCAGCTCATGGTCCATGTGCCGTGGCATGTGGCACAGAAAGCCAAGTTTTCTAACTGTACCATGCGTCATGGCTTGCGTGAAATGTGATGCAGCGCACGTGTCCATGACAGCAATGCTGTCGTGACAGATTTTCTAGACGAACTTTGAATGTAGGCCATTTTTGCATTCGATGTCCGATTGGAGTGATTGAAGTACCCATGAGAAGCTTATTCAATAAGCTAACTAATAGTATAATTTTTGTTATAATCTGACACTGTATGAGAATTTTAGATGCTAGAATGCAAAAGTCAATTTTGAAAGCGATTTTCAAGCATCCAAGTACCCAAAACTCATAAATTATACTATTAACCCATTGTGAAGCTTGAATCAAGTCCAATGGACCAAAATAAACTTGAGTGAGTATTCAAACACATAAAAACATACCAAACACAAAATTTTGCCACTCAATGGCCATTTCACGCAATATGGCCAAAACACACAATCAACACTACATGTACTATTTGGCCTCTATTGCCACATAATACATTACACATACATTGTCGCCATATAGATAAAACATTCCTTGCACTTGTATTAGTATTTTAGTCCATCACCACAAAAATTGTCACAAATTCACATTATATATAATATTGGGCTAAAATACAAAATAACATAGTGTGAAACAAGAGCAACCAATCAAAATGAAATGCATTCCTAGTTGAAAACATATAATATCATATAACAAGTTTATGTATACCACTCAAATCAAAATCGGGCATTACTATTCGTGATGTAGCAAATCTACTAGTCCTTGCTCGATTTTTTTCCCTGCTTAGTCTCAGAGGTAGAACCTATAAAATGATAACTATGGGGTGAGATAAAAATCTTAGTAACTAAAATAATCTATAATATTGATTAACATGCCAAGTTATAGACAAGCCTTAAATCAAGTAAAATAAGAACAACATATAAAATCAGCACAAGTTACATGCATGATCCCTAACCATTTGGTCCTCTAATACTCTCGATCAAACTGGTAGGCTATTTCATAGAACCAAACCACATGTATGGTCTCCAAGCTCACCATTCATGGTAGGGCCACCCGGCTAAGGTGTCCTAAACAACTTCTAGACTACTAGTTCTCCCATTACAAGTAATTGGGGTGTCGTTACTCCAACATCACATCCTACAAATGCTAAGGAGCATATTCTCTAACTCCGCACCCTTTTGGGTACTAAGGAGAGTAAGTCTCCAACACCACACCCATTTTCAGGCACTAAGGAGAGTAAATGCTATACCTGGCATCCCGAGGTACTAGCAGTGCCATATGGACTTAATCTTTACTACTCCACTAGGGTGACCTCCCACCCTCTAATATGCCATATTTCACTACATATCTCCACTTGACCATGCATAAATAACTTTTCAAACAAATATAACAAATCTTACCATTTACTTCAAAAATATAGAATTTCACAAACCAATACTCCACTCATTTTCTAAAATAGTTAACCTTTACAAAATTTATACATATATACACAACAAATCATAGAAAAGCAACTTGAGAATAACTTATTCATAGTAATAAATAAAGCAAATTATCTAGCTGCCTCAACCTTTTTGTTACTAAAAGGGTTTCCCATGGTACTACATTTCTTCTTGTGCCAAGGTAAGTCTTCCCACACCACAATCTATATCAACAAGTACTATATGTTAATTTTTAATTAATACAAGCACTATTAGCTACCAATAATCTCTCAATTCTCCCACTTCTTACTCATATTCTCAACAAAGAGGCTTGCTAAGATTAGAATTTGCTCACACAATCCCTTTAAGCCTCCCTCTAACTTTCTCATAACATAACACTTAATATCTCAACTTATCATACTTTAAAACCCTATGATCAAGTTAGGGCTTGATCCAATTTTCACCAAATAATAAAGTAGCTTCATATTACCACATATCCAAGATTAATAAACCTAAATCAAACCTTTAAAGTTAATAAAAAGCTTCAAAACATAGACTCATGGCTTAATCCAATCAAAGCAAATTCTCACTCTTCTAAATCCTATGAAAAATGAGATGAAAAGGTAGAGGAGAAGAGTAGGAAACTTACTCAAGAGTTTGAAGGCTCAATTTGTCTTCAAATTCCTCCCAAAATGTTACCCTAGCAGTGCTCAAAGTTTCTCCCTTCATGCTCTAGGTTTCTTACCATAAAAACTGACTTTTTTTAATCATTTTTAAAATTTCAAGTTGTTTGTTGTGCCGTGCGCCACAGCTCATACCACGCAAGCCGCAGCTCACGAAACAGTATTTTCCTCCCCTCGATGGCTTCTGACTTGATCTGACTTTCATCCTAACTCAATTTAGAGCCAAATATGACCCAAAAATATAATTAAATAAATTAATCATATTTTTAACTAATTTATCCCTTAGTTAGTCAATTTTACTAGATTTGAAGTTTTCAAATGTTACATTTTAGCATTGAATCTTTATTACATAAAAAGATATTTTGGATAAACAAGTAATGAAATTGTGTAATTTGATGTGAAAATGTGTGCATATATATATATATATATGAGTAAAGTGGTAATTGGGAATTTGTGAATAGTTTGGAAAGCATGATCATATGAGTGAGAGTTCACCTGAGTGGAAAGGTGGTGATAAGACTATATGGCATATTCTCCTTAATGCTCGACAAGGTGCAGTGTTAGAGAATTATACTTCCTTAGTGCCTTTTGAGGTGCGGTGGTGGCGATGATCTCCTTAGTGCCTATTGAGGTGCAGTATTAGATATTTGAGACTCCTTAATATTTGTGTGATATGGTGTTGGAGTCAATGATACTCCATTGTGTGTATTGGGGAAACTATAGTCCGAAAGTGAGATATAACACCTTTGGCTGGGTGATTTTACCATTAAAGGTAAGCTCAAGGCCAAATAGAGTGTACATTAGTCTAAGGTGAGCTTATAATTTCATATCAAGGTAATTTGGAGCTTTAGTTGGTAGTGATCATGCTATGTGATGCAATATGTTGTATATGAGGAAAAGTGGTGAAAAGTAGTGTAAAGAGATGAAATGTGAAACTATAATGTGATTTAAGTAAAACTTGTGATATATGTTATGTTTCATTGTATATATGCTTTATTTTCATATAGTTTGCATGTTATAGCCAATAAGAGTGATTTACTCTATTATTGAGATTTTTACCTCACCTCCATGGTTACATTTTTACAGGACAAACCAGTGATTAGTGTAAAGGAAAAGAGTTAGAATTGACTTAGAGTTGTTAAGGCTATGCAATCCCAGAGTTTGTGTAATGAATTGGAATTCTTATAGATAATGTTTATATAAGTTGCCGTAGAGTTGCATGCATGTTTTGAATAGTGATTTTGTAAAATCTTAGCCCAGTTGTGTATATTTATAGTGAAATGAGAATTAGGGACTAAGATTGAATAGTGATTTGGTTATGTATGTGGTAAATGTTATAAATGTTGGTGAATCTTATGTCTATGTATGAAATTATGATAAAATAAGTAATTTAAGGCTAAGATTGAATTGTGAATATGTTATGGATGTGGTTATATGTGTATGAGTTGAGAAAAGGCCAAGTTATGCCAAAGTGTAAAAAGTTGAGAAATGTAGAAAGTGGTTGTTGAAGGGTCAAATGTCAATATATGTGTATATGTGTGTTCTATTTGGTCAATTAGATGTATTTGGTCCTTTTAGACTTGGTTCAAGGCCTTGTGTGGTCTAATGAGAGAAAGGGATCAATTTGAGTGCTTGGGTGCGCAAAATTTTCAAAAAAAGTGACTCTATGCACCTAGGTATCCAAATTTTGATTGGACTATTAGATCGTGTCCAAACCTATCTCATTAGCTAGCTTATGAGATAAGCTTTGTGTGGGTGCTTGAATCACTTTGATCGGCATCATATATGAAAATGGCACATGCTGAAAGTTAAATATTGCAGCTTACATATCTCTGAGTTGAGCGCGTCGCTTATGTGGATGAAAATGAATGTACAGCTTATCAAGCATATAAAATAATTAGAGACAATCGCTTTCATAGATATAGCATCCAAGGACGATATATAATATAATACAAATGGGACATATATAATAAAATCATTATATTATTAGTATTGATTGGTAATATATTGTACTAATAATAATAATAATAATAATAATAATTGATAAGGAAAAATTAATCGTGTGTTCCTTGTAGTTTTAATTATATTGTAACTCAATCCCTAAATTTTGACTCATTATAACTATATTCTTATACTTTTAATTCAGTATCTTATAATTTTAACTATTTAAAATATTAGTCCCTGTATTTTTAAAAATAAAATTATAAAGATTAAAAATATTTTAAAATTTTAATATTTATAATTTTTTATGAAGATCACAAAGGTTTAGTAACTTAAAATATTTTAAATAGTTATTAAAATTATAAAAACTAAGTTACAATTGAGTCAAAACTATAAAAACTAAGTTATAATGAATTAAAATTTAAGGATTAAGAATTACAAGGACCAAAAGATTATTTTTTCTAATAATAATAATAATAATAAGAGAAAAATTGAAGAGAGAGAGAGAGAGAGAGAGAGCACAAAAAATCTAGGCATATAAAAGAATTTGAATCTATACACAATCTGATCCAGCGGTGCAATATTATCAAAATGACAGTAGAAATTTTGGACTAGCATGCCATAGCATATGGTGTCACATGCTGCAATGCATGACACAACAAGTTGGGCGTGTGGCTTTGTGCCACATGCCGCGGTGCACATACTACATGCCACAGTGCATGACTCATTTTTCAGTCTAATTTTGTAATTTAAGATACATGCAGTTGTGATATGAATGCTTGTGGGTTGTATCTACTGTGCATTGTTCAAATAAATTATGATTTTAATGGTTTTTACAAAACGATTTTTGGGCCTAAACTTTTCAATCAAAATATTTGATTATTGATTGGTGTGTTTAATGTGGTTATTTGTTAATCTTCTCCTATATTGAGTGGATATAGAGGAGGGTTACATGCCTCGATGAGATACTCACTCACCCTAGTAAGTTACACATTGCTCGCCCCCTAGTGAGTACATCAACTTGCCTAGGTGAGTTACCTTGTATGACCACTCTAAGCCAAACACTTCCCTCTGCACCAACCCCAAACCCTAGGTCATTACCCTACCCTAGGGAACACTCAGACCTTAAATTAATCTCTATTCTTTCGATTATAGCCTAAGTTCCATTTCTTAGGATGTTACAGCCCCTTAAGATCTATCACTAACTCCAATACAGAACATGCAACATTGATTATTAGAATGAGGGCACCACTAAACTTGCAAAAGAAATTAGAGAAAGGGAAGCAAATATAAACCTATCCCTAGAACAAAATGTCAAACACAACACTTATAGAATTTCCCAATTTCAAGAGACACAACTCAATAACTCAAAAATCTCAAAACCTAAAACTAGTTAAAGGTTTATGAAAACTTACTAGATGAAGAGACTTGAGCATGTGAGGCAGTTAGAAATGGGAGATAAGACCATGAGCAGTGATTATAGGAACTCACAAGCAAAACCAATGAAAATTTCACGAACCTAATGATTTGAGTGTGCAAAATGGGGCAAGAATCACCAGAATGAAAGGTTTTCAGAGGCTTCTAGGAGTATTTTGAGTGAAATTGAAGTGCTTGAGTGTGAAATAATATAGAGTTTGGAGGCATTTTTAAAATAGTGTACTTAATATTTATTTCAATATCACCTTCAAGTTTAATCTATTTGATGCTTGTTTCCCAATAATCGTCAAATATACACATAATATATTTGACAGTTATTTGTAAAGAAGTATTTTTTAAAAATATCATCATCATCATCATCATCTATTCGTTGTTTGTTTACAAATAACTTTCAAATATATCATGCATTTATTTGATCGTTCTTTGGAAAGCATCAAATGCTTATATTTCTAACAAAAAAAAATTGAAGTGTGTGTGTGTATTTGATTGTTAGGTTGTAATAACAATCAAGTATATGTTTAAATATTTGATGGTTGTTTTGAAACAATTGTCAAATATGCTCCACATTTTTTATGTGTCATTTTTCACAAATAACAATCAAGTATAGGGTGTCTTACATGGCATTTTTTGTGGTAGTTTCTTGTTGGTGATCAGTCAACAGCTACTAGTCACTGGTCAATTACTGCCAATGGTCAGTCAATGCCAAGCAATACTAATGAAAGTTGTGTGAATCTAAAAGCATTTGTGTCATTTAAGGCTGCACAAAAGTCGATCTTGCCCAACCCAATCAACCCGAACAAACCTGGGCCAGTCTGGTCCTATAAAACAATGGACAAAAAGAATCAAACTTTATCTTCGTGTTGGATTGGATGGGGAACTAAGATGTCAAACTACTTAATCTAGTTTGGTCCTATAAAATGATTTTAATATAATTATAATTACAATTATTTTTAATATAGTTTGAACTTTGAAGCCTAAGCCTTAAACACAGTGTTTTCTTATCATTTTCAGCTTTTTACTCTTTAGTCTTTAGTAAATCAACCCTAGACTTGTGGGTTTTTTTTTTAATTATTATTACACTTGAATGATGCATGTAGCAAATTACAAAAATTTACTCAAATATTTGCCAGAAAATATTGTAATTTTTTTATGCTCAAGACTTGTATTGTATTTTCACATCAAATTATATTGTTATGAGTTTGTTTTTGCAGGCATATTTTAAACAAAGTGAGATACTAGACTATCGAGATTAGTTTTCTAATTCTATAGACCAAGTCCAGTCATCTTCAACTTCAAATTAAGCTTAAACTAAACTAGACCATATTACAGGTTGCCTAAAGTGGTCCTTTCTATAAAAGATATTAGACTTTAAATTAGGCCAAAATCATATCCTATTAGTATTTTGTGTAGCCCTATTGTCCTTTTACATGGTAAATTTGATACAATTGAATCTCATGAGACTTTAGAATATTTTCAAAAATTTGTAGAACTTACTTAAATAATTAGTTTCTTATATGCAACTCATTTGTAATTTTCCATTAATCAAACCATCTGCACACTAAAAAGGAAACTAAAATCGCATGAAAGGAATCTTGTTTGATGAGAATAATATTCAATAAGAGCAATAATTATATATCTGGACCACTTTGTTTTCTGTTAAATCATCATCACCGAGAAGACTGCTTATATATTAATTATCTCATTACTTTCCGTCACCAGCAATAAAAATGGACTTTTCTTACTGCATATCTCTGCGTGCATGGACTTCAAAAAAAAAAAAACAACAACAAAAGAAAAGATATTGTACAAGAATTAATCAAATTTACACTAAAAAAAAAATTGAAACTTGGTTCTATTGATAAAATATACGTCATATTTCATAAAAACGTGAGTTTGAATCCTATAAATAATATACATATCACGTTGATAAGAAATACATAAGTATCTAAGTACTCTTTGAGATTTGAGGCTTGTTATGTTTTTAGTGAGTCTTTAAATCTAGCTCATGTATTTTTTTTTCTATCTCAAAAAATGTACACATGAATAATGTATAGTTAAGTCCAATTAATATAATTATTATCTTGAAAATTTTTCTAATTCTTTAGAAAAATTTCAACTCATGTATTATGCTTTTTTTTTTTTTTACTTTTTTAAAGTTTCTTTGTCTCTGTACAATTATACAAAACCTTCGACATGACATGAAACGCATTTTTATATATGGCTTGTAAATTTTGACTAAAGAGAATAGGGAAAGAAAAAACTTGGTTTTGACTTTTGATGGCTTTTATCTTACATTCATATATTAAAATAATGTGGAAGCCAGGTCCAGCCAATAATTTGGTTTGTTCAAATTCTTTACGTAATTCATGGGGAATGGACCTCGTATATTATTAACGAACGTGCTTAAATTTTATTAATTAGTACTGTGTAAATATATATAATAAAATAAAAGGTCAGTAGTGTAAAAGTCGAAGAGTAAGTGCCAATGAAAACTTAAAGTGGTGCCTTGTGAGATCAGCAATCAGCGTCCATAGCGCCCAATATAGGATTACCAAAGAACAAATTAATTAAAGAGAAATAATTAAAAAGAAGAATCAGATATGGAAGAAGGAATAAAGAAGTGAGCCAAACAAAAATAAAAAAGGAATATTAACATATATAGAGTTATTGATGTAACTTTGGTTTTTGTGCGTGAGGGAGAGGGAATATTGTATATAGTAAAAGATGTTTGTTTTTCACAATATAACAAATTAATATTTAAATTTTTTTTAAAAAAGGTGCTGATTGTAGTGCACGACTTTATTTTGAATATAATGACTTTTAATAGTAGGATATATATACACACACAATAAAAGAAATATTATGATTGGGCTAAAGTCATTATTATTATTATTATTTTTATGATAGCTAGAGTCAAGATTTGAGATTTCAACACAAGTCCACAATATTAATAGTAATCAATAGCAATATCTAAATAAAATGTAAAATCTAGTATAAATCACATTTACATATTTTTGACGAGATCGATAACTCATTTTTAAGATTTTATATAATTTACAGGGCCATTTGAAAAATATAACTATATAAATTAAATATAGATTTTATTTTCTCAAACTTTCTGCAACATACGAAACCTATGCTAGCTAGTTTTTCAAACACTTGGAAAGCACACAAAAAAAGTATAAATAAAAATGAGAGAACAGTTTTGATATGTGTGTCCTGTGATTAAGCAACAAATAAATGGTGGGAGTTGTGGGGTTTATTGTAATTGCATGGGTTCACATGTTAGGCTAAACAATTGGAGGATTATAACTTTCCACCACACAAACAACTCATAAATTATGACCCACGAATCATGCGTGTAACAGCTCGATTAGATTTGGTCTCGTTTACATATTTAATTATTATACAATTATTATTATTATTATTAATCATCATCATCATCATCGATCTTCACAATAATAAATTCATATAAATATGACATATTAACATGGTATTAAAACCCATCCTAGGTATTTATGAACGGATGGACAAGTTTCCTTGCCAATCCAATCAAGAGTTGTGAATGGGTTGACAGTAGATTTGACTTTTTTCTCCTCATATTGAACTTGAAACGGCAATACTCCGTAAGATTTATGTTTAAGTACTTTTGATTTTGTTGGATAATTTGTGTTTTATACATAAATTTTTCATTCACTTTTTTATTATTATTTTTTATTTAAATATTACTCTCTTCTGGATCCTGTATAAATATTTTTTGTAAATTTAAATCGTATTATATTTTTTTATTGCTCATACGTCAATCCTATTCGAAGTATGATCGATCACTAAATATGAGCACTTCTCCCAATGATGATTTAAATTTTAGTTTGTTACATTATGAGAGACTAACTAGTTCCTTCTACTAGACTCAATCTCATAAAAAATTTAATTATATATTTTAATTATAATGAAGTATGTCTTAACCTTAATTATTTAAACCGTGATATGACTAAGTACAGATTATTTTAATTATTGTAATTCTGGATTATATATATATAAACCATTGTCTCAATCACTTGAATAATTGATTCGATTTTCACTACCTTGCATCCTACTATATATAATATTTACTTCAGCTATAGTATATGTCTCAATCTATAACCATTATTAGATCAATCCCTTATTATTAGTTCAGCAATATCACTTTCTTTATTACTTTTCGATATATCCGTGGATCTAATTAACTCCACCATCATCTCATTTCTCTTTTTACCTAAAAAGCCACACTTAATTCGTTTTGAAACTTGCAATATTAAAGATCTTTCGGATCTGTAATTCATCAAACACCACGATTTACCCTCAATTAATTCTAGATTTATTCCCCTAATAATTTCTTAGAAAATCATAATTTATATTTACACTGATTTTAAAAACACAAATTAAATATTGCAGTTTACATATCTCTGAGTTGAGCGTGTCGCTTATGTGGATGAAAATGAATGTACAGCTTATCAAGCATATAAAATAATTAGAGACAATCGCTTTCATAGATATAGCGTCCAAGGACGATATATAATATAATACAAATGGGACATATATAATAAAATCATTATATTATTAGTATTGATTGGTAATATATTGTACTAATAATAATAATAATAATAATAATAATAATAATAATAATAATTAATAAGGAAAAATTAATCGTGTGTTCCTTGTAGTTTTAATTATATTGTAACTCAATCCTAAATTTTGACTCATTATAACTATATTCTTATACTTTTAATTCAATATCTTATAGTTTTAACTATTTAAAATATTAGTCCCTGTATTTTTAAAAATAAAATTATAAAGATTAAAAATATTTTAAAATTTTAATCTTTATAATTTTTTATGAAGATCACAAAGGTTTAGTAACTTAAAATATTTTAAATAGTTATTAAAATTATAAAAACTAAGTTACAATTAAGTCAAAACTATAAAGACTAAGTTATAATGAATTAAAATTTAAGGATTAAGAATTACAAGGACCAAAAGATTATTTTTTCTAATAATAATAATAATAATAATAATAATAATAATAAGAGAAAAATTGAAGAGAGAGAGAGAGAGAGAGAGAGCACAAAAAATCTAGGCATATAAAAGACTTTGAATCTATGCACAATCTGATCCAGCGGTGCAATAATTCCTGATAGGGCCAAACAGCCTTAAAAAGGAATTTCAAGATCTCCGACTTCCCAGCAAATCTGCTTCCAAAAACCTCAAGCTCAGCCAGCCAGCTTTCTTCTATATATATATATATATATGTCCTCTCCCCTTCTATATCTCTGAGATCTCTCTCTCCCCCCCCCCCTCTCTCTCTCTCTATATATATATATATTTATATATGAGTCTTTCTCAATTCTCACATCAGATTATCTCATCAGAAGCATAACTATGGGAAGTAGCTATTTTGGAGACCCAAATAACAACATGATGAGAAATGAAAGAGCAAATGGGATATCTTCTTCTTCATCATCCAGAAAAGGGAAGAAGAACAGTTCAGATAAGCCAAAGCAGCCACAGAGAGGTCTTGGAGTTGCTCAGTTGGAGAAAATCAGACTACATGGCCAAATTGCTTGTGCTTATCCTCCTCCTCATTTTCATTCTCCTTATAATAGCGTCCCTTCTTCCTCCTTCACCCATGTAAGTCATCAGTTTAACCACTGGGCCGACCCGATCTGACCCGATCACCCGCGTTTTTCATGACAAGTGAATAATGTGACTTCTTTTATATATATATATATATACAGAGGTTTCTTTTTATGTGCAGGAAGATCCAACACTTCAAACGGCTTATTCATCACTTCCATCTTCATCTTCATCATACGCTGCTTCATATGGCTTCCATCCCAACGTTGTGGTATGTTTTTATCTTTTAATTTTTCTTATAGATATATATATATATATATATATAATTAACTATTTACTGTTTATGATGATCACTCCCCACGCTTAATTTGGTACTTTTTTAAACAAAATTAATTTGTACCCCAAACGAATCAATGTAATCAATCAAAAAAATCGAGTTTGATTTAGTTTAATAGCCTCAACCTTAGCTGGCTAGTCAATTAGTAATATTCAGGTTCTGAATCTAAATTTGTTAATGTTGCTAACGCAGATGGGAGTGCCTGAATTTGAAAGAACAAACGTCAGATACGATTCTCAGCCAAGGTACTTAATTATATAAGTAAAAGTAATTAATTTTCTTGGAAGTAATTAATTAATTATATGTTTCGCTTTTAATTGTGATAAATTCTTGTCTGATATTTAACTTTGTGCATTTCATTTTTACCTTACCAGATCATGGGACCATTCCAACCCAGTGTCAAAGACTCAACCTCTAGCTCAATCCAACGTAACTAGACCCTTTCTTAACCTATATGTAAGATTTTCCCCATAAACCACGCAAGTCTAAAATGATGTGTGTGTGTGTGTGTCTGTGTGTGTGTGTTTAATATTAGGGTATCCCATGTTTAATTATTATTATTATTATTTTGCTATTGTCAGGATTCACATCATCGTAGTGGATCTGTGAGGTCGAGCAGTCAGAATTCTGAATCAAGTGACAACCAAGAACTAGATTTGGAGCTGAGATTATCTATTTAATTAATCGGAAATATAATTTCCATTGCCACTAGAAATTGAAGAAATTATCGTGAGAATTAATGTACTAATAGCTTTCATTTACAAATTAATTAGAGTATTATTGTAGAAGTACAAAGGATGAGCAAGCCATCAGAGCGATTGTGCATGTTGCCTTGTTTGTCTTAATTAATCAAGTTTTATTTTGATATCTTGTAATATTGATTATATAAACAAAATAGACTTTTTGGCTAAAACAATATGGCCGAAAGGTTTTCTCAAAGAAATTACCAGAGTTTGAGAAATTGCTCTAATTATAATCTCTCTAAATAATATAGGGTTACTTTTAGGATATAATTTACTCCAAATATTATTTTACGCAGTAGTCTAATTTCCTTTCTTAAGTTTACTTTGTTTCCAATTTTCCATCATATATAACATGCAACGTCTTTTGAAGAATGAATATACTGTTCACAAGCTATTGCAATATAAATATATGACTTGGCATATACATTTAAAATGTTAGATATTATATTGATATTGCAGTACTGTTAAAAATCATTTTGTAATCCAAACAATTAATGAGTAGTTATGATATTATGATTATATTCCATCACTCAACTAATATACATATGATTGTACAAGATTGATCCCATTGATAAAAATTGAACTAATATGTATAAACTTTACCTCTTGTATTGATTTGTTAAAATTATGATGAATTGTATAAAAAATGAGTGAAAGACAAAAACAACAAGCAGGATATTAAATCATGATTCTTAATGTGCAATGGATGAAACTTTAGAAAGCAGAAAACACACAAATGTTAGGGTATTAATGTCCAACTCGTCATAATTTTATCAACTTGCCAACAAAATTATGTACATATTAGCATATTTAACTCTGTTAGTGATAATAAAGATTAATGTTGACATTTGAAACTGAAGAAACTTGGAACAATGAAATAAAACAATAGAGATTAATATCAAAACACATTAAAAGTATAGGAACTAACAGTTGTATTTTCTCATCATAAAATCAGAGTTCATTAGATTGGCCAGACTTGTAATCTAATCATTGTCACTGTTAGCTTTTTTCTGGGCATATAGTTAACTTATTCCACTATCATTTGGGAATCATATGGTTCATAATCCTTTTGTTGATGGACATTCTGGAAACACAGAAACATTCCCTTTGTTCAATCTATATATTAAATGGAATATGAAAATAGTTTGGATGTTTAATTGCAAAAAACTTCAAAAAAAAAAAAATGGCCATGTGCTTTGATAATGGTTCTCGCCTTGATCCCATTGCCATTTTCTGTGATAGAAGGATATATATATATATATATATATGTATGTATGTATCTTTCCTCATCATATAACAGCAACGTATAGTATTGTCAATGAGGATATTTTTCACTTGTTTTCCCTTTTTCATTCCCAGAATTATTTTACTTCTCTTTTTAAGCTCACCGCCTTCCTGCTTATCCTTCTTAGAACTGTTAAACTAGTATTGTAATTTTCTTGTTTATTTTAGTTAAGTCATGTTTGCCTGCTTTTATTAAAAAAAGCTCTTCAGGGCATATAGTCAGAAGTGATTGTTTAGTCGTACATGGCAGGATTTCTAGTCTCCTTGATTGCAATATTTTAAAGTGCAAAAAACCATTTTTTCCCATACTTAAAAAAAAAAAAAAAAGCGTTGGAGGGTGGGGCAATATCTCCCTAACTAAATATTTTTTTAGGAGCAAAATAAATCATGCTTCCATTAGAGACCAGCCATTTTCTCTGTCATCTTCTAACATAAAATAGTTTTAGAGCTCATATTCTTTATTTACATCTTTTGGGCAATGATCTTACTCACAAGAAATAAGCATAATAATAAATTAAATCATGATATGCAATTAAATAATGAATAATTAATTATTTATTTTTTACTTTACCTTTTTCTGCTATGAGTAACATTAAGTCACCATATGCATCAAATTCATTCTATTGCCATGAGTGATAATAAGTCTCCACAGGTACGTTGAATTTTTATTGAATAATTTTTCAATATATAGCATGAGAAAAATGGTAAAATAAAATATTGTGTAAATAATTTAAAATTTTCATATTGTAAGGAAAATATAGAATTTTAAAAGGCATTAAGGTCATTTGAATGTCCACAAGTGACAATAAGTCTCCGTAGACATATTAGAAACCTTTCCTTTTAAATTACTTTTCTATGTTGACAAAGCAAATTTTTAAAATAAGAGAAAGTATAATAACAAAAACATTTTCAAAATATAAAATGGGAGTAAGAAAGTGAAACTAAATTATGTTGGCAAATTTAAACACAGCACATCTTAGAAAATTG
The DNA here is from genome assembly GCF_029017545.1 of Prosopis cineraria. Lineage (NCBI taxonomy): Eukaryota > Viridiplantae > Streptophyta > Magnoliopsida > Fabales > Fabaceae > Prosopis > Prosopis cineraria. Next base: position 17,947,913 of record NW_026555345.1, on the reverse strand, counting down.
TTTTGTTTGTCATTGATAAGTTATTTTCATTTAAACTTCTCTTTTTTTGTTTTAAATAAAGAAAACCATTGATAATAGTCTTTTGCCTGAACTACGTGGATTTTGATCCCTATCACAGGGTACGTAGGCCTTAGAGTCAGATTCTGAGTCAAATCCTCCCTCGTAAATAAATAAATATTTCTCACTTAATTCTTATCATTTTTTAAACAAATGAATATAAAAGGGATAATTACAATAATTTTAAAACTATATTAATATAGTACAACAAACTTTAGGTAACCATTCTCACAAACGGGTGTTGTGGGGTACCTAACACCTTCCCCACACTCAATCGACTTTCGAACCTATTCTTTATTTTCACAGACCATCCTTATCAACCTTTAAACAGTTTTCCAAGATTTTTCTTAAAATTTTGGTGGTGACTCCCATTTCTTTGGTCTTCCTTTTGAAGGCCGAAACCTCCGCTCTAGCACCGTCCGTGTTGCATTTCCAGGTACGACAGTTGATGACTCCATTGGGGACAGTTAGAAAGTCAAGCCTATATAAGTTTGTTATGCTCAAAATATAATATGGTTTTTCTTTTTATTATTATCATCTCTTTTTAATTTATGTGTGCTTTTTCCCCTTCTGTTTCTCTTCTCTCTCTTTCCATTTTTTATAACATGTTTTAGGATAGATAACATGTGAAATAAATCCTAAAATAGATTACTTTTATTTGTATATATATTTATCTCTTTGTTTGACCTAATTGGTAAATAAGGGATGGGGAATATCAGATTTGCATACACTTACCCTCACACACATAACGGGCCCTATACCCAGGTCTAAAGGAGCCTTAGATTAGCAGAAGTTGGTAATGGTTTTCCTGAGGAATGTTCATGTTCCCGGAGATTATTGTGAAAACTTCACCCGAGTTGTTACTTATTTATTAAGTTTACTCCTTGAAGGGTTGAAAAGCTCACAGAGGAATAAATTTATTAAATGGGGTTTCTATCTTCATGGTGGAAGCAGCTTGGTTGCCTATGTTAGGATTGTTAGATCAAACCAAGAACTTTGCACATAATAAGTGAAGCCTGCTAATATCCCTATAGTATGTTGATGAAGTGCTCCTGAGATATCCTGACTAAGGATAATATTTGATGTAGGACAAAAAAAACATTTTATTCCACATCATTTCCTTAAACAAAGAACAGATAGCAAATTTATTAATTTTTCGTTCATGGGTATTAAGTGTCATCAATGTTAAAATATACTATTTGGATTTTAAATATTCTATAAAAGCCATCAGTAAATATATATATATATATATATATATCATTTAATTGATGGGCATTTTCCTTAAGAAGCAGTAAGGAGTCAGAGGAGTGAGTAAAGTTGCTAATGAGTTAGTGTTAGTTAATTAGACTTGCAAAAAAAAAAAAATTTAACTATAATTGTGAAAACACTCCATCTCTTATAAAATAAACTCTAGTTTTTACTCCCCTGAAATTCAATAAGGATTTGGAGAGATAGAAGCCATGATTAAATTCAACAAGTTTACTCCTCTAAAAATTATATTTGTGACATAGTTTCTTTTCATTTATTTTCTTTTTTTTTCTCTTATTATAATAGGAAATAAAGTGGATTGTTAAGAAAGGTTAGCATACGAGTGAAAAGCACAATGAATGTCATGGATGCAATTCCAACGGAGTAGTGTATAGATGATAGAACACATTTGTTACCCACTTTTATTTGTCAATTAGGACCATTTTATTAATTATTTATCACCTTCAAGTGCACACATTGCATTAGATTTGGAACTTTGCCTAAGTTTCTAGGTTCAGTGCACTAGGGGCATTTTGGTCCAAAAAATGAACTTTTGAGAAAATGTACAAGAAAAATTGACAAAGTGTATTTTATGTCCAGTTGATGAATGGTGAAATTATATTTTTAAAATTCATTTTAGTTTGGGAGTAATTAAATAAAAAAGTCAACACTTTCTTAAGTGTCTTAGTTTGTCCTAGTCTTTGGTTTGCCTTTGTGTGAAAATTTTTATATAATTTTGTGCAGCCTGAAACTTGGTTAATTTAATAAATTCTCCCTTCTAATTATGAATTTAATTCTGGACATGAATTAGATTTTATTATATCATATGCTATTTAATTGAATTATGTGATTTATGTGACATAGGTGGCATGTGACTTGTGCATCAATTGGGCAATTGAGGTCAACACTCCTTGAGGTCAATGGCTGATGGTTTGCACGTGAATTATGATTATTTTGAGGGATTAGATCAGCTAAAATGATGTGGATGACACATGGAAAATTAGGCACACATTGGAATCATCTACAAACCAATAGAAAGTTGCCACCTTGCAAGTGTGACAAGGCTCCTATTTACATTTTAATTTCTTTTTCCTTATTTTAATTAAGCTTCAGCTGATGGGAGACACCAAGGAGCACGCCATTTTAAGTCCCAAATGGGATCCAACACAGATCTCATTCATCTTCCACATTCTCTCTCTCTCTTGTTCATAGTGTTCTTCATTTTCTCTCTTTTGTTCTTCATTTTCCAGCACCCTAACCTCCATTTTCAGCCACCAAACCTCCATAAAACTCATACCATTCTTCTCCTCTCTTCATTTTCGTTCCATCCCTTCCACTTTCATAAGGATTGAAGCTCATTTCCATCATTCAAGAGCTATGGAGTTTGGCCTTCACAAGCAATCACTAGGGTTCTTGAAGATGAAGATTGGTTAAGTTTCTTTGTGGAATCCTAGAGAGATGAAGATGGAGGATGAGTCTTGAGCTTCAAATTGGCTAAGTTCTTCTGTTTCCTATCCTCTTCTCTTTTTACTAGATGGTTAGATTCCTTAATCTAAGGTTTAATCATCTTAGGTTATGAATTCTAATTTGAATTTGATGTTGATATAAAGAGAGAGGATTGTTTCATTTAATTTCTTCCTTAGACAGCCATGACTGAATTTTGCCACTCTTTGTTTGGCACATAATCTTGTGTTTTTCAATTAGTGAATTTCTTCTGTTAATATTGCATAATCTTGTGATGTTAATGCTTGTGTTGTTGAGTAGCTTGACATAATCTTGTGGTTGCTCAATTTATGTGTTTGACCATGGCTGTTGAGAGAGGATTTTGAGTGAATCACTTGGCTAATGTCTTTACCAATTAGTTAATTGAACTACGGACTTTAATCTAAGACCTAGGGAGGTTAGCTAATTAGGTTAATTGGCTTAGGATAATTTTCTTAAGTCATGACAGCTTAGTCAAGAGGAAAGGGAAGCTAAACTTAGCCTAATCATGAGAAGATAATGAGTCCAAAATCAACTAATCTCTAGGGTTCCATTATTGTGAAAAGGGAAGATCATTTCACTCACTTTCACTAGCATTTTATTTACTTGCACATTAGGTAATTAGTTTAGATAATTAGCTAGGTAACTAAATTCCTACAAACTTTGGTTGATTTATTTCACTAGATAACTTTCAATTAGACTTAAAATCATTCCTTGGGAGATGACCTAGGGTTGGCCCTATATTTCATTAGGGTTAGCTTTAGTGTAATTTTGAGGATAAGGGACTAATTTCCTATCAATAGAGGCAAGGGAATAAAGTTGGAGGCAATGATGGAAACATTAGACAACTTGAAAGAACTTTCTTGACACATCAAAAGGAATTCATTATCTGATTTTAGGAAGAAATATGGGGATCTTTTGGACTTGCTTTACGTACCAGTTCAAACTGATGCCATGATTGTTTTGGGACAGTATTGGGATGATACATTAAGATGTTTCACATTCCCAGACTTTCAACTCGCTCCTATAATAGAGGAATATGGTGCTTTCTTGGGGATGCCTCTTGAGGAAGGAGATTAAGTTTATAAGTACCTAGGATATCTACCATCAAAAAATCAAATTGCAAAGCTTCTTAACTTAAATATTGAGGAGCTCAAATTATTTTGTCTAGGAAATGAGGAAGGGATTTCAAGGGCATTTATGGAGAAATACTTGGTCAAATTGGCTGAGTAAAAAAGATGGATTGTTTTCAATAGGGTTTTTGCTATGGTAATTTATGGAATAATTTTATTCCCATTTGCTATAAGGGTAATTGATTTACACACAATTAGTGTATTTTAAATGGTAGAATATCACCGAATTAACTCCCATACTAGCAATTCTGGCAGAAACCTACATGACTTTAAGCCATTGACATGCCAAGAAAAAGGGAAGATTGAGGTGTTGCCTTCACTTATTAAATGTGTGGATTATGAATCACTTGTATGGAAAAGAATTCCAAGAAGGAAAATGGCATGATTCTTATAATCCACTTACTGTATTCAAAAATAAAGAAGGTAGGACCACATTAGATCAAAAAGGGTGGAGCGAAGTTTTTAATCAACTTCAAGAAGGAAGAGTTTATTAGAAATTGATATGGTGGAACAATGAGAAAAGAATTTATCAATGCGGGGTTTTCTTAAATGTTCCACTCATGGGTTCGCGGGGAGGAATAAACTATAATCCTGCATTATTATTAAGACAACTAGGTTTCTAATAAAAAATTCCCTCGGAAGGTGTAGTTCAGAGAATTCAATTCCTTCATGATAATGCCACAACTAAGGATCTAAGCCAAAAGTTGGCAAGTGCATGGGGTAAAGTTCTATATAGAGGGAAGTTAGAGTTAGGGGTGCGTCTGATAAGGGTAGATGAAGATTATCTAACTTGGTTAACAAAAAGGATTCAGGGAACTAATCCAGCATTTGCTCACCTTAATCCCTTTCTTAGCAATGACATAACAGAAGCACAGAAGGAATTAACAAGGCAATTTGAAAGAAGGGGTGAGGAGATAGAAAGATTGACTAAAGCAGATCAAGAGAATAAATAAACTTTAACCCACCTACAATACAAGTATGCTTCCTTATAAGAGTATGTACAAAGGATGAAGAGGCAAGATATGTGGCAAGAAAGTACAAAGATAGATCAATTAAAAAAGGAGAATTTGAAGCTCAAATGCACAATGTGTGACATGCATGTACAACTTAAAGAGCATGATTAGAAGATGAAAGATAACCAGATTAAGTTGATAAAGGTCACTAAAGAGAGGGACGCTCTCAATAATGAAGTACAAGCCCTTCATCCTTTAAAGAGTTTATCACAAAAGGTGGAGATGGTTACTAAGCAATTGGAGGCAAAGGCAAATGAATTAGCAACAGTTAGAAGAGATACATCTAGCACAATTCAAAATTTGACAGAGAAAATACACCAACAAACTGACTCATTAGATGATTGGAGGACACTTTATTCTAGAAAAGCAGAAGAGGCAGAAAAATGGAGGGATCGAGCTAAAAGTTGGATTCAATTAGCAAATATAACCATTCCAAAATTTTGGGAGGTTTACACACAAACAGAGCGCATGAGCCATCCTTTTAATACTTTAGCAAAAATGTCAAATTTCATTATGCTATGTGATGACGTCATGGGGGAAATAAGGGCATTAGTGCAATCATGGTGATGTGAGGGAATTATATGTAAAACGTTTGGGATGTTTGTATTTAGCACCAAGAGGTTCTCTTTTATAATGGACATCATTTATAAAGAAACTAGAGTTCTTATGAATTAATTGCCAACCTTATATTCTTATGAATACAATACATATCTTAAGGGAATAAGAAAACTATAATAATTCTTCAAATAAGCAATAATTCGCATTCAAGTGACCTAGTATTTTGTATGCTAACTCTACGTGACAATTTACTAATTTCCATTTTTTAAAAAAATGATCTATAATTTAGTTATTTATTTTTTAATAGGGAAGATAACATTGCTCTGGTAAAGAATTCGTTTAACCAAGCTCATTACCCTACCCGAGTTTATTTGACTTGTGCTCGAGTTAAGGCTTTAGCAATGGAGGTTTGCGACCTTGAGCATGAGGAAAGAATGGAAGAAGAAATATCATCTTTGAAAAATCAAGTGACCCTTATATAAGATCAAATGGGTGAAATGATGAAGTTGTTGCAAAATATGAATGCAAGTGGGATAGCTAACACTAGTAACACCCAACTCCCTAGTGGAAACCAAGGAAATGAGTCTTTACAGCCATAAGGGGGGTTGTTAATAGTATGACAGTCAGTGGAAGGATTGATCCTATAGCGAAATCCCCTGAACAACCTACCCAAGAGTGGAATAAGGGAGAAGTATATACATATAACATTTCGGTTATAGATCCAACTGAAGGTTTTAATAATGCATCACTAAAAGGCATAGAAGACAATTCTAAAGATAGCTGGAAGGAAGATATGTCAGAAATAAAGGATCAACTTCAGGCTTTACAAGGTCCAGTCACCTGGGGATCCCTTAAGATTGATGAACTTTGCTTACCATCGGAATTGCCTGTTCCAAAAAAATTTAAAGTACCAGACTTCACCAAGTATAATGGTAGTGGTGATCCTAAATATCATTTAGTTACTTACTGCACAAAGATGTCAGTTTAGTCAAGGAAAGAAAAGTTCCTCATCAATTTCTTCCAAGAAAGTCTCACAGGGAGTGCGTTAAGGTGGTTTATGAAGTATGATCGCTCCAAATATAAGAAATGGGGTGATTTGGTTAAGGCATTCATGAAACAATATAGGTTTAACCTAAGCATAACCCCAATAAGGGAACAATTAGAAGGGATGAAGAAGAAGGCTAATAAGACTTTTAAGGAATATGCCCAAAGATGGAGATCAGTTGCCTCCGAAGTTCAACCTCCTCCAATTGAGTCTGAGTTACGAACTTATTTTATTAATGCTCTAGTTGATCCTTATCACAAGATTATATTAGGAACACAGGCTTAAGATTTTTTTGATCTTATTGAAGTAGGTAAACGAATTGATAGAAGCATATAGAGAGGAAGATTAGAAAATACACTCTCAGAAGCCAAGAAAGCACAAGTGGGGAAGAAAAAGGAGGTAGACATCAATTATGTGCAAGAACCCTACCAACAAATCCTTCAATCACATCCATAACCCTTCGTATTCTCAACCAAACAACTTTGCACGGTTTGATTCAACACGGCTAAGGGTAGAATTTTATCATGCTCCTCCAAATGCTCAATTTAATCATCAAATAGGTAATCAACACTAGAGTGGAGTAAGACCAGTAAGGCTGCCTTGGGACAAGTGCCCGTTACCAAACTTTAATGATACACGGATAGATATGTATAAAGATTTGGTTACAAAGAATCTTATGGGGCCTCAACCTATTAAACCTCTCCAACCACCTTTCCCAGCTTGGTATGATCCGAACACAACATGTGAATACCACATGGGGGTAGTTGGCCACTCTATTGACAAATGTAATGCTTTTAGAAGATATGTGCTTCTTTTATTAGATAACAATCATATTGGGATTAGGACAGGTAACAATCCTAATATCACCACCAACCTTCTGCCTGAGCATGAGAAAGGAAAGCCAATTGCCATGATAGATAATGACATTAGCCTCTCAAAAGCAGTAGAGGACATTCCTTGCACCATGAAGCAGCTGTATGAGCACTTAAGAGAATTGGGTTACATCCAGTAAAGGTTTGGGAATAATGAAAGAACTTCTCAAGTTATGCTTGATTTTTGTGAATATCACCAAGAGGTTATAGGTCATGACATTGAAAAATGTATTCCTTTCAAAGAGTTGGCTCAAAAAATAATGATATTAGGGATTATGGTTATTGATAGAAAAAATATGAGAAATGTATGTGTATTAGATGGGAAGGTTACATATTTTGTAATCAATAAGGAGTCGCAAGCTACCAAAGGATAAAATTCATCCTTTCCAACAAATAAGCCAATTTATGAAGTGAAGGAATCAGCGAAAAAATCCATTTTGCTTATTGGTAAAACATCTCATAATGTCAGTAACAAGAAGCCTATTGCTCTCCTCCACACGCCAGTACCATTCCCATATCATAAAAATCATGCGGTACCTTAGAATTATGGCTTAAGAATTGAAGGCTCTTACGATCAAGAGACACTAAACAAAGCTAGTAATGTTGACATTACTGTTAGTGGAATTACACAAAGCGGTTGAATTTATGCCAACGAAACCTATATGCCAGGGGGTAAGGGTTTAGAAGTTAGAAAAAGCTTAGGCATTAAAGAATTTACCGTGAAAGGCAAAGAAGACAGATGAATTTTTAAAGATCATGAAACAAAGCGAATATAACATTGTGGAACAATTGAATAAGACCCCAGCATGAATTTCAATATTGTCCCTCATTTTCAATTCTGAAGTACATCAAAAGGCTTTACAAAAGGTTCTAAATGAAGCTTATGTGTGCCAAACATAACTCCTGAAAAAGTAGTTAATCTAGTTAATGTTGTGAAAAACTCTACATTAATTGCATTCTTGGAAGATGAGATCTTCCCGATAGCTTCTCAACGCCCAAAGGCACTCCACATTACTTTAAAGTGCCATGGTTATGTAATAGCCAAAGTTTTGATTGATGGAGGTTCTGCCTTAAATGTCTTACCTCGATCTACCATAGAACTTTTACCTGTTAATGCATCTTGTATAAAACACATGACGTGGTAGTTAGGGCATTTGATGGGACAAGATGAGAAGTCGTAGGCAATGTCTGCCTTCCATTGCAAATTGGACCAAGTACTTTTGTGGCAGAATTTCAAGTTATGGACATCGATGCTGCATATACCATGTTACTTGGTAGACCCTAGATTCATAATGCTGGAGCTGTACCCTCGACTCTACACTAAAGACTCAAATACATTGATAATGGAAGACTTATTACCATAAAAGGAGAAGAAGAACTGATAATTAGTAAGCCAAGTGTGGTGCCTTATATCGAGAATACTAAGCAATCATTGGAAAGTGCATATCAAAACTTTGAGTTTGTTGAGATTGACCATTCAAGTAAGGAGGTAAATCAAGTCGTGGCTAAGATCATAAAGAACCATTGATTTAAGTCGGGAAAAGGGTTGGGAACAAAGTTGTAAGGGATGAAAGAACCAATAGTACTCCTAAAAAACCCAAAACGTCAAGGTCTGGGATATGAGCCTTCTTTAAAAGCATCAATGACAAGGCAAATGAAGTTGAAGAATGAAAAGAAGCAAGATAAGCTAGAAATCCCACATATTCATGAAATGTTTCCATCACCTACAGAGATAATCAGTCTAAATGGTTTTGTAGCTATGATGAGTGAAGAAGACAAAGGGAGCTCAAAGGAGGTATGGATGCATCCAGACACACCAGGAAAAGAGTTGGGCAACTGGGAATCTAAGGAGATTGTTGATGTCATGTCACTAAAGTAATATTTCAATGTGTTTTTTCACTTTTTAGGTTAATTTATGTACTCCTGAACTTTATTTAAAGAATGAATGCAATATTTTGTTTTCTTCTTTGTTTTCTCCCTTTACCCATTCCTTATTTTCCTCCTCGTCATTTCATTCATCTTTCTTGCTTTCTTTCTTTTTTTTTCATTCTCCACTCTTTCTCTTTCCATCCATAGTATTTTTCTCATTCTCTTATTTTCACCTTATATTCATAAATACTCATTCATCTTGCATGATAATTTTCCAAGGGATTAGAATTCTCGGGACTCCTGTCAAATTCATTGGTTCCCAAGCATAGTTTGAATGAACCATGTTTCACTATGGATATATATGATAATGAAATTGATGAAGATGAAGAAACGCCCATAATCTTTGCAAAAATGATAGAATCTTTTAAATGTGGCATCATGCCATATAAGGAGTCAATTGAAATTATAAATTTAGGGACAGAGGAAGAGAAAAAGGAGTTAAAAATTGTTGATAATCTAGAGAAAGAAGAGATGATTAATTTGTTTTGAGGGTACCTTGATGTGTTTGCATGGTCATACTTGGATATGCCAGGGATTGATTCAGAGATTGCTGCTCATAAGCTACCTTTACATCTTGATAGTAAACCTAAGAAGCAAAAATTATGAAGAATGAGCCCCGATATGTCACTTAAAATAAGAGAAGAAGTAAAGAAAAAATGGGAAGCTGGATTCTTAGAAGTAGTCAAATATCCATAATGGGTTGCAAACATTGTTCCAGTACTAAAAACGGATGGACAAGTTAGAATGTGTGTGGATTATAGGGACTTGAATCGTGTTAGCCCTAAGGATGACTTTCCTTTACCACATATTGATGTGCTTGTGAATAATACAGCATGCAGTTATAAATATTCCTTTATGGATGGTTATTCAGGGTACAATCAGATTCCTATGCATGTGGAGGGCAAAGATAAAACTACTTTCATTACACCTTGGGATACCTTTTGCTATAAGGTGATGCCCTTTGGATTAAAGAATGCAGGTGCAACTTATCAATGAGCTATGGTAGCACTGTTTCATGATATGATGCATAAGGAGATTAAGGTATCTGTGGATGACATGGTAGCTAAGTCTGCTGAAGATGAAAGCCATGTTGTAGTTCTTAAAAAATTGCTTGAACGCTTGCGCAAATACAAGCTCAGGTTAAACCTTAATAAATGTGTATTTGGAGCCTCATCGGGAAAATTGTTAGGTTTTATTGTCAGTAAGAAGGGCATAGAGGTAGATCCTGACAAGGTCAAAGAAATTCATGACATGAGGCTGCCACAAATAGAGAAAGAGGTTCGCAACTTTTTAGGGCACTTGAATTATATATCTAGATTCATAGCCAATCTAACTACTAGTTGTGAGCCACTTTTTAAATTATTATGAAAAAGTCATACTGATAAGTGGGATGAACATTGTCATCAAGCTTTTGACAAGATTAAGGACTACTTATTGAACCCTCCACTATTAGTACCTCCAATACCTGGTCGGCCTTTAATTCTTTACTTAACCATAAGACTTATATCTGTGGGTGTAATGCTGGGGCAACTTGATGAAACTGGCAAAAAGGAAAAAGCAATTTATTATTTGAGCAAGAAGTTCACTAATTGTGAATCATGCTATTCACTAATTAAAAAGGCATGCTGTGGTTTAGCATGGGTTACTTAACGGCTAAGGCAATACATATTGTATTATACCACATAGTTGATTTCACAAATGGATCCAATAAAATATATTTTTGAGAGTCCTCACATGTCAAGTTGATTTTCTAAGTAGCAAGTAATACTCTCGGAATATGATGTGAGATACATGACTCGTAAGTCAATTAAAGGAAGTATCATTGCGGATTATTTGGTAGTAAATCCTATGGAGGAATACCAACATATAAATTTTCAATTCCCAGGCGAGGATATTCTTATGGCAGAAGAGGAAGAACAAGGGGAAGAGAAATGGAAGATGTATTTTCATGGGGCAGCGAATATTTATGGAAATGGATTAGGAGCAGTATTGGTATCCCCAGAGGGAAGACAATTCCCATTAGCCATCAAATTAGGCTTTGACTGTACCAATAATATGGCTCAGTATGAAGCATGTTTAAATGGCTTACAAGCTGCCGTGACATTAGGCATTAACAAACTTGATGTTTTCGGAGATTCTGCTCTTGTTATTTATCAAGCAACTAGCGAGTGGCAGACTAAGGATTCTAAGTTAATCCCATATCAAAAATATCTCACCCAGTTGATTAATAAATTTGACACAGTGAGATTCCACCACTTATCTCGCGATAAGAATCAATTTGCTGATGCTTTAGCGACACTAGCTATCATGGTTAAGCTAGATTGTGGAATTCATGTTCAACCAATTAGGATTGAGGCTAAAATTAATCTCGCATATTACTTGAATGTTGAAAATAAAATGAAAGCACATCCATGGTTCCATGATATAAAAAGTTACATAAAAAGTGGAGAATACCTTTGGAAGCGATGGACAATGACAAGAAGACTATTCGACGTATGGCAATAAATTTCTTCCTTAATGGGGATATGTTGTACAAAAGGACTTTTAATGGTACGCTACTTCGATATGTTGACTCAGGGGATGCACGAAAATTTTTAGAGGAGATTCATGAAGGAATATGTGGAACTCATGCTAATGGCCATGCTATGGCCAAACAAGTTCAAAGACATAGTTATTTTTGGCTAACTATAGAAAGAGATTGCATTGAATATGTCAAAAAGTGCCATAAATGTCAAATTTATGCTGACTGAATACATGCCCCACCTCAACCGCTTCATAACCTTGTGGCCCCCTAGCCTTTTTCTTTATGGGGACTTGATATTATCAGTCCAATCAATCCTAAGGCCTCAAATGGGCACCGTTTCATCCTTGTAGCTATTGATTATTTCACAAAGTGGATAGAGGCTGCTTCTTTTGCTAGCATTACCGAAGGCTTTTCTTAGGTTTCTAAAAACAAACATTATCTATAGATACGGCCTACCAAGACGGATTATTACGGATAATGCACCTAATTTGAATGGGATTAAAGTTCAGAAGTTGTGTGAACAATTCAAGATTAAACACCATAACTCGGTACCTTATCGACCTTAAATGAATGGGGTGATTGAGGCAGCTAATAAAAATATTAAGAAGATCATTGAAAAGATGACAATCACATATAAGGATTGGCATGAGATGCTTCCTTATGCTCTTTATGGGTATCGCACACTATGTGTGTGTCAATTGGGGCAACACCCTACTCGTTGGTATATGGCATAGAGGCTGTGACTCCAATTAAAGTAGAGATACCCTCATTAAGGGTAGTCATAAAATCCATGTTAGAAGAAGATGAATGGATTAAAACTCGATTTGAACAATTGAATATGATAGAAGAGAAGCAATTAGTAGCCATATGTCATGGACAATTATACCAAATGAGGATGGCAAAGACTTTTAATAATAAGCTGTGTCCGAGAGAATTTAAGCCAGGGGGACCTAGTCTTGAAAAAACTCCTCCTAAATCAGGAAGATTGCCGAGGAAAATGGCCACCTTCATATGAAGGCCCTTATATTATGAAGCAAGCCTTTTCAGGAGGTGTTCTTAGTTTGGTTGATATGGAAGGCCAAGAATTGTCAAAACCTATAAACTCAGATGCTATAAAGAGATATTTTACTTGAAGCTAAAGTACCTACTAGGTTGAAAATCAGAAAAGGAAACCTAGGCAAAAGTTAAGGTAAAAAAAATAGAGAGAGAGAGAGATGCCTGCTAAGTTGAAAACCCGAAAAGGGCACTTAGGCAAAAGATAAGGCAAAAGAAGGGGAGATTTGAGTAAAAGTTATGGCCAACTGAAATATTGTATCAAGGGGCTAGAAAGACTGGTATCTTACTGGAATGAGGTGGACGGAAGCTTCATATAATCAATTCTTACCACATATATTCATAATGACATATAAGTTTGTTGAAAATATTGTAAAGGACCTAATGAAGAGACTTCTTTCATCTTGATCTTTTTATTATTCTTTGGAGATCCCTCCTGTGAAATTTCTCTCTTTCTTGTGACTCCAACTAGTTTATTCAGTTGATAAACTAGCTCTTCATGAAATATAATCTCTTATTTACATAATCCTTATTGTACTCTTTCTTGTTTGTAACGTTAGCCTTATTAGAGACACAACATTTTATATTATACTTTCTACATGTGATACAAGACTCTCTCCCTTATTCCCACAAGTTTCAACAATAAAGGTTCTATTCTTAGGGTGTTGGATGAGATCAGAGGCACATACTTTATCCGAGTTGCACCAGATTCCTTTATCCACCAATCCTATATGTTGCTACTAAATCTTGAGAATGAGTTGGTTAAATGAAATGATTACATAAAGCAATGATATCTTCTGCATAGTGTAAGGACATATGCTAGTACCATTTTTATTATTGTAATTATTATTACTATTATTTATTTACAAAAAAATTTAATAAAAATAAATAAAAAACAATGATGATAAAAAAATGAAAAATGAACGAAAGAAGGAAGTAGGAGAGAGAGGATACATAATAAAATTATCATTACAAATAGTATATCAATTTATAACGCAAAGCTCTGTAAAGATAGGCACCTACTAAAAGCCCTACATGGGTAGGCACTTTCTTACCATTTAAAGCCTTGTAAAGACAGGCACATACCAAAAGCCCTACATGGGTAAGCACTTCTTTACCGTTTAAAGCCCTATAAAGATAAGTACCCACCAAAAGCCCTACATGGGTAGGTACTTCTTCACCATTTAAAGCCTTGTAAAGACAGGCACCCACTAAAAGTCCTACATGGGTAGGCACTTCCTTACCGTTTTAACGCCTATAAAGATAAGCACTCACCAAAAGCCCTACATGGGTAGGAATTTCCTTACCGTTCAAAATCCTGTAAAGATAGGCACTCACCAAAAGCCCTACATGAGTAGGCACTTCCTTACCATTCAAAACCCTGTAAAAATAGGAACGCCCCAAAAGCCTTACATGGGTAGGCACTTCCTTACCATTTAAAGCCCTGTAAAGACAGGCACCCACCAAAAGCCCTACATGGGTAGGCACTTCCTGACCGTTCAAAGCCCTGTAAAGATAAGCACCCACCAAATGCCCTATATGGTTAGGCACTTCCTTACCGTTCAAAGCCCTATAAAGATAGGCACTCACTAAAAGCCCTACATGGGTAGGCACTTCCTTACCATTTAAAGCCCTGTAAAGGCAGGCACCGAAAGCCTTACATGGGTAGGCACTTCCTTACCATCTAAAGCCTTGTAAAGACAGGCACTCAATGAAAGCCCTACATGGGTAGGCACTTCCTTATTGATCAAAGCCCTGTAAGGAGAGGTGTTCTTGAGTAGATGTCTCTTTCTTCATAAGAATGTCATCTCATAAAATCCTCACTTAGAAAAGCAAATGGAGATAAGCATCTAGCCAACATATATTTGATCTGGGTCATGGTCAATTGTTTATGGCATCTTGCTAAAAAAAATCAAAATCATCATCATGTCATTGTGTTTGTTATCTAATAGTCTTGCATTTAATCATATCTTGTCGTGTCAGGGGCAATTAAGTCTTTTCATAGGTATTGCATGGCTGACTAAAATACATATTCTATCTTTACTTGCTACTTGTGTAAGAATTCAAAACCACACTTTTTCATATACTTACATAAGAAACAAGTAAGAAGGACAACTGTGAACACTATATTTTGTCTGAGCATTTTTTTAATTTAATATTAATAAATAATCAAAAAAATAATTTCGCACTTAGAAATGTGACGTGGACGGTGTGAGAGCGGAGGTTCCGGCCTTTGAAAGGAAGACCGAAGAAATGAGAGTCACCATCAAAATTTTGAGGAAAATCTTGGGAAACCGTTTAAAGGTGGATAAGGATGGTCTGCGAAAATAAAGAATAGGTTCGGGAGTTGATTGAGTGTGGGGAAGGTGTTAGGCACCCCACAACACCCGTTCGTAAGAATGGTTATTTGAAGTTTGTTGTGCTATATTAATATGGTTTTAAAATTATTTTAATTATCTCTTTTATATTCATGTGTTTAAAAAATGATAAGAATTAAGTGAGAAATGTTTATTTATTTACGAGGGAGGACTTAACTCAGAATTCAACTCTGAGGCCTATGTACCCTGCGATAGGGATCAAAGTCCATGTAGTTCGGGCAAAAGACTAGAATCAATTGTTTTCTTTATTTAAAATAAAAAAAGAGAAGTTTAAATAAAAATAACTTATCAATTACAAACAAAACAATTTTCTAAGATGTGCTGTGTTTAAATTTGCCAAGATAATTTAGTTTCACTTTCTTACTCCCATTTTATATTTTGAAAATATTTTTGTTATTATACTTTCTCTTATTTTAAAAATTTTCTTCATCAACGTAGAAAAGTAATTTAAAAGAAAAGGTTTCTAATATGTCTATGGAGACTTATTGTCACTCGTGGACATTCAAATGACCTTAATGCCTTTTAAAATTCTATATTTTCCTTACAATATGAAATTTTTAAATTATTTACACAATATTTTATTTTACTATTTTTCTCATGCTATATATTAAAAAATTATTCAATAAAAATTCAATGTACCTGTGGAGACTTATTATCACTCATGGCAATAGAATGAATTTGATGCATATGGTGACTTAATGTTACTCAGAAAAAGGTAAAGTAAAAAATAAATAAATAATTACTCATTATTTAATTGCATATCATGATTTAATTTATTATTATGCTTATTTCTTGTGAGTAAGATCATTGCCCAAAAGATGTAAATAAATAATAACGATTATTTATTATAAAAAAAATGACTTATTATTCAATTGCTGTTTAATTTATTTTTTATTTCTAAAAAATGAATTTAAAATAAACCACTTTTAAAATAGTAAATTCTTGAAGGTGATTTTAAACTAAAACTTGTGACAATCTATTATTATTCATGATTTTATTGATCAATATCAAAATGTTTATGCTAACTTAGTGCCCTTATTGAAAGATAGGACAAATGGCTCGCCTTCTGCTATTCATTATTATTATTTTTTTTAAAAAATGTGGGATGTTCTTGATACACAAATGCAATATATAATCAATATGGATACACGCGGAGATTTAATATCCCTCACGGCCCATTAAATATAGACTTAGGTACTCATAGGGACTTAATGTCCTTCATGGCAAAAAAAATCTAAAATAAATAAATAAATAATTGTTAAAATATAGTGTAAAGATAAGATAATTAACCTAAAAAAAACAAAATATCCTTTCCATAATGTTCAAGAAAAGAAACAGATTATGAATTTATCAGCCATGAAATTTAGAGACAATGAAAGGTCATGATTTGGAATCTCTCCCTTAGGTTACACATTTCTTTTACCGTGATAATGACCTTGGTCACAAGGAGGATCCCATCACACCATTCACCAAATAAGAGAGAAACGAAAATAACAGAGAAAAAATAAACAAAACAATAAGCTTTTACATTTAGTAAATCGATACAAGAACAACATATGATCAATCACAATAAGCATATCCTTATAAGGCTAAAACACGTATAAGTCTCATGGCTTTCAAGTTCATAGAATTGAGATTGGGTTCAAGAAAATCATATTCCCCTGCCACTGAAGAAGAAAATTTCCAGAACTAATAAGACCATTGCTTTAAGAGTGGTAAACTGAAACATGATTTCAACAAGACAATATCCATATTATTTCTCTAAATTTCTTCATTAGCAACCAAATGTGCAACGAAGAGCAAATACATATATGATTAAATTACAAAGGGGAAAATCTATCACGGACAGAAAACAAAACAAACC
Source organism: Prosopis cineraria (assembly GCF_029017545.1). Lineage (NCBI taxonomy): Eukaryota > Viridiplantae > Streptophyta > Magnoliopsida > Fabales > Fabaceae > Prosopis > Prosopis cineraria. Next base: position 17,930,757 of record NW_026555345.1, on the reverse strand, counting down.
AACTAGAGCATATAAACCCAAAAATTTCCCATTCCATCAGTTTCTATTCTTTGCTGAGACAAATTTCCAAAATTTGAAATCTTATGAACAAACAGCAACAGGAAAACAGAGGAATTACAGAACAAATGGAGAAGGGAAAAAAAACGCAATCTTACTTTACTTGATGATGTTTTGATGTTCTTCCTTCCCTGTTTGCGATCGATTTCTGCCTTTCCTTCCCCTTAGCCTTCCAATCCTTGCCTCTTCTCTTAAATCAATCTTCCTTCCTTAATCGTTTGTCCCCTAAGAAATCCTCTCAGTCTCCATTAAATTACTCTTCTCGCCTGATTCCTCTTTCAAAATTCGACCAGCCCCCTCCCTCATAGTTCTAGACTCAAATCTTTTTTATAGATGAGGAATGCAACTCATCAAATCTCTAAAATCTTACTAGGTTCAGGCTTCAACGGCTTACAAGGGAGATGGAAAATTAATTACGTGTGTCTGTGTTTTTGCTCTATTTTTTTTGTTTGTGCCACATAAAGCAGATGGTAAAAGAAAATTAGGGTCAATGCTTGTGTGTCTTGCTTTCTTTGCCTTTTCTCTGCTCTTTCGTCTCTGGCCGAAGATCGTGTTTTGCATCTGCCTTCTATTTTTCTGCATTTTCAACCTCTATCTCTGTTCCTCTGCGTTTTTTGCTCACGCTTCTGGTCTTCTTCATCTTTGGCCTTCTTCCTTGCGTGTGCTCTCTTCCATTTTTTTCTTTCTGCTCTGCATTTTTGTCTTGCCTTAGCATACTCTGATCTTCTTTCTCTTTTCCGTCTGCCTTTCTCTATGTGTTCTTTTGTAGGTCTTCAGCGAGAATTGGCTAAGACTAATGGGTTAAGCTTTTAACCCATCAGTTTATCTTTTTTTAAAATAATAATAATAGTAGTAGTAGTAGTAGTAGTAGTAATTCTTCATTCTCTCTCTCTCTCTTTTTAAAAAATTTATTAATTTTAAAAATTAGAAAATAAAATCTGATTTTGAAATAAAAAATAAAATCTAATTTTGAAATAAACACTTTTTTTAGAAGATAGCAAAGTTTGAAGAAAGAAAAAAATTCAAGAAGAGTTGACTTTTCAAAGTTAATTTTTTTAATATCATGAATGGTTGTGATAATTTTGGAAAAATTTATAAAGATTTAAGTAAGATTATTATTTACTTAAATTATTATTATTATTTTAAACCTTTTTCATATTTTTGGTATTATTTTTTGGTTATTTATTAATATTAAATTAAAAAAAATATTCGGATAAAATACAGTGTTCACAACTATATTTAAAGGATCCTGATGGATGCTTGGTCGCTCTTGTTAGTGTTCACACTTTGGGACAAATCATCTACCACAAGCAAATGCAACAAGATCAAGTTAGAGTGGTGGTAGAAGATATAAAAGTAGCAAAGGTGCTTGTCCCGTTCCTTATTGATGAGGCCAAGACTTTATCTAAAGCTATTAATACTTTTATCATATGGCCCAAGCGACTTGTGAGTATGGTTTAAGCTAAGGTACATTTTATTAAATATTTCATACATTTTATTAAATATTTCTTTCTTATATTGTTTTTTAATTAACTATATCTTATTTTTTTTAGCTTCCCTTGCCAAATGATTCCCTACCGAAACTTCCACAACTCTTGTTGCAACCACAGCCATTGTAGTTTACTCCTCTCCAACAAATAATTTTATTGGCCTATGATAAATCATTCCTAGAAAAAAAAAATTTGCAAAGGAAAATGATGTTGTGGGCATGGAGAATCCAGTGATGATTGAACAAGAAGATTTGAATTGGCTTCTCTTGAAAATTCAGCTTATTACAGCATCAATTGAGCTATTTATGCTATAAGTATGTTTTACTTAAATATAATTAACTTATCAAATTTAGTCAATTAACATGATTGCATTATCACAGATACCTCCATCATTTGTGCATTACATTGAGTAAAAGTGATAATTTCATATTTCTTTGCCCTTATCACGTGATGAAGAAAGGGAATAGTCCATAAACAAGATCTCAGTACCTCCAGCAACAAGTATGTGAAGTCAAAAAGAATATTTTCATGGCTCTATATGTGCATTTATAAGGACCAATTTATAATTGACATTTTTTTTATTAAATGTGGATTTCTTCTAATAACTTACCCTATTTTATAGGGACCACTGGCAGCTGATTATTCTTTCACTGAAGAGTAACACAGTTATCTTCTTATGCTCCCTCCATTACAAACCAAACAAGGATATAAAGAAGACGATAGACCCATGAGTGTATTTGTACAAAAACTATCAATTTTTATGGATATATTAGTTACAAATCTCTTGATGTTGATCATAGAGCAACATAACAAACAATAGTCTTGAAAAAGAATGTACATGAACTAAAGGATCCTAGGTGGATTGAGCCAAAAGTAAGTTAAATTAATATTTTATTAACTTATTCAATTATCAATATTTATTGTTGATTCTCGATTACTTATATATATGTTTTATATAAAGTCATGGGGAACCACAAAGACTTGTTTGTGCAACGTATATGTGATGAGGCACATGTTCAATATCATCACGTCGGGAATGACTGAATTTACAAATGAGCTAACTACATTTTTTTAAAAAGCTAGTTTGTTGTTATTTGAATTGGTTAATGCTTTAATTACAATTTTATACTTTAATTTAGATGTTTGACATGGTGAATCCATTTTTTGAGGAAGAAGTTGACAACGTCCTCACACATAGGGCACAATATTTTGTAGATGGTATGTGAACTTTAGATAGTTTTTTAGGAAATTATATAGACCATTTTGAGTTTTGTGTAATTTCTATAAAATTTTGCATTGAAATTTTGATTATTTATATGTATTGAAATTAGTTGGCTAGTGATAAATTGTATAGAATATTTTCATTTGCAGGAATTGAGAAAATAAGTAGAAATAGAATTACTTTTTTTTATTTGTCTATAACCGTTATACCTTTAACTGTTGTTAAAAGTTTCTTTTTTTTTTCAAAAAATGAAATGAATGAGAAACTTTTAACAATGGATTTAGATCTGTTGTTGAAAGTTTATTTTTAACAATAATTGCACACATACCTTAAAATAATAGTGGTTTTATAATTATTGTTAAATGTTCTTTTTCTATTGTCAAAAGCTTATTTTATAATAGTTATTTTACCTTCCCATGTTTCTCACTCCGTATCCATCCCTGCATTCCATGCCAACAGATAATAAATACATCCCTATTCATCAGTGCAGGGTAAGTTTAGAGGAAAAAAATATCTTAAATCCTACTTTGACAAGTCCTTCTATTGCAAGAATTGATTTACCAGTCAAGACTCAAAAAACGTGTACTTGGGCGTGTTCATGAAGATTCTTTTCACTTTAACAACCACGCAATAAAATCAAGACACATATGTACTGTGCATTCTGACTGACTCATAGTTACAATTATTACTAGTGAAAATGTACAAATCCTTTGATTCTAACCAAAAATTGTGTTTTAAAGTGGAGCAGCTCAGCCACGCCATCAATCTCATTTATCAGATGTGATAATTAAATACAGCCAATTACGGTAGCAAAATGTGGAGGATCAGGCCCATTTGAATAATTAATATCCATTGAACTTGTATCTATAATTGGTGACATCATGATCCTCGTCAAATGTGGCAATAAATCAACTTTATTGTAAATTCTTCAAACAGAAAAACATTCTCTGAATTGATGTTTATGCCACGTAGTACTCCATCGATCCTGAAGATGAACGATTCAGTGCCTAATTAATTGTTGAAGCCGTACGGGGGAAAATTAGTTTTTTTTTTTTTTAACCTGATGGGGAACATTAGTTTGGTCTAATAGAAAACCTTATTAATTCCTAATATTTCCCAATATTAATTCTTGTTACTTTCTTTAGTATGGGTATGCGGCTATAGTGCTAGGTTTCTGTTTGTTTGTTTGTTGTCTATCTAATACTCTCTCCTTCTCGAAATATAAGCAGTTTTTTTTTTAAAATGGCATATTAATAAAATTCTCATTTTTGTAAGAATATATATTGTTTTCTCTTTTTTATTTTTAGTTTCAATTATGAATGTACTTTATGATGAGTGAGAGAGATAACTTTGCATAAGGATTTAGATTAATAAATACAAGGGGTAAAATGAAAAAAATATTTTTTACACATACTAGGTTACTTATATTTTGAACTAAAATTAATTAAAAAATGTTTATATTTTGAATCGAAGGGAGTATACACTTGAATATATATCTGCCCTAATTGCTTGTTAGGTTCGATCATATGAAAAGTCAATAATTGATGCAATTTCTAGAGTCATAATCAATTTTAAATTGATTCATGTGCTTGATTCATAGATAAAGTTTCAAGTTGAAGTCTTATAAAATGAAGAAAATTATCATTATATGTTTTTATATAATTAACTACATGATATTCAATATTTACGAGTATTACAAAATAAAAAAAAAGTTGCTAAAAGTACAAACATTGCTGCTAAAAATTTTTAGTGGTAATTTAACAGCAATAAAAGTTTACCACCAAAACTTTGTTCTCTAAAAAGCTTTGGCTAGCGGCAAACATTGCTGTTGGTAAAGGCTGCAAAGTGTTGTCGTTGCTCATGATAAAACTTTTGGAAGTGCCAAAAGGTACTGTTGGTGGTGAATTTAAATCACCGTCGAAGTTAAAGACAAAACACAATGTCCTTGTGGTGGCAAATTGTTAACACTGCCATAAAGACCCTACAGGTCATCGCTAAAAGTTATCATACAAAAAAAAAACTTTTAACTTGTAATTTCATATTTAAATTGACTGTATGTATTGTATCCTGTAACAAAAGTATTGAAATTCAACAATCAATAATCCATCATCATAATGACAACCTAAAATTAAAATACAAGAATCCATACAACACCAATCAAATTCAACAAAGCATAAATAATTCAACAACAATACAACAATTAAATTTATTCAATAGCTAAACTATTGAGAAATGCCATCGTCATTACATGCACCATTAGTGCTTGGGGCTATCCCTAGAGAAAAAAACCAAATTGGATAATAATTTATCTTATGAATAATAAATTAAACTCTAATCAATAAAATATATAAGTAATGTAAATTAATAATTAATTGCTGAAATGAAACCATGATGACAACCACTTTATCTTGAATTCTTTATGAAAAATTTTGTTAACTTCATCTACTCGCGCTCTTGTTAAAGTCTTTTATGCTCCAATTGGAGTCTCTTTTCAAAATTTGCCTTCATTTGTTTTTCGTATTTTTTCCTTCTACAAAATTGAGACTAGGTCCTTTTCTTCGCAAGATGTACACTATAACTTTTACCTCTAACATACCCTAATCTTTTACCAAAAGCTTGTCTTAAAATCTCATATGAGGTTAGTTGGCAATCACTACTTGAATCTTGTTGTTGAACAAGATCCTTGATTTGAGCCTGAAGATAAAGGAATGTAAGTTAATTAATAAATTAATTTATATAAGGTAGAGTTGAATGATAGAATAAAATACATACATGAATTTGCAATCTTGAAAGACATTAATGACAATTGAAGATCTTGAATTATCAAAATGTCATGAAAGGACTGTGGTCTTTTTTGTAATTAAAAAATAATTAATTATTAAAATAAATAAAGGAATGTGACTTATGAATTTGAGTAATGGTACTTTTGCATCAATGGAATGTTAACTATGAATGAATATATAGTTTTATGAATTGATGTATCGTCACTCATGAATTTAAGAATGTAGTCACTTATGAATTTTAGAAAGGTTAATAATGAATTTATGACACTTCCATTGTGAGGAGTGAATAGAAAATCTCATGAATTCATGCATAATTTATGATTCAAGGATAGTCATTGTGGATTTAAGGAATCTTATTTGAGAATTTGAAACATTGATTGTGAATAAATATTTATAGTATTAATTGTAAATTAATAATTTAGGGATCCTCTTATATTTCTGAATATTTATATACAACTAACTTTTCATATGTTCACAATAGACTTTTTTTTTCTTTTCTTTTTAAGAGCAAGCATAGCACCTAAATTGGCACAGGATTGAACCTGGAGCCTAGTGTCACAATGGCACAATTTGTTACCACTATACCTAAGGGTCTTTGGTCACAAGTTGCTCTTCAAAAATTCATAAGTGATTCTCCTTAAATTTTTAAGGGACGATAGATAGATAGATAGATAGATATGAAATTATTTATTCATTTTCACAATTGACTTTCAATATATCTAAAAAGTAATTTTTTAAAAAATAGACAACTAATTTTTCTTAAATTCATGAGTGACTTTCTATTATTTTTTCAATAAGTAAAAATATTTTAATTGTAATTAAAGATTATGGTTCTTTTCTGACGTTTCAATATTTTGATATTTTCAATTGTCTTTACAAGATTTTTAATTGTCATTTCCTGTATTTAAAAATGTTGCAATATTCCCTTAATAACAAGGGCATCGATCCCCAAGTCATATAAGAGTAAATGTGAGCCCCATAACACTAAACTAATAAGCCTTACCTTGTAATTAACGGGAGAGAGTATATTGTGATGTTTTCAAATATAACGTTGAAAGGCAAAATTACACTAAAAATTTTGAAGCTCCATATGTTTTTACATTTATATTTTGAGAGCAAAAACATACCCTTTTACCCTAAAACATACCCACTTAAAAGTGGCACGGGATACTTTTGCAATAATTACTTAATTTTTCAACTAATCAATATCAATATATAAAATTCAAACTTTTTATCATTCATAAGTCATGAATAAACAGCATAACTTGATGTCAAACGCCGACCATTAGTTAAATGTATCAGCACGCACAAACACTTCAAAGGTAAGAATGATCAAAGTTGAAGGCAAGTGACAGGTGAAAAGACAGCTTTGCTTTTTTTCAATTGTCAACGAGTGAAAAAGGAAAGGACATGGACAAAAGTCTTAATTCGAAAATAAAGATTTCCATTTTGATCTATTCAATGCATAATCGAGATCTTGAAAAGATTAATCTGCATCTAAGACAAATTAGTTAACTAAAGCTTTGATTTTGCTTTTACGCCAACTGTAATTGTGAAAAGATATCAAGGGGAATAAAATAATAGTTCCCCAAAAAATAGTATTTTATTCATTCATTCACTCACAATGAATTAATTTTTAAATTATTTATGAACCAACCGTCCATCTTTTAATTAATTTGGATTTGTTAAGTAAATTCACTTATTTAATGAGTGTCTTAATTATAATAATTAAATTTAATTAATATTTAAAAATTATCAAGATACATATTCTTCTAAAAATTCAAGACAGTTGTTATGATCAAAGCACTTTTTAATATATGTTGTTCCCTCAAAAAAATTAAGATTTAATATTTTAAAGTATTATATGATAAATTTTTTATAATCTTTTGGTTAAATGAAATAGTTGTGATCATGCCATGTGAGATATTTATTAAGTGAATAAATTTAAGCCAATTACTAGATCCAAATCCTCTTTTAACATGCATGAATATTTTTTAGTTAAATTAAAAGAAAAGATCATTTACAAAAAGCATGTTATGGATATTATAATATAGTACTGTAGATATCTATAACAACTAAGAGTTGCCTTTAAGAATTCTCTCTAATTTTTTTTTTTTATTACAAGGGCAAGCTAAGCTTGAAGAAGAGGGGCTTAAACAAATAAAGGATGCCAAAATATTAATATTTTGATCCTATTTATATGTCACTTACAATATGTTTAATTGGAATGAAGAAAAATCTTAAAACTCATTAACTCTGTCTTAAAATTTAATAAATATTTAAATTTTTTTTATTAAATATACATACTTTAATAATATTTTTTTTCTCCAACCTTCAATGAAGGGTAAAAGCAAAAATTTTTATTGAAAATTTAATATGACTTATAAGTGAGTCAAAAACAAAATTTTTTTTTTCTTTACTCTATATAAATAAGATAAGAGGGATTTTTTTTTAATACAAGGCTACAATAAAATTATGCAAAAGTCAAGATTTGGTAATGTTAGAAATCCTAAAGCTTACATGAGAAGAGGGAGCATTAGTTACATCATAAAGTAGAATCTGCAAAGCATTCCTGAGGTGCCGCCGATCACAGTATGGTGTCAGAGTTGGAGAAGTGTCCAAGCCTTGCCACAGGATTTGCATATTGTATGCTCTCTATGCAAACAATAAGTATTGGATTTTGCTAAACCCATTCTGTTTACAAACCCTCCGGGCCCTATTTAATTAATTGCCACAATTTCAGCAATTGAGGCTGGTGTGGGATCCAATTTGTCATGAAAGCCCATAATCTATTCTCCTTCATGATTTCAAATCACTCCTCCACAAGCTGCCTGATTGGGGGATTCAACTAACGCATCAACAATCCACTCTCACAAAATCTTGTTGAGGACTTGTCCAAAGAGAGTTGCTATTATGTATTCCTTGAAGAATCGCATGTTTGTATCTTCTACAACTAGTATCCTCCATCAAGTTGAAGACGCTTGAGTGTAGAATCTGTTTCGCTGAAGAGGACTGTCCTTCAACGAGTCTAGTGCATTTGTTGTTCCAAAGAAGTCAGCGGACGGTGCAAAAGATATTAATCCAAGGCCATCGTTTGAAGGATGCTTTTCCGGATGGTTCTTAATTAGCATTGTTGCACAGCCACACCTGCAAATCACAAAAAATAAAAGAAAAGAAAAGTGGTTAGGAAAATAATAAGTTGCCACACTTCTCTTTCCAATTTACAGTCTCAAGATATGAACAATGTTTTTCTCACTACAACACTCAAAAAGACATTCCACATTACTTTATCTGTAGAATACCTTTTAGATGTAATTTTAATCTGAAGTATAAGGCACCTTATAATAACTAAATAACTTTTTTCAATTTTATCTGTTTTTTGATTAGTGTGAAGGTATTTATTAAAGATGTATCATTATTTAAAACCAACGATAAAAATAAAAGTACATCTCAATTTTTTATAATATAAAAATAACTATTTTTTTTTTAAGATGTATGAAACAGTTTAAGATATCCTATAATAAAAATTGAAGGGGAGTATTTGAGAGTCCTCCCTTAACTTTGAGGGAATTAGTGAGAATTCTCTTATAAATCATTTGTCAGAAGAAAAATTTCACTTTTCCTGAATTAGTTTTGCAATGTGAGTCATAGGAGTGATTGGCCGATCTGACACAAAATTTCCATCTGTTGAAAATCTCCATCGATAAACATTATTCTCATCACTATACAAGGGGTTTTCACCTGGCATATTTTTGTGACAACCCAATGGGGAGGAAAGTATGAGAGAGCTTCCTTGTTCCACAGTCCCCTAAATGAGACAAAACTCCTAACCATACTCCGCGGATTGATTTTCCTGGATGCCGGATGTTTTTATCAGCATAAGAGATGAGCGGTTGATCAAGAGGTGACCAACGGTCCCACCAAAACAGAGTATCGTGCCCAGCCCTAACTTCTTTGCCAATACCCTTTGAGAAGTCATCCCAAACCGTATTTATGACTTTCCAGATATGTGAAGGAGTTGGTTGTCTTTATGATTTTGGGCATAAAATCGTCATCACAACGGCGTTTAGATCTCAAGTATTTAACCCAGAATGCATTCTGTTTAGTGAGCAGGCCCAACATAATAAAATTTTTGTTTTGCTTGTAAAGATCTTTTAACACCCAACCCTCCAAAACGTTTCTCTCCTTTAGTTGTGTCCCAGAAAATTAAATGCAATTTCCTTTTCTCCACATCTTGACTCCATAGAAATCTTACGACCAATTTTTTTTTTCTATCTCTTGCAGTAAAACTTTTGGGAGGAGAGTAGTTTGCATGAGATATGATGGTATAGTGGTAAGGACAACTTTAATCAGATCTGTTCTCCCAGCCAAATTCAGATGGTTTCTCTTCCATGATGACAATCATTTTCTAGTACAGGCCAAGATGATCATAGATATTTCTCTTTGCAGCTCTAGAGTGAATTAAAGGAACTCTTAAGTACCTCTTCCCAAGTCAGAAGCGAGACCAATACCCAATATCTGGCTCAACTCTTGGGCTTTTGTTGAAATGAACATTTTTGGAGCAAAAACATTTTTGACTTGTTCAAATTGATCTGATGCCCTAAGATGTTACAAAAAAGTAATCATAACTTTCTTAATCACTGGCATTTGATCCATCGATGCTTCCGTGAACAAGAAAAAGTCATCGACAAAGAACAAATGGGATATGGACGGCCTAGAGTTAGAGAACTTAAATGATTTCCAAACGTTTTTTGTCACATTATTCCCTTATGAGATGCTTCAATCTCTCCAAATAACTTTCATGTTGAACGAGAGCATACTAGTCATGGTGATCTGAACCAAGTTAGGGAGAAGACCCAGGCTAGTTAAGAGTAGCTTCAATGAATCTCCAATTGAGTCAAGCATGTCTTTTCCATATCAATGAGAGACTTTATGAATAATAATCTCATCGTTATATATTACAGAGAGGAAGAGGATCAACGAGATCAAATCCCCTTGACTTCTCTTATAATTATGAGTAACCAAGACTGATATATTAAAATATAAGGATTAAATGGTAAATCCACACATAAAGCAGTTGGCCGAGGCACCTGGTATCATAAAGTAAGAAAGGAGACATAAATACTCATAACATTATATGAGTGGGTGCAGAAGTAATTAAAATATTAACTTTGCCTTAACGACGTTAGTTTTTGGTGTTAAATGTTGACTGTACAGGTCACGTGTCAATTTTTACTAACGTAGACTAAAAAAGGGGTAAAATACCCACGAAGTTATTAGCCAAGGGCATTCAATAGCCTAAAGTAAGAAAAAAGGGCAAAAATATTCATAATGTTACTAGAGTTGATGTAAAAGTAATTAATTCATCAAATCCCTTAAATGTTGATCGTTTAGCTAACATCTAAGTAGAAATTGACCATTTTTTTGTTGATGTAGAAAATACATATTTCCAGGTGAATTTCTAAGGAAGTTGATCAATTATTATATAAGTACTCATAATGTTACTTTAGTAGATGCAATAGTGACCAATATGTCAAAAGTTGAGATTTAACACAGTGAGATAAGTTGTACACAATCAAATATCAAGATTAAGCACATCTCTTATGTCACCCTACCTTAAGAACAATGTTACAATCTTAAACAATTTCATTTAGGATAGGTTCAAAATTTTTAAATGGCTCTTGCCATTGCTACAAAGAAGTGAGCGATTTAATTTGATGTTTGGTCAAAATGATATTTGCCTATATAATATTCATACAATGACTAATTAACCTCTGTAGGATTTTTCTTGAGAATTTTTTTGTATACGTCAACGAAAAAAGATCAACTTTTGCTTAGGTATTAGCTAAACGGTTAACATTTAAGAAATTTGACGAATTGGTCACTTTTACGCCAACTCTAGTAACATTATGGGTATTTTTTTTTCTTTTTACTTTAGAATACTAGATGCCCCTAGCTGACCATGTCACGAGTATTTTTACCCTTTTTTAGTTTATGTTAGCAAATACTGACATGTGGCATACATAATCAGCATTTAACACCGAAAACTAACGTCGTTAAGGTAAAATTAATGGTTTGATTACTTTTATACCCACTCATGTAACATTATGGGTATTTATGCCCCATTTTTACTTTATAATACTGGGTATCCCTGATCAACTATTTTATGTGTAGATTTGACGTTTAACCCAAAAGATAATGAAAGAGCAAAATAGAAAAGGAAAATTAGGTTTAGTGCTGATTATGGGCCTGCTAATGGCGATAAGCCCATTGTCAACAAATTTTCAAAAGGCCACTCAAAGCACCCTCTATATCTAACAAAGTAAGCTCAAAATCTAGGGGGGATTTTGACCAATTAACTTTTGTGAAGTTTAAAGTATAGCTAATTAGGCCAGTCAACTCTAAAAAGCAAATAGGTATAAAAAAATGGTACAAGTTCTAGATTGGAGAAACTTGTGGAGAATGATACAGAGGTTGAACAAACACTAACATGCAAGCAAAACACCACTTACTCTCCATGCTCTATTTCAACCATTGGCTTCATCGCTGCAAACCATAGAGAACTCGAACCCGCCATTTGGGGGGCTCTAGCTAGTGTCAACCCCAAATATAAACAAGGAACTACTATATATTATAGTAGCAACCAAGATCGTCTCTCTCGTGGACCCTTTGAGTTTTGTTTCAATTGAATCAAGGCAATAAACAACAAGGTTCAGTTCCCGAATCTGACTATTCATAAAGAATTAAAAGCAATTTTTTGTTTGTATTTTCAAAAGGTGTGCAAAAAGAAAGAAGTAATTCCACTATAAATCAAACACGAGATTGATACAACCTTACTAAAGCCTTATTTTAATGCTAAGAGTTGTAATGCAATCCAATTTATAAGAAGTGGGAAAATACTTGAAGAAACAGCCCAACTTGTTAACAACACTGAAGAAGTAGACGAAGACATTATTTGTGAAGAACCGCCTTCTAAAGTTGAAAAGAAGAGAGAAAGGGAAAAAAAGAACCTTTGAAAGATGAACTTTATAAAGAAACTGATTCTAATAATTCAAAACAATCAGAAAAATTCATTAGGAACAAAGAGGAAATATGGCCTGCAGATGAAAAGATAAAAATCATAAAAGAAGGTGAACCTATTCTTAGTGATGCTACTTACCCCTAGTAGGCTTAAAATCACTAAAGTTTTGGTTAGAGGTACCCCTGATGATCAATAATCTACAATATGTTTAGCAAACTAGAAGTTAACATACCTTTGCCAGATGTTATAAGAGGATTCCCTTAATGTGAAATTTTTTTAAAAGAATTACTTTCTAACAAGAAAAAGTTTTCATCACCTTCGAAGATTCAAATTGGGAGTAATGTTTCTACAATTCTAAAACCCCAATTACCTATTACTTGTTGAGGATAGTTTAGGATTTGAACCATTAATTTTAGGAAGACCATTTTTAAGAACGCAAATGCTATGATTAATATGAAAAAAGGTAAAATTTCAATGAAATTTGGGAACCAATAGTTATTGTTTTTTATGTTTTCGAAGCTATGGAACATCCATATGAAGCATGCAACTATCTAGATGTCAGTATGATTGATTCTTTGGATGAAAACAATTTAAGTACACATGCCTTGCTTGATTGTCCAAACCTACATTCCAGTAGCACTATGCTTGAATTGCTTGCTTGTAATATTAATTGTGATGGTAGTAAATTGTGCACAGCTTGTTGTCCATGTTTTGAGGAATTACTTCGTTTACACTGCTATAAAAATGGACTTTTGTGGCATTTAAAATTTTGGTTTTGTAGAGTTTACAAAACACAATAAGATTCAATACTATAATAGATCTTAGTTGATATTTTATTAGTTAATGAAACACCACGAGACTGATCTAAGAGTGAGAGTGTAACATCTTGACCTCTAGATAATAAGTAAATTATGGGATTTAGTTCTTATTGAGGATTTGAAAATAGGAATTGATAGTGTTTTGAGGTTTAAGATAAGAAATAAATTTAATTTGTATTTGAGGTTAATCACATGTGTAGACATTTAATTACAGATTAAATTTAGGCTTAGTGTCATATAAGAGATGTTTATTAGCTTAACTTAAAATATAATTTAAAGATAATAATAATAATAATAATATATTAAAAGAAGAAGAAGAGAGAATAGAATAAATAAAAACTATAAGTGAAAGAAAACAAAATACAAGAAGAAGGAGGAGGTGAAACAGTTCTGCGTGCAAACTAACATACACACACACACACACACATACACACATAACCTATATGTTAAAAAGAAAGAAAGAAAAGAAATGGAGGGGTAGGCAGTTGTAGGACCTACATCTTTATTTAATATTATATTTTTTGAGAAAAGGGTGTCTCCATTTTCCTTCCCTCCATTTCCCTCCATTTTTCTTCCACCACCCTTAAATTAAAACTCTTCAATGGTTTAGATTTAATTTTTAATAAAATTATTATTTTAATTTTATATAATATATATAAATAAAATATTATAGTTTTAAATGATTTAGATTAAACTTTAATAATTTAAATTTATTTATATATCTTTGTATAAAATAAAATAATAATTTTATTAAAGTTTCAATCTAAAATGTTAAAATTTTGATCTAAGGGTGATGGGAGAGAAAGGGAGAAAAATGAAAGGAGGGAAAATGGAGACATCCTCTTCCCATATTTCCTCCCCCTCCATTGTTTTTCACCTTCACACAGAGAAGAGCGATCCATGTCATCTTCTTCGTTGTGTTTGCCATTTTCATGTGAATATTTAAGTTTTTAAATTATTTAAATACTTAAAACTCTCTTCACAAAAATTATCTTACTCAATAAGAGCTTTCTAATGATATAAATATTGAGGGTGACATAGCAAATTTGAGGATTAGGGCTTTCCTATAAGATAGTTAATTTGAAGTTATGATGATTTAAAATCAATGTTGAGGTTATTGGAGGTGTAATAAATGCTATATAACATTTTCTTAGGTTGGAATTCAAATTTGAAAATTTTTGAGTTAAATCCTAGACCTATATGAATGAGTTTATATGAGATGTTGAGATGAATTTCTGATTATTAAATGTTTATTTGAGTATGAATAGATATTTCTAAGGTTGTGAAATAGTGATTTGAGTAAGGATAATTTTTGAATTTTCAATTTATTTTTAGACGAATTTTTGGAATATGAATTGATGAAAAATTGTGATATTGAGAGTGATTCGAGTGTTAAATATAGTTTATTAGAATATAAGAATTCTAGAAAGGAATTTTTAAAAAGTTAAATGAAGTACTAACCTTAAATTAGTGTTAATATGAGTCTTAGGCCTAAATCTAACTCTTTAAATTAGAATTATTTATTAATTTTAATGTAAAATTAATGTCTATTATTATGAAAAAAAATTGTGTAGATTGTGTTGACAAAGAGAGTAGTGAAATAGGAGTTGTGAAGGAAAATTTGTTGTCCAAACTACAACATAACCATGATTAATATGTGGTGGGGTGTGTGTGTTTGTGATTAATTATATTATGTGGTATTTTGATTGTTTGAAAAATCATATTTTTTTGGACATGTGTATATATAAGTATATTTGTTCATAATTATTGCCAAGTTGGTTAAAATGTGTATATGTATATTATTGTTCAGAAGCATGAAAACCCTTCTGTTATGTTTTGTTTGGTTGTTTGAAATATGCATGACTTGTTGGAATATTTTGAAATATTGTATTGTTGGAATTTTTGTCTCATTAAATGTTACCATGTGGTAAGCTCTCATTGGATCTAATGAGTGGCATATAGCTTAATCCAACTTACCTTTAACCGAGTGATTTGGTGTTCATGAATTATGTAAGGAGGAATATAGGGTGTAGTCATACAAATAATTGTTTGTTTGGTCAAATGTCTTGGCGTGGCCACTTATGTAATAGCCCTCACCTTATTCCACCGGAGGTCTTTTAAATTAGAGCCTTAACCACTCGCGCAGCAGGCCCAACTTTCTCCAAGGTGGTACTTGGGTTACTTCTCACCCTATTAAAGAGGTCTTTTGGAGCCTTCCCAAACTCGAACCTCCAACCTCTACCACCTTTAGGAAGTTGAGGCTAAGTCTGGTGCCATTTAACTCAATGGCACCAGACTTAGCCTCAACTTCCTTAAGGTGGTAGAGGTTGGAGGTTCGAGTTTGGAAAAGCTCCAAAAGTCCTCTTTAGTGGGGTGAGGAATAACTCAAGTACTACCTTGGGGAAAGCTAGGCCCGCTGCGTGAGTGGTTAAGGCTCTAGTCCAAAAGATTCCCAGTAGGGTGAGGTAGGTTAAGAGCTGTTACATAAAAGGTGTCTTTTATCCCTTATGCTAGCGAACGCAGTGCTAGCATGTGTCCCCTCACAGACCCACGTGCGACTTTCTCTATGATAGTACATGAGTTATTTCTCACCCCACCAAAGAGGTCTTTTGGAAACTTCCCAGGGATCGAACCCCTAACCCTCCCACCTTAAGGAAGTTGTGGCCAACCTTGGTACCATTGGGTCAAGTGACTCAATGATACCAAACTTAGCCTCAACTTCCTTAAGGTGGTAGAGATTGGAGGTTCGAGCTTAGGAAGACTCTAAAAGACCTCTTTGGTAGGGTGAGGAATAACCCAAGTACCACCTTTGGGAAAGTTGGGCCTATTGCATGAGTGGTTAAAGCTCCAGTCCAAAAAAACCCTGATAGGGTGGGGTGAGGGCTATTACAACTTAGGAATTTTATGATTAGTTACATCCACGTCCATCATTACATAGTAATTTTTAGTTACTAGGACTTTTGAGTCTCATTCCCCGTGATTAATATTTTTATAGGAGCAAGTTTGGCTGAGGAAGTACCAGAGGCATTAGTTTGGTGTATAAGACACCACTTTCTTATTGCTTCTTATTTTGGTATATGCAATCACATATTATACCAACTTAATACATATATTATTTTGTGGAGCATATAGTTTCTAATCTTTGATTTGATGCATCTATATGGTCAAGAGGAATCTATTTGTCTCTATTGATCCTTGATTTGATTTGAATGTTATACCATAAAGATTTTGTTTGTCCCTCATGGCCTTAGATGTAAACTATTATGCTTAACTATGAGGATCCTGTTTGTCCTTCATAGTCCTAATTGCTCTTTAGAATATTATTGATATAACTAAATTCACTTATAGGTGTTGATTAGTTAGTAAATATGTTTTTATGTTGTGGACAGGTGTACATCCTATAACCCTTTTTGATTAAGGACAACTATCGGATTGTGATGAATGTATGTTGGATCCATTTTGGGCATTTTTAAACAAGTATCTGCTTGGAAAATGCTAGTACTAGTTGGATGTATATTTGTTTCACATTGTTATGTCAAAAACTTGCATTTAGAAATTGTTTGGAATTTTGTCACCTCAAGTTAGGCTTTTTTGCTAGATTTTGATTTCAAAACTATTTTTCCTTGATTTTGAACATGGACTACTTCTAAGAAATCTCTTGATGTGAATGGTTTCACATTATTTTTCATTAAGAAAAATTTTACTATAACAATATCTTAATTACCATGATAGAGCTTATTTATTATGTTAAATTGTTTCTATCATGGTAGGCCATTTGTAAAATATTTTATTTATATAATAAGTTCTTTTCTACCTTAGTAGAATTTTAAAAGAAGTCTTATTATTCATTACCATGGTAGATCTATTGGACATAATTGTTTGTGATATTATATTTAGCTTAAGTTTTGATGATGACAAATATAAATGAGTTAACTACTTATGCCTAATTGTTTTTATATATATATATATATATAGAGTAGTTAACTATGACTATGGAACAAGTGCTTTAAAGAGTTTTTACTTATGTTATTTTATATTACATGAGATTTGGAAAAATGATTTGTGTACATTAAAGTTATTTTATAATATCATATTTTTCCTCATCTTAAATTGGTGCTATATCCAAGAGTGTTCATAGTATTATCTTTCACAATTTCAATATATGCATATTTATACTAGGACTAACCTTTCTTATTCATGATATATCATTTAAGGTTGTCTAAAGTGAAGATGAGAGTAAGCATGAAAAGGAACAAAGTTGAAGTCATCATTTACATGCTACACTCATGATTGAAGAATATAAAGATAAAGAGAAGGATGATTCAAGAAGAGCTTAAGAAGATTGATGCCTTTCATACAAGCTTAGATAACCTTGCAAGCCTTGAACTTGATAGATATAATATCATTAGGCTGTAAGTCTTTATGTTAAACTCATTGATTTAGATATGAAGTATTGGTTCAAGATATCTTAAATCAAAACATACATTTTAGATATTAAGAGAAAGAGTGAGATATAATATTCTATAATCATCCTTGGTCATATATATATCTCTTGAGCTTTTGAATGTTTTGATTACTAACTCTATAAAGTTTTCAAAGTTGTCCTATTTACTGAAAATGGAGTTAAATTAAAAAAGTCATACACACTTGAAATTTAAGCTTTGAAAAAGAAATTACATAGAAAATTTATTTTGACCTTTAGTCATGTTTCATATCATATTTATCACTATAAAGATCATTTTAATGTGAAACATATCGCATTTAAAAATAGACTCCAACATCTTTTCAATGATAATTTATTTATTCAAAATGAGTTTTATTGAGAAAAATATAAACTTTAAAAATTGAGTGTTGAGATAATTATTCTGCACAAATTTTAAAGTTGACTTTCGTCCACTACTTTGATCATATCTCATAATCTAATGTTAAATTTGAGTGTTAAACTTATTTTATTGAAAATTAAACTTCAAGATCTTTCCAAAGATATATAATTTATTAAATTTGGAGTTGTATTGAGTAAGTTAGGACATTATAAAGTTATGTACAATGAAGCTATCAAATCACACATGAGAGCAGAAGTCACACATGCGTGATTTAGCACCAGTGTCTACTCTCACATGAGAGCACCTTGTGTTCACACTTGAAAATGTACCCAGAAGCCTATTTTCACACTGAATAGCCTCTAAATCCTAAATCACACGTAAAACAACTTGTACCTACATGAAAAATGACCTCTAGAGCCTTGTTTCTCATTCTATAACTTCTATGATCCAAATCATGAGTGAAGATACCTTGCTCTCTTGCGTGATTTGTCTTCTAGGCACTACAACATGCATTTTCTTGCATGAAATAGCTCTTGTCACTCGCAAGAAATTGCACCAATAGTTATAATCACTGTGTAACGTCTCTAAATGGTTAGATGTCTCTAACATTTATTTCACTCCATGAGTTATAAATTTAATACTCCAAAACTAATCTTAACAAGAGATTAACCCCAAAAATTATTGAGTTATGAAATTCATGATCATATTACTCTTATTATATGAAAATCATTATTCTTAAACTAATGTCATCTATATCTTCATTATTTGGGTATTAGAGTTTCATTGTACTCATCATTACTCTTAGAGGGAGTTTCAATTGAGTGATTCACATACTCAAAGTCTTAGTAAAGGTGAGGGAGATATTTTTTTTTTTTAGAATCAAGAGATTTTGTTATCTTGAAAAAAAGAAGCTCACTAGTAAAATGAGTTGTTGTAAAAGCTCACAAGTGCCTAAACTAAACTTGTGGATGTATTGAGGTGGCAAGTACCAACTCAAGCTTATGTTATAGTGGAAAAATCTCAAGTAGTTGCTTGGAGACTGGGTGTAGGCTCAAGAGGAGGAGCTGAACTAAAATAAATCATTGTTTGCAATCTCTCTTTCCTTTTCTCTTTACATTTCCAGGAACATTTGTTTATGCTATGTTTTAATGTGTAAAATTGAATTTAATTTATCTACATACTCTTACTTAACTTTCTATATAGAAATTGATTTTACACTTATCGAGGTGGTGAAAATTACTTTGGCTTTCTTTTAATAAAAGTTTGATACTTGAATTTGCTTAAACTTTTCATTACACATAGTTTTGCTAAAAAAGCTTTGAAACTATTGAAAATTCCTTAAACACCCAATTCACCCCCTCTTGGGTGTATTGCCATATCTAACAAGATCTTTAATTTTTCTACCATGGTAAAGGTTTAATGATATAAAAATAATTTATTGAATTAATAATTTGCAATAATTATTTTAAAATTTTGGAGTTTTATAGAGAGCATTTTGATTTGCAATCAGTACCTCTTTGAGTTTGTTTCTAAAAATAAAATCAAAGAGGTGTCATTTCCTCCTACTATTTTCTTAAAAATATTAATATCAAAAGAGGTGGCATTTCTTTAGTAAGGAAACATCATCTATTTGACTTTATTTTTTTTATTAAATTTAAAACTATAGAGGTGGCATTTCTTCACTGAAAAAATGCCACTTCTTTAATTTTAATTTGTTAAATAAAAACTATAGGGGTGGTGTTTCTTTAGTGAGGAAACGCCACTTCTTTGATTTATTTTTTAACTTCAAATTATATAGGTGGTGTTTTTTTTTATTAAGAAATGCCACCTATTGTTATTTTTTAAAATAATTTTTATAAAGTTTTGTACATCTAAAATTTTCACTTGTACAATAGATCTAACAATATATAACCAGATTGAGAAATGCCACCTCTCTTCTTTTAATTATTAAATAATAATAATAATAATTAGAAATGACAATTACTAATTAAATAAATTATAAAAAAATTTAATTAGTAATTAAAATATATAATTTTTAAATAATTAAATCAATGAGGTGTCGCTTCCAGTATGGAAAAATTCCACATCTCTTCTTAAAAATAATAAATACTATTATATATTAGTTATTAATAATTATTAAATAAAACAAAATACTTATTTATAAAAAAATACCAGAGGTGATATTTCCTGAGGAAAATAATTAACAAAATACTTATAAATTAAATAAATTACAAAAAAATTTATTTAATTAGTAATTATATATATATATATATAATTTTTAATTATTAAAATCATAGAGGTGACATTCTAGTTTAGGAGAAAACGCCCCCTCTTTGTTTTTAATTATTAACTAAATAATAATTAATAAAAAATCAGAGATGTGACATTTTCAGTTTTAGTTATTAATAGTAATATATATTGATTATTTATACTAATTAAATAATTATGATGAAATAATTATATAATTTGATAAAAGAAAGTACTTAATATATGATAAAGTAGAGAGGTGGCGTTTAATTATTAAATGCCACTTAATTATTGATCAACAAGAAGATGTGACATTTTATTTAAAAAACATTACCTCTTCTTATTTACTAAAATTGTAAATAAAAAGAATAATTTATAATGGTGGCATTTCATATAAGTGCCACTTCTCTACTTTAGCTTTAATATTAGTGGTATTTTATTTTTTATTACTATAAAATACATGATACTAAATTTCATTTCTGAAGTAGTATTATAAATTAAAATGATGAGATTAATTGGGACGGCAATTTGTAATGACTCTAATGGTTTATTGGCTGAACATTTTGTTTCACCAACACACACCGTAGACACTTCAATAAGCACTTCCACACACCCTTACATGGATTCGTATGAAGCTAATTCTGCGCCTTTATTTACTAAAGATGAGTTTTTAATTTTCAACACTTGTGGAGTTGCAAATGGTGAAATTCCATTACTAGAACCTAGCATTGAATTTTTGGACTTTCATGACCATGATACTTAGCTAGCAACCGAAAGCATACTCCCCATTAATTCATAGGATGCATGTTTTTGTGGATTATGATCACTTTACTTTTAATATTCCAACTGCACTTGATCATGCTTCCTTCGAAGTGGAAGATTTGAATGTAATTCTGTTTTTTGCAGGTAAATTCAATTAAAAAAAAAACGAAGTCACTAAAAGGGAAATGGAGCAACTTCAAGAAGACAAAACTGAGATTGAATTAAATGCCATAGATTTTCAGAGTTTTATATTCCCCACCACCCTCGGTCCCCGTATTCTTATTTTCATGATATGCCCCTTGATCTTGACTTTTCCTTGGATGATTGTGATAAACATTTGGATAGTGCTATGATAGAATTTTCCTGAGTTGAATGATATTGAATATGAATCTTTTGTGTTTGATGATGAAAAGGATTCATTCCCTTCTTGAAGTTAAAAGTAATCTACCTTTTGAGGCTGAAATTGAATCTGATTATGCTAATTTTCTGAATTTAAGTGCAACCAATTGTGTGATTTTATTTGGAATAAATTTGTATGGTCATGCATTATCTAAAATAATTATTTAATGTGATTTGACATCTGATAGGGACACTACATAACATGATTCTCCTTGATATTTTCACTTCTGGACACACGGATTGATATTATGCACACACGGATGCTTATTTGATCAAATCATTTGATTTTGAAGCAGATATTAATTTTACACTCCTAAATGCTTTCCATATGAGTTCAAACGTGTTGACTTTTGCCCTTTATTGGTCATTGCTTATTGCCGTTTATAATCCCTCTGTTTACATTAATTAAATTTTACCCTCAATTAAATAATTATTCATTCAATTTTAAATTATAAAATATTTTTAAATAAAATTTTATATATCAATAAACCTAATTAAATACACTTAATAACTTTACCTTTTTAAAATAAAAATATAAACTTTTAAAAATACTCATCATTTAATATATTGAAAAGAGAAGGAATATAAATTAATTATAGAGAGAGAAAGGATAATATTAAAATTAAATTTTAATAAAACCTTAATCTACTCAAAATGTTTTATATTTTAAAATAAAAAACTCCTTTAAAAGCATCCTATAATTTAGACGGAGGGAGTACCTACATTCAAAATTACCTTATATTTTTATATTTATCCCTATTAAATATCCTACAATAAATATAACGTCATAATAGTGATACTTTTGAAAAAAAAAAGGTAATAATTATATCTCGAAAGACTAAAAATGCCTTATATTTTTTAACATCTAACTTTTCAAAAATTGTCTTATATTTTTAAATAGAGGGAGTGTAGGTGTTTTGATTTTTTGAATCTTATTTTGTGGAGGAAAGCCGAATATTTTGCTTGACCTTCCCCTCGTCGTGATTCATGATACTCACAAAATTTTTATTATGCCTCTCGTTTTTCCATCATAAGCTTCACAATGACATGCCTACGGTCTATATTAAACTCTCACGTGATTCAACTCCGGATTTAGGCATGATTTGGCATGATTTTGATTTTAATTTCCCACCCTTTCACAAAAGATTGTACACATTGCGCACGATTCACTATAGCATTTCCATCTTCAATCATTCGGATTTTGCTGCGTCGTGCCAACTCTTTCCATGGATTTAAATATTTTAACGCTAGACCCATTCTAGGTGATGGATTTTATTTCATGGCATGTCTTTCGAAATTATTCAAAGGTTCCTCATAGACAAGAAGAAGAAGCAAAGTGCAGCCCTATACTCTCATCTCTCCAGCTTCCTTCTTATTAGAGTTTACATGAACCCACCCTAATCAGATTGTATTCCTCCAACTTAAACTCTACATTTATTGATCTTCTTGTAGAATATTTATCAGATTGGCTGCTGCTTAAGGGTTTAATTAAGTGCAACATGCCAAAATTTTAAAACAGTATTAGTTTAATTAATTAATTGAGGTTTTCAGAAGTTAATTATAGTATTGGATAACTATTGGGTCCATTGGATCCTAAATGGAGGTTAGAATGGGGCATAGGAAGCTATTGGATTACTTTGGGCCCAAATTAATAGGCTTAAATTAGGGTTTTTTATTTTGGCATATGACAACAATGCGCTACGACGGACACATTGTGTTTTAAATTCTCTCTATTGTGCTTTTGAATAAAAAATGGAGAGAGAGAGAGAGAGAGAGAGAGAGAGAGAGAGAGAGAGAGAGAGAGAGAGAGAGAGAGCTGGATCTATGTTAGGGTTCAAACTGTTGGCCACTTAGAGGTCATTTGGGGCTTATTGCACCTTGGATAAGCCTCTCCTTCTCTTCTCCATCACTCAACCTTTTCATTTCTTGCTTTTCAGGTATATTGGGGAGTCACGTCCAAACCTATGGCTAAGTTTTGGCCATTCATATGATTTCAATGGAGTTTAAGGATGGTTGTTTAAGTTTCTAAAATTTGGGTTATGATAATGAGAGTGATTTATGCTATGAATAATGGGTTTAAGCTTAACCTTAATACTAAGTAACTTAGTTAATGATAATAGGTTGGCTTAACAGTTTTTTTAAGCTAATTAATGGGAGGTTAACTAAGTTAATGGAAGTTAGAAATGAGGTTGTTTATTGTAATGACTTTTGTCATTAACTAACTCTAAATGCTACTAATTTAATAACTTTTACAATTAAGGATCAATCGTGGTTATGATTAACTAAGCCATGTTTTCAAAACTATTTTAGAAATTGGATTCCAAAAATGATTTAAAACGGCCCTTAAAAATAGATCAATTCTTAAAAATACTTACAAATAAAAATATAAGAATTTTTAGAAACATGGCAAATTGGTTGATCATTTAAAACATATTCAAACAGGGCTAAAATAGACTATAATTAAGAAATTTAACTAGTGTCTCTGATTACAACTCGATTTGGTACCAAATAAGGACCCCCTAGAATGCTTGAGGCTCTATCATGCTAGTCACACTTACAACTTATCAACCAACTGTCTCCCCTCTAAAACTAGCCACTGGTCATCACAAACATAAATAACATAAATCATAATCAAACTATGCATGCTTAACTCCTCAACATGTTAATTCATTTCACAATTATAACTCCATCATACACTTGCATATTAGGCCTCAACTCTAAAACATGTAAGAGACCACCAATCAAAATGCCCAAGCCTATGAATGTTTACATGCAAGGGGTAAGGTATCTTCTCAGAGTATGGCCCTTAGTGTTGGCAATAATAAGTATTTAGTTACACAAACTAAGTAACTAAAAACTCAAAAAAAAAAAAAACTTATGAAGTTATGCATCTCTAGTCTCTGTTGGTCCCTCTTAGCCTTACTTAGCATTTATTGGAAAAATATTAACAAACAGGAGTGAGATTATATAATCTAAGTAACCAAGGCACATAAATTCAAGTGCACAAAAGTGTAGCAATACAAGCACATAAGGTAAAGATTTACACTTCACATTGTATTCATAATCAACATATACCATAATACTCTTAATCACTAATTACAAGACATAATTTAGTGATGATAATTATGCATGATTATATGCCCATTCCTTATTCCTCTTTTTATATTTTCTGACTAAATTCATGAGCTACTAAATGGTATAAGACTAAATTATGTGATCGAATTAGGCTCACTCTCTAATTGTTACGGGTTACTCAGCTATAGTACCTGCTCCTTACTTTCAAACCATGGGTTCCCCCTTCTTGAATTACTAGGGTGTCATTTGTTTCCTAACCCATTTCATCCCCTAAAAGACTTGGTGATACATAGCACTATACCTAACCCATGCCATACTTGTATGTTAATGGCAATACTAAGTACATGTAATAATAACAACGCCAACCCCTGTGTGCAAACTCAAAGGACATGTGGATTTATAATAATACCCCCTTAGTATCTCACGGGTGAACTCCCACCCAACCATGAACATGCAAGTTCAATATACATATGATAAAGCATACTCTTATACATATCTTAGTGATTCAATAATTCAATAATCTATGAACTTGCATGCACAACTCATCACAAATATCATCATGCCCAATTCAAACGTACAATTTCAATATCACATAAGCAATACATAGTCATTCCAAACTTATTAAATTCATATTCTCATAATCATGTGACATGTATCCTCATCAATAACAGCCTCAACACAAAGGACAAGTTTCACAAGTCATGTAACAACCTTTTAAATAACATATTCATACTCATGCAATGTACTCATGTCAATTAATGACATATTGTAAATACAATCTTGATTAACTTATCTCATAATCAAGTGCATTCTATTAAATCAAGAATGCATAACCAATACTTAACCTCATACCATAATCATATATTCATGTTTATTTTAATACCAAGCATTCACTTAAGTACATATCATAACTCAATCATCAATACCAACATGCTTATATACTCATATCAACAACTCAATTATCTACTAGAATTTAACTCACAATTAACTTAACTTTTAGGTTACCACCTAAGAGTACAACTTGGATTTTGAGGGAGCTTCCAACAAGCCTAAACACCTCCAAAGTAGTAAATCTACAAATGAGGATTAATAAACATCATTAATAAATAATCATCATTAATTAGCTCTTAATCACAATTAAGGCTCAAGAACCCTATTAATTATCTTAGCTATAAGCAGTCCCTTTTTCTAGTTTCCATTAACTTATTTAACCCTTATTAAGCTTAATCAACATTGTTACCTAACTTTATTTTAATCACCATAATCATCATTACAGTTATTTATCATTTATCTAGTCAATACCACCTCAAATCATCATAAAAATCTCCTCTCAAGTCTAGATTTTTTGGATTTTAGCATCCTATTACCATAACCATCATGAAAATTACCTAAACTACACTTATTTAACTTCAAAATCACTTTAAAATTTGGACCCATTGACTAGGCACCTACTAAAAGGAAAACTCAAGCTTAATCCAAGCATAAACTAGTTTAAAGAGAGGTTTAGAAGGTAGAAGTGAAATTAAAGAAGTAACTATGAGTGATTAGGAGCCCAAAATTGTGCCCTAATGATAGGAAATAGGAAGCCCTAGCATAGCCCCATACTTTCACACCTTAACCTTCAGTTTCCCCTTTTTACGTGTTTTGTTTCAAACAAAAGTTAAAAAACAAAAATCATGCCTAAAATTGCCATCCATTGTGGCTAATGGTACAATTTCATTAGCCTAATTTCAAAAATTCATAATGAATTTCACAGATCTCAAAAAATTATGAACTACGACTCTATATAAAGCTTGAGGTGCTATTTTATAGTTTAAAAGAATTACTCAAAAAATAATATCATTTTCAATTTTAAAATATTTGATTATAAATATAGCTCATTTTTTATCTCCTTCAAAGCCCTAAATAATCATAAAATCATTTTTCAATGTATTTACATACCCTTAAACTATCTTAAAATATTACTAACTTGATTAACTCGAAGGGTATGAATTTAGGATATTATGATTCTCCCTTCCTTTTAGAAGTTTGTAACATCCTAAAGTTTATAATCTAGATTAATTACTAATTAAGGGTAGAATTAGTAAATAAGTGAATTAATTTGATTAATCATGCTTTTAGATATCTAATTGGTGTTTCAATAGGAATTTTTCTAGTCAGGCTAGGAGGGAGTTTAAAGCAGATCAGGGTCAAATTAAAATAAAAATTGTACTAGCAGATTCTGTGCCATATGTTGTGGCACATTTCAAATTAACTTATTTAATAAGTTGTGGATTAAGATGAAAAGCATAAAGGAAATTTTGAAATTTAAGGAGCATGGGAGGAGAAGAGAAGAGTTCTGTTAGGGTTTAGCATGTTGGGATACTAGAAGCTGATTCAGACTATCATGTGTTTTGATAATCCTTTCCACTCTCCCCTCCACTTCTACACTATGGATTTTAAGGGTTTAGAAAGAGAGAGAGAGATTATATGTCTTGGAAAAGCTAGGAATCCATGCTTTATGTGTTATATGTGGTTCCAATAGCTTTGCCTAAGTTCCTTTAATTAGGGCCAAGTAGTTTTAGGGAGAAGGTGAGAGGTGGACAAATTTTGATTAAGCCTTAAATAAATTCTAGGGTCTTAAGGTGTGATATGTTGTGGTATGTTTGTGATACAATAAGATTAAGTTAGGAGAGGGCTTGAGGTGATAGTATGAGCTAGTAGTAACCTTAACTAGCTCCTTGAGTGAAATCATGGGTGATTAGTGGAGAAATTAGGGTGATATATATATAGTTAGAAGTAATTGTGCTAAGTGTGGAAATAACATATAGTACTTTGTATTATAGATTGAGGTATATGAGGCTTGATTAGAGTTCTAAAGGCAAAAGTGGTGAATACAAACCATGGGTAATCTTTTTATAACAAAAAGATTGAGGTAACCAAATAAAATACCTTATTTATTAGCTTGTAAAGGTTATACACAATTTGAGTGTGTTTACTAGTAGTTAGATATGTATGTATATGTTTTACAAAAGTAAAGTATTTTAGAAAAATATATAGTCTTGGCTTGTGAAACTTTATACTTTTAAAGTAAAAGATAAGGGTTTTTATTATTTATATGTATACAAGAGAATATTAATATATGTTACTAAAATGTTAAAGTGGTAATGGATATAATTGAGCATGTGGAAAAATGAATATATTATATAAAAAATTACATATGCATAACCTAGTGGTGATATATGGTGTATATTAGTAAGGCCAGGAGTTCACTCTAGTGGAGATAGTAGAGATTAAATCCATATGGCATTACTACCACCTTAGGATGCCAGGTGCATTTTGTATTTTCCTTAGTGCTTGAAAGGGTGTGTTGTCAGAGGTTACACTCCTTAGCATTGTGGGATGCCGTGTTAGAGTAACAAAACCCTAATTACTTGTAATAGGAAGAAACCATAGTCCAAAAGTGGATTAGGATGCTTTGGGTAGGTAGTCCTACCATGGATGGTGAGCTTGGATCAGACTTATGGTTTTGTCCCATAAAATAGCCTATAGGTTCGGTTGGAAGTATTAAAGGTTTAGATGGGTAGTGATCATCAATATATAATGGTGATTGCATTATACCAATAAATGTCTTTATGCATATTATAATACTTGTTTATAACTTGTTTTGTTAAACAATAATGTAGATTATTCTAGTTACTAGGATTTTTATCTCACCCTATTGTTACTATTTTGAAAGTTCTAAGTCAGTCAAAGTTCAGGAGAAAGACTAGCTTTATAGCTATATTGTAATGCCCTATGTATTTCTAAGTGTGTACATAATTGTAAATATATGATATTATGAGTTGTTAACTAAGAATGCATGCCATTTTGATGTTTGTACTTATATGATATTGTAGGCATATTGTATTTTAGTCTAAGTATGTATATGTTGTGAATATGTGATTATTTTTGTGGTGAAAGGCTAAAATACTAGTACAAGCAATGATTTTTGTGCATATTGTAGGCATGTTATATATATAGTAATAATGTAAATTTAGTGTGTTATGTGACAATGATTTGGTTAAGTAGTGATTGTTTATGAATATTTAATATTTGGCTTAATATGTGGAATGGGGCTATAAGTGGCCAAATCTTATACTTGAATTGATATTATGTGTTTGAATGGTTAATCAGGTATATAATGGTAAATTAGACTTGGTTCAAGCCCCAAGTTGGGTTAATGGTATTACGTCTGCAATGTGAGCACTTAGATGCACTAAAATAGTCTTAAAATCTGACCTTTATATTTGGGTGGCAAATCATAATGAAACTTATGCCATTAGCTAGATATTCAAATAAGCTTCATGTGAGTACTTGAATTACTTTGATCGAACATTGGGTTGTGTATACTGGAAATTGGCTCTATGAACTGTCATGACAACAAAATTTAATGTCATGAATTAGGCATATGTGCTATGGTGCATGCTTACCATGCCATAGCCCATTGCATAGAGGT
Organism: Prosopis cineraria; assembly: GCF_029017545.1. NCBI lineage: Eukaryota > Viridiplantae > Streptophyta > Magnoliopsida > Fabales > Fabaceae > Prosopis > Prosopis cineraria. Next base: position 17,901,583 of record NW_026555345.1, on the reverse strand, counting down.
TGAAATGAGATCTTTGTGTCACATGCTGTGGTGTATGCACACTATTTGCAACACAATATACTCCATGAGTAAAAATTGTGTTTTAGATTCTATTATCTTGTGGTTTGTGCTTCATTTGATTCCTATGCTTCCATTATGTTTTTCAAATGAGTAATTTAAGCTCAAACACTTTTCAAAAAGGGATTATGGGACCTCAATAGTTATAAACCCATTTTTCCTTATTAATTTCTTAAACCCTTTTCTATGATTATAGAGGTTTGGTGAACCTGGAGCTCCTTGATGACCTATGTGATAATTTTATGGTAAGTTGCAGTAATGTCAAGGTAGACATTACAAATTTTGTTCTCAAAATTTAAAGTCTATAATATAAAACTATACACTCATCCAACAAGTGAGAATTTGTCTTTCCATCATCAACCTGTTCCTTTTAGAGTTCACAATTATCATTTTTCTATATATATAAAAGTTCCTAAACCATAGTCCCTAAGTTTCACAATTTATGTACTATAGCACTTTAAAATTTCACACCTAATTTTCACAAATCTATGATTCATTTAATTGAACTAAAGTGCTTAAACATTTACCATAGTAGAAAAATGTCTATCATGGTAATAAAGAGTGAAGCTTAATTTTCTAAAACACTACTATGGTACATAAAAGGTCACCATGGTAGAAAGGACTTTAAATATTATTTTAAAATCCTACCATGGTAAAAAAGAGACTACTATAGTAATTAAGAAATAAGACTATTTTTATAAAACTTTTCATGTTAGAACAAGTTTTTCTTACATTGAAAACCTTTCACAATTGGATTATCATGGTAGAACAGGTTTTACCATGGTAGAAAAGAATTAAACATGATAAAATAACTCTATCATGGTAATAAAGGAAATACATATCTTAAAGTATACTCAATGGGATCTCATTAAAAAAAAGTATTTAAAATTCACTAAATGATGGAGAAGGTAATTTAGAGTGAGTGTAGTTCCCAGGGGGCTGATTTGTCCAAAATAGATTTAGAAGGGTAAAAGAGTCAAAAGGGATCTTTTTGGAAGTTAAATTACAATGTAGGGGCAGTTTTGAAAATCACAAGCCTTCCACTGTAATGCATATGGCACCTACTATAGCTAGAGGCATATAGAGCATTACTCTTACTAAAGGTCATAGACTGCTGCATGTGCTTCTATACCATGGCATTTCACACAAAGAAGGTCTCTCCCTCTTGTTCCTTGCACCACAACATAAGCGATGTGCACTGTACCACATAATGCCTATCAATAATACTAATAAAATTTGATAGAACTCTAAACTTGAAACATGAATAACTTTTTAGATACAACTATAATTCAAGTGTCCACACAAAGTTTATTTAAAAATCTAGGTAATGCATTGGTTTTTGTATAGAAATTCCTCTAAATGCTGATTTTATCCCCAAAAACTTGTTTCAGGCAAAATAGCATTTCTAAACTCTAAACACGTTTCTAAACCTACGTCAAAGATTCAATCATAATGTGAGATACTTGACCTACTCATACACATTCTAAATAATAACTTTTTAATATTAAATAGACATAGCATGTAACATCCCAATTTTTAATTCCATGATTTACTAACCTAATTAGGGTAATTAAGTAAGTTGAGGTAGTGTGTGGCCAAGGAGGTCTAATAAGCATATTTGATTGTATTTCAAATAGGGCCACTCGAGCATTAAAAGGAGAAGAAAAATGAAGAGTGATGTTGCTATGCCACAAGCTGTGGTGTGAAGATCATTCGCCACGGTGCATAGACACTTTTATGTGAGGGAGGACCTTTCTGTGTCATGCGCCAGAATGCATTATGCTTTTGCCACAGTGCATGGTCATTTTCTGCAAATATCAGTTGCGAAAATGAGACAAAAAAAGAGAAAAGAGAAAAGAGAAAAGAAGAAATAGAAAGAGGCACCAAGCTCTGCCAGGGTTTACATGTGAATGACAATGAGAGTATTTTGGAGGCTATAAATACCTAAGGTAAGTACCACACTCATAAATCTCCCCATTTCTTCCACATTTATGAGTTTATAGTTAGAGTTTGATAGTGGAAGTGAATTTTCAGTCTATATAGGTTATGGGTCTGAATTTATTAACTTAAATAGAGTTAATGGGAGTAGATTAGAGTTTCTAAACCTAGTATAATGAATTTTTATTGTCTTGGGTTGTTGGGCACTATTAATATCCAAAAATTTTATTTATTATAGGTGGTTAGAAGATTGTGATACCATTAATGGAAATTTAATAGTTCATTAATGTTATTTAGGACTAAAGATAATTAATAAACCTAAGGGATAGACTCAAGTTCTTGTAGAGTGAATATTGAGCAATTTAGAAGTGGAGATTGAGGGTTTAATACTTGAGTTAGTAATGTTGATAAAATTCAACTTAGTTGATTATAGTTTGAGCTCTTGGACACCTATTTGGCTTGAAAATTCAACCTTGGAAGCTCTTATACTGAGGGATAAACCTTTAACCTCTCAAAGATTTGAGGTAACCGAGGGAACCCTATATTGGGTAGTTATATATTAATTGATTATTAATTGTGAATGTTGCATGTATGAATTGATTTTCAATGTGAAATCATACATAAGTTTCAATAGATGTATGAAAATTGAATGTGCAAATTGTTATTTTTTGATTGAAATGCAAATATAAAATCAATATATTTTTGAACTATGAATATGCATAAGTATTTAGGAAAAATGAACGTGATGTTGTGTTGAGATGAAGGTGTGTCAATGAGAAATGGATTTTTGAGATTAGTGAGAATAATGTTGAGAAAATGATGAGAATGTGTACTTGGGTAGCGCACAGTCATGAGCCCATCGTGATTATTGTGATAACGAGTAAATGAAAATGAAAATATGAAAATGGTTGAGTATCATATATGGAATGATTAATGGGTGAGAGTTCGCCTAGGGATTGAGAGTAGAGAAAAAAATTCATTTAGTATTTAGGTTACCCTTCGGTACATTAAGGTATAGCCTTATCCCACTGTTTGTTAAGGGACTGTCCCATTGTTTATCGAGGGACTAGAACCTAACTTTCTCTATTAGTTCAATAAGGAGAATAGCTTAGGATATGAGACACCCCAGAGATTCGAGAATGGGAAAAACTGTGGTCTAAGAGTAAGTCATGTGATCTTTGGCTGGGTCACACCTTACGATTAGTGAGCTTGGGTAGTTCAGTCATATTAATGAAGCCTTATTTAGTGTTTTAGCCTACGGTTTCGATTTGAGGAAATAAGAAGGATATAATGTTGGTTGATCATTTTCGATATATATATATATATATATATAAACTTATGACATGTCACACGTGTTGAGTTGTGGCAAGTCTCATGAATAAAGAGTCATGGTCACATATTAGAGAATATGGTGGTAATGTACCTAGTATATGTGAGACAAAGATGTTATTAATAAGAACAGATAAGTTATGATATGTGTGTGAACATGTTTTAAGTTTTTGGTTTCATATGTATGTGCTTATTTTTATAATTGATGTATAACTGCATAGGGTAGGTTTTACCTTGATTACTGAGTGGCTAGGTTCACCCCTTTTATTTAATACTTTTTAGGCTTTAACTCTGGTGCATAAAGGGAGAAGGCCCAAGAGACTAAGAATTAGCATATTCCTTTTTGTATGCCTCTGGCTTAGTTTATTTTGTGTAATAGTATATGTTTGCCAATTCTAGGTTGCATGCCATTATACTTGCATTATTTTATTGTTAGAAATATCTTACTTGTATTTTAGGCCCTAGATATTTGCGTCTATTGAGATATATATGTTTATAAGGCTAAAATATTAGTGCAAGTGTAGAAATGATGTTTCAAATATGTTATAATGATTTTTGATCAAATGCAATGGAAATTTTCCTCCTCCTCTATTTTTAGTAAAAAGACATTGAGTAGTAAATTTATGTTATACTATTGTTAAAGTGTGTGTAACGTGTTATACTAATAGTCTTAGGTCCAATAGATATGGTCCAAGTGTTAGGAAAGACTTGTGGCACTTGTTGAGGGTTTTGGATACCTTTTTTATGTGAAAGTTGTGTAAAATGATCAAAATGTGTTTGGGTATCCAACTTCTTGGTGTGACTTGTTTTGAAAGTGAAACCTGTACTACTAGCTAGTTCATGTTAAGTGCTTTTTGTAGACACCAAGATCACTTCATTTAGATGTTGGATGGAGAATAAGGGTGCGTCAGAAGTTCCTTAATTCTACTGTCAAATGACAGTAAAATCTACTAAATTTTCATGTAACATGCCGTGATGTAGCATGGATGATCCACAGTGTATTGCTTTGTCACACAGCAAAAGAATTGTTTTTTACTTATTTTTGCTTCCTTTCACTTTTCTGAGATATCCAATCCTTCCATAACTTATTTTTACTCTAATATGAGAGATCTTGAATATTTTAAACTTTTTGTGATTATGAAAAACTTGGGATCTCTTGCTTTTGAATTAAACCTTGGTAATTCTTCTTTGAGTTAATCTTTTGATTACCATGAGTTATATTTATTGATTGTGTTTATTGGAGTGAGATATTACATATCATGTGCACTTGTCATAGTTAGATTACTGCCACTTGACACATTTATATATAAGAAATACAATATTATAAGCAATTCAAGATATCTTTCATTCTAATAACTTGACATTCATAAATCATAATTAAAAGGCCATAAATGTCATTGTAACATCCTAAGTTTTAAATCTAGAATCTAATTGCTAATTAAAGAAAAATTAGTAATTAGTGGATTAACTATGCTAATATTGTTTTCGGGTAGTAAATTAATGTTTTGGATCATTTAACAACACTAAGATCTAGCTAGCGTGGAAGTTAGGAGCCAAAGTAAGATTTGACTTATTGTACCTTGCATTGTGACATGGCGCAATGCGCTATGGTATATGATATTGAAATTTGATAGATAAGTCATGAGTTAGGTGAGAAAAATTAAGAGCTTGAGGAGGAGATTTTGTGTGGTAGGGCTTTGATTTGGGAGTTAATTTGGATTGCTAATCACTTAGGTAAGCTTTCTACTCCTCTCTTCTACTTCTCTACTTTATTTTCTTGGGTTTTTGAGATTGGAAAGACGAGCTTTGAGTTGGAGAAGGGTTATATTCAAACCTGGGCTTGATTGTAGCTTAAGGATCTTGAGTCAAATCTGTTTATCTTGCATAACTAATTTTATAAAGCTTGAATGTGGATTATGTGGGTTGTATGAAACTTAGATTGAAATTTTTTGTTGTGAAGTTGTGAGAGATTGTTAAGTGAGTAAATAAGCTTGGTAAATATTATGTGAGTTGATTACAACTTCGATTAGCATAATGATAGAAGTTAGGGGATTCTGTGTAGCTAAATTTAGTTAAATTTAACTATGGAGCACTTATGTTAAGTTATACAATTAACATACAGTACTTAACACTATAGATTTTGCTTACTTGGAACCTCTCTAAGCTGGAAGGAATCATTAGAGTGATCAAATTGCCATAGGTAACCTTTCTATGTCAAAAGGTTGAGGTAATTAGATTATTCATATAGTTTATTAGCTTGTGAAACTGTTTATAAGTTATTTGCAAAATTAAATATGTATTTTTATATATTGTATGATTTTAGAATTGAGAGAATGATAGAGAGGTTCCTTTTAATTCAAGTTAGGTCCCAAGTGCCAAACTTTAGGAATTTACAAGTTTGGCTTTCAATTTTATAACTTTGTTGTAATGAATTTGTAACTTGTATTTGAAATTTTAATAGAAAAAATAAATTTATTTATTCTTCAACCATATTAAAATTTAAAAAATACATTGTAAATCTATCACAACAAAATTATAAAATTGAGAGACAAACTTGTAAATTCTTGAAGTTTGTCACTTCAGACTTAATCTGAATTAATTGATCCTCTTAGGACATTTCTATCATTCTCCCTTTAGAATTTATAGAGTGAGAAAATATAACTTTTGAGTAAATGAATTATTAAATGAGCTTTAATTAAAAGCTTAATGATAAGTATGTCGGTTATAGTGTGTGTTGAAATCATGATCATTAGAGGATGGGAGTTTAGTGTTGGTAAAATAATGTTGAAATGCATATGGTTAGGCTAGCAATATGGGACATCTAGTATAGCAAACATGTTATGGATTATTACCATGGAAAATTTGAGCAATCATAACATGTGATACTTAGAACCTGATAGGGTGTGATGTTAGAGCAAATGACACCCCAATTTAAATAATAGGGGAAGTCTATAGTCTAGAAGTAGGATAGATTGCCTTTGATTAGGCAGTTCTCCTATGGAAGTTGAGCTCGAATAAGTTTGTTCAGGGTTGGTCCAGTATTATAGTCTACGGATTAAGTTAAAGGTTGTTATGGAGGTTAGGATGGATCTTATGATTATGCATGTGATACTGTAATTGTATCTGTTATAATATATGTTTTATAATCCCACTTTACATGTTTATAATTTTATTTGTTAATGGATAGTAGTAAATTATCTTGGTTACTAAGACTTTATCTCACCACATGCTTACTATTTTATAGATTTAGAGTTAGATAGAGGCTAAGGGAAAGAGCTAGGCATCGAATGGTGGATATCTACTTGTAATGCTTTCATATTTTGGTTTATAGATGAATGTCATTATAAGTATATAGTTTCCAACTAGGAGCACATATGCATGTTTGGTCATACTTGTATGAGTTGATGTTGTAGGTATGTTAGCTTGAATGTATATGTTTGTGATGTATGTGGTAAAAGGGTTGAGATACTCATACAAGTGTATCATTAGTATATTTTGAATTAGTATGATATAATGATTTCATCAGGAAATGAATTATCTGACAAATCTTGGGAATGGAGGTAGTTGTGTGAATTCAGGGTCTTGTATGGCCAAATTTAGTTTAGGTCATATGATTGTTGTATAATTATTCAATCAAGCATATTTTGGTATATTAGACATGGTTAAAGCCATGCATTAGGTTAATGGTGCAAGTTTATAGGTTAGGACTCTCGAATGCCTGAAAATGACATTGAAGTGGTTATTAGGCATTCAAATATCTAATTTTTAAATATGATATTACACTAAAGTGAAACTTATGTCATTAGCTAGATTATAAAACAAACTTTGTGTGAATGCTTAAATTACTCTAATTGATTGATGAATATGGAAATAGTACATGCCAGAAGTTTGTTAAGTGAGCTGTCATAATAGCACAATGCTATAATGAAAAGCCACGTGTCACACTATATAGTGACATGCTATGGTGCATGGCATAGAGCTAGAATGTGCTTATATGTGCCATATAACACGGTATATGGCACACAAGTTGCGACATACACAACTTCATAGGAAAATGTCCTTCTTACCCTTGTCTTCTTATGTGTTATGATTTTATGATCTTCCTTACTTTCATTACTTAAATAAACCTATTATTTAAGAACAAACATATTTTTAAAGGGTTTTTAGAATTTCATTTGTTTTCAAAACTTTGTAAATCTATTTTTCTTTAACCCTTCATTTAAGGTATCTTTAGAAGTCTAATGACTTTCATTTACCATTGTGTTTTATAAATGTGGTTGTGTGCTGGAAATGTCAAGGCAAACATCATTATTTGGTATCAGTTTCTCAAGTTTCAAGACTTGGTATACTGGGGAATGTTGCATTCATTCTATACTAGTTAGCAACTTATATACATTCATTGCATAACTCTTTCCCTTTGCATATTTTTTAGATTATTCACCCACTAACTCTTTTCCTATGATTAGTTTCATCCTTAGAAGGGGAGAAATGGTAAGGAAAATTTTGATTACTAGCAATCCCTCAAAGAATAATGAACTAATACCAGAGGAATAATCGATACAGCAGAGACCAAGAAATCAAGGCAATGCTCTTCTTGAAGAACTAAGGGATATAATGATTGATATTCAAAGGAATATCCAAGAACATGATACTTTGTTAAGGAATAGAGGTCATAGTGAAAGTAGAACTATAGAGAATGAAGGCACACATGATCATAAATAGGCACATGAATAGACGTAAACCACCTTAAGATTCTAGTAGTAGGCTATTATGGCCAAAAGGAAAAGCTAGTAGAAGTAACATAGTTTCTATAGATTGGTCTTGGAAGACTTTTGCTTAATTTAATCCACCAACCTTTAACGAAAGTATGAAAGATGGTGAGGCAAAAAAGTGGATTGAACACCTTAAGACAATATTTGAGTTAGTGACTTTCTCCTCTAAGTAAAAGGTAGTGTTGACCATAGTGCTATTAGTTAAGGTACCAATATAATGGTAGGACATGGCTAAGCCATTAGATGGTACTCGTTTGAGTTGGGAACAATTTAAGCATATATTCTTTAGGTATTATTTTTCAATCTCTCTTACGTATAAGAAAGAAGAGATATTTCATACTTTCAAGCATAGATTTGGATGAAGAAGCATTTATAAGGAAATATAATGAGTTGTCAAAGTACTCTACATACCTATAACACAAGAATGATAGTAAGTGGAAGGCAAAGAGACTCTTAGAAAAGACATGCCTTGAGTATAGGCAACGAATTGCCTTGTTTGCTATCACAACATTTGATGAATGTGTAATAAGCTTAGGGTTGTAGTGAAAAAAGGAAGAGACACAGAAGTAAAAAGAAGAAGAGATAGTTTTGGGAGATTCTCATTCCTACTGGGTCTGATGAGGAGGAATTTCAAAGAAGTTTGGGTATGGCCTAAGTAGTTTTAGGGTTTCAAGGAAGAAGAGTGTCATTAAAAGGTCTCAATCTTAAGGCTTTATACAGAGAAACAGTGAGGCTAGAAGTGTTAGGGCTTCACAACCTTCATGATATGTTTCTATCATGCTTGCTTTAACTTCGAGTACAACCTAATTGGCATAGTATACAAAGTGTGGCAAGTTTCATGTTGGAAAGTATTGGACATGTTTTAAGAATAGCAAGATGGACCACCTCACCGAACAATGTCCAGAAGGCAGAGCTAAAGCATCTTAGCAATGATCTACCATATTATGAAGAGTGTTTATGATAACCTAGGAAGATGATAGGGAGTCTCTAAACTTGATCAAAGGTACAATTCTCATTTGTAATCAAAATATATAAGCTTTATTTGATTTCAGAGCTATACATTCCTCCATATCTAGTGAGTATGTAGAGAAATTGAAAGTGCCTATGCATGAGTTACTTTTCATTATTAAGGTGACTACATCGTAAGGGTCATTTGATAGCACCAATAAGGTATGTCTTAATGTCAAGATTAAATTTGAAAGTAGAGCTTTAACCATCAACCTTATTGGTATTCATATGAAGGGAATTTATGTATTCATTTGCATGGATTGATTGATTGCCAATAATGCTATATTGGATTCTGCTAGGAAGATGGTTTCATTACCTTTGCATACTATGAATGTTATTTGTAACATCCTGAACTTTAATCTAAAAAACTAATTGGTGATCCAGGGTAAATTCATAATTAGCAAACTAAATGTGGTTTTCGATAGTAGATTAATGTTTGGTATTTTTAGGCTTGTGTATTAATAGGATCGAGTGGTGGAATGATGATCTAAAATGAAGTGCGAAAGAAGAAATGAGAAATGTCTCTCTATGCCACATGCCATAGCTCATAGCATAGAATTTAGATAAATCTAATGTGATCAGCTCATGAAATAGAAAGGGAAGAAGGAAAAGGAAAGAAAAACGCAAGGAAGAGAGAGAGAAGAGGTCTTCTTTGATAAGGCTTGGATTTTCAAGGTCTTGGGAGTTAGCTCAGACCATTAACTTGCCTATTAAGTTTCTACTACTAGAAAAAGGCAATTCTACTATCCTAATTCACATCACATTTTGAAAATGGGACTTAGAAAGAATACAATCTACATCACCCAAATAAAAAGAGGACGTGGATTGAAAAAAATTATTTTTTTTTAATTTTAAATGATCCACGTCCCCCTCCTCCTTGGGAGATGTGGCTTGTAATGAGTCCATGTCCCCCAAGATTTGGTTGACGTAGATTATAGAGAATCCACGTCCCTTAAGGAGAAAGGAGACGTGGATTATAAAGAAGCCACATCCCCCTCTTCCCTGGGAGACGTGGCTTCTTTGAAAAAAGGAATTATAATTTATATTTTATTTTATGATCATTTTGATGTTCAAAAAATTTTTTTTCTTTATTTTCTCTTACTCCCATAAAGTATATTTTATACTATACTAGGCTAGGGGCTTTAATGTTTTTTATTTATTTATAATATTCTTTCTAATATCTCACCTTTTATACTATACTAGGCTAGGGGCTCTAATGTTTATTTTTTATTTATAATATTCTTTCTAATATTTCACCTTTTTAACTTTGGTTGTCTTTTTTTAGATCCTTGGCTTTTATATAAATAAAAATTATTTATATCTTAAAATCTTGAAATAGTATATTTTTGTATTTTTTATGATTTTTAAAATATAAAAGTATGTGATTTTTATAATTTTCTTTAAAAAATCATATAAAAAAAATACAAAAACTCTTATACTTTAGAACTTCAAATTAATGTACAAGCCAACGAACTAAAGAAAAAAGACAATTGGAATTGGAAAGAAAAACATAACAAAAGAGATTGGAGAAAAACATAAAAAAGCTTCATAACCCTTACTTTATATGATATGGCAATATAATTAATAAAGCTGAGACATATCATGATCTGGGTACTGCAGCTTCTTTAGGGCAAGTATGGCAGTAACAGAAAGGAAAGGATAATAGAAGAGAGCCAATTAGTGGAAGGAATTTGTCAATCCATGCCCCCTCCTCTCTTGGTGATATGGCTTCTTTAAAGGAATTCAACAGGGTTTTAGGTGGAAACAGCACATAAATCCATGTCCCCCATCTCCTTAAGGATGTCGCTTTCTTATAATCCATGTCATCTAGATCATATAGGATGTCCCTCTCCTTTTTGGGTGACGTGGATTATCAGAATCCACGTCCCTTACCAAGGAAAGGGATGTGGAATATTCTTTCCTTGAGCCATGTACCACCAGCTCTTATTTTTCAAAACACATTAACTTCATTCTCTTAGCTTACCTTATTTGTCTCTCATCTCTTAGCTCCCTCTCTCTCTCTGTCTTTGTTCTGCCTCTGTGTCTCTCTGAGCTTCCTCCTTGTCTTTCATCTCTCTCATCTCTCGTCTCTTTTATCTTTATCTTTGTCTCTCACAGCCCTCATTTTTTAAAAACTCACATCCTCTCTTGGCTGCTTTATGTCTTGTTCCTTCCAGTTGAGCACCTTTACGTCGATGATACCTATCTCTTGTTTCTTCCAGCTGCCTCTCTCCTTTTCTCTTTGCTGAATCACACTAGCTCTAAGCACTGTTTCTCACTTTCTTTCTTTCTTTGGTTTTTTTCATTTAAGGTTATTTCTTCTCCTCATAGTGGCAGAGCTACATTACTTTGAGGGTGGGCAGATGCCCCCCTAAAATGTGAAAGCTGTATAAATATTTTTATCTATTTTACATTGTGATCATACTCATTTTTTGAGATGCCTTTGCATGCAAGTAGTAATCCAAGGAACAGAGAGAGAGAGAGAGAGAGAGAGAGAGAGAGTGAGTAGTAATGTGTGAGGTGTTGAGATTGGGTTAGAGATATTGCTACTTGATTTATACTGTTGTATTACCAAAAACAAAATAAAAATATAAAACAATGTTATTATGATTTTAATTTTTGAGGGAAAAAAGCCTATATTGTTCTTGTATGTGTCAATATATGTTTTTTCTTTTATCTAAAGATATGTTTTTTATTAAGATATGGTTTTAGGTGTGTGACATTCAAGTAAAAAAAAAATTGCCTATATTTTATATTTCCAATCAATTAAACATGAATTATGATCAATGGTTTATACTTTTTTTTATATTATGAATTTGAATACAAAATAAAATAACTTGATAAAAGAAAATTAATATCAAGATCAATATAAAATACATACTTATTTTGAACTTCAAGCAAATGCATAAGATTTTCTCAACATTAAATAAGTAATAATAATCATTTAACTCTTATAAATCAAATTTTTTACAATATTAATTTATAAAATTTTTCATCAAAAATAAAAAAGTATACAATTTATTCAATTTTATAAATATATTCTTACAAATAATTTAAATAATTATACGAATAAATTATCTATGTATACACCTTCACATGATTATATATGCATAACCATTCTTAGAGGGGGGAAAAACAACTCACCCTTACTAGCTGATTATGCCCATTTTATTTTCTATGATTTATTTCTAATTTATTTTCTCACATTATGTCCTTTTTTTTCACTCTCTAATTAGGTGATTTATTTGCTCTAATTTAATTATATAGTTTAACAAAAATTTAGATAATATTGCACCTGAGAATTTGTGATAATGGTTAGGTCTTGTTTGTATTGAATTTAATTTCATAATTAGTTTAGGTAGGAAATATTTGTTTAATTGCTTGTTGCATCTATTGGTTTATAATTGTTGTAATTTTAGGATGTTCAATTTTTAAAGAGAAACTTTACTTCTTTTTTTTTTATAAAAATGAGCCTAATTGAAGCACAATTATGGTAGTGAATTATTAATTTGACAGACTTTATGATGATTTTCTAGGTGAAAATAGAATGGATAGTAGTTAGAAGAATGCTAGTAGAATGACTAAAGAGTATAAGAATGGTGTGGATCAGTTTCTTGAATTTGCTAAAAAAAATGTTCCTAGCAAAAATGAAAAGTATTGTTGTCCTTGTATTAACTACATGAATAAGATTAAATTAGGTATTGATGAAATAAAATAGCATTTACTTTGTGATAGGATAAATTTGAGGTATATAGGATGGATATGGCATGAGAAGGCAGCAGGAACAACTTCTATGTCCCAAAATGAGCCAATTGTGAATGAATGGGATGACAAAATAGAGGACATGATTCATGATGTTAGGATGACATCATTTGCACAATCTCGTGTGTATGAAAACTTGCATAGTGATGTAGAGAAACCCTTATATTCAGGGTATACTAATTTTACGCTCTTGATAGTTGTGTTGGGATTGGTTAACTTAAAGTCTAGAAGTAGGTGGACTGAATCGAGTTTTATAGAGTTACTTGAATTCTTGAATAAAATACTTCCAGCCTATAATTTGCTTCTAAAATGTCTGTATGAGGCAAAGAAAATCTTGTGCCTAATAGGTATAGATTATAAAAGGATACATGCTTATCCTAATGATTGCATACTATATAGAAATGAGTATGAAGAGCTATACAAGTGTTCAAAATGTGGGACTTTGTGGTACAAAGTGAAGAAGGATGATGATGTTGATCATGGTGATAAGATCATAACTAAAGGGCCTCCTGTAAAGGTGATGTAGTATCTTCCAATAGTACCATAGTTCCAACATTTGGTCGCTAATCTAACAGAAGCAAAGAATTTGAGATGGCATTTTGATGAGAAAATATTTGATAGGAAACCTTAGTACTCAGCTAACTCTCCTTGATGGAAGATAATAGATCATATGTTTCCTCAATTTGGCAGCGATCTGAGAAACCTTTAGCTTGAATTTTGTACGGATGGAATCAATTCATATGGAAATCTTAGTAGTACATATAGTGAATGGCTAGTTTTGTTAGTTATTTATAACCTACCTCGTTGGTCATGTATGAAGCATAAGTACATAATGTTGTCTTCAATGATTTCGAGGCCAAAATAGCTAAGAAACAATATTGATATCTACTTGGCTCCTTTGATTGAGGACGTGAAAATGCTATAGGAGGAAGGTGTACATGTATTTGATACGTATAAGCAAGAGCACTTCAAGTTGCGTCCCATGATTTTTATAACAATAAATGACTTTCCTGCATATGAAAACTTATCAAGATATAGTGTTAAAGGCCTTAATGCATGTCCTATATGTGAAGAAGGCACACATTACCACCAACTTAAGCATGAAAGAAAAATAGTCTACCTTGATTATCAAAAATTTCTTGATCAGTATCACCCTTATCATATATTGAAGAAGGGTTTTAATAACTTGCAAGAGTATGAAATGGCTCCAAAGGCCTTAACCAAAGACTAAGTTTATCAACATGTGGAAGGAATCGATGGCATTTTCATAAGAATAAAAGGAATGCAAGTGAGAAGAATATGTGGAAAATAAGGTCTATTTTTAAATCTTCTATATTAGTAGAGTCTAGACGTGAGGCATAGTATTGATATGATTCATGTGAAAAAAAATGTGTGTGATAGTCTTATTAGTATGCTTTTGCACATATGTGGCAATACTAAGAATGAAATAAATGCCAGACTAGATTTAGCTAAAATGGGAATGAGAAAATGCTTACATGCATAACAAAAAGAGGGGAAGAAAGCTTATTTACCCCTAATGACGCACACATTATCTAAAGAGGAGAAAATAAGTTTATGTGAATGTTTGCATGATATTAAGGTGCCATACAGGTATTCTTTTAATATTAGAAGACTTGTCTCGATGAGTGATTTAAAGTTACTAGGCATGAGTCTCATGATTGCCATGTGTTGATGCAACAACTTTTACCGGTGGCTATTTGATGGATTATGAAAGATGATGTGAGACGTACTATAACTAGATTATGTATGTTCTTTAATGCTATATGTAGTAAAGTCATAGATTCTGACAAGTTGGATGAATTAGAAAATGAGGGTTATGTTATTTTATGCCAATTAGAAATGCACTTTGCTATAGTATTTTTTGACATTATGGTACATTTAATAATTCACTTGGTTAGGGAAGTAAGACTTTGCAGTCCTATTTATCTAAGATGGATGTACCCATTCGAGCAATATATGAAATCTTAAAAAGGTATTTTAAGAACCCATGAAGGCCTAAAGCATCAATTGTTGAATGATATGTGACAGAAGAGGTTGTTGAATTTTATACTACATATCTAAAAGGATTGAAGGCTATTGGAGTCCCTCAACATCAACATGAAGGGACAAGACTTGCTGGTAAGGGAACATGGGGGGCAAAGTGAAGTGTATGTCTCATGAAGAAGTCTTACAAGCACATATGTACATGTTAAATAACATGAAAGAAATTCAACCTTATTTAGATGCTCATAAAAAGTTGTTGAAAGAGAAATACCTAAGAAAGAATGAAATGTAGCTAGCTAATAAGCGCAACTAGACTTTCAAAAGATGGTTCAAGGAAAAGGTTACGAATGAGACTGGCATGTTTGATACAATAATATGGTTGGTTGAGGGACCTTATTTTGAGGTTGTGTATTAGGCTGGGTATGATATAAATGGATATTCTTTCTACATAAAAGCCCAAGATGATAAAAACACCATGTAAAATAGTGGGGTAATAGTAGAAGCTGAAACTTAGCATCTTTTAGTTCAAAAGATAATAACCCATTATTGGCTTTCATGGACTATTATGGGTGGTTGATGAGATATGGGAGGTGAACTATACTAAATTCAAAGTACCTATTTTCAAATGCAAGTGGCTTTACTTTAATGCTATTGAAATAGATAAAAATTTGGGTTTATTTCAATTGATCTCAAGAGGCTTGGTTTTAAAGAGGAGCCCTTCATTTTAGCAAGTCAGGCAAAATAAGTATTTTATGTCACTAATCTAACAAATAAATAGCATTCTATTGTAATATAAGGCAAAAGATAAATTATTGATGTGGAGGATGACGACTCAACTTTTAACCTTGATGAAACCCTGCCTTTGAATACAAATCTACCTAGATAAATTGAAGTAGATTTGGTTGATGATAAATATACAGTTAAAGATGATTATTGTAAAGGAATTGAGGAGAATGAATAAAGAAAGAATTAGTTGATAAAATATTGAAGTAATTGATTCCTTATATTCATATATTCATTTATATATATTTAATTATAATGCAAGTTACTTACCTATATTATTTTTTTTTATCTTAACAGGTACATAGATGGTTCTAGTGAAGATGTAGATGACACATCCAACGCATGTTACAAGAAAAGAGGTAAAGCAAATACAAAATTGAAGGAGCTAGCATTATGCCAAGGTACTACAAAGAGAGTACATTTAAAGTTTGGTGGTAGTAAAAGACCACTTGGTCTAAGAGGGGATAAGTTCGTCAGTTATATAGATCTCATAACTCATAGTAAAGTTGGCATTTTGTATCCCAATTGGCAAGAAGTACTAAAAGCTACAAAAAGACATGATTTGGAATGATATTTTGGTATGCAAATTGTTTTTATTTTTTTTTGTTTGAGTTATATTAGATGCTATTATCTTACTCCACAATTATGATACTTTGTAGCTTACTTATGATATCCTTTCTACTAAGGACATGAAAAAGCATTGGCTTCAGCAAGTATGTGATTGATAAAAAGATTTCAAGTCATTACTTTCCAAGAAATACGAGGAGCAAAGAAGAACAATAATCTAAGTTTGGAATATAATTTCATTGATTAAGACACTTGAAGACAATTTGTGAGGTCATGAGATTATCTTAAATTTTAGGTAAATTTTAATATAATTAATAATTTACTTAGTTTATTTTTGTTTAGTTTGCATCTGACTCACTTACTTTATTTTTATTTCATTATAGGAATTAAGTGTTTCAAATAAAGAAAGATAGTCTAAAAATAATTATAAACATTATTTGTCTTGAGGGGATATAGGAAGCTAGACTAAAAACTTAGGGAAGTTGATTTGAAGCAATTGGAGGAAGTTACAAGATTTGACCCTAGTATTGTTGTTCATCCCCTAGCTCCTCCAACTCATCAAAGAAAATGGAAAGAGGCCAAATCAAGAAAGGCCAATATATTACTTTGAAGGTTGCTAAAATTGCTTAAGGGATTATAAGTAATTATACTAAACGGATTAAATCAAATTTTAGATTTTGTATCTTTTAAGATAAATTCATTAATTATATATTGTAGGATTCACATTAGAAACAAGCTTCCCAAGGTTTATTTCAATCCACTGGAAGAATGGATATCTTAGGATTAGCAATTGGAACACAGATTATTCTAGTCGTGTTAGGGGATAGGAAAAGGAGTTGGTCTCAGGAAGTATTTCAAACCAATTCCATGAGGCTTATCTGGAGTTGTATCTAGAGTTGAGCTTGATGACCTATTGGCAATGGTTAGAGAAGAAGTTTCTCGAAAGTATGAGCAGGATAATTTGTTGCTTCGTGAGCAAATTCTTCAAGAGGTGAAATCCATGGTCACCAATATGGGAGCTACACAAGACACTAGGCGGCAGGAACCCCGAGTTTTCATTATTTCTATTTAGTTTAATATTTAGTTTTGTCTATTTTTTTAAAATTTTATTTCATTGTGTGTACTTATTCCTCCAGGCTTCTCTCATGCTTTAAAGCACTAAAGATAGCTGTAATTTACCAAAAATGGTAGCGCATGCCTCTAGTCCCTTAATAGAGGAGGAACAAGTTTGTTTTCTTTATTTGGATAATCCTTGGAAGTAGATTTTTAGTTCAGCATGGCTATATATGTTTGCGAAAACATTCTATAATATGAATATTTCGGACGATCAACCAAACATGAATGTGTCATTCCCCACTGATGAGGTTAGAAAATTAGGCAAAGCATTGGGACAATTCATTTTATGGCCTAAAAGACTTATTAACACAAAGATGACAATTTCGATGGTAGAAAAACTCTTTATTATTCTTTGATTTGCTCTTTTGATTACTTATGTAACTTTTGTTCATTTCATGTTTTATTAAGATTTTGATGATACTTGATAGGAATTAGTCTCTTATCCTTAAAATTAAACTAAAGCTAACCTTAATGTAATATAGAGCTAACCTTAGGTCATCTCCTAAAGAATGGGTTTAAGTCTAATTTAAAGTTATCTAGTTGAATAAATCACAGTTTAAAGTTAATTAATCAAGTGCTAACCTAATTATCTAATGAATTAAACTAGAAAACTAATTGGTATTTGGGGTTTATCTAAGTTACTTGGATGTATGTCTCACTCTGTTACGTCCTGTGTATAGGTGAAGAGAGTTCTAGAAGGCTAGGAAAGGAAGCACGAGAAGGTTAACTTCATTTTTGGTAGCATACAGCTATCATTGAGATGTAATGAACGTATAATAATAGTAAATATTTTGGTTGCTAGTTAGGGTGCATATGTGTGTTTGTATTGTTTTGGTGACTTACTCATACAACTTGTATTACATCTCATTGAGGGTATCATAAAAGTGAACATATGGGTAGGCCTAGATGTTATTCAAGCAAGTTTGTAAATGTATTCTATTTAACTTGTTCCATTATTATTATATGTAAACATTTGGGTGATGATTGTGTTAAGTGTATGGAACTTGACTAAATGGTGAAGCTTGGCCCTATTTATGTAAGTTAAGTATGCTTCCAATTATACAAGGATTCATTCCATCAGTAGAAAGTCTGAGTCTCAAGTTCCTTGGGTCATTGCCAAATTTGGGAAATAAGTGATCAATTTTCTTCCATTGAGGAGAATCGGCTGGATGTCAAAGTTTTCCATCAGATATTCTCTCATTTGCATGCCACATCAAGTTCTTTGCATCATTAGTATTTGCAAACAAACACTTGAACCTTGTATAATTGGAAGATACCATAAGACCTTTGTAGGAGCCCCCTTCTTTTTGTATCGTGGTGCCTCACATTTCAGACACTTCTCCTCCCCTTCAAGCTCTTTTCTGTACAACACACAATCATTAGGACATGCATGTATTTTTTTATACTTCATACCCATTGGACACAAGATCTTCTTTGCATCATAATAATGATTTGGTAGTGTATTGCCTTTTAGAAACATGATTTGAAGTAACTCTAACAACCATGTGAAACTTTGATCACTCTACCCAGCTCTTGCCTTGAAGGTAACTAGTTTTAACACCCCAGATAACAAACTAAAATTAGTGCACCCTGGGTATAGAGGGTTCTCTGCGTCAGTGCACAAGTTATCATACACATGTGCTCGTTCAAAAGCCTCTTCCCCAACATCACAAATCATGTCCTCTAACCGATCTTCATTCATTTTTACTTCATCATCAAGATTATCAACTGCCAAACATTGAGATTTGTTACTATAATTTTCCAATCATTCACCATGCCAAATCCTTATTGTATAATTTTTGCAAATCCTATCATAAACTAAGTGCTCTCTTATTTCGGCAACACCTAGTCTCCTCTCATTCAAACAATTAACACAAGGATAATAGAACCTTTCACTACTGTCAACAACATTTTTCTTAGCAAATTCCAAAAATTCTTTCACCCCATTATCATATTCGTCACACGTTCGTCTAGCATTTATCCAACTATGATCTGTGTGTCACCTCCTAAAGAATATAACTAATGTTATTACCTTTAAACTATTTTAAGAAACTAAATTTCTAATTAATTTAAGATTTGAAAAAATTTCAACAGAGTCTTCCCTGAAAATTAAATCTCCCAAAACTTTTAAAAAAAATTTACAAGAGAAAATTGACAATTTTAAATAAAATAAATGATCACATGCAACAACTTGAGGCCTTATGAAGCCACTAACAGTACTCCCAACAACAATCAATATCATTAAAAACTAAATTTAAGCAATTTAGATGAAATAATGAATTAAAAAAAAATTTTGACAGAGTCTCCCCTAAAAATTAGACTTCCCAAAAGTTTTAGAAAATTTTACACGAGAAAATTGACAATTTTAAACCAAATAAATGATCACATACAACAATCTAAGGCCTTATAAAGTCACTAACAGTACTCCCAACAATAATCAATATCATTAAAAACTAAATTTAAGCATTATAAAATTTAAAAATTCATATTCAACATATACCTAAGTGGCAGCAACAGCTTAGCACCAAGAGAGTGAAGAGGGGAGAAGGAGTGGTGGTAGGACAGAGGCACTGAGGAAGGAGGGTAGGGATAGGGGGAGGGGGGCGAGCAAGAGGGAGGGGGAAGGGGAGGGGGAGGGGGCAAGTGAGGGAGGGGTAGATGAGGGGGAAGGGGCAGCTGAGGGAGAAGGAGGGGGACAGCAAGGGGGGAGACATGGGGGTCAGTGAGGGAGGGGGGTGGGTGACGGGGAGAAGGAGACGAGCAAGAGGGGGCAGCCAAGGAAGGAGGTGGCTGAGTGAGGGGGACGAACGAAGGAGAGGGAGAGGGAGGGGGAGGGGGAAGGGGAGGGAGCGGTAAGAGGGGAGACAAGGGGGTCGACGAGGGAGGGGGCGGGCGACAGGGAGAGGGAGATGAGGGAGAGGGGGCGACTGAGTGAGGGGGACGGGTGAGGAAGGGGTAGGGGACGAGGAGGAGAGGGTGATGAAGGAGAGGGCAGGTTACAGGGAGAGGGATATAAGGGGGATGGGGTGGGCAACAGGGAGGGGGAGATGATGGGGAAGGGACGGCGACTGGGCCGGAAAAGGAGGAGGAGTGGGGCGGCAACGGGGAGAGGGAGGAGGGGGAGGGTAGCGAGAGGGAGGAAGCAACTAAAGGAGAAAATGAATAGAGGAAGAAGACATTAAGAAGGAGGGGAATTTAAAAATATTTTCTACACTGGGTGGCCATGCACTTGGTGTAAAAAGTCCTCTTTTTATACCAGGTGCATGGCCACCCACTGTAGAAACCATACTTTTTACATGGGGTGGACTCACCTAGTGTCAAAAGTCCTCTTTTTACACCGGGTCAGTCCACCTGGTGTAAAAAGTGTCTAAAACTTTAACATAATTACAAAAATACCACCGCCTATATTTTTTACACCGTTTGCCTTCCAACCGATGTAAAAAGTACCCTGTAAATTTCATATTTTGTACTTGTGATATTAGTATTAATGTCCATAGTACCAATATTGAAAATGAATAATTTCCGAGGAAGTGCAAATAAGGGTAGAAATAAATAGTACTAGAAGTGTTTATCATAAAAGATGTTAATGCAAGTGCCATTAATATCAGAATAAATGATAGAGTAAAGGAATTAATGAATAGTATTAGTATTAATTGGTTAGTATCGATATAAGAAACAAGTTAACAAAGGTCAATATCAATAAAAATGAATATCTAAGGGCATAAGGTCTTGGTATGGGTATAGAAGATTTAGTGCCGATACAAGATATTCAAGATGAACTGATAGTTAGTAATAGTATTAGAGAGAAACTAATGGAATAGCATACAATACTGGTATATACAAGAATAGTACAAGTATTGATGTGTTATACTAGTAGAGAAGTTTCAGTACCCAAACCCAAACAAATATGAATACATGATTGATAACATTGAAATACTTATCAATAATTTAAGGTATGTAACAAAATAAGCCTTAAAAAGACTTTGGCGAAAATCAAATATTTAACCCATAGAGAGACAAAAGAAATCAAGCCTTAGGAAAACAAGAATGTTCATATTAGTACTAGTGTAAACATGATAATATAGGTAGTAATATTTTAAAGGAATAAGAGTAAGAGATTAATGAATATAGGTCTAATTATTCCTTAATTACCTTAATTTCTATTAATTTCCCTCATTAAACAATATCTTCTCTAATTTGTTGTCATGAAGAATAGGGTTCAACAAATCTTATGTTTAATCAAGGTAAATAATATCATCTATTAGAAATTGTGCCCAAGGGCCAATTATTGTACAATAAACATTGTTATTTAATCAATTTCTCTTTTTTTATCATACTAATTGCATAGTCACTATGATAACTATATCTTTAGATAAACTATAGTGATTGTCTTAAATGTCCCTGGTCGGTTATCTATAAGGGATCATAGATGAAACAAGACTAATATAACTTTAATTAATTATAGAGATATCAATAAAAGTTATAGGCACTTGAAAGGATACGAGGTATTAGACCCACCTACTATAAGAAAGCTGCATAGTACAAGTCATAAGCTTATCTTATATGTAACCATGTCACTAAGCTTTTTGACCTGAGATCATCATGGATTCCTATATAATAACCACTGAACTTTGACCTAGTCAAAAGTAACCTTTACACAGGTGATCATAAAGGTTATAATAGAGTGTAGTGATATTCATCAAGTGGAATATAAGTGGTCAAGATGGAATTTGCCTCTCATATTAATTGAGAGATATTACTGGGCCTTTCAATGAGTAAGATTGAGAAAATGTATAGCTATACTATAATGAAAAGGTTTTTTTTCATTACTATAGTTAGTCCACTATAAGATCAAGAAAGTAATGATCAAGTAAATGAAAATGACAATTCCATGTCTTATACTTGACTAAAATATTGTAACAAAAGTGATGTGATATAGTTATATGATAGGTTACATTAGATCATTAATCCCTATATAAATTGACTAGTTGCAATGTCTTACTAAAGGCCACTTATAACTTATGGGCAAGTAGCATTATTAGCCTACTACCAACTTCATAAGGGCCTATAAGGTCGTACACAAGAACAGCCTAACTTAGAGTTATAATGTCCAAGTTCATTAAATCTAGAATGTGTCTAGATTCAATGAATATAATACTTTACCTAGGATGAATGAATTTTATGTGTGTGTGCACGTGCACGCACGCACATGTGTGTGTATACATTTGAAAATTTATCTCATAAATATTTGTGTATATATATATATACATGTATATGATATATAAAATTTAAAATATAATATAATATAATATAATATGTATATCTAATATATTATATTATGTTATATTATATTATATTATATTAATTTTAAATTTAATTTTATATAATAAATTAAATTTAATAACTAAACATGATATAATAAGATATCATATCAATTCTATAATTTGAATTTATAAGATAAATTTGAATAAGCTATGATATCATAGATTAAATTTATGAGATAAATTTAATTAAAATTTCACGGGCTCATGAGGGAAGATTAAAACCCTAATTTATATAAGATAGATAGGGATGAGTTTTTTTGGTGAATGAGTCTCTTGATGGTAAAACTCTAAGAGCCATGAAAATTCCCATAAAACAAAAGATCATCTAAATTAACAGATGAACGGATATTAGATACAAAGAGCGTTAGCATGCTGTTTATGTAGATATTGGTAAAGGGAGTAAAGGGAGCAGATCTCCATTGTCAGCTTTTGAGATCCAAATACTTGAAGAAACCACGTGAGAAGTTCAAAAACTAAAAGGTAACTCTTCTATCTACCTTGACTTAAACGAGTTCGATTGGTCTACAATCATGAATAGGATTTAAATTTTATTTGTCTGCTCCACCTTCCAATCCAACATCATTATCATTCATAAGACACAATCCATAAAGCTATAAACATATAACTTCATCTCAATGTATAATCTTTATCAAAACCTTTGCAATATTATATTTGTCATTTCAAAGCCACACTTGCATAATTTTCATAAAAAGATACAAGTACATATTTCATAAATTAATAAACATCCATAATCAATTTTACAACCACATAGCATAAAATAGAATCTCTCGATTACTTCAAACATTTGAGAACTCAAAGGTTACCCCTATACCAAAATTGCTTCCCGAGCTTATGTTGAGCTTAAATGGTGTACTACTATATTAATCTACAATTCACAACAACAATCATCATTAATAATCAACAAATAATGTTCCCAACCACTAGTACAATCTCAAATCCAATGAGTTTACTAACTTTCGTTAACTTTATTTTTCTTCAAAAAACTTAAATAACAACAAATATAACACCCTACAACTCCAATTCTTCATCAAAGTGCCTAGGGTTTGTCTAAACCAATAAAACTCAAATTCAATGGTCAAACAATTAGTAGCCATTGTTTTAGGAGAAAAAATGAACTTCTAACTACTTTATTTTATTCATTTGATTCAGTTATAACTATAAAGAGCTCAGAAAGTATGCTAAGGACTAAATTTAAGAGGAAAGCAAGGAACTATAACCTCAAAATAGAGTTAGAATAGAGGAGGAAGGATTTAAGAACTTACCTCTAGTGATTCCAAGCTCTACCACACCCTAAATATCCAAAAATGGCTTACCCTATTAAAGCTATGACTCTTTTCCTCTAATTCTCTCATTTTCTCCTTTGTTTTGTGTGTTTTTTTATACTTAAACCACATTTTTAAAGCTTCCTCCTTGCATAATCATACACGTGGTAAATGTTGATCGCTCATGATTAAAGCCATTTATTCATATTACCCCTCCTTCTTTGACCATGAATAGTCATCTTCCCTAAAGGGCTCAACTGTGGGCGATAGCAAATAAAGGGCATACTCCTCTTATAAGGATGCTTGTCCACACACGGTAATCACCTATTGGGTTGCATCTATAACATTATAAGTTTTAAAGATGGAAATTAATTACTAATAAAGGGTAAATTTGTAAATTAATCAAGTACTTAAGTTAACCATGTTTTCAAGTTACTAATTGACATTTTAGATTATTGAATAGCTCCAAGGAAGGGCTAAGTTCAAAGTTAGGTTAGATCTGGACAAGATGACTTGCACAAATGAGATTAAGCTTATTGTGTTTCATGCCATAGCATAAGCACATTATGCCACAGCATGATGCAAAGCTCTATAAATTTAAGCTGCAAAATTCATAAGAAAAGCATGGGAAAATATGGGAAAAGCTAGGGCATGAAGGAGCATGATGAAAGCTCTATTAGGGCTTAGCTTTAGCCAAGGTTAGAGGCTTTTTTGGACATCCAATCATATAGGTAAGCTTCCAATAACCTTTTCTACCTATCTACTATGATTTTCTTAGATTTTTAAGAATGGATGATTGGGTTTTAAGTTGGAGGGGGATTATACTTGAATCCTATATCTTGTATGTGGTTATGGGAGTTTGATTTAAGCTTCTTTGAGTTGAATAAGTGTTAATATGAAGATTTGGGTGGAATGAATCCTAGCTATATATTGAGAGTTTTGAAGTTGCGAGAGTTAAGAAAATTACAAATTATCTTATTATTGCTAAATGAAGATGTTATGAGTAGTTGTAGCTTCGAATAGCTTAACAATAAAAGTTAGGGATCTTTTAGAAGCTAAATTTAACTAAATTTAGCTAAGGAATGCTCATATTAGGATTTGAAAGCTAACATATAGTGCGTATGTTGTAGATTTTGGTAGTTGAGACCTCCTTGAGGTAAAGGAAGTGATAAGAGCACATGTGGACCACAGGTAACCCATTTATTGATAAAAGGGGTTAAGGTAACTAAATAGTCTATACTATTTATTAACTGGTTTAAGTATGTACAAGTAGTTTCATGCATATAATATACATTATAAACATAACTGAGATAAAACATAGTGGTAAATTAATAGACATTTATAAAGGACATGTGCATGTGTGTATGACAAATGCATCAAAGAAAGTAGTGATTAATATCCTTATGTGTGGCAATTTGCATGTATGTCTTTGTCGTGAATTATTTATGCATATGTAGTGATTCATAATGTGAGGGGGAGACATGGTGGAGAAAAATAGTGAAATAGTGGTGAAAAATTCATATGGTACTGCTATCACCATGGGATGCTAGGTATGGCACATATTTAAGGTTGTTACCATGAGTAATTCGAGAAGTTATCATAGGCACTCCTTAGTATTTATAAAGGTCCAGTATTAGAGTCAACGAAACCCTAGCTACTTGTAGTAAGGGGAAATTCATAGCCCAGATGTGAGATAAAATACCTTGGCCTAGTGGTTCACCTACTAAAGGTTAAGAATGGATGAAATCTCTTGGGAGATGGTTAGAGTTGCTTACGAATTTATTCGAGGAGCAATAGAGGTTCAGATGGAATTTGTTATCATATGTTAGTGATGAATTGAAATATATTGCTTGTGCATGGGGATAGTTATTATATGATTACTTGTTATTCCCTTACCTATTAATTAGTAGTATAGAATATTTGGTCACTGAGACATTATCTCACCCCATGGGTTTACATATTCCTAAGTTCTAAGGTTGAGAGAAGATAAGGGAAAAATCTTGGCCAAGAGTAGCTTGTCTACTTTCTTTGTAATGCCTTATGTTTTTGTTGTAAATAATTATGTATATAAGTTGAGTTGTCAATTTACGAGATTGCATATTTTAGATGCGTGCTTGTATGATATTTTCATGTTAGCCTTGGTATGGGTGTTGATGTTCTTGTGCGTAGGGCTAATATATTAGTACAAGTATGATTTGCATGTAAATGTGTTAAGTTTGAATATTGCACTTATAGTGATGTGTACTATGATAAATTGGCCTAGAGTGACTATAGATAACATCACTTGTAGTAAAAGCTAATTTTTTATTATAAGTGGAAGATGTAGTAATTTGTGTGCATTATGTGAATTGTGGTGATGATTTTGCTGAATAGCGCTTATATGTGGAAATGTGGTGACCTACTTTATTATGTGAAAATGGAGCATAGAGTGGCCAAATCTTAGTTTTAAAGTATTATTGGTTATTTAAATGTTTAATAAGGTACATTATGGTCCATTGGACTTGATTTTAGCCTCAAAATTGATTAATGGTATAAGTTTTGAGTTTTAGATACTTGAATGCTTGAAAATTGTTTTAAAATCTGACTTTTGCATCCAAGTATACCAATTTCACATATGACATATGATCATAATGAAACATATACCATTACTTAGCTTATTGAATAACTTTCACTTGGTTGCTTGAATCATTCCACAAATTTCACATATGACATATGATCATAATGAAACATATACCATTACTTAGCTTATTGAATAAGTTTCACATGGCTGCTTGAATCATTCCAATAGACATCGAATGTGAAAATGGCACGCGTCAAAAGTTCACCTTAAAAAGTTGTCATGACAGTAAAATGCTGTAATGAACTGGCATCTATGATGTGGCATAATTGCATATGTCATAGCATATGGTACAACAGTAAAATTGAGCCCTATATGCCTCATGCCGTGGCATAAGTGCCAGAATGCACAAAAATGATATTTTTGACCCTATTTTTAGGTGTTTTACTTCCCAAACTTTTTCATGCTCTAATATGTTTAAAAAAATATTAAGTTTGAGCTCTAACTTCTTACTTGAGTTATAGCTCTTAATTACCACAATGGGCTGTGATTGTATGGTGATTAATGATAATGTCAAGTCAGGCAATACAATTTAGTATCAATTTCTCAAGTTCTGAAATCTACCATACTCTTCTTGGTGTGCTACATTCATATATAATAATTAGCAACTAATATACATTCATTATACAACTCTTTCCCTTTGTCTTAGAAATTATACAATACTCATCCCCTACTATGGGTACTTTGTTCCTTAAGAAGGGAGAAATGTGAGTCAAAACCCACCAGAAGTAGGAATCAATGGTAGTAGATTGTAGATAAATCCTAGATCATCTCCCAAGGAATGATTTTAATTCTAATTTAGAGTTATCTAGTGAAATAAATCACCTAAAGTTTGAAGTTGATTAACTAATTGCCAACATAATTATCTAGTGAATTAAACTAACAAACTAAACCTAACTATGAATGAAGTAGCTTCCCAATTTAAGTAGGAACTATAAGGTGTTGTTAATGGAAGAATCCTAATTTCTAATCAAACATGGCAGCTTACTCAACTCCTCTTCCTTGGCTGAAAAATGCACTTACTTAAGACAACTATCTCAAGTATCATAGCTTCACTAATTTAATTTCCTAAGTGCTATTACAAGCCCTCTATTTAACCTTACTAGCTTAGCTCTAAAACTGACCAAGTGTTTAGCAAAAATTCATTCCCAAATGCCACTGCCTAAAGCTGTACCTAAGTTCAAAACTATAAAAACTCAAGCAACTCATCAAGTATTCACCATACAATTACATGCTAGGCTAATACAAGACATTCACCAATTAAAATCACATATTATCATGTAAATTCATAAAGTAGATGAAATTCTAGCAGCACATAGGTCATGAAGTTAAACTCAACAATCTTGTTTCAACATTACAAATTACAAATAACTATGTAACTAAAGTCAAATTGAACCACAATCAACAATAGTCATAGTATACTAATGGAATTGAAACAAGATAAAGAAATAGTTGAGCTTAGCCAAGTAAAGACTTCAAAACTCCTCTTCCATCAACTCTCCCCTAGAATTCCATGGAGACTCTAGGTAGAAAACATCAAGAGCACTTTGCTTCCTCCATGAACACAACAAGGTCATGGCACATGCTCCATGCTTCTTGATGAATTGAGCTTCAAATCTCCTTCTAGTTCCTTGGGGTTGGTTCAGCCTTAAGAGAGGAGAAGAATGGTGGAAGAATTAAGTGGATTTGATGGTGAAAAGAGGGAGAAATGGTGGCTAGACATGGCTGTATTGTAGAGAAAAGGAGGAAAAAATGAAGAACACCAAGAACAAGCGAGAGAAAATATGGAAGATGAATAAGATGAGTGTTTGATCTGAAAAAAAAGGGGTAAATGGCATGCTCCCACTTGTTTCCCATTAGATGAAAGCTTAATTAAATAATAAGAAAAGAAATTAAAATGAAAATGGGAGTCTTGTCATACTTTTAAAGTGGCAACTTCCTATTGGTTTATAGATGATTTTAATGTATGTGTAATTTCACATGTGTCATCCACATCATTTAAACTGATTTAATATCCTAAAAATAGCACAAATCACGTGCAAATGCTCAACCATTGACCTCAAGGAGTGTTGACTTCAACTGCCTAATTGATGCACAAGTCACATGCCACCTATATCATATAAATCACATAATTTAATTAAATAGCATGTGATATAATAAAATCTAATTAATGTCTAAAATTAAATTCATATGTGTGAACCCATATGTGACTATGAACTCTAAGATAATTGTGATGATGATAATAAGTGGTGTGGTGGACAAAGGACTACTAGAAAAACTAGGCATCACAAGTCCCCTTGCAAACACAAACATCTTGATAATGATGAAGACCATGTGCCTAAACAAACTAGAAGAAGATGGGTAGGACCTTCGAATTCCCCTATTGAGAAAAGCTCTCTCTTTGGGCTTATAAAAGAATTGGGCCATAAAGATCTTCCACTAAAAAAATCTAATCCTACGATTCCAACATTCTTACCTACTGAAAGACAAACTTTGTCTTTTATAGCAATGATGAGATCATATAAGGAAGATTTTCTTCCTTTGGAATATAGATATGAAGATAACACCACTGTGACAGGTAGACCCTTCATTATAGTTACTGAAGTCACTCCTCAAACAACCCTCAACCTTGTCCAAGTAATAGAAGAAGTTATCAATTAGTAGTCTCATAACACTATCAATTAAGATAAAGTCTTGTGCATGATTGACTCTAAGCTTGACCATCTCACAAATAAAACAGATGCCTTGTCATTACATGTTAATCAGATAGATGACCAAGTCAAGACTTTTGAAGCAAGAGCAATAACTAGATATGTTGGGCATCATTTTGCAAGAAAGGAATAAAAAATTTTGAAATCTAAAAAGAATTAAAGAGAATAGATATTGACTTAGCTAAAGATTAATGCAAAACTATTTATGAATCATATACTACTTATCTTAGTATGATTCCACTAATACAATCTCCATCATACACTTATATAAACCTTACTTTATGATTATGGTATAATTTTTAAGATGTCTTATGCTATCCTCAGACAAGCTAGAAAGAAACAAAGCCATGATCACAACCAATATAACCACAACCACTTCAACATGGTCATACTAAACCTCGAGAATATCAAGTTTCACCATCTTATAGAATACATCTTTAATTTTATCCTATCCAACCCTTAAAAACATCGACACCTCCTTCACCACCAAAACGACCACCCTTTTTCTCTGAAAAGGCTAAAATCATCATATACTCAATAGATCCTTCAAAAACCATTTCTTTTATAAAAAATGATTTTTGAACAAGTCTATAATATGGAAGATTAAGATTCAATTGTTTCAACTAAACTCTCATATGAAAATTAAGAATCTGGGGATGATCAACATTTAGTTCATATTACCAAAATTTTCATGGTACAACCTCCTTTTAAACCAACTGTAGAGGATCTGGAAGATGAATTAAGGTTCATTGAACATAATTTAGCCAGAGCTAACACCCATTATTCTAAACCATCCCCTAGACCATAGTTTAATTTTGATAATCTACCTTTTCATAAATGAAGGGGAAAACTTAATGAGTTTGGAGCTAGAAAAGATTTATAAATGACAAGACAAGATATAACTCTTCAAAAGGTACTCCTAGAATTTCTCTAAAAAATGATTAGAAATTTGAGAAAATGGTTTCAACCCCTCAATAAGTACTAGAAAATGCAAACATCATGACTTCTTAATGCAATATCATTCTTAAGGATGCTTTTAATCTTATAGATAAACAGAGCAGACATGAGTTCTTTGAAATAAAGTACTGCTCATTAGATCAAAGAGATTTATAAAAGCATTTTCAACATATGTTGTAACTTCCTCCTATATCCACTCAATATAAGAGAAGATTATGGTGCTATCATTTTCTCACATCATCCATGACAATCAAATTTCTTTTCAAAAGTTTCAGCCGAAGACTTACTTTATGAAAATAATTAAATCTCAATTCAATTAGAGAAAACACATCAGAAATAAATCATATACTTCTCAAATACATAGTAAAAATAACCCGCTAGTATTCCTATCTCAAATGCATGCACTTCAACACAAATTAAAAACTGAAACTTGGTACATGTGCCGCGGCATGTGGCATAGAGCCACACTCTCTCTCTCTGTCTGTGTCGTGTGTCGCGGTATGTGTCTCCATATGCCGCAGCGCACTTGTCCGTTTTTCTACTATCATTTTGACAACAAAAATGACAAACTTCCAGCGTGCCCCAATTTCTCATACGACATTCGATCAGAGTGATTCAAGCGCCCACACGAAGTTTAGCTTGTATACTAACTAATAAGATAAGTTTGGACACGATCTAACGGTCCAATCAAAATTTAGACACCCAGCTGCAAAAAGTCACTTTTTTTGAAAATTTTGCGCACCCAAGCACTGAAATCGATCCCTTTCTCTCATTAAACCTTACTAGGCCTTGAACTAAGTGTAAAAGGATCTAATGCACTTGATTGACTATAATTAATCACAATCATGATCATATATCAAAATTTAACCCTTCCATGGTCAATTTTTACAATTCACTAACTTAACATACTATGCTTTTTCTTGGCATAACTTAGCCTACTTGGCTATTTCTCCACTCATACATATGCAATCATATTCATAATACAATCTTCATTTCATCATAATTTGTTCCTTGGCTTAAGATTCACCAATCATAATCACAATACAATCTTAGCCCCCAAATTACTCATTTCCTCATAATTTTTCCTTTGGCTTAAGATTCACCAACACATAACCGTTGCAACACAAACATACTCAAATCAAAGTCTCTTTTGTCTTAAACAACACATATACACATAATCGAGCTTGATTTCACAAAAACACAGTTCAATACATGCATGCAACTTATGGTAACTCATATACATTATATATTCAATTTTTTAATTCAGTTCATTACACAACCTCAAGGTACACGGCTTCACAACTCAAGCCGGTCCAGACTCTTTTCCTTTGGCCTAATAACTTCACGATCTTGTAAACATGTAACCACGGGGGTGAGATAAAAATCTCAGTAACAGAATAACCCACTCTTATTGACTATCACGTGCAACAATATGAAACTAAACATCGTATACCATTAAAACCTCATAAAGTAATATTTACATCATATTACATTTCATTTTCTTCATCTTTTCATGAATCCCAAAGGATTCCATGCTATCTCAAGATATTTCATCATATCACATAAAATATTAGCATGATCTCTGCCAATCAAACCTCAAAGTCACTCCGACATGAAACCATAAGCTCATCTCAAACTAATGTACACTCTCATTAGTCTTGAGTTGACTTGCAATCATAGAATCACCTAGCCAAAGATGTTCTAACACACAATATGGACTATGATTTTCCCCCAATACACACAATGAGGCGTCGTTGACTCCAACCCATATCACAAAGATACTAAGGAGTCTCTCATCTCCAATACAGTACCTTAATAGGTACTCAGGAGATCTTCTCTAACATAGCACATTTCAAGGTACTGAGGAGAATTGTTTCTAACACCACACCCTAACAGGATACTAAGGAAACCTTGTCATATGATCTTTATCATTCCCTATACTCGGGTGAACTCCCACTACTCAGCTCATGCTTTATCGAACCATTTAAGGTTCCCTTTTCACAATTTAACTCTTTCTTATACATAACATATATATATATATAGCACTTTATATTACAAAACACAATTTCAATGTTCATTTTGACCAAAAGTCATTTTACACACACAATCACTCAATACCACAAAACATGCTTAATTCATGCATTACATAGTATACTAACATACATTTACAATAAACAGTTAAACAAAGGAAGTTATTCAGTTATCTTAACCCTTCTGTCACTAGAAAGATTACCCATGGATTTTCACTATCGTACAAGCTTATCTCAAGCTTCCTTTCTCCACTCACTGGCCCAATATGCTAATCTGAACACATTTGGCACATTTTAATCATTTAGTCCATTTTTACTAAAAACTTTGTTTTACTATTTAGAGCTATATTCATCTGTAAACTCTTTTTCATTTATCCATTTTAAGTCCATAACTATCCAATTACTACTTTACATTACCTCAATTAGTCTTATTTCACTCAAGACAGATTTTGCCCTAACTTTCTCTCTCTAAAGGCTAAAATTGAGCCTTCGAGATCATAACTCAACCATTTCGCTCTAAACCAATCTTAAAGCTCTAATTTAACTATTGGGCAAGAATCAAACCCCTCAAATTCCATCAATTCAATTTTTCTATAACTCATTTTCAGAGAAATTTGTGTAGAATGGAAGGTAAGAGTTATACATAGCTTACCTCGCAAGTTACCGATCCGAATCACCTTCCAGCTCTCCAAAATGACTTAACATATCTTCTCAGCCTTTCTTCTCTCTCTGTTTCATGTGTTTCTCAAATTCTCTCCTCTAAAATTTTCTAAAATTCACGACTTATGAAGTGAATTTCTGGTCCATGCGCCGTGGCATATGCAGAACAAGCTGCAGCGCATGGCACAGTGAGATTTATTCTCACCACACACACTTGCTTTGACCCAAAACGCACTCCTATCACCTATATCTGTTCATACAACACAAACAAGTCAAAATACCAATCAATCATCTGAATCTCTAATCTCACTTTAATTTACACTTCACCCTTGATTTACATCTAAATTTAAGATTAAGAAATTCAGGATGTTACATATGTTGAAACATACTACATGCTAAACAGTTCCAATGATGTCAATCTCAAGCATACATTTGTTGCTTCCTTACTAGATGAGTTATAGCTAGAGCTATACTAAACCATCAATACTACTGTATAGAGACATATGTCCCAAATCACTCTCAGAGAAATTTATTAACTCTTTCCACTCTAGATAAACTGTGAGCAATAGAAGTTCTTTAAGTCCATGCTCAACGGATAATCAAGTTACAACCTGCTTATAAAAGGTCATACTTAAACATTAAATGCAAGGATCGTGATCAATGTTCTTGTAAGAAGAAACACCATTTCCACAAATGCAAATGTAACAATTCTTTAAGAGAAGGTCCTTAAAGTTAAAAAAAAGTCTGATCGATGTTTTCTATGTGGACATAAAGATCATTTTGCAAAAAAAAAATGTGCAAATAAGTCCAAGACATATATGAAGCTCCTTCAATCTTTTGAGATTGTTGTCTACCTTCATGATGATGAAGACATCGAATCCGTTCTTTAGGAATAATCTAAACAAAATGAAGACACACAATATGCTCTTCCTATATCAAAAGAAAGATCTTGCAATCCGTCTAAATAAGTCCAAGAGATACATCTAATTTTTACAATATTGAACAATATCCATCCATATGTACTATTAGTCCTTTCTCTAGATCGAAAGATCTTGTAATCAACTCTCTCACTAGTTTAAAGTTCCTTAACCCAATATCAAAGTTCAAAGGGTTAAAGTATAATTTTATCCCTAAATTCTTTTTTAAGGAGTGTTGGGCACCCTGAATTAATAAGTAGGGCAATTTTAGTTATGAACTATTTTTTTGAAGAGCAAAAAACTCCTTTTATTTATCAATCATTAATTTTTCTATTTTCTGTTGATATAGCATATGCATGGGCCTATACATAGTGACATATAAAACTTTAACCACGTCATTTAATGCTAATTTTTTCCTAAACTATTTTCAAGAATTCTGAGCACCTTAAAGTCTTTTTCTAAAAATGCCGGACACTCTAAAGTCTTGTTAAAATAAAATTTCATAAATATTATTAAAATATTAAGTATTTTAATATTTAATAATTTAAATATTATTATTTATAAACACTCATTCAAAATTTAAAAATTATTTTTAAAATATTAACATTTTAAATTAATTTTTAAAAAATTTATAAATGACTAATAATATTTTTAGATGTTAATCATATTTTTAATATTTATTGAGTTCATTAAATTTTTTTAAATCATTTTTTATAATTTTTTTGATCAACTAACCATCATATTTCAAAATATTACACCAACCAATTTAATATTTTAATATTTTTAATATTTTATAATTTTGTATTTAAAATGAAGGGAATGAACATCCAAACTAATGAAGGAATTTTTTATTCCCATCTTTTCATTTTTCTCTTATTAAGTAACTTTTTTTTGTAAAATATTAATAGAATAAACAATATCTTTTAGATAAAGGTTTTTATTGGCATATTGTTGGTCTTAATTTATCATGTTTTTAATTTTACTCCTACCACTATAATGTACTAAGAGTATGAAATTTGGGCATTGCAATATTTTGGAGAAAGCTTGTTAGTTGACAAAAAAATTATAGAAAATAATTTAAAATTTTAAGAATTTAACCAATATTACAAATATAAGTTCTAACACAAACAAAAAACATAACGATTTGGGCACTATCTAAAAAAAAGATTGAAAATAGATAAATAAAAAATAAAAAGTTATCTATAAATTTATAAAATGCTAGCTTGTGTTATTAATATTTAAAAAATAATTTATAAATTTTGAATGAATATTTATAAATAATAATGCCTAAATTATTAAATATGAATTTTGACAATATTTATTAAATTTAATTTTAATAAGACTTCTAGGTATCAAGTGCTTCTAGAAAAGGATTTAAAGGTGCTCAACACTGC
Source organism: Prosopis cineraria (assembly GCF_029017545.1). NCBI lineage: Eukaryota > Viridiplantae > Streptophyta > Magnoliopsida > Fabales > Fabaceae > Prosopis > Prosopis cineraria. The sequence goes on along the minus strand of NW_026555345.1, from coordinate 17,866,354 downwards.
TTGAAAAAGAGTTCAAGGGCAAACTAGCACCAAAGGTCATTGTCAAAATCTTATTTGTCACTGTACGTGGGCTCTACACATATGCCACATCAACAAAAATCAAGGATGTTGATGGCTAACTGTCACACCCGAAAAAAATGCGACATGGATGGTGAGCGAGCGGAGGTGCCGGCCTTCGCGGTGAGAATCGGATCAAACGAGGAGTCGCCACCAAAATTTTGAGGTAAATCTTGGGAAACCGATTAAAAGGAGGATAAGGGTGGTCTGCAAAATCAGAGAATAGGTTCGAGAGTCGGTTGAGTATGGGGAAGGTTTTAAGCACCCCACAACACCCGTTCTTCAGAACAGTTACCTGAAGTTTGTTGTGCTCTTTTAATATGGTTTTATAATTATTTTAATTATCCCTTTTATATTTATGTGTTTGATATAAAAATGATGATAATTGAGTGAGAAATATTTATTTATTTACGTGGGAGGACGAACTTAACTTAAAATCTGACTCTGAGGCCTACGTACCCTGTGATGGGGATCAAAATCCACGTAGTTCAGGTTTAAAAGTTGTTGGTGAAAATATTTTTTTTAAAGAGAAATTAATTAAAAATAATTCACCATTTTGCAAACAAAATGATTTCTGAAACCGATATGTGTGTTTTAAATTACAAAAAGTAATTTAATTTTAATTATTTTCTCAATTTTTGAATTTCAAATTAAAGAAAAGAAAAGGGTTTAAAATTATTTTTCTTTATGTTTTATGATTGAGAATTTTAATTGCTATAGCTGCAGAGCCTTATTGACTCATACGATAATGCAGTTATTCTAAATATTTGCGAAGATTCTGAAATCTCATACGATAAAAAAATTTAACAATTTAATTTATTTATTTTTAAATTCTAGTAATAATTTATTTAAGTATGCATGTACATGTTTTTAAAGAATTTTAATCATCATACCTGCATAGCCTTATTGGCTTACACAGTAATATGATTTATCCTAAATATCTGCGGAGATTCTAAAATCTCACACGATAAAGGAATTAAATTTATTTAAGTGCATTCTTAATTGATTAATTTAATATATAATTTATATATATACTTTAAAAATTTAATCATTATATCTGCAGAATTTTATTGACTCATACGATAATACGATTATCTTAGAAGTCTATGGAGATTCAAAAATCTCACATGACTAAAAGATATAATTGGTAAATATGATTGCAATTTAAATACGCTAATTTGATTAATTAATTTTCCTAAATTATGTATTATATCATTATTTACAAAAATTATTTATTTATTATAAAAATTGATAATCAATACATATGTGAGGACTTATTATCCCCACGATGATGTGATTAATTTAAGTCTCTACGAAGATTCTTGAAATCTCACATGAGATTTAAATAAATTATTAATTTGGATTATAAAAGGAGAGTTAATTTTAATATATAAGTTTTGCTCTCATATCTGCGAAATCTTATTGATTTACATGACACGAGATTATCTTGAATATCTGTGGAGATTCAAAGTCTCACACGATAAAAGAATTAAATAATATTCACTTTGAATATATTTTAATGTGTAATTATATAACACATTTTTTTTAATATAGAAATCTTAATCGTTATATCTGCGAAGCCTTATTGACTCATGCGATAGTACGATTATCTTAAGGGTCTACGGAGTTTCAAAAATCTCACATAATCAAAAGATACAATTGGTAAATATAATTATAATCTAAGTTCATTAATTTAATTAATTAAAATTATAAAAATATTTTTTATTTTATTTACAAAATTCATTTATTTATTTACCATACAAATTGTGAATCACGATATCTACGAGGATTTATTATCCTACACGATAATGTGATTAATTTATGTCTCAACAAAGATTCTTGAAATTTCACATGAGACTTAAATATTTAGTATAAAGAGACTTAATTTTAATGGTGAGCCATTAGAACCCATCTTTAGTATACAAGTCGGATCTTCATACCTGTGAAATCTTATTGATTTACACGATATGAGATCATTTTAAATTCCTGTGAAAATTCTTAAAATTTCACACGACAAATAAGTAACAAACAAGTATATACTCTCTTATTTTTATTGGATCTCAATTACAAAATGCAAAATTCATCCAAAAAAAAATTGGAACTCATTTCCAATAGTGACATAATGAGTATGCAAATAAATAAGAAGATAAAAATAACCAGTGGCTTTGGCATTTAGAAGAACTAACTTATAAACATACTGATTGCTGATATTTGAAGCAAAATATACTCAAAAGTTTGCGGAGTAAATTAACAACTAATAAGTTTTATAACTAAAGAGATCTAATATAGAAATCTTACCGTTAATTCAGACCACAACCTTCGAAGATCAGGGTGAGAATCAACATTCTTTGCTATGAGTCTGAGGGTTGACTATGCTCATTATGTCCACACCATAGTCTCCTAAGTTGTCACGCTCTCAGTTTTTGCTTCTCCCCTTCCAGATCACTTTTGCTCTGTTTGTTTCATTTTTTTTCTCGTATAGCTTTCTTCTTCTTTTTCTACTTGTCCTTGCTCACTCCAGGCTTTGCTCTCTCGTTCTCCTCAGTCTCTCTCTTCTCTGAGTTTTCTCGTCTGGCCGAAGGTCCCATGACCAGCATCCTTTGCTTTTTTTCTCCTCGTGCTCTCTTATTCTTGATCTTTCTACTCTGTTTTCTGTCTTTTTTTCTCTCTTGTCCGTTTTCCTCTTCTCCTTTTCTCTCAGGACTCTTTTTTTCTCGTGCATGCGGTGTTTCCTTTATGCTCTGTTCTTCCCGGTTTCCTCCTCATCTTTCACTCTCCATCTCCTCCTCATTCTCCATCCTCTCTCGGACTCTCTCCTCTGCCTCTGTTCTTCTTTCTCGATCTCTCTCATCTCTCACTCTTCATCTCCTTCTCATTCTCCATCCTCTCTCGAACTCTCCTCTGTCTTTATTTTTTGTTTTCAATTTCTCCTCCCCCGTCTCTGCTTTCTCGCTCTCTTCTTATGCTCTCTCATTCCCCCGTTTTCTGCTATTTCTCCTGCTCTTTATCACTGAAGCTCGGGATCTTCCTCTTGGGTGCACGTTGCTTTCCTTCCTTTCACTTGCGTGCACGCCGCATTTCTGCTCTGCTTTTGCTTTTTTTCTACAATGTGCATCTCTGTCTTTTCTTTGTGTATGAGTCCTTTTAGAGTTGCTTTATTTCTATATGTTTCATGTGTGTCATGCATGTTTCTTTACTGCAATTTTGTGTCTCTGTTTCTGCTGTTTTCTTCTTTTTCTACTGCATGGCCGAAAGAGTGTGTGCGCGCGCGTGTGTTTCGTGTGTTCCAATGCTGCATGTATCTATTTCTTTTTCTTTTTTTTTTACTTCTTTTGCTGTGTTTTTCTACTCGTGTGTGGGTGCTATTTCTGCGTTTCGTGTCTCTGTTTCTACTGTTTTCTTCTTTTTCTGCTGCATGGCTAAAAGTGTGTATGTGTACGTGTGTTTCTTGTGTTCTGATGCTGCATGCATATGTTTCTTTTTTTTTTTTAGCCATTCTTTAATGCCTTTTTTATTAATTAGATTGAGGGAGAGAAAAGTCTAATTTTAAAACACATATTTTTAAATAAAAAACAAAAGATTTAAGGAGAGAAATTTAAAAATAATTGAGTCTCAAAAAATTGATTCCCAATATCTTTGAATGGTTGGGATAATTTGAAAGATTTTTTTTTTTAAAAAAAATTTAAGGAAGATTTTTTAAAAAAATATAATCCTAAAAAAGGATTAAATTTCATTTTTATGTTTTTTATATTTTTTATTTTTATTATTAAATTTTAAAAAAAATTGCCCAGACAAAATACGGTGTTCACAATAACTAACAGAAGAGGTTTTTTGCTTCTCAAAAAAATTTCCAAGAAAAAAATTGCCCCATTTATCAATACAGAGTACCCAGCGCTCCTAAAAAAAATCCAAAAATAAAAATACACTTTAACTTAATTTCAAATTCTGCCTAGGAAATATGATAAGCACATTTTAGCCATTGCCTTCATTAACATTGGTTCCCATAGAAGTGTCATAAAAACTTATATTTTTCCTAAAGAAGAATAGGTCATGCACAATGAATACTTCACCATTGTTGTTAGAAAACCATTCAAAATATTCTTGTTCGAAGAAAAATTGGTGCAAGATTTCCCTGGATGTGTTGTTTGGACTAAACTCCTTAGAAACAATTTACCTACCAAAGATATCCTAGTTAGCTTTTATGTTTATCAACAAGAAAGGAATATACAAATGCTTTCTAAAGGACTGAAGTTTAAACAATTTTTCAACAAATACAGATATTCCAAGTATCTTGGAGATTCAACAAGCTCTTCTAAACTATGAACAAATCAAAGATCAACTCCTTTAGCTCTACTATAAAAGTCATGATCAGTTTTAACATCCATCTCCTCTATGAAAAAATGAAGAATTTTTTATCAGACTTCCATTCAAGAAAATTGAAGATGCGAATCCTACAAAAGCATCTTATCCTAACATGAATCTAGAAGATCATATACTAGCAAGACAAGAATGCATGGTTTTACTCAAGTAAGGGCTTGTACAACCAAGAAAGTCAAATTGAGCTTGCCAAGAAATTTTATGTTGAGAAGAGATCAAAGAAACATGGAGGAAATAGACAGTTAGTTATTGATTATAAGCCTCTCAAAACATTTCTTCAAGATGATGATTTTCCTCTACCAAAGATCAACAATTAGCTAATCCATTTGAATCGGTTAAAATATTCTCAAAGTTTAATCCCACAGTAAGTTTTTAGCAATTAAGATTGATCCAACAAATATTTATAAAATTACTTTATGTATTCATAATGCCAAGTACCAGAGGAGCAAGACTCATGTACACCTAGTTCCAAAGATCCTTGTGTCTTATTGTCTCAAGGTCTATTGATCCAAGTAAGGCCCATCAACACCTCTTCCAAGCAAACTCAAGCCACTTTAAAATCCTCAACCCCTCAAAAGCTTAACCCACGAATCTCTAAACATAGTGACATGGGCTCATACACATGGATCATCAATTAGATTCTTTCTTGTGCATAGGATCCTCACAAAGAGGCAAGTGCAAAAAATATTTTAATCTTGGTATGATAGAAATAAGATATTAGAGTCAAACTTTCAAGAGAGATAAGAGAGTTTTAATAAGACATGTTTTAGTAAACATGAAATTTTTATTGATTAATTAGCTCTACTTTACAAACCAACTGAAGCCTCCTTAAACAAACAAAGGGAGGAGAATCAAGACATTTCTACGTGATCACAAGAAGACAAGCCATTATTACATTCATATCCACTTTAAACACTCTTGACATAAAGTAAAAATAAAAGTAATGTGATATGACTAAAGCCAATAACTTTATTCAAAAGTCAAAAAACAATGTTTGACAAAGTATTATAAGACAAACTTATTTTTTGACAAAGTATATAACAAGACAAACTTGAGAAAAGAAAATATGAATAAAGTAAACATATTCCCAATCATTGTAAGCTTTTGTGGATGTACTCTTGATCTAATGACATTGAGCCACATTTTTTCTTCCTTTCAACTCCATTTGGCGGCAAAGATTTCAAAGAAAATCTTATCTGGTACAAGTCCTGGCTATTTGGTTCAGAGATTGATGTGTCTTCAGTTCTGAAAATAGCTAGTAGGTCTATGTCTCTATCTGGTACCTGGCTGTTTGGTAGAGAAGGAGGAGTGGATGAATGCTCCATCATAAGATTCCATCCATGTTTCATATCTTTAATGGACAACAAGACTTGTGAGCCATTTCGAAAATTCATATTGGACAAATGATGATGGATCACTAGAAAGGATAAGCTTATTAGGAATAAGATCCAGTTATGTGCATCCAAGATTAGGATCAGGGACTCAATAATTTTTCATTTCACATAAAAATTATTTTAATTCAATTAAACTTGAATTTTTATGTGCTGACTAGTCATGTGTAATGTAACATCCTGAATTTCTTAATCTTAAGGTTAATGGTTAATCAAAAGTAAAGTGATAATTAATGTGGGATTAAATATTTCAATGATTACTTGATAATTTAACTCATTATAATGTTGAATGAACAGATACAGGGGGAAGGAGTGCTTTTCGAATTGAAGCAAGTGTGTGTGGTGAGAATAGATCTCACTATGCCATGTGCCATGGCTTGTGCTCGCATGGATCAGAAAATGACTTCTTAAGTTGTGAAATCTGGGTGATTTAAAAAAAAAAAGAAAATCTAAAAACACATGAGAAAGGGAGAGAAGAAGGGCAGAGGTACTAAGGCAAGCTATTTCATGTCATTGGAAGGTGCTTCTGATCTGTAACTTAGAGAGTAAGTTACATATAACTTTTACCTTCCATTCTACTCAAATTTCTCCAAAAATGAGTTATAGAGAAATTGAATAAGTGAAATTTGATGTGTTTAATAATTCTTACTCAATAGTAATAAAAAGGTTCTCGAAAGTTATATTAGAGCTTTGCGACTAGTTTAAAGCTGAACAGTATAGCTTTGAACCCACAAACTCAATTTGGCCTTTAGAGAGAGAGAATTTAAGGCAAAAATCTGATTTGAGTAAAATGAGATCGATTAAGGTGATGTAAAATAGTAATTGAGTAGTAATAAACTTAAAATGAATAAATGAAAAAGAATTTATGATTAAATATAACCATAAGTAGTAAATATGAGTTTTTAGTCAAAATAGACCAAATGATTAAAATGTATCAAATGTGTTCAGATTGGCATATTGAATGTGTGAGTAGAGAAACAAAGCTTGTGATAAGTTATAATGGTTGTTAAAATCCACAAGTAGCCTTTCTAGTAACAGAAGGGTTGAGATAACTGAATAACTTCCTTTATTTGACTGTTTATTATAACTGTGTTAGTAAACTAGGTAGTGCATAAAAGCATCTTGAACCAAACATGTTTTTATAACATTGTGTGAACATTGTATGAAATAACTTTTGATAGAATAAAAACATTGAAATGGGTGCTTTCAAATAATATGTTATGTTATATATAATAAATATATATATATATATATATATATTATTAAAAAAACATGTAAAGTGCTAAATGAGAACCTTGAATGATTCGAAAAGTAGGATCTTAGGGGTAGGAGTTCACCCGAGTGGAGAGGTGATAATAAGACCATATAGTACTTCTTAGTGCCCAACGGGGTGCGATATTGAAAAATTATACCTCCTTAATACCTATTGAAGTGCAGTGTTAGAGATTTGAGACTGCTTATTGTCTGTGTGATATGGTGTTGGAGTCAACAACACCCCATTGTGTGTATTGAGGAAAACCATAGTCCGGAAGTGAGATAACACACCTTTAGACGAGTGATTCTACCACTAAAGTGAGCTCAAGGCCAATAAGAGTGTACATTAGTCTAAGGCAAGCCTATAATTTCGTGTTAGGGTAATTTGGAGATTCAATCGATAGCGAGCGTGCTATAGAATACTATGTGATGCAATAAGTTGCTATATGTGGTATAAGTGAAGAAAAGTAGTAAAACAAGTGTAAAAGTGATGAAATGTTTGATTGGTGTGATTTAAAATGAAATATAGGATATATTATATAAAATAGTATACTATGTTTTACTTTAATATAGTTGCATGTGACAGTCAATAGAAATAAGTTATTCTATAATTGAAATTTTTATCTCACCCCCATGATTACATATTTACAAGGCAAGGTAATGATTAAGGTAAGGAAAGAGAGTTTGAACTGGCTTGAGTTGTTGAAGCCGTGTATACCCTAAAATTGTACAATGAACTAAGAAACTCATGTATATATTTGTAAATGAATTGCCATAGAGTTGCATGCATAACTTGGGTCGTGATTTTGGAAAATCTTAGACCAATTGTATGTATGTGTTATGAAATGAATCAAGTGCTATGATTTGAGTATATTTGAGTTGAAATTATTGTTGATATTGGTGAATCTTAGACCCAATGAAAAATTATGATAAAATGAGTAATTTGAAATTAAGATTGAGTAATACATGTGTTATGAATGTGGATATATATATTTATGTTGAGAAAAGAGCCAAGTAGGCTAAGATATGCCAAGTGATGATAATTTGTGAAAGTTTGTGAAATGTAGAAATGGACCATTGAAGAGTCAAATTTTAATATATGGGTATAATTATGATATAATATGATCATTTAGGTATATTAGGTCCTTTTGAACTCAATTTAAAGCCTTGTGTGGTCTAATAAGAGAAAGGGATCGATTTGAGTGCTTGGGTGCGTGAAATTTTCAAAAAAAGTGACTTTTTATACTTTGATGTCCAAATTTTGATCAAACCGTTAAATCATATGCAAACATATCTCATTAGCTAGCTTATAAGATAAGCTTCATGTGGGTGCTTGAATCACTTCGATCGGACGTCGTATGAGAAAATGGCGCACACCAAAAGTTCGTCATTTTGCTGTCAAAATGACAACAGAATTTCAAACAAGCACGTCACGATGCATAGTGTTACATGTTACAGCACATGACACAGAAAGGTTGAGCGTGTAGCTCCGTGCCACATGACGTGGCACACATACTGCACGCTATGGTGCACGAACCAATTCCCAACCTAATTTTGTGATTTTAAATGCATACAATTGTGATAGGAATGCTGGTGGGTTATCGCTATTATGCATTATACAAATGTGTGATTTGCTTCTGCTATGTATTCTCTAATATAGTATGATTTTGGATGGTTTTACAAATAAGTCTTTAACCAAAGCTTTTCAAATAAAATATTTGATTATTGTGCAAATTTGTGATGTGATGATTCAGTTAATCTTCTCCTATATCGAGTGGACATAAGAAGAGGTTACATAGAGTGTTCCATAGACATGCTTGATTGGCTACATAAAGTTTTTCTTTACTACTGAGATGATATAGATGATAGACAATAAAAAAGAAATAAGTTTTTTGTTCATTCAGAGGTTTTTTCCATAAACTGCTTGATTCAATGACCTTCGAGAGTCATTGACACCACCTGGGTATGGAAGAGAACTAGTCAAGCAGTTTCCACAGGTTTGGCCCCTCATTAGCAAAGTCATAGAGTTAATGAAATATTTTTAGTAGAGAAAAAACTAATTCACAAACATATAAAGTGAAAAGGAACAGCTAGATAAGAAGCTTGAAAATCAAAGAATTCAAGCTAAGGTTAGACAAGGGTTTTTTAAAAGGAGAAGTCAAGCCAAAAGAAATGACTTTTCCTAGTAAGCTTTAAAACTTTAGAGACAATGGTTGAACTATGACATGGAGGCAAAAATAATTTACTTGGCATGATGTGAAGGAGGAAAAGAGGTTGAATTTGTGAAGGAGTCACAAGGCTAATCTTTTTTTGTGGTATGGTACGATAATATGCAATAGTGTTGTGATTTCCTTTGATATGATAAACTGTGAATTTACAACATGCAAACTAGTGTTTCTATTAAAGGAGTTGAGTTTCAGGGAGGATCTTATTTTGATCAAGAATATTTCGGAATGACATGTTATCCATTTCTACTACAAAGTGGTAGTGGTTGAGATAAAAATTGAATTTCTCAATGCCATGTTTTACATGTAGGACTTCTTTGTAGGATTTGTAGTAGTCCTTTTTAGAATCATTGAATTCTCTACTAGGATGATCACAGTAGTGTCTTTTCCCATTTTCTTTTTTGACAAGTATTGCTCCCTAATAATCATCACTTGCATCTTTCTGCAAAATGCATCATCCTTTGTCATGCCAGATGCAACAAGGGACTCATCCTTTTTCCTTCTTGCAAACCACGGGAGCGCCTAACACCCAAAGGAGAGCTTTGCTCTAGTTTCCTTTCAGATAAAGTGATGCATAAAAAAGGCCTAAGTAAAGGAGGATATTGAGAAATTTATTTTAAGTGTTAGACAGCTTTTATTTGACTAGAACCTCATGGTAGTGGATTTTTCCACAGTAGCCTAAATAGTTGGCTAGTATGATAGGATATTTGAGAAATAAAATCTCTAGTATAATAACCAATACCCAAAACTATTGGTGTTGAGTTTTAAATAAGATTTCATCAGGAAAGTTAAATAATTCCTTTGTAATGTGCAAGCTAAGCTGGCACTAACTTTCTTGTATAAGCATTCCCAAAAATTCTATTTGGGCTATACAATTAGACGAGTTGCCTAGATTGTTATTTTTTAAAGATGTTACAATCCCTTAAGATTATCCCTCTTAAAGATGATCAAGATATTGAATCTGTTCTTAACGAATAGCCTGAAAGAGATGAAGATACCCAATACATTCTCCTTGTATCAAATGACAGCTCGAATGAAGAACAGTATCCATCCTAATATTCGCTTGTATATACCATTGGACCCAGTCTAATTCAGACCCTTAGCCCATCTCCTTGAAACCTAACACCAACAGGCCTCATCAATCTAAATCAATTACATCATCCTTCACAGTATCCACAGCCCAATATAAAAATCCAAATCCTCCCATCCAAGTATGATAACCTCATATCTATTATTGCCTTCATGGACACAGGTTCCTGCAAGAGTGTGAAGCCCCATATCCTTCCTAAAGAGGAATGAGTCCCTCATAATGAATATTTCATCATTATTGATGGAAAGCTATTTAAAATATATCTTATTACCAAAAGAAGAATTGGTATAAGATTTTTCTCTGGATGCACTATACGGACCAAAATTCTTGGAAGTAACCTACCTGAAAAAGACATTCTTGCAGGATCTAATGTGTATTATCAAACCAACAACCTATAGATACTTCCCAAAGGAATAAGGTTCAAATAGTTCTTCAAAGCATATACTAAAATTCCCAACATCATGGAAATTCAAAAAACTCCTACAAGATATGAATCAATCAAGGATCAACTTCTGAAATTTTATTGTGAAAGTCATGATCAATTCAACACTCATCTCCCTTGCGAAAAAAAATTAAGGAATTTTTCATTAGACTTCCCTTCAAGAAAAATAAAGATATCAATCCTTATAAGGACTTATTAAACTAACAAAATCAGATTGGACATGTCAAGCTTTCTATGTTGAAAAATGATCTGAGAAGCAGAAAGGAAATAATAGGTTGGTGATTAACTACAAGTCTTTCAATGCTTTTCTTTAAGATGATAAATTTTCCTTACCCAAAATTAACAATCAATTGGTCCATCTCAAGCGGGCCAAAATATTTTCTAAGTTTGACCTCAAAGCAGGCTTTTGGAAATTGGATATAGACCCTATAAACAAATACAAGATATCCTTCTATATCCCAAATGCTCAAGACCAATGAACATTAAAGCCCTATCGGCTTAAAATTACTCTATCTCTATTTCAAAAGGTCATGATTAAAATCTTTAAGCTCATTATCAATAATACTCTAGTTTATATTAATGACATACTACTATTTTTAGAAACAAAACAAGAACATAAGTACTTATTGGACCAATTCTACAAAATCATCCAACAGTATGAGATCATGCTCTCACTCGAAAAGGTTATATTGGTACAGTCATAAATAAAATTTTTTGGAATGCTTGTACAAGAACAACAGTACCAACCCCACCCACACATTGCAGAAAAATTATTGAACTTTCCTGATGAAAACATATCCAAAACTTAGATCTAATAATTTTTAGGTATAGTTAATTATATCAAATACTTTATTCCTCAAACATCCCATCATACTAGCCAGTTGTCCAAGCTATTGTGGAAAAATCTACAACCATAGGGTCCCAATCAAACAAAAGTTGTCCAACACTTAAAGTAAATTTGTCAGCATCCTCCTTCATTTAGGATTCCTGACAACAGATAATGCATTTTGCAAACTAATGCAAGTAATGATTATTGAAGAGCAATACTTATTGAAGAAGAAAATAAGAAAACACACTACTGTGGTCATGCTAATGGAGAATTCAAAGACTATAAAAAGCACTGCCACATAGCCTACAAAAAAATCCTAGCTATAGAATGTGGCATTGAAAAATTCAATTTTCATTGCAGTCCCTACGACAACACATCATTTCTAAAGATGCGTGATCAAAATAAAAAAATCCTCCGTGAAACTCAACTCCTTTGATAGAAAGACTAATTTGTACGCTATAAATTCATAGTCCAACACATCAAAGAAAATCACAGCACCATTAAGTCACCTTACCAAACCACAAAAAAAAAAAAAATTAACTTTGTCACTCCTTCACAAATTCAACCCCTTTTTTATCCTTAACATCATACCAAGTAAATTAATTTTTCCTCCAAGTCATAGTCCAAACACTATCCCTAAAGTCCAAAAGCCTTCCAAAAGAAGTCTTTGCTTTTGACTTTACCTCCTCCAAAAAATCCATATCCAACCTTAGCTCAAGTTCTTTGATCTTTAAGCTTCTTATATAGTTGTTCATTTTATTAAAGGTCCCCTCCCAGATGAACTAATGTGGTATTTTTGGTCTCTTTCCACTCTATGTTTGTGCATTATCCTATCCTCCGCTAGCAATATTTTGTCTCTGATTTTGCTAATAATGGATCAAACATGTAGAAACTACTTCACTAGTTTTCTCCCATACTAAGATGGCGTCAAGAACTCTTTAAGGTCATTAAATCAAGAAGCTTATGGGAAGAAACAAAAAGTTTATTCCTCTTTTAATGTCCATTATCCTTATCATCTCAACAATAAACAAAAACTCTACTTAGCAAACCAATCATATCTATGAAAAACTGCACATAACTGGCCAGCATATGAAAATTCAACTATGAATTTTTTTGTGAAATGAATAATTATCTAGTCCCTAATCCTAATCTTAGATGCACAATACTTGGTCTTATTCCTAATCAGCCTATCATTCCTAGTGATCCATTACCATCTCTCTAATATGAATTTTCAAAATGGCTCACGAGTCTTATTGTCCAACAAGAATATGCAACATAGATGGAATCCTATGACGGAATATCCTCATCCACTCCTCCTTTTTTACCAGATAGCCAAGACCCATACCAACTAAAGACACAGATCCACCGGCTATTTCCAAAACTAAAGAACACATCAACCTTTGAACCTACTCAAGAAATAGATCAAGATCTTGATGAAGATAAGATTTTCTTTAAAATCTCTGTCGGCAAGTGGCGCCAAAAGTAAAAAAAAAAAAGGTGGCTCAATATGTCATCAAATCAAGAGTGCATCCACAAAATCTTACGATAATTAGGAATCTATTTACTTTAGTCATATTTGCTTTTGTCAAGTTTGTCTTGTAATATACTATGTCAAAAAGTAAGTTTGTCTTGTAATATTTTGTCAAAAGTTACTTTTGACTTTTGAACAAAGTTGTTGACTTTAGTTATATTGCATTACTTTTACTTTTGTTTTATATCAAGAGTGTCTAAATTAGGTATGCATATGATAATGGCTCATCTTCTTATAATCATGTAGAAATGTCCTAATCCTCCTCCCTTTCTCAATATAGTTTGCAAAGATGCAATCATGGCTTCATTTAGTTTGTAGAGTAGAGTTGGTTAAGCAATAAAAATTCCGTGTGTTTTTTAAAACATGTCTCCCTAAAACTCTCCTCTCTCTCCTAAAAGCTTGAATCTCTAATATCATACCTCTATCATATCAAGATTCAAGTATGCTCTGTACTTGCCTCTTTATGAGGATCCTATACACCAAAAAGAATATGACCAATGGTTCATGCGTGTGAGCTTATGTGTTGAGAGCTTAAGGATCCTAAAGTGGCCCAAGTTTGCCTAGGAGAGGCATTAATGAATCTTACCTAGATCAATATACTACAATACGCTAAGACATAAGAATCTCTGAGACTAGGCATGCATGAGTCCCACCCCCATGGTATCAGACTTAAAACTATCACATCACTGTTCCAAAAGGCTATAATCCACATCTTAAAGCCCACTATCAACAACATCTTGGTCTATATTGATGACATACTACTGTTTTTAGAAACTGCACTGGAACATAAAGACCTACTAACCAAATTCAAGATAATCCAAAAATAATGAATTATGCTTTCGGCTTGTAAAGATCATATAGGAGCAACCCAAATAGAGTTCTTAAGTATGATTCTCCAAGATGGACAATACCAACTCAGTCCACCTACTGCTCAGGAATTATTGAATTTTCAAGATAAAAACTTATGTGACTCAAATTCAACAATTCTTAAGAAACATGAATTATATCAAAGACTTCATTCCTCATGTGTCAAATTACACTAGCCAAGTTGCTGTGGAAAAATCCACCAACGTGGGGTAACCAAACTAAAGCTGTCTAATATCTAAAATGGATATATCAACATCCTCCATAACTTAAGATCCCTGATAAGGAGTAAAGAATTCTGCAGATGGATGCAAGTGATAACAATTAAGGAACAGTACTCGTTGGAGAAGAACATGGAAAGAGACACTACTATAGTCATGCAAGCGAAGAGTTCAAAACCTCTTTAAAGTATTATGACATCGCATATAACTTATAGCTATTAAAAGTGACATAGAAAAGTTCAACTTTCATCTCAACTCCTACTACTTTGTGATAGAAATTAACATGTCATTCCCCAAAATCCTTGATCGGAATAAAAAAGTACTCCCTAAAAGCTTAACTTCTGCAATGGCAAGACTATTTTTCTTGTTATAACTTCATAATTCAACACATAAAACGAAGTCATAACACCATTGCAAATTAGCTAGCTAGGCCTTAGAAAAAAGTCCAACTCATAACACTCTCATAACCAATCTCTATTTATGATCAACTTCATACCAAGGAAATTAGTTTTTCCTCCTAATTCCTATCTCACATTTGTTCTTGAAGTCCATCAGTTAGCTAAGAGAAGCATATTTTTTGGCTCCACCTTCTCCTTCAAAAAAAACCCAAATCCATCCTAACCTTAAATATTTTGATATTTAAACTCCATATATAGCCATTGCTTATATCCGAGGTCCCATTCCAAAAGAAGCCATGTGGTATGTTTAGTCCCTTTTAGCCCTTTATGAATATGCATTTGCTATCTCACCTTTAACCATTTACCACTACCTCAGTGATACTAATTGTTGAAAGTGGGCTTATATTAGCTATAGACCTATTTACCTTGTAACCCTAACCCTAGTATCATTATTTTATATGCGTTTTAATGTTTGTAATGTTATGTAATTACTTAAAATAATTACAAAATATCTATCTTTAATTTTCCAATTATTCTATTATTAATTGACGGAGAATTTTAGGGGATTTCATCCGCTCCTCTTCTCTTATATGTATCAATATCTTTAAAGAAATAACAAATTAGAATTTGCACAGCAATATTCTCTCCGTATTCTCATGGTATCAAAGCTAGAATGCCCATATCTTACAAAGCTATGCTGACCAATCCTCCAAGAGCATGTACCACCAATGGTAAGAACCCTAAGACAAGGTCAACATTTAGAAAATGCTCAATAAGGGCAATTGAAATGAAGAGAGGGGCACGAATTTTCTAACACAATAAAGAGGGGATGCGCTCGCTCACGTTACAATTTCCCATTGTCTAAATGGGAACATTTATTTGTAATGGTCAAGGAATGTACTTATGTTTGTCTGTGGATGAAACAGAGAAAAGCATCTCATTTAGGACCTTATGCCACCAACAAAGGATTCAAAGTGTGAGACTTTATGTGTTGAGAACAATGCTATCATGGCCTAGTTAGCACATTCTATGACCCTTGCAATTAGCAAAAACTATCTACTTGCTAATTCTGCACAAGAGACTTGAGAGTAAGCAAAACACACATACTTCGTAAACGAGAATATAGCTGCCATCTTTCAAGTTAAGAGAATGTCTCATGGTATCACATAAGGAGAGAAGTCTATCACCTAGTTTTTCAATGCTCTTATGCAGTTTGGCAACAAATTGATTTATATAAGGCGCACCAGTGGCCATGTCACGCTGATGAAGTTTGTTTTCAAAAGGTAATTGATTGTGAACACTGCTATGACTTTCTTCTTGGACTAATTAATTCTTTTAAAGATGTTTGGGGAACGAATCACAGGTATGAAGCCTCTTACTTCACTAGAAGAAGTATTCAACATGATTAAATATAAAGAAAGTTGCAAGGAGCCAGTATAGAGTCAATTGCCTATTTCTCCTTCACTGAACATTGAAACCTCCACTTTAGTGGCTCATGGAAATTAAGATGAAGATCAACAACCAAAAAGAATATAAAGTGTAATCATTGTAACAAAAAAGGTCGCACTCATGATATGTATTGGAAAATTCATGGCAAACCTACCCATTTGAAGCAAAAATCCAAAGGGGAGAGCAAGGGCCTAATGGTTAGCAATCTCAAGGGTGAAAGTAATCTCATGGACAACAAGGAACTATCTATGTTAAGAAAAATTCTAAACAAATATTCTCATGAGAAATCTACTCCTTTTACTCCTTTAGTCCAAGCAAGTATTGCTCTTACCACTGCTTTAAGTATGGTTTCATGGTCTAAAAATGTTTGGGTAGTTGACTCATGAGTTACACATAATATTTTAGGCTTTTGAGAATTCTTTTCTAAATTAAATACATCTTCCAATCATACTCATATTCAAGTTGCTAATAATACTTATGCAAGAATTGTTGTTATATCAGTTGATATCATTCTTACAAATGTTTCATATGTACCTAACACACAGTGTAACTTGCTATTTGTAAAATGTGTTGCCTGTTAGTTAAATTTCCTAGTATTTTCTTGACAAATATGGCTATAATTTTCAGGACATGGCTTTAGGGAAAATGAGTGGCAATTCTAAGGAAAGTAATGGGTTTTATCATCTTAAAGGCAACTCCAAAAGTGAAGGCTTCAAGACTAGTTCTATTTTTTCAATAATGTCTCAAAACGACCTTATATTATGGCATTCTAGAATATGTCATCCTAATTTTGATTACATGAAAGTCTTGTTTCCCAATACCATCAATAAAATGAAATTTGATTTTCATTGTGATACTCAACTTTTGCCAAGCAAACACGTAATTCCTATCATTCCATTCCATATAAACCTACTCAATATTTCTCTCATCCACAATGATGTTTGGGATCTATATAGGGTTGAAACTACTTCTAAAGCCAAGTGGATTGTCACTTTTATTGATGATCACACTAGCTTAACATGCCTGTTATTGATGCAAGATAAATCTAAAGTTTTTTTTTTATTTTCAAAACCTCGTGTTTATCAAAAATCAACTCTAAACTCAAATAAAAAATTTGCGAAGTGATAATGGCAAGGAATACCTTAATTCTCAATTTACAAATTTTCTTGCTAAAAAAAAGATCGATCATCAAACTAATTATGTTCACACACCTCAACAAAATGATGCGGCCAAGAGGAAAAATAGACATCTTCTAGAGGTATCTAGAGTTCTTTTGCTTGGTAGTAATGTCCCTAATATGTTTTGGACAGATGCGGTTCTTACTGCAACCTATCTTAACAAAAGATTCCTTCCAATGTTTTAAACTTTCAAATATCAATACAAAAATTGTGAAAATTATCCTCACTGACATCTTTTTCACCCTCTTCCTAAATGTGTTTTTGGTTGCACTGCTTTTATGTTTGATGATAGTGGTGGAAAATTGGACTCTAGGTGCATCAAGTGTATTTTCTTGGGATGTTCCTCATCTAAAAAAGGATACGCAAGGTTTATATTACTATGAATGTTCAATTTATTGAAACACTACCATTCTACCCTAAATTAACCACTTAAGAGGACAATGATAGTGATTGGTCAGTTTATGCCGCAAATGATTTTTCTAACCACACAAACCAACCCATTCACTGGACCTTAAGCACCATAGAATGATTTTTGTCCAGATTCTTAACCTATTGACATGATTACAAACCCTAAAACACCATATCCAAACCCCAAAAACCCATTTCCAACACCTAGAACTCACTCTGAATCACCCTCTAGACTTGAACCAAACTTATCTTCTTGTCATGAATCTGTTACTAAACTAGAAACTACTAAGACAAAAATAAACCAATCTGATCATAGAGCAAGAAAGAAAGATCCCATTACAAGTCCAGGGCAAAGTCATGATATCTTGCTTAAGAATAGTCCTAAAGTTCTAAAGTGGCCTATTGCTTATAGGAAAGGCAAAAGAAGCTATACTAGTTACCCCTATCAACAAGTATGTCTCTTATGATAGACTCAAACCTCACATTAAGGCCTTTGTGGCAAATATTGATGGGGAGAAAATTCTTAAAACTTTTAATGAGGCTATATCTAATCAAAACGGGAAATTGGCAATCGAAAAAGAATTGAGGACTCTAGATGAAAAAATATAACTCAAAAATATGTTAAACTACCTAAAAGGAAGTCTATTGTAGGGTGCAAATAGGTCTTTATTGAAAAGTTTAATCCTGATGGTAGTATCAATAAATATAAAGCAAGGCTGGTTGCTAGGGGGTTTACCAAGCGTATGGTATTGACTACCAAGAAACGTTTGCTCCTGTTGCTAAATCTGATACCATTAATGTTTTGTTTTCATTTGTTGTGAACTTGAATTGGCCCTTGTACCAGTTAGATGCCAAGAATGCCTTCGTAAATGATGACTTGATGGAGGAGGTATACATAAAGATACCTTCAGGTCTGAGAGGAGAAGAGAATGTGAACAAAGTGTGCAAGCCTTAAAAATCTCTATATGGATTAAAGCAAACCCCAAGGGCTTGGTTTGAAGGACTTACATGTGCTATTAAGAGTTTTGGTTATAAACACTATTAAGCTGAACACACTATTTATTAAACTCAATGGCTCAAAATTCATTATGTTGATTGTTTATGCAAACGATACAGTGTTAGCAGAAGATGACACTGAGGAGATTGCAAGGCTAAAGGAGAAACTAGCCAAGGAATTTGAAATGAAAGACTTAAGGAGTTTAAAACACTTCCTTGGGATAGAGAGAGCTCGATCATCTAAAGGATTGAGTGCCTCAAAGAAAATATACCTTAGATCAACTTAAGGAGACAAGTATGCTAGGGGCTAGACCTGCAAATACCCCTATGGAACTTAACTATAAGTTAGAAGTAAAACTAAAAGGAAAATCTATCAATAAAGACAATTTGGAACTTAACTGTAAGTTGATTTATCAAGATCTCACCCTACACCTGACATATCCTAAGTAGTGGAAGATGCAAGTCAATTTGGAAGTAACCCTTAAAAGGAGCACATGGAAGCTATATATCGTATCCTTAGATACCTTAAGACCACTCTAAGAAGGGGTCTATTTTTCTCTAAGGGAAATCAAAAGAAGATTAAAGTATAATCGATTCAAAGAAACCAAAAGGTGTATAAGCATATACAAATGCTTATTAGGCAACAACTATTGATAATAGATGCTCTACCACACAATATTGTGCTTTTGTTTGGGGAAATATTGTAACGTAGAGGAGCAAGAAGCAACCAATTGTATCTAGAAGAATACAGAATCTAAATATAAAGCATTGGCACTCGAAATCTATGAAGGAAAATGGATTGTGCACTTATTGAAAGAACTTGGGATCTCTAATCAAGATGTTGAGTGACAAGATGGTTGCACTCACGATTGCCAACAATCCTGTCCAGCATGACGACACTAAGCATGTTGAGATTGATCGACATTTTATCAAAGGGAAAAATGAAGCCAAGATGATAGACTTATCCTACATTCCTTATAGGAAGCAAGTGGTTGATGTTATGACTAAACATGTAGAATTATAAGCAAGCTAAGAATGATAAATATCTATTCACCAAACATGAGGGGAAGTGTTGGAAGGGGTCTTGTATTAGCTAGGCCTATTTACCTTGTAACCCTAACCCTAGTATCTTTATTTTATCTATGTTTTAGTGTCTATAATATTCTGTAATTATTTAAAATAATCACAGAATATCTCTCTTTAATTTTCTTGATTATTTTGTTATTAATTGAGGGAGGATTTTTTAGGATTTCATTCGCTCTTGTTCTCCCATAGGTATCAACATCTTTGAAAGAATAAGAAATTAGAATCTACACAACAATATTCTTTCTATATTCTCACTACTAATGAAAGTTCTAACTTTTGGAACTTTCTTGAATGGTTTTCACCACTATCTCAATGGCGCAATAAACTTTATCAGGTCATTGAAAACTTTGGCTTATGGAAGTTACCATTAAACAAACAAAAGGTTTACTCCTTCATTATCCACTATCCCTACAATTTGGATAGAAAGGGGAATCTCTATGTTGCCAATCAGACCTACTTATGGAAATCCTCTCCTAATTGGTCATCACATAAAAAGGAAGTCTCCTATGAATTAAAAGATTTTTTATGTGATTTAAACAACTTTACGAGCATAGATCCTAATCTTAAATGTACTTCACTTGGTCCTATTCAGTTTCAGCTTGTCGTCCTTGAAGATCTTCTAACTCAAGCAATTTGACTACCAAAATGGATTGTTAATATTACTATGAAGAAGGGATATTCCACATGGATGGAATGAGCTTCCATTACTTATGAGGCTCAACTATCTCAAAGCCAAGATCCACATGAAACCCTTCCTCCAAAAGTCAAGATCCTTATGAAATAAAGTCCCAATTCCATCAGCAATTTCCTAAAGCAAAAGAATCTTTTGATCATGGACAGTCTGAGGAGCAAGAAGACAAAGAAGCATAATGGATAAAAGACACCTTAGCAAGGCACTTTAGGAAAGAAAAAAACTAGTATTCGAACTTGACATCTAACCAAAGGTGCATCCACAAGCATATGATCCTTCGTCACGCATGAGAATATGCTTTTACTTTTGTCAATTCTTTCTTTAACTTTTAATCAGTCATCTTTAGAAAAATAGCTTTGTTCTTTTGTGCTTTTAGCCTTTTCCTAAAGAAGCTTTACTTTAGTTGAAATCAGCTTCAATAAAAGTTTCTTTCATTTTCACTCTTAATTTTTACCTTTGCTTTTAGCCAAATCTATGATAACAGTATGTGTCATCTTTCTCCTCCCTAAAAGGGTGCTTCAATCATGTTGTAAGGCATAGTCTATACGCATCTTCCATTAAGAAGAAAAATTGATGTGTTTCCTTATGTCTCTCTTCTAAACTCTCTCTTCTCTTCTGAAAGCTTGATTCAATAACATTTTACTTTTGTCATGCCTAGATTTGCTCTACTTTTGCCTCTTTGAGAAACTATGCATCAAAAAGAATCTAAGCGCAATCCATGAGTGTGAGCCATGTCCCTACACTTAAAGATCCATGGGTTAATATATCAAGGGATTGATGATCTTAAAGTGGCCGTGTTTGCCTAGAAGTGGTGTTGAGAGGCCTTACCTAAATCGATATTATCCTAAGAGCCAGAGACACAATGATCTCTAGGTCTATAGCACATGACCCACCCCGTGCATCTCAATTTCACTTGTCCATTACGCTTCCTTATTCTCACATTGCTCACACAACACACAAACACGTTTTCAACTATTTCTTGAGTCCAATTTGGAGTAAATGAGAGAGAATTCAAATCTGATTTCACCATTCACCTTGTAATCACCGTCTCATTATTCTTCTTCATCAATTTTGTCTATCTTCTCTCTTCATCCTCTCTCCCCCCCCTCAGCCATATCTCCTCCAATCCTTCACCAATCTCAAAACCAAATATACCACTCAATTTCTCTCAATGTCCACACAAAACCATCCTTAAAATCATCTCAATTTGTGATCATTCATGCTAGCCAATTCTCCTCCTTCCTTTCTCTACATGGATGAAGCTTTGGAGCATAAATTGACACCTATTGGAGCATAAATTCAATGCATGGCTAGCTTTCTTGGTTCTACCAAGTGGGAGACTACGCTCATGAACTTCAATTTTATAAAGCTTTCCTAATTAAACTCTTTTTGATTCCATATATATTAAACTATTCACTCCATGGACTGATTTAAGAAAGACATTCTAAGCTGTAGTTGCTAGAAAGTATTTCTCTAAGAATGTCTTTCTTAAATCAATCCATAAGGTGTAAACTATATAAGATGGTAATATTCTAAACCAATCCTTAGCTGCCATTTGTAGAGTTAGGTGAAACACTCTCTAGATGACATCATCTACTTGAACCCCCCATGTCTCATTCTAGCACATGTCATTTGAAGACCCTAAAGATGATTATTAGGTTCCTTTCCAGCTAACCCATGAAATTTAGACAAAGAATTAAGCAAGGAAGGTTTAACTTCAATGGTCTAATTGTTAGGAAAGACTACTCCAAACTCCTCATAGTTAAAGTTTAAAGTGGTTCCCCCCCCCCCTCTCTCTCTCTCTCTCTTTAAAATAGACCTAATATATTGCACATTCTCATTGTGTTTCTCACCATTTCTATAATTATTCCTATTATTTCCAAGAATTTCAGCATTCATATCACGGTTCTCCTCAACCGTCTGATTGTTAGAAAAGACTGCTCCAAACCTCTCATAGTTAAAGTTTGAAGTCTCTCTCTCTCTCTCTCTCTCTCTCTCTATATATATATATAATAGACCTACTATCTTGCACATTCTCATTATGTTTCTCACCATTTCTATTATTATTTCTATTATTTCCTAGAATTTCAGCATTCACATCACGATTCTCCTCAACCATATTTTTCAAAACAACAGTAATCAACAAATTCAAGTTTAGGATTATCAACAGATTATGGAAGTAGAATTGCAATTCTCAAGCCTAAACTTTAATTCCTCAAGGACCTTTGTATATGCTAAAATTAATTTTCTCAAATTTATCACTGGACATACAATCTTCAATAATCAAGAGAGTCAAACAATCCACTCAAGCACACAAAAAAATTCGAGTAAATTGAATATAATGCTTCAAGACTTCTAAAAATTCCAGAAAAATTAAACCCAAGCAAATTAATTTGTAATATCCTAAGTCTAAAATTATACTATCTAAATGAAGCTAATTGAAATCAAAAAGGCAAGTACCCAACTCAAACAGTGGAAAAAAAATTGAATTTGCAAAAAATTGGAAAAATGCAAAAAATACTAAAAATTCGGGAAAAAATAGGGTAAATGACGGGCTTTTGACCAAAACAGGGGAGGCCAAATAGCAAAAACTATTACTTTTGCTCGGAAGGTCAAAAACATTGGGACTGGAATTTTTCAGAATTTTATAGACAAGAACCTAAAATTTTCAAATAGTCAACCCGAAAAGTCAAACTGCAAGCCAGCAAACACATATCAACCAAAACAAAAGCAATTAATTTAAGAGAATCAATTTAAACAAAACCTAATACAATCAAAACAAGAGAACAAAGTGGTCCTCAACAACGATGCCGAAAATTTGAAAAGTCTTAATCGTGTCAAATGCAAATTTAAACAAGGAACCACTATATAGTATAGTACCAACTAGGATCGTCTCTGGCGTAAACCCTTTGTGTTTTGTTTCAATTGAATTAAGGCAATAAACAATAAGTTTCCAAAATGTCCAAAATACCTTAGATAAATGCCAAAAACCGAGGGAAAAAAGGAATGAAAAGATGTAACAATTTTGGTTTATCACCATTCAAAGTTGTGATCTCTGCCTTCATAGCAATCCCTGGGAAGCCCAATCATGCGTCTTCAATTTAGAACCAAAATGCAATCCATCATCACTTCAACGCCTGGAGTTACCAACCAAAGATCCTCCACCATCACGATATTGTCAAAATCACATTCATCGTTATTCAGTGCGCAATCCTGGCAGTAAGAACTCTCCTCCAAACCATCAAAACTCCTTGACCCCATATTGCCACCAGATATCACAAACGCACTCACCTAAACCCACATACAAACTAAAACCCACCCCAAGACAAATCCCTCCTCGAACTCAGAATGCTCCAAGTAGAAACCTCCCAATAAGTGGACTCCCAGTGAGGAGGACTCCCACGATGGGGAGAGCCCCGAAAAGAGGTTGCCTATGCAACAAAGTGAAGTGAAAAGGAAAGCTCTAGCAAGGCGAGGCCCATTTATTTAAGATAAAAAAATGATTTTTAGATAATTTACAAATTTTATGAAATGAGGTTTATTTTGTAGATATTTTATTAAAAAAACAAACATTATTTTATATTTAGTTACAATAATCAAAAGTGATTATTATTTAGTTATGTTTAGATTTTACAATATCTTCATGGATCTCTATTCATAAAAAAATCATTTATTTTTACTCATTTTAAAATTTTATCATAGCTTTGAGTGTCTTCGCATTGTTATAGAATTCACTCTAACCTAATGTATCATATTATTCTTAGAAGTTATTCAAATTAACTCATCAAAATAATTAGACATCTGCCTTTTTTCAGATTTTGATTATTTTAAAAAGTTAAACGAGCATCATAAAATTTCACTAAATAATTTTTTCAAAAAAAAAAAGTCCTCTTTTCATTGAAAAGAAGAAGAAACAAAATGGGCCCTAAATAGGCTTACATAATAGGCTTTAGAACTATTAAAGCCTACCTATGCACAACTTGATTAATCAACTAAAATACATAATAAGCAATAGAACTTGTAAGCTACAGTAGCAACATTGAAATTAATACATAAGTTCAATTTATTTGAAAATATAACCAAGAAACTAGAAATAAAATAGAACAATTTGATTAAAAATCAAATGGTAAAATGGATATATCATCAACTTATCAAACAAAAGCTAATTAAAAAAAAACACAGGCCAGAAAGAACCTGTCTAGTGCTTTCAAGTTTTGTTTCAAAGGAAGAATGAGAAGAAAGGAGCCAAAGAAAGGGTTCCAAATTCCTAAATTAAATATTATATATATTATACATTACATATTATACATATGTACTATATTAATAATATATATGCAAATAAACTGATGCATAAGACTAGTAGGCTTTTACATATTATACATATGTACTATATTATGTAATAATATATATATATATATGTAAATAAACTGATGCATAGGGCTAGTAGGCTAAGCTTTATAAAAATAGTGTCTATTTAGCAAAAAGAGCCTAACAGAGGCTTGAACCTGACATGACCTATTTAGTAAATAAGTCATGTCAGGCTTAAAGTAGGTCAAGTTGTAGGCCCCTGATAGGACACCTAGTCCTTCCACCCCTAATTATACCTCATGTATAACTTCACTACCAAATCACAACCCATTCACTAGGGTCCCTCTACAAATGATATTCCTTCTGGTTTTAAATCTAGAGCAATTGAGAAGTTTATTTTAGTCTTAAATATAAGACATCAATTTTCTCTTTCTCCCATGTTTATTTTATTTTTTCAAATATGTACAATCAATAGGATAGTGTTCAATATAAATGACTAAAAGAAGGAGTATTTTAGGAAACCAACACACTTTTCTTTTTAACAAATAACAAGCTTAAAAAGATTTCTTATTATGTGTGAATCATCATCTAGCTTCTGCATTTATGAAGGTAGAATGTTATTATTCCCTTCAATTCTAAATGTAAGAGCTAGTTAGAGAATTTGTTCTAGCCTTGAATTTATGACCTTAATTTTCTTTGTCTTCCATATCTAATTTATTATTTTTTTTCTCAAACTATCCCTATGGTTTGATTCATGTATGATACATAAGTTACATTGAGTAAATGATTAAAGGCCTTAAGGAAAACTTTAACACATTTTTTTTTTCAAATAACTAACTTCTTCCCTATTTAATTTTCTTAATCAGAATAAATATCCTACATCTAGAATCACAAGGACTACCAGAAAATACTAGTTCACTATTCTCAATTTTGTAAAAACAATCATACCTCTCTAATTCCACGATCTATCACTGCCAAGTAAGCTTCTGCACAACTATTGAAGAAAGGGGATTGCTTATTTAACCCGAAGCAAGGAACAAGGTTTGAGTTTTACACGACGTTCAGGGTAATTTTCATGGCTTTCTAATGAACTCCTTTTATTTCCTCTCAACTTTTCATCACATAAAGAGAATGAGTTAATAGGGTTAATACTAGATTGGCACGCATTGTAACTTCTGTTATCTAGTATTCCTCTGCAATGCAACCAAACATAAAACTTAATTGTAACATTCCGTGACTCCAGAAAAGAGAAAACCCCAAATATTATAGAAGCAACCCAGGCAGAAGCTCGTCCTCTAGCTCATTGATTTCAGGACCATACAACTGGAAAATAGAAAATAGAGTACTGCAAGCTTCAAAGGGATTCATTTCACCGATATAATTCAGACAATGAAATAATGCAAGTAACTGTCTCACTGATGTGTGTGTGGGTGTGTATGGTGGCGAAGAGATCCAATGGGGCTTGAAACTACAAAAAGATCAGTTGATCTCGTCCTAGCCCAAAACTTCATCTCATCACTTTATACTAATATGTGACTGTGAGATTTCTACGCTTATTCCTACATCAACTAATGTTTTGACAGGTTTCTTCATCATTTCAATTGATAACATTTCATGGAGTACGATAGTAGACTGATAGTAAATGAAGCCTGGTTGTTAAGTATTAATGCAATGCGTTCTGGAATCATGAGTGGATCAGAGAAATTTCATTTGCTAACAAATTCACGCACGGCATAAATTTGAAACTATGGGAACAAGACGAACAAACAAGAATGCAATTCAAAAATTATCAACCAAGCATATAAACTGTACAGTTCAAGATTTCAAAACGAAAGCCGAAAATTGGAATTGACAATCAACCAACCAAAAAAAAAATTAAATTATTAACTAATACATAGCCAAACTCCCAAAATGATAACAGCCGTACCATACAAAGCTCGAGGGACGTGGGTTTCTTCGCCAAGTAGCATACCAAACACGGCGGTGGCGGCAAATGTTGTCGCATTGGTGACGGGGACAACCAGCGATATCGGGGCGTCACTGAGAATAGCAAAGAAAGTAGCAGAGGCAGAGAGATTAATCAAGAAGGGGATAGTGTACTGCCAGATCGAGAGAAGCTTGAGCCAATTTCCCAGAGAAAAAAGACATCTCTGGGGAAGAGTTGTACAGTGCCGAGGTGGCTTCGATGAGGACGAAGATTTGAGAGCGTGATCCCAAATAAGAGCACCACGGCGCATGATAGCATTTGTCGCGCCCCATACGAGGCCCACTGCGATCATCTTCTCTATATCCCCTACCATCCCTCTCGCTTCCCCCATCTCTCTCGCTCGCTCGATGGTCTTCACTCTTCAAGACAAGAACTCATCAGGATAATCAAAGTTTCGCCGGTGCAGATGATTGGACAGAGAATCTAGGTTTATGGGCTCAAAGTTGGGTCAATCTGTGGCCCATGTATGAAGAACTAATTACCATGCCCATTTCTGTAAGCACGCCTTGCTCTTTCTTCATCATTTACATAGGTATTCACAATTGACAATGATTTGGAGCACCAACAAAGGTTAGTTCCAGTAATAAGCAACTCAATTTTGCTCAAAGAAGATCTTAAATTTAAGCCTTATGTATACAGGAAAACCTCTAGATACCAGGTGGGCAACCAAAGAAAAAAAAAGACAATAATTTATTTCTTGTTTGAAAACACTTTAAAAATTGATTTTAGTCACAAAATTGTGGTCTTAAAAATTTTTACCCAAACACTTCAAGTTTCCAAAATCCCATTTAACTTCCCAAACACCATTTCAGCAAAGCAAAATTGTTCCATTCTAAAAGTCAATTAGGACCATTATTCATTTATTGCAGCATCAGATGGTAGAGTAAAAATCACTACTACAAAAAGGTATATAATTGACACCCTATAATTGACGTTTATTTGAAAAAAACGACAAATAAGAAAGGCGGAGAATACTTGATGGTTTTTATGAAACAAGCGTCAAATATTTAAATAAATACTTGACCGTTATTTAAAGATAACCGTCAAGTATATATATTTGACGTTTTTTATAAATAACCGTCATATAAAGCTAAAATTTACACGTCGGTCTTCAATAAACAAATGTCAAATTAATAGTAGAAAAAAAATTAAATTTTTTTTACATACTTGACGCTTGTTTTGAAATAACCGTCAAGTTTGTCTGCTATATACTTGACGGTTGTTTTAAAACAAGCGTCAAAATAACCGTCAAGTATTGTCATTTAAATTCCCTCCAGATTTCTTTTTTGCTCTCCATTTCTGCAAATCCTTCGTCTTCAGAAACAAACCCAGAGCCACCGAAACCCATTTTTTGTCACTCTAACTGCCAAAAAACACATTTTCAGTCTCGATTCTTGAGGGGTTTTTGATTCTCGGCCTCCATAAGTCTCGTGGGCACTCGTTCGTTTGGATTCTCGGTCTCTATCACTCGGCAACAGACTCTCGTCTCTGTTTTTCTGCACAGTCGGTGTTCCCTCTTCTTGTTGAGGTAGGTTCCTGCTTTCCCAATCATTAATCTTCATTTTGAATGTATAGGTTGTTGATTTTGATTTTCATACGTAATAAATAATTTTTGTGTTATTTATTTTGATCTGCATTGTTGTTCTTCCCAGTGAGTGTTTGAAGTTTTAAGTTTTTGGGTACTTAATTATTGAATTAAGGGATCATCCAATTATTTTGTTGATATGAGGAAATTCATTAAGGATATGAAAATAGTATACCACCTAATTACCTTATTTTTAATATTTTTGATATTTTAAATTGATATTTATATAGTGTTTGATGTGGTTTAATATGATTTTAATTAAAATTAAGTTTCTTATTAATGTTGTTATTATTGTTGTAGGATCATATATAGTCTCATTATGGATAACTTGATTTTTTTAAAGGCATAAAGACCTGGTAATACTCATTTTAAGCCGTAATATATACTATTAATTTTTTTAAATTATTCTTGAATATAACTTTATGTGTTTGTTGTTGTGGATACTGTTGTTGTTGTCATTTATATTAATAGGAAGAGGGGATAAGGCCCGGGAAACTCTCTTTTTTAAGTTGTTATGCTGCCAAAATTATTTCAATGGCTAGCATTAAAATATAATTATTAGTTTTAAACAAGATTAAAGAAGGAATGTGCAAACATGTGGTTAGTGACTTATTGACTAATTGATCTTTGTATCTAATTCTCCCACTATCTAGGAGTAGTCAAAGTCACTAATCATATTTCCCTCTTAATCTTTCTAGGAATTATGGATAAAGAATGGATGTCTGTCAATCGTCTATCCAAGGAATATTGGGATGGGGTGGCAAATTTTGTTAAGCTTGCAGTTAAGCATGCAGAGGATCCTACTAGGATTGTTTGCCCATGTTTAAAGTGTGGTCTTGTGAAGCGGGTTAGTCCAGATACTTGTGAAGAACACCTAGTGATTAATGGGATGGATCAAAGTTACAAGTGTTGGACAATGCATGGAGAGACAAGAGATAATATTAGTTGCAGCCAGAAGCATAGTGAAAGCTGTGCATCATCTCCTGATGATTTTGACACATACACACTTGAGGAAGATTGTCTTGAACAGATGGCTAAAGCAGTTGAAGAAGACCTCGAGGATTATCCGAAAATGTTTGAGAAGTTGAAAAGTGATGCGGAGACACCGTTGTATGCTGGTTGTAGTGCATCAAAGTTGTCAGCAGTGTTAAAATTGTACAACATGAAGGCAAAACATGGATGGAGTGATGCAAGCTTTACTGAGTTGCTTGGGTATTTGAAAGTAGAATTACTTCCTAAGGAAAATGAGCTTCCTTATCGAACATATGACGCAAAACAAGTATTGCGATCAATCGGCATGAGTTATGAAAAGATACACTCGTGCCTTAATGATTGCCTTTTATTTCGAAATGAATATGTGTCGTTAACCGAGTGTCTGAAGTGTAATGCCTCACGCTACAAGCAGAACGGATTAAGTCCCGCGAAGGCACTATGGTATTTTCCAATCGTGCCTAGATTTAGACGCATGTATAGCAATGCAAAAATTGTGAAAAACTTAACATGGCATGCGGATGAAAGGATAAAAGATGGCATGCTTTGTCATCCTGTTGATTCTCCACAATGGAGAAAGATTGGTTATGAGTATCCTGAATTTGGGGAAGAGAGTAGGAATCTACGCCTTGCATTGTCTACCGACGGGATGAATCCTCATGGGATTCAAAGTAGTAGCCACAGCACTTGGCCAGTCATTTTAGTGATTTATAACCTTCCTCCATGGCTTTGCATGAAGCGCAAGTATATGATGTTGTCCATGCTAATTGCGGGACCCAAGCAACCTGGGAATGACATAGACATATATTTGGCTTCTCTAATTGATGACTTGAAGATCATGTGGGAGTCAGGTATAGAGGTATATGATGGGTATAGAGAAGAAAGATTTAATTTAAGAGCTATGCTCTTCGGTACAATCAATGACTTTCCTGCTTATAGCAATCTGTCAGGGTATAGCATTAAAGGGCAACTTGGATGCCCTATTTGTGAAGAGGGAACACATTCTATGAGGCTTCAGCATGGGATGAAGAATGTTTACCTTGGCCACCATAGGTTTTTACACCAAGAACATCGTTATTGGCAGTTGAGAAAAGCGTTCAATGGAAATCCAGAAGAAGGTAAGACACCTTTACCGTTAACTGGTGATGAGTTGTTTGAGAAGATTAAGGATTTGGATATTGAATTTGGCAAACCATTTGCAAGGCACCTTGGGATAACCGGATGGAAGAAGAGATCTATTTTCTTTGAACTCCCTTATTGGACCACCTTGGATGTTCGGCATTTTTTTGATGTCATGCATATTGAAAAAAATGTCTGTGAGAGTCTTATTGGGACTTTACTCCAAGTGTCAAGAAAAAAAAAGATGGCATAAAAGTAAGGTTGGACATGGTCTCTTTAGGAATAAGAGAAGAATTAGCACCCCAAGATAAAGGGAACCGTACCTTTCTCCCTCCGGCAGCTTATACGCTATCTAAGAAACAGAAAACTGCATTTTGTGAGTTCCTTAATGTAGTTAAAGTTCCTGAGGGTTACTCTTCAAATATAAAAAATATTGTATCAATGAAAGATTTAAAGTTGAAAGGCTTAAAGTCTCACGATTGCCATGTTTTAATGGAGGATTTCATTCCAGTTGCTATACGTGCAATTTTACCCCCTAAAGTACGAGGGGCGATCACTAAGTTATTTTGTTTTTCAAGTCCATTTGCATAAGTTGCCAAGGTTGCAAGCTCGAATTGTATTAACACTGTGTGAGCTTGAGATGTATTTTCCACCGCCATTCTTTGATATTATGATCCACCTAACTGTTCACTTAGTTAGGGAGGTTTAAATATGCGGGCCTGCTTATTTAAGATGGATGTATCCTATTGAGCGCTATATGAAGATTTTGAAAGGCTATGTGAAAAATCGAAGTCGACCGGAGGGTTGTATTGTTGAACGGTATATTTGTGAAGAGGCTATTGACTTTTGTACTGAATACCTGAGTCATATTAGCTATGTTGGGCTTCTAAAGTCTCGACATATGGGTAGAATAAGTGGAGAGGGGATCATGGGAAGCAAAGTCATTACTATGTCAAGTGTACAGTGGGAGCAAGCCCACTTATATGTGTTGCACAACACTGAAGAGATTGAAGAGTATGTAGACAAGCATATGGCTGAACTTAGGAGGGACAATCTCAATAAATCAGAAATTTGGTATGCTAGGGAACACAACAAAACTTTTACAAGATGCTTTAAGGAGCACATTCTTCAAAAGTTAAATGTTAATTCCAATTCAGTTTCTAACAAATTAAGATAGTTAGCCAACGGTCCAAGCAAACAAGCCATTTCTTACACTGCTTACCTTGTCAACGGATACACATTTTATATAAGGGAGCAAGATGATAGGAGCACAATGCAAAATAATGGTGTAACTCTTGTAACTTATTCCATGCATATTTCCAGTACTAAGGATAAAAATCCTTCTATGCAAACATGTCATACTTTGGTGTAATTTAGCATATATGGGATTTAGATTACATATCCTTTCGAGTTCCAGTCTTTGGGTGCAAGTGGATTGATCAAAAAAATGGCTTGAAATTTGATTACCAATTTGGCTTTGTACAAGTCAATTTAAACAAGGAAGGGTATAAGGATGAGCCTTTTATTTTAGCGCAACAAGCCAAACAAGTGTTTTATATCCCTGACCCTGCTAATAAGGGGTGCTCTATTCTTATGTTACATGAAAAAATAAATGAAAATGTAGCAATTGAAGATGACCCATTCGAAGGGACATCAAATTAAAGTAACGACACTGCTGATGAAGCTCTATACATGAGAAATGATTACAATGAAGGCATTTGGATTTCAAAGAGGGGTAAATTATTTCAGCATAAGAAGAAAATATTTCAAGGAGGGGGAAGTAAAAAACCCAAGTCAAGGAAACAAAAAAGAGCAACTTGAACATGTAACCTTTAAATTAATTATGCCATTTTTGTTTCATGTTTGAATTAATATAGTCGATTATATTTGAATTAATCATGGTTGATTAATTTTTTGAATTAATCATGGTTGATTAATTTTGGAATTTTATTGTGTTACAGGTAAATGGCTTCAAATTCTGAGTCTACTGAAATCCTTCTATCAGATCCTGCTACAACTTCTACTGATGCTCCATCGTCACAAAAAAAATTGGAACAGGAATATTACAATATCCAACGAGGCCTAACAATAATGGAAGAAGTCACAAAAACAAGAGCAGCAAGGAACAAAATATCAGTGCAGTGGAACAAGAAAGGCCAAGTCATCAAATCTGCAAAATTTATAAGTTATATTGGGGTTGTAGCAAAAACAACTGTACCTATCATGCAAAAATCTTGGCGTAAAGTTAATCAAGCCACGAAGGACATTGTTTGGGAGACTGTATTTGTAAGTTGCATTTGACTAAGTTATATTCTATTATAATATTTTAAATTGATGCACCTAACATATTTATTTTATTTTACAGTCAGGATTTGAAATAGACGAGAGCAAGAAGGATTTTGTCCTTCAAAAGGCTGGGAGGGCATTACGGTCTTTCAGACATTTTATTACACAAAAATATTTGAAAGACCCTGATGCTGAATTTGTAGCCCAAGTTCCTCCCCTATTACAGCCTTTAGTAAAGCAAGAAGATTGGGATGCTTTTGTTGTCTCTCGGCATGAGAAGGAATTTAAGGTATTTATGTTTCTAAAATTTAAATTTTAGTGCCTTTTATTGAATATATCTATGTGTACTAATAGGATATTTTTGTTATTGATTAAAGGAACTGAGCGCCCAAAATAAGAAGAGAGTGGCCAAGAATGAATACCCTTACAGAGTAGGGAGGTTAGGGTATGCAGGCGTGGAGCAGAAAGAAGTTGAGGCTAAGGGATCGGATGTTACCATATCCCACCAAAGACTCTGGGCATTGGCACGAACAAATAAAGATGGAGTGATTGACAACCCTCGTGTGAAAGAGGTTGCTGAAAAAATTGTAAGTGTTATTCTTATCTATCAATTAATAAATGATTATTAAAAGGCATACTAATTAGCTCTACTTTTCACAGGATTCCCTCTCTCAAGAAGTATCACAGGACAAGCTTCCTGAGCATTAGGATATCTTAGCTAGAGCATTGGGGACCCCTGACCACCCTGGTCGTGTTAGTGGTGTTGGCTTCGGTGTCACAAAGAAGCAATACTTTGGCAAGATTAAGAAGCGAACATCAACTTCTTCATCCGAGGTCCAAGAGTTGAGAGAAGAGCAAGCTGTTATGAAGCAACAGCTAGAAGCCCAAGCAAAGTTAATTGACATGCTATTGAAGGGCCAGATCCCTGGGAGACTTTTGGGTGACGTTAGCCCCAGCGGAAAAGATAGCTGCATAGTCCCTTTAGACAAAATACCCGAGGTAATGCATTTTCTCTTTTAAATTTGCTCAACTAATTTTTTATCTAAACAACTAATGTTCTTCATTTATTTAGGGCGAGAATGACTGTAACTGTTTAGCAGACGATCCGTCACGCGAAGTAGTTGCAACAGGATGCGTGTATAACATTGCCGGGGACACAATCCATAACCTTCTCCTCCCGCCCGATTGCATTAGGGTTTCCTTGCTTGTTGCAATTGACCCCAAGTATCCATTACCTTATCCTACCGATGAGATACAGACGGTAGGAGATGCATTGGGGAGCTTCGTTGCATGGCCCAGCCACCTTGTTATGGTTGGTACACTAAAGCTGACAAAGGACCCAAAGCTGCCAAAGGACCCCTTGCCACCAAAGAAAAAGGTATATATGATTTATATAATTATTTAAAATCTTTAATATATATGGGGAAAAGAAAATTGAAGGGTAAGGTGTCAGGCCATACTAAAGAGTCAGTTATGGTTTCGCAATATGCAGTGCCTATGCCTGTTGTAGAAAACAAATTCCGTGACTCTCTTGAGACCTATGCTTCGGCTATGAGGATGATTCGTCAAGAGCCGATAGGGGATATCATTAATTTTGACGATGGGCTATTTGGTAGAGCATCATTTGAAGTCGTTCGGGATGAAATTTTGAATGAAATCCTCAAGCACGATATGGCGAGCACTAGTTTGATGACTTTCTACATGAGGTAATTCTTCAACATTTATTAGTTAATTTCTTGAATTATTTATGTGTGAGTATGCAAGCATATTAACTTGTATATTTTTTCACCCAAGTCACCTTTATACCTCATTCGTGGTTCCTGGTGGCCTCGAGTTAAAGATCAAGCTGGTTAATCCTCATGATGTCTCTCCCCACAATAATATTACAAAGGAAGCCCTTGAAAATCAAGCAAGAATGCTTTCGGATCAATTTTGAGAAAGGGGAGCAGCAAAGGATACTTTATTTCTCGCTCCTTACTGCCAAGGGTGAGTTGTTAATATTTGTTGTGAGTAAATATTTTTTTATATTTATTTGTTTGGTAACATGTGCTGTTTCTTGTTAGGGGACACTGGATGCTTATTGTGGTTAATTCCGTTGCTCCAAAAATATGGTATCTCGATCCCCTTAATGGAGAGCCAAGCAATAGGGAATATATGGTGGTACTTTTTAATGAGTAAGTTAGATTTTTTTACTTGTTATTTCTTTTTAATTTTAGTTTTCATTTATATATATTTCTCACATTCATTCCATAATTCCTTCTTAGAGCTGTGGTGTTGTATCGCATTGCGACCGACATGACTGTGTCCCCTAAGATAAGGGCATTCGAATCTTCAGAGAAATGAGTCACTGTTAAGGTATTCGTTTAATTGGTCAAGTTTTTAATCAAGAAATTGTCTCATTATATTTTACAATTTCATTGATATGTGTTTTTTTATAGTGTCCATTCTAGCCAGATCAGAGCAATGACTGTTGTTATTGCTTGATGAAGTTCATGAAGGACATTATCACTCATGCCCCTACCACATTATCTAACAAGGTATATATATAAAATTTAATTACACTTCAATTATAAATTTTAAACAATTTTAATTAGCTACCTATTAACTTGAAATTGTTGTAACTATTTGCTTACAGTACTTCGAGGACATCTATTGCGTTCGTTATACGACTGCAAATGTAGAAAAGGTCCTTGAAGAGGTGGCCCAATGTGTTTTCAATATGTGGATAGCAACAGTAGTTAGGCCGGTACAATAGTTAGTTACATTTATATGCACATTTTTGGGCCAATTTTTATAGGATAGGCCACTTAATTTTGAAACATTAGTTTGCAAATAGGTTTAGATTTTAAGGTTAAATGTATAAGAATTTTTATGTTAATTAGATAGGAGATACTGTTACAAACATTCATTATATTGCATTATTTTCATTGCTGGCTGGCTGTTTTTTATCTTTATCTGTATCTTGATGCAGGGGGTTGCTTTAAAAGCAGCCACCATATTTAAAAAAATTATGTCATTAATACTTGACGGTTATTTCAAAATAACCGTCAAGTATCAACATAGTTGACGCTTGTTTCAAAAAAAGCATCAAGTATTTGTAAATACTTGACGGTTATAAAAAAACAAGCGTCAAGTATTTATTCTGGGAAGTGCATATTTACTTCATATACTTGATGGTTTTTTCAAATAACCGTCAAGTATAAGATTAATACTTGACAGTTTTTAACCGTCAAGTATTATTTCTTTAACATATGTCGTACCCTTACTTGACAGTTAAAAACTGTCAAGTATTGTGAAAAATAAGCGTCAAGTATGGGTATTTTCTGTGGTAGTGAATTAAACTCTTTCCTACCCCTCTCTAACCTTCACGTGAAATAAGTTGTGTGTCTTCTTGACTCCTCAAAACTCCAAAGCTTTTGAACTTCAATACTTTAAGAGTCTTCTCCCCTAGAGCTCCAAATTGCAAATGGCATCTCATAAGTGACGGCCTTCAAAGCATCTTCTTCACTGCAAATAAGGCCTTCTTTCGGTGCTTCTATCCAAGTTCAAGCTCCTTCTTCATCCTCATTCTTCATGCTTGATCTCCTTCCACCAGCTTCGATTGCCTTTCTCCGGTGCTTCTCTATTGAACTTCAACCTCTACCTCTTTGATCTAGTCTATCTACCTTTGTTTTGGGTGTTCTCTTGCATCCTCTGCAAAGTATGATTTTTTTTATGTCCTCCTTTTGTCTCCTTCGACCTCTGTATGTGGTTTCTTCGTGTCTATATTTTTTTTATTTTTGTATCTTCAACTTTTCTCAGTGTCTATTGAACTTCTTTTAAATTTTTGTGTATGTGCCTATAATGATGAAACAAAAATTTAAAAAAAAAACAGGATAGGAGATGATGAATAGAATATTTGGCCTTTTTTGTTTTTTTATTTTTGTGAACCAAATTGTTGATAATACTCAGCTTTCACATTTTTATGTTCCTCAAATTCATCTTTCATATATGCTTTCTGATAATTTTTCTAATAATCCTCAACTTGCTTACTATATGGTTGATGGATAATTTTTTTGATGTATGATATGCTGAAATTGATTTTTATATAATATAATGGCTAAGGACAAATCAAAAGCCTCATGGAATATGAGGAGCACTAAGATTTTTATTGACTTATGCTTAGACCAAGTGCACAAGAAGTAGAGAAATGGGGGTAGCTTTACAAAAGCAAGCTAGATAAATATAGAAATTACCTTCAATAGTAAGATCAAAAGAAAATATGCTAAGCAACAATTCAAAAAAAATGAGATAATTTCATAAAGGAATGAAAAGACTGCAATAGATTGATTCTGAGTGAGACAGGGCTACGATGGAATCATGAAAAGAACACAGTAGATGCTCTAGATGATTGGTGGGAGGAAAAGATATCGATAAACATTGTTATGTAAGGTTATATATAACATCCTCAAATTTTAAACCAAATTAATTAAACCTGAGTTAGATTAATTAAGTTCTTAGAGAGGTGTGTGTGGCCAGAGAGGTCTAAGAGGCATGTTTGGTTATTTTTTCAGCCCTAAACATGGATCTAAAGGAAGTCAGGTCACCTGAGAATGAAAAGAGGGAGAAAATCTAAAGGGAAAGGCTTTCTATCACGTGCCACGACTTGTGGACTAGGCTGTTGCAGTGCATGTGAGCCGACACGCTTGGGGAGACCCTCTTTGTGCCATAAGCCACAACGTATGGACACTTTTTTTGCAAAATAAGAACGTGAACTGATATAACAAAAGAGGGAGAAACAAAGATAGATAGAAGGACAAAAATGCTCTGCTAAGACTTGAAAAATTCGAGTATTAGGAGTATTTTGAAGCTTATAAACATTAGAAGTAAGCTTTTCACACCTAAATCTTCCTTCCTTCTTCTATTTTCTTAGTATTGGAAGTTAGGGTTTAGTTGATAATGATAATTTTCAGTCTATATAGGCTATGGATCTGAATCCATTAACTTAAATAGAGTTAATGAGAGTAGATTGAGCTAATGAAACTTAGTATTTATGGATTTGTGATGATTGGTGGTTAGGGAGCATTTAATATGCAAAATTTCCCATAAATATATTAGTTGGGCAAAATGTGATTCCATTAATGGCCATTAAAGAGCTTAGTGATATTAATGAGAGTTAAAGGAAGCTAAGATACAAGCATATTTTTGGTACAAGTAGAGAATGAATCTTGAGTATGAAGAAGTGTTGAGTTACTAGCGAAAATTAGCCCGAAAGTGAATATTGATGAACTTCATTGTGACTGATTATAGAGTAATTATTTTGGCACCATTCAAGCTTCTTGGAAGCTTCGGAAGTGAATATTTGAGGAGTAAAACATTTTACCTCTCAAAGGTTTGAGGTAACTAAAGGAATTCTATCTTGTGCTTTTATGTGTTAATTAGTTTTTTTTATTTATATTTGATAATTAAATTGTGTGAGATTGATTGAAATAAAAATGTGGCATAATTTGTTTGAAAAACCTATTATAAGGGGGTTAACTAATGTAGTTGAATGATTTAAAAAGTGAGAAGTTCAATGAAAATCATGAATTTAGCCTTAATTTTTTGTGAGTATATGTCAATTTATCATGTGACAAATTCTCTTTTTATATGAAAGCTATTAGAAAGCATTATTTCATGAGTATGTGCTATTATGCCTAGAAATATGGACTTATGCCTTTGAATATGAAACGTGATTTTTGAATTGATTACACTTGCCACTTGCATTTAAATTAACTAACATGCATTTGTATGAGTTAGTTGGACCTTAATTATTGAGTGGTTGTACCCATCCCATTATTTTCAATATTATAGGGAATAACTTAAAAGGATTGGGTAGAGGAAAACCGCCAGAGACATAAGACTGCCATCCTATTGCAGGCCTCTTTATTTTAAGTACTTATGTGTATATGATGACTGAAATTGACAACTAGGAATAGTCCATTTTTGCGTCTTACTTGCACTATGTGTTTTATGAGTTATGAGTGTATTTTGGACACTAAGATGTGTGTATGTGTTTTATATCATCTATAGCAGGGCTAAAATACTAATACAAGTAAAGAATTGACTATAACATGTGATATTTATACATTATTTGATGAAATAGCTGACTTGAACTCCCCTTTCTGTTTTTTAAAATTAAGGGGATTAAGTGTCAAAAATCTGTTTTATAAATGTTTTATGCAAGGTGGTGTGTTACACAGTTTTATTTTAATCTATGGTATGTGGTTGAAATGGTATTTCTAGCTTTTGGCTTGAGCATTGTGTTTTGGACACTTAATATTGTGAAAAGTGATGAAAAAGTGCATGTTTGGAAATGAGTGTCCAATTTTTGAATGAGTAACAATTTGAGTGTGTAACCCAAGCCATTAGTTAAAGCTCAAAAGGAGCTTTTCATAGATACCTAGTTTGCTTGATCAAATGTCAGATGGAGGAATGGGCGCATTGAAAGTTACCTCGAAAGTTGTCAATTTGACAGTAAAAATATACTATCATGAAACATGCAATGCGCTGCAGCACGTTATGCAATGAGCCACAGTACATGGCATAGAGGTAAATAAACCACATGTGATTCTACATGTCATTCATAAGTTTTTGCATATTAGGCACACTAACTACTAGATCACATGAGTGTGAAGAAATGCTTCACGCGTGATTAAGCACTTATGTGCTATGTTGCCTTATGCTTTGTCTCTGCATGCAAAACCATGCGTGAAAGGCTTCAGTGTTCTCACAAGTTTTAGCACATGATTTTTATTGAAATATAATTAAGTACAAAACCACATGTGAGACACTAATGGTACCACGCGTGATTTATCTCTTACTGAACCTTCAGACATTGTTTTCGTTGAGTTTTAAAACCTCTCAAGTTAAGATAAAATTGTTCACATGTATGATTATTGATTTACAAATTCATATCTCTTGATCATGCAAAAATCTTGCTTGAGCTATGCTGAGTTTCACGTGTGAGTATGCATCAAACAAATTTATACTTCAGCATTTGCAATTGCACACGTGATATGTTTCTGGTTCCACACAAGTTTTAATCATATTGAATGGCCTTGGGATTCTACCAGCTATTTCACATAAGAGAGAATAAGGGCTCCATGTGTGATTTGTCATATAGAATTGATAGTAGTTTTTTATGTGCAAAACCACGCGTGAGAGCAAGTAATGTACTTGTAAGTTTTAGCACTTTGTTATGGTAGTATATTTATAAGTGCAAAACCACGTGAGAAAGCAACATGATACGATGTGTACATAGAACTGAATGATTATTCATGAGTGCAAAACCATGCAAGAGAACAACATGGTACCACGTTTGATTAAGCACACAAAACTGAATGATCTTTCAAAAGTACAAAACCACACATGAGAGGACAAGGTGTTCACGTGTGATTTGTCATATTTAGCTTTGTAAAATTTCCCTAGTGCAAAAATGCCAGTCACTCACAACAAAATGCACTAACGAATAGAATCACTGTTCCAATGGTCTGTCAACTTACAAAAACTATATAAGTGATTCATTTTGAATCAGAAAAGAGACTAATAATCTTTGAGCAAAAATAACATCATTTATGCATTAAAAGGGCTTTCAAATTGTGATTTTACATATTGCATTCATTCATTATTCTTGAAAAAAATTGTAAAACACTCTTAAAGGTTTATAAGCTTTTATCTGTATTCTCATCTACTCTTTTTAGAGAGTTTTCTATAAAAAGCTACTATTATCATTTCAGAAATCTTGAAAAGGATTTTTTAAATGTTGTAACAACCTGCTGGATTGTAGCAAAGTGTGTTAAGTGGTTCAAGACAAGGTTAGTCTTAAAAGTTGCACTGTGGTGGCAAGCACCCATTTGAAACTTGTATTTTTAGTTAAAAATCTCAAGTGTACTCTTGAGGATTGAACGTAGGCCAAGTTTATGGCTGAGCTAGTATAAATCTTAAATGTATCATCTTCTTCCTTCACTCTTTAACTCTTTACTCTTTTCAAGTTTTAAAAAGTTTTAAGTATCACCCAATTCACTCCCCCTCTTAGGTGCTAGCCTATCCTAACAATTAAGTGATAAGGGAAAAATATATAAATATTAATTAAATAGATATAAAATATTAATAAATATAATTAAATCTAAACTAAAATATATACATATGTAATTATAAAATATGCACTTATCAACAACTATAGGAGCCGGATCATAGGCTCTATCAAGTAGAGCCCTACCTTATCAATATCATAGAGTTAAAGCTGAGGAAGAAGATGAGGATCACCCATATATGGAACAATGAGGTGTAGATCTTGAAGAAGGTTTAAGAGACAGTGATGAAATTTTAGAA
Source organism: Prosopis cineraria (assembly GCF_029017545.1). Taxonomy (NCBI): domain Eukaryota; kingdom Viridiplantae; phylum Streptophyta; class Magnoliopsida; order Fabales; family Fabaceae; genus Prosopis; species Prosopis cineraria. The sequence continues at coordinate 17,825,240 of NW_026555345.1, read as the reverse complement.
GTTGCTACTGGAGCAAGTAAGTGGTAAGTTTCAAAGAGTAATTATGAATACTTCACAAGGAATCTATAGTGAAGGTAATGGGAAGGAATTAGGAACCACAAGTGGAGGTAGTAGGAAAAAGAAGAGGGTTGAATGCAACCGTAAGAGAAAAAAAAATGACCCCCTTAAAAGTAATAGCTAATGCAACCAGTAAAATGGCTAATGTATTAGAGACAGAAGCAACTTATGTAAATGGAACATCAATATATAGCTGAAGTTATGCAACATGTTGATGCGTTTGATGAAATCAGAAATGACTATGATCCATATGCACGGTGTAATGCACTCCTCATGAACCATACAACAAGGGAAATGTTTATCAAGATGAGGAGAACTAATATGGGGGCTTGTATCGCATGGTTAAGATATCAATCTTTTAAAAATGAATGATTATGAGGTATATTAAAACATATTATTAACTTAGTTATATTAGTTTGACTTCATGGTACTGTAATGCTTTTTCCTAATCCCATGGTACTGTAATGCTTTTTATTGACTTTATGGTATTTGACTTCATGAATGATTATGATGCTTTTATGGATGATTATGCATTTACGGTTGCCTATCACTTATTCAACTTCATGAATATCATTATTGATATAGTGTATATGTAAATATGTATTTGACTATGGGTACAAAGAATTATGGCAAAGTCACACCAACAGCGATTAAAAAGAGCTTATTTTGAGCATCCATGGGTCCATGTACATGAATATGCTTAAAAAGATTTGAAGTTTATTTTTTAAGGCTAGTCATACGTTTAAAAAGCTTCAAACTACTCATAAAATAATTTTAACATTATTTCTACACAATTACAATACTGGCATGCTTGAAATAACTAAAGTTACATCTCAGACTATGTAAAAACATACAATCATATTAGAAATATTTAAACATGATTCTTTTCAAAACAAAATCAATTTCTTATTCACATTATAATAAGGCCCAGTAGAGAATTACAAAAAATTATTGAAAAAATAAAAAAATTACATAAAAGGACTTAAAAATTATAAATAAGTATTCTATAAAAAAATTTAATATCAATCAAATTTTCTGAATTACAGATAAATATAAAGACAAAATATCTTATTTCTTACCCATATAAAAAATATTAAAATAACATTTTGACCAACTACAAAATGCCAACTTGAATTATCACTGTTGGCAATAATGTTGATAAGTAATTAAAAAATATTATATTTATTTTAATAATATCTTATTAAAATATTAATACTTTAATATGTGTGTGTGTGTGTAAATAAACTAGTCTGAACTTAATAACATGTGAAAAAAATCGACTAGCAATATCATGAGTTTGTTTGTACATGGTCGATGAAATGTTCATACCTCTCTCACATGTTAAAAGGTGGAGTGAAAATAGAATTCGACAATATCACAAGCAAGTATAAACCTAAAAGGATATCTCCAAAACACGTAAAAGGCTAAAAGCAAGTCATGTGATCTTCAAATATTTTGAACTTTTCATATTAGAACACTAGCATAATAAGATTGGCATTATGTAGAAATATTTAAGCACAAAAGACAACAGTAAGCTTTTTGTGCAAATCATCATTTTAACACTAATAAAGCCGTCTAATCAGTCTCTATTGCTTTATTGATGATCATCAATTAATATTATTAAGTTATTGTGAGAATATAAATTGTTCCTTATATATATATATATATATATATATATAATATGAGGCAGAGACCAGGCTATATTATTCAACAGGAGATAACACTAGGGTAGGTAAACCCGCAAACATCTCGATACATGTAGTGCAAAGAGCTCTCTTGGTGGCTCTCTCATAAAACTACAATTATAATTTTGCTCAATACTAAACTTGGCTAACCAATCAACACATATATTGCTTTCTCCAAACTCATATCTCGCTTTAATATCCCAATCTTGATTCATGAACCAGATATTGCAGGACGTAAAATTGTTTGTATCTGTTCTACCAAGGCAGAATCCTTTTTATCATAATAGGAATTATAAAATGATTTTAATTAAATAAGTCAAATTCTATTAATTAACCATAATATGCTTTCAAACAAAGTCTTTTTCTTTTCTAATATGATTAGCTATTTTCAACTATAATTGAGTCATTTCTATTATGGTAAGACAATAATGCTATTAATTATTCTTTAATTAACATGATAAGATTGTTAATTGTAGTTAAGAGTGTGGTAAATTTGGTGATATTGCAGTTGTTGGATAGTCATGTTGAGTTTTATATTGAAAATGATATATGTGATTATTGGAATGTCGTATTATCATCCATTAAGTGTGGTTCGAGGCTCAATTGGGACTAATGGCTTAGTGGTTGAAATTTGGACACTTGGTTGAGTTTAGAAAGTAAAAAAATACGGATGAAATGGTCTCAAGTGTCTAAAAACTTCATATAATATTGGATTGAGTAGAATTTAAAGTCATTAATTAGTAAATGAAAAGCTTTATATGGGTAGTTGAATCACTTCCATCAGACATCAGATTGCAAAGTTATACTCGTCAAAGTTGATCCAAGCAAGCTATCATTATAACAATTTTGCTATCATGAAAATGCTCCATGCATCTTAGCAGATGGCACAATTACTATGACAAATGTGTCAATTTAGACATTTTTGCACCTTTTGATCCCATTTTAACTTGTTTTCAACTATAAATAGTTCACATGCTTCCTAATAACAAATTACTTTGATTTTGAAGTATCTAAACTACCTTTTGCCTTAATTTGGATTTATTTTAATTTTGAAATCTCATTTTCTTTATGATTTTATATCAACTAATATATGGCCTGTGTGATACACGAAGTGTGAAAAAAATAAAATAAAATAAATAATAATAGTTAATAATTATTCATAATATAAGATATTATTTAATGAAAAAAAAAATTTCTAATGCTTGCTATTGACATTTACAAAGCACAAGCTAATTCCAAACTAAAATTTATAAATATCACAATAATGTTTTTTATTAACTTTTAAATAAAATATTTTGTGAGGCACATAATATTTTTAGGTATACTTTTTGTTATTGTAATTATGATACAATTAAGATCAATTGCATTTAAAGAAATCTTTAAAATAAGTTTGAAAATGATAAGCCAATAATTAATCTTGTATTGATTTAAAAAAATTGAAAATGGTTCAACTTAATTTACACCAAAAATTAATTTGATATCGATTTGTTTTTTAGTAAATTTTATGAATAATTATTATATTTTATTTGTTTAAAAAGAACTTTCTATAAATGAAAAAGGAATGAATATAAGGAACAAAAGATCATGGCCGGTCACCAAAAAATAATTTAGAAATATTGAATCTTTACTAATTCCAATACATTCAACTATATTTATATGTTCTATGCTAAGTTATTATTTTACCTTTAATATTGTTTTTACTTTTTATGATACATCAGACAATTAAAAACATGAGAATAGATTAATATATATATATATATATATATATAATCACATACTATGATGAGAGATGCCAAATGTAATCCAAAGTCAATAAATTACACCCACACAATTTAAAACATATAAAATACATTTCTTTCAAAATGTTACAGTCTTTTCAATTATACGTATAATAAAAACTCATGATTAAATGACATTCAATAGCAAAAATAAAAGGGGCATCACCTAATTTCCTCATGCTTGTTTTGGGAATGAAATAATCACAATAATTCAGCCATAGAAATACACAAAAGAGAAGAATATTATAATGCATTTAATCAAAATGGCTTGGTTTTAATGAATAAGAGAAAAGATATTACTGGACAAAAGAATATAGCTAACTATCAGAGTTCAAGTGGATCTAGAGTTTTTATTGTAAGACTTTCATTTGAATTATCCTTATTGTTGTTGAAGTGATTAAGAGCAACTCTTTCAGTTATTCACTTTTTTAGTGTTTTTGATTTCTTTTCCAAAAAAATTATTTTTTAAAAAATTGGATACAAATATTTTACTTATTATTTTTAAATTAGAATTTTAAATTTATTTTTTATATAATCAAAAACATGAATTTCATTTATTATTTTTAATTTACATGTGAAGTTATGAGTAAGTTAATAGGAACTTAACATAGTGGGGGAGATATTTAGGTAAGATAGTTTTATTTATTTTTAAAAATTAAAAAGCAAATAAACCAATATAGAATCAGGGATTCATCTTGTGGTGCATAATTTTCTTGAATAAATAAATTAATGAGAAGTTGGGATAATGTAAAAATATTTAGAAGGTGAGGTAGTTTTATTTATTTTTTAAAATTAGAAAATAAACAAAGAAAATTAGAATCAATGGCACTATTAGATGCTGCTTGCAGTATGTAATTTTCTTAGTATTTTTTGAAAACTTGAAAGTGTAAATAAATAAGTTAATGGAAAGTTGAGATAATTTTTTCATTAATTTTAAAATTAGAATTTCAAATTTCATTTATTATTTGAAATTATAATTTTAAAATTTTGAATATGTAAATGGGAAGTTAAGATAATAGGGAGATGTTTGGAGATAAGATAGTTTTATCTATTTTAAAGATTTAAAATTAAAAAATAAATAAAGTAAAACAAAGTTAGGGACACTTGTCATTATCAAATATTGCTTGCAGTTATACTTTTTTAGAAAGTTGAGATAATGAACAGATGCTTAAAGGTAAGGTAGTTTTTATTTATTTTTAAAAATTAAAAATTTAAAAAATAGAGAAAAATAAAATTAGAAATGCATGTCTTTGTTAGATAGTGCTTGTGGTTATACTCTTTTAAAAAGTTGAGATAATATGGAGATATTTGAGGGTAAGGTTATCTATTTTTAAAAATTAAAAATTTAAAAATAAATAGAATAAAATATAAGTAGGGACACATGTCGTCATTAGATATTGTTTGCATTTCTACTTATATATATAGATTATATTACTTTGAAACTTTTCAACTATAGTAAACTTTTGATTATAGTGTGATTCTTTTGTATGCAAATTTTAACTATGGTAAATCTTTTTTTATTTTTTATTTTTTACAATGGTAAGCTTTTATAACAATTAATAGTGTTTTAATTACCATGGTAGAGTTATGTTATGGTTATATGATTAATAAAAGGAGAGTATTACACATCATGCCTGAATTACCAACTTATCAACTCTATCTCAAAAGGAGATAATATTAATCATTTAAATGATATATATATATATATATATATATATATATCTTTTACAAACCATTAACGGACTATATGACAAATGGGTGCTCACAGAAATGTGGACATGCTGAATAAAAAAACGAGAAACAATTTTTTCAAGTAAAACCACTAACATTTTCTTAAAATAGAACGACAATAATTATTTTACTATTATATTGGAAAGTAACTTCAAATTTTTACGGATCCTGTAATTGTTTTTCTCATCTCTTCAAATCATTCAATTGATTCGATCTACATTACAAGCCTCAAGCTGTGGATAAAAGTAAGAAAACGTAACAAATACATTAGCCACGGATGTCAAGTTTGAGCTCTATTATTTATTTCTCAAGTTAATTCAATCAAGCTTTCTTCTCCTGGTAGCCCCACGTATTGTTTTTTGCCCAATTCCATTGATCTCTACACATCTCCTCTATGACATATTTTGCCCTGTAGATAAAGAATCATATTAAAGCTAAATGAAAACAAATGATAAGATCACCCGCAATTATAATTAACTATGTACTTACTTCCAAACAAGTTCTTTCTCAGCCTTATCTGTTGATGCAAAACAGCAGTAGCATCTCCAGGTCTTCTAGAACACAATTTTAGTGGAATTTTCTGCAAAAGAAATATCCAAATAAAATATAAACTTCTAACATTAAGCATATATATGACCAGTTCCCAGGTTATATGAGACAGAGATATAAATACCTTGCCAGAAACTTTTTCGAATGCAGCAACCATTAGGGGTGTTCACGGGACGGGACGGGACTGGAACACCCCCGTCCTGTGTCCCGTCCTGAAAAAAAGATCGAGACTGAATTTTGGTCCCATGTCTCGTCCCGTCCCGAAAGTCGTCCCGTCCCATTAAGAGTCAGGACGGGACCGAGACAAGATCAAGACGTCTCGCTGTCCCGATAAATGGAATAATGTCGAAAAAAATCTGGATAATAACGTTCATTAAAATTTTAAATCATATAATTTATTAAGTTTAAAATCAAAACAACACAAGCACATAAATAACAATAATTTAAAATCAATTATTGAATTATATTAATCACAACTACATATTATAATAACAAATAAAAGTGATCTTTATGCTATAAGATTAGCAACAACAGGCAAATCAAATACAACATCAAATCATTATTCTTCTACTTTAGTGAAGATATACTAAGCTAATTACTCTTCTAAAAATAAGCAAGAAATATGTTATAAATAAAAGTTATTAAATAGATAGATATAAGAATAAATTATATTAATATAATTAATATATTATAAAGAAAGATATCGCCATGTTTACTCCATGCCATTAAAATTATCAATATAAAAAAATTTTAGTTTTAAATAAGAATTGCAAATATTAAAAATATAATTGATATACTTAATATAAGTATAAATTATATTAATATAATTAATATATTTAAAATAAAAAATAATATATATAATATTCGGGACGGGACGGGACGTCCCGATGGTAATCCCGTGTCCCATCCCGCCCCGAACTTCTTTCCTGTCCCATCTCGTAAAGTCTCGTCCTGATTATTTTCGGGCCGGGACAAGACCCGTCCCGATATGATCGGGACGATACCCGGCCAATCGGGATGGGTCTAGACTGAACACCCCTAGCAACCATTTCAAGCACTGATGTACCTTGGCCAGTTCCCAAGTTATAAGCAACACAACCTAAGCAACAAGTTGACCAATTAACTTTAAGTAAACAAAGATGAAAGGCAGCTGACTTTTTAATTAAAGACTTGGCAATTGATTCTTTCGGCCAAAATTTTAATGCAGTATAAGAAAACACTTTAGCAATGCCATATATAGTGAAAGAAAAGATATTTGAGCAATGTTATCAGTAGTGAGAAGCTTTCTCAGTGCAGCAATGTGACCATCTGCCAAATCCATTACATGTATGTAATCTCGGACCTAATTCACATAACAAAAAAATTGAGGGTTAAAACATGCAGAGATGGGAAATATAATATATCTTACTAGGTATCAAGCATGCTTGTGTCTACTTTTATAATTTTCTGTTTCCATACAATTTTTGATCTGCCAAATATATCTTACTATCAAACAAAGATTCATTAAACTTGAACTTATCAAATGTATCAATGAATATCACTTTATTTTTTTTTTAATAGATGAATTACTCTGGTTTGTTTATTGATCTCATGCAAAAGGAAAATTTAGTTTTAGGTTTGAAGTAAACAAACCGCAGATCCATCTTTTGTGGGATAATCATAACCATAAACATTAAGCTCAGGCAATCTCCCCAAGGCTACTTGTTGAATGTAAGGCATGAGGCTATTTGGGATGCCCTTGGGGTCTTCACCAAGTTTACCACTTTCATGTGCCCCTACTGGATTGAAGTATCTCAACACAATAATCCTCCATTCTGGTTCAGCCTTTTGAATGTCTCGAGCAATTTCTTCTAGGAAAAGCTATTGTTTACATGTAGAGGAAACAAAGCCATACTTTTAGCTTTAAAAAATGCCAAAAAAAAATATGTGAATATACCCTAGTTCGTCCATAAGGATTTATTGCGTGCAGCTTGAAATCCTCAATACATTGTATCATTTCAGGTTGGCCATAAACAGTTGTAGACGATGAAAAGACCATTTATTTTCCCCATGGATTCAATATGAGTTTCAATTTGCATAAAATATGAACTTGTGAGAAGATAATGCAGAGTAAACATACACTATACAAGTCAAAGTTCCAATCTACAAGATTATATAGCAGAATTTCTAACTTTTTTATTAGTTGAATGCAAAAAAAAAAAAAAGCAACCAAAAGCTTATTTACAAAAAAATAGTGAATGGGAAACATACTTTAGTCACATGAGATACTCAAAAGCAAGTCCTCTTTGACTTGAGCTAATTAATGTAACAAAACTATGCCTATGTGGTCATACATTATAGGAAGGTAAGTAACAGAGGTTGAATTAAAAATTGACCTCATGGCTTGATGAATTTCAAGTGTTTGAAACATAGGCTAAATAAAATACTAAAGCATTTACTTATGATTAGATACAAAGACCGGAAACATACATATTATATGTCGCTTATCTCTATGTATCTCTGCAAGTCTAACCTGACACTGCAAGAATAGACTCTAAATCATTGATGCATATTTTCGGGTATATTCTATCTACAGTGACATTGCTATTTTAAAACAATGTATAGTGGCATTTCATTCCCAAAGAAACCCGTCTGTACATGGATATTTTCAAGGTAACGGTAACTTGGACTAACCTTTTTGCAGTTATATTTTGCCATAACTTCATAGAGATTAATGGTGCCAATCAAATTAAAATCAAAGTATCGACGTGGGTTAGACACACTTTCACCAACAGCTTTTAGACCGACGAAGTGGATCACAGCATCGAATCTGTTTCATCATTATTCCCAATGAAAGAAGCACGTCTCTCAGCAACTATACTGTTTTCTTGAATTTATATTAAAGATATAGAGCTCAAGAAAATAGGAATAGAACGAGACGAAATGGTTCAAAGCTAGGAAGCCTTATTATAAACTTTGAATTTAAAAATTGAAATCGAAACAATTCATCTGCATAATTTTTTTTTTAGAGAACATATTCTCCAGGTCATCCTTTTTTCTGACGTCACCCTGAAACGAAGCCAGAGCAAGAGAATCAAACCATTGAAAGAACAAATTCGCTGTGGAACAAGCTTGTGTGATCTGAAATAAAAGAAGAAATCTGCTCATACCTTGGTAAATTCAAGTCTCTCTGAAAGCTGAGGCCCCACCAACTCGCGAACTCGATCGACAGCTTCTACGACGGAATTGTCCAAATTATCGATGATCGAAACATTGAATCCAGTTTTGAGGAGCTGAACGACGGTGTGAGTACCGATGAAACCAGCACCACCGGTCACCAAAATGGTTTGATCGAAGCTCGCCATTATTTTTTTTCCGATGCCAATGAGGAAGGAAGAGAAATAAACAAGAATAGAGGGCGTTACTAAATGAGATGAGATGAGAGAGGGAGAGAAAGCACAAAGAATTTAAAGAGTAGAAGAGAGATGAGGTTCTAAGGATATGAATTTGGGATTGAAGTGTTTTTTTTTTTTTTTTAAATTTTGATTATGATTTGGTTTAAATATTTCTTGATTTTCTATATATAATGAGTTTTTGGTTTTGAAAGGAAGGTTATCACAGTTTGGTGTACTGCCTCTGAGGTGTTAGTGGCGGGATCTGACAGTTGGATTGAAGATTGGTCTGCCACGTCATATTTTCATTCAAAATTGTTGGACGTAATTGTAATGTAACCCGTTGCCAAACTGTGGAGATGGGGGATTGGAGGCGCCACGATACCTTCTAACTTTTAATTTTTTTATTAGTAAAATATAAGAGTGCATATTTTTAGCTTTATAAGTTCACATACTAGAGACATAAGGAAAATAGATTACATTGTTATTATCAATTTTATATATAATCTTTTATTTATGTATAATTCTCAATTTCAACAAGATGATGCTATATATACTTTATATAAGAATTGATATTATTTAATTTTTTTTACTTTATATTTGATAAAAGAAATTATGAGAATTGTTGACAAATTTTATCAAGCATTGCAACAAAAATTTTAAGATTTATTGAATATTATGTGCATATAAATGCCATCAAATTACTTATTCTAAAATTAAGAGATTATGATTAAGGTGTTCTTCTATTAAAAAAAGTTTCTTATTTTTATGATAACCAAACTATTGAATTTACGACATGAATGGTTTTTATTGTTATATAATTTGATTTTATAGATATAAAGATTTTGTGATAGTTAAACATCATTATAGTATTGATATATATATTTACTATTATCATCAATTATTAATTAAAATAATTAAATAGTAAATTGAATGACCAAATAATAGAGCTTCTTAGATTGATCATAATTTTCGATCATAATGATATATTTAAATCATTCAATGCTAAAAAAGAAGAATTTTTTAATAATTTAATGATAGTTTATATTGAGAATGAAATTGCTAAAATATTTATCATGGATATGATAATTGATTATTTGAATACTAGAAAAAATCAAGGAGAAAATTTTAAAAATATTTGAAAGTTTTGGTTGTTATTAAAAGTACATATTTATTTTTATTATATATTTATAAAATTAAATATGCATATATACATTGAATTAGTTATGTTAGTGTTTAGATCTAAACAATTATGTAAGTGATATATATATATATATATATATATATTATATATATAACTTTCCTTCAATTATCATATCATATATATTTTATTATCTCGACCCTCCTAACTAAAATTTTTGGCTCTACCCTTTCTTGTCGAACTTAGCTTATATTTTTTGTTTATAAGTAATATTCATTTTTCAATTTTATATTTTCTATAAATAATTTTTTGTAACATCCAGAATTTTAATCCTGAAAAGCTAGTTTCTAATTAGGGATAAATTGATAATTAGTGGATTGATCATGGTTTGGATGTCGAGTTAATATTTTGTATTTTTTGGATGTTATATTGATAGAATTGAAGGGTAAAACGACAATTTGGGGCTTAACACATGAGCACAAGTGAGATTAAACTCATTGTGCCACGTATTGCAGTAAACGTTATGTGCGCCACGACACATTATCCAAGGATTACTTAAAATTGACGTGATCAGTTTATGAAATCAGAATAAGGAGTGCTAGAAATGCATCTGGAGGGGAAGAGAAGGTTAGCTCTGTTAAGGTAAGACATATCTTGAGGCTTAGAGTCTTCTTCGATTAGTAACTTGCTAGGTAAGTATTACATAACCTCAAGCTTCATTTTTACCCCATTTTTGTCGAATTTCATTGGTTGAGAAATCAAATCATGAAGTTCTAATTGTTGGAATCTAAAAGAAAGGTCTAAAATGGGCTATCGAGTACAGAACTAAGATTTTGTGACTAATATGAAATTAAAAGGTTAAGCTTTGAAAGTTTAGGCTCATTTAGCCTAAGAAAGTTAGGTTAAAAGATGAAATTGGTTGAATGAATAAGTTAGGAGGTTATTATGGTCATTTGAATAGCCTGTAAGGCCAATGACTATAAATAATGGATAATGGATTTAAAAACAGTTAGATTGAATTGTTTTATATGTTAAGGGATTCGGTTTAGCCGAATCAATGTTTATGTGTAATGTTGAGAATTGATTGAGGGGCACTGTGTTATGTAGATTAAGCACCTATGACATTGCTTGTGAAAATCTATGTCTTTGGGAGATTTATGCCTCTGGGAGCCTAGTTTGATTAGTAACCCTTAGTAGCAAAGGTTAAAGGTAATTGAAGTAACCCTTTTACTTAGTTGTTTGTGAAATTATTTATAAGTATTTTCATATAACTACATATGTTGTATTGTGAACTGATCAAGTAGTAGTATTGTAAAAGAATGCATGCAGGTGTGTGAGTATTGATTGAAATGAATTTAAAGTGGTATCCGCATTGACATGCATTGCATCCGCGAGTATATCTTGGATTATGGTAGGGGGATGCGGCCCTACCGTTAGGAGGTCTAGGAAGTCCTGATGATATAGAATGTAAAGCTTGACTCCGCTACGATGGACCTAAGAGAATAATCCTAATGATCCAGAGCATAGAATCTGACTTCGCCACAACGAACCTGGAATATGGAATGATCCATGAGGTTACCCTAGATTAGGGTAAAAGGTCATTGTAATATCCTTCTCCTTCTAATCCCATAACTAAATCTAATTCTCAAGTAATAAGGAAATGGGATTATGGTAGTTAACATAGTACCAAGTTTTGAATGTTTAAAAAAGTGGGGATCCCAAGTTTACAAATTAAAACTATTTTCAAAGTTTTAAAATTAGATAAATTAAAGTTTTACAGAAGCATAAGATCATTACACATGTGAGAGCATTTGATTAAGAATTTGAAAACAAGAAAATTTTGAAAAATTTTGAGTCATGCGCCGTGGTGTGTTCGCCTCTGTGACATGTGCCATCGCTCGTGGGACCATGCGCTGTGGCATAATTGCACAAATTTTGATAGTGAATTTTATGGTCAATTTGACAGCTTTTGGGGCAACTTCCAACGTGCCCTAATTCTCGATCCGATATCCGGTTGATACGAACTAAGTATTTACAAAAAGCTCTTTTCGAGCTCTAACTAATGGCTTTAGTTTTAAAATCAAATGACCACTTAATCAAAATTTAGACACTCTTTTTAAAACTTGTACTTTTTTCAACACTTTTCACAAAACCAAGTGTCTAATCCATTTACCAAAAACCAAAAGCCATTGACACTATTTGACCACATACAAATCATCAAGACTAACTTATGCAATGGACCATATCACAGTAAACATTTATAAATTACATTTTCACTACTCAACCCTTTAATCTCAAAAACATACAAGGGGGAGTTTAAAACAATTTTCATCAACAAATCTATAATCATCACATAATATGCTCTACTCTTACTTGTATTAGTATTTTGGCCCTGTCACATATATTATATATCATCCACTCACTCCCTAGGGCCTAAAATATACTTACAGCTTCACAAACACATAGTACAAGTAAGAATCAAAATGAACTACCCTTAATTGGCAATTGAAATTGTCAAATACAGATAATGACTTAAAAATAAAGAGGCATACAAATTAGGATTGTAGTCCTAAGCCTCTAGGAGCTTTCTTATGTCCAAACTCCTTGAGCTATTTCCTATAATATTAAAAATAGTGAGGTGAGTACAATCACTTAGTAATCAAGATTAGACTAACCCATACTAATGTATGTTAATTAGTTTAAATACAAGTGGCAAATAATATCAATACTTTAAAACCATGTAAAACATTTGAGAGTCTATCTTCATACTTTCAACCATAACAGTACATACTTAGGAAATAAAACTTTTCAATAATCTTCACATCCCAAAAAGTTTATCACACAATACAATCACATATAATCAGGAGTAATTATGACTCAATTCATGATTATTCTTATTAGGGTCCTAATATAGACAATTATGTGCCCTTACTCACTATATGCATGATCACACCTCCCTTATATCTTCCTTATTCCTCTGACATAAAACCATGGGCTATAACACAATGGGATAGTTTGTAATTCATAACTTTCCTAGCTAAAAAATTGTGAGGGGATTACTTGGCCAAGGCACACCTAACTCACTTATGGAACACAGTTTTCCCCAATTCTCATACTATGGGGTGTCATATTCTCCAACTAGCTTTCTTATTGAACTAGTGAATAGTTATCTAGGTTTGAGTCCCTCGTTGAATCAGTGGAACAGTCCCTCATTGAACAAGTAGGATAATAAGAATAAATTGATTTGGGCAAGCCATTACTCGGATAGGAGCCCTAACACGTAGATTTAATTTTCTACTTCTCTTCCTAGGTGAACTCCTACCTTTTAAGATCATGCAATGCATATTCATACAAAACTTACATTTAACTTAATTCATAGCACTCTACATAGCCAATTTTATTGAACTCCTCCATTTTACAAATCATTAAACATCTTAAACACATTTTCATTGAACTCTAAGTCACACAAGTGATTGAACTCCAATTCAAACAAATCACTGAACTCCAAGTTTAAAAATCATTGTACCTTACACATTCACCAGTATTGAACTCCACACATTTCAAAATTATTGAACTTCTATCAACTCAAATCATTGAACTCCTATTTTCATAATCATGGTACCTCACACTTTGAAAATCATTTAACTTCACAATTTTAAAATCATTAAACTTCATTGAATCACCACTTCATAGTGGACTTTTCAAATAAAACAAGCCATATTTTTATTTTAATCTATTTCACACAATTCAATTATCAATATCAATCAATAAACTAATTAACACACAAAAGTACAAGATAGAATTCCTCTGGTTACATCAAACCTTTGAGAGGTCAAAGGTTACTCCTCAATTACTTACTCCCAAACTTTCTGTAACATCCTTAAGTTCAAATTAGATTAATTAAGCTCAAATAAACTAATTAAGTGTATTAATGAGGTGTGTAGTCAGAGGGGCTTAACTTGGTATAATTATTGTGATTTCAACCCTAGAAGTGGGTTTGGATTGATGGCGGGCCACTCAGGCAAGGAAAGAGGAAGAAAAAGTAAAGATTTGCTCTCTGTGCCACATGTCGTGGCGCGTGGTCAGTCCGCCATAGTGTATAGAGGCAGATTTGAATCCAACAAGCTCCTTGTGCCATGCGCCATGGCAGAGGGCCTAGGGTACAGAACCAAAATTTTGATATATCAATTTTGTATCTGTATGAAAAAAATAGAAAAGAGGAAGAGAAAAATAAAGAGAATGAAGAAGCTGAGCTAGGGCTTGAAGAAACCAACTTATAGGAGTAATTTAGAGCTCATAGACACTAAAGGTAAGCTTTCTCACTTAAATCCTTCTCATTTTCTTGATAGTAGAAGTTAGGGTTTGATTTATAATGGTGATTTTTAGTCCATAGAAGCTATAAGTCTGAACCTATTGATCTAAATAGAGTTAATGAGAGTAGATTGAGCTAAGTAAACTTAGTATTTATGGTTTTATGATGATTAGTGGTTAGAGGACAATAAATGTCTAAAATTCTCATAAATATAATGGTTGAAAACAATGTGGTTTCATTAATGACCATTTAAAAGCTCAATATTATTAATAAGAGTTAAAGGAAGCTAAGAAGCCTTATGAGTACTTTTACATGAGTCAAGAATAAATCTTGAGTAGTAAGAAATGATAAAGTGTTAGTGAAAAATAGCTCAAAAATGAATATTGATATTTTGCATGGTAAATGCTTATCCAGTAACTATCATTGGCACCATTCAAGCTTCTTAGAAGCTTTGGGAGTAAGTAATTGAGGGGTGAAACCTTTGACTTTTTAAACGTTTGAGGTAATTGGGGGAATTCTATCTTATACTTTTGTGTGTCTATTAGTTTATGGATTTATGATTTATCATTAAAATGTGTAAATTAAAAAGAAATGCAAGTACAGCTTGATTTGTTAGAAAATCCACTAGATCAAATTTGTGAGTTTTATGCCTTGTGATGTAAAATTTCTTGGAGAACAATATCAGTGGATTTTTCATATTATGTTTATTAGGAGTTTAATGATTTTGTGAATTGAGAAGTAACATGAATCCTTATTTATAAGAAGTTCAATGATATTTGAAATAGTAGAGTTCAATGATTTTGAAAATGTGAATGTACAATGATTGTGAAGTTGGAGTTCAATGACTTATTTAGTTTAAAGTTCCATGAAAATGTGTTTAAGAAGTCCAATAATTTGTGTAATGATGAAGTTCAATGAAAATTGATAATATGAAGTTTTATGAATTGTATATGTGTGAATTATGGCATGAATGTGCATTGCATGATCTTGAGAGGCGAGAGTTCGCCTAGGAAGAAGAGTAGATGATAAAATCCAAATAGTAAGGCCTATCTGTGAGATGGTTTTTCGGATTGATTATATCTATATTGTCTTACTTATTCAACGAGGGACTGTCCCAATGGTTCAATAAGAAACTCGAACCTAGCTAGCTATCTACCAGTTCAATGAAGAGGCTAGTCTAGGGTGTATGACATCATATAGTGTGAGAAATAGGGGAAACTGTGTTCCATAAGTGAGTTGGGTATGCGTTGGTCGGGTAATCCTCACATAAGTGTTTAGGCCAGAGAAGTCATGGAATATAAACTATCCTATTGAGTTATAGCCCACAGTCTCATGTCAAAGGAATAAGGACGATATAAGAGAGGTGTGATCACGCATATAGTGAGTAAGGGCACCTGTTGTCTATATTGTGTCCCTAATGATGATATCACAAGTTGAGTCTTAATTTCTTTCAATGTATTTGTCAATAATTTGTGTGACCAACTTCCTTCATATGAAAAGCCATATTAGATTAATTAAGTCTATTAGTGAGGTGTGTGGCCAGAGAGGCCTAATGGGTGTGTTTGATTGTGATTTACAACCTAAAATGTAGGTTCAAAAGAGAATCGGGTCACCTTGGAGTAAGAAGAGGAAGAAATCTGAAAAGGAAGGTTATGTGCCACGTGCCACAACTTGTGGATCAAGTCGCCGCAATGCGTAATTCCTAACACACCTGGGGAAGCCCTCTCTGTGCTATGCATTGTAGTGCATTGTGCGTTGGCCATGGCATATGGGCACTTTTTTGCCATAATAAGTTCTTGAAACTGATGCAACAGAAGAGAGAAACAAAGAAAAGGCAAAAAGAAATGAAAATGCTCTACTAGTGCTTGAAGAGTTTGACTATTGGGAGTGTTTTGCAACTCATAAACATCAAAGTTAAGCTTCCTACACACTAAATCCTTCTCCCTTCCATTTTCTTAGTGGTAGAAGTTAAGGTTTAGTTGATAATGATTATTTTTGGTCCATATAGGCTATGGGTTCAAACCTATTAACTTAAATAGAGTTAATGGGAGTAGATTGAGTTAATGAAACTTGATATTTATGGACTTATGAAGATTGGTGGTTGAGAAGCTTTTAATATGTGAAAATTTCCATAAATGTGTTAGTTGGGACAATGTGGTATCATTAATGGCCATTAAAGAACTCAATGATGTTAACGAAGGTTGAAGGAAGTTAAAAAACTTTATGGGTATTTTTATATGAGTAAGAATGAATTTTGAGCATGAAGAAGTATTAAGTTAATAGTGAAAATTAGCTCAATTATTGATATTGATGAATTATAATGTAAATGCTTGTAGAGCAACCTTATTAGCACCATTTAAGCTTCTTGGAAGCTTTAAGAGTGAGTAATTGAGGGGTAAAAGCTTTGACCTCTTAAAGGTTTAAGGTAACCGGGGAATTCTATGTTGTGCTTTTGTGTGTTAATTACTTTATTGATTTATATTTGATAATATAAATGTGGGTATTGATTAAAATTCAATTGTGGCATGAATTGGCTGAAAAACCTACTATGAGATAGTTATTTAATGAAGTTCAATGATTTTGAAATTATGAAGTTTAATGATTGCAAATATATGAGGTATAATGATTATGTGTGTGAAAGGAGTTATATGATTGCATGTTCTATGAGAAGTTCAATGAATGTGCATGTTATTGTGGAGTTCAATGAAAAGTAAGTTTGAGGAGTTCAACGAATTAAAAAGAGTTCAATGATTTGTTTTATTTGGAGTTCAATGATGTGAATTCTGATAGGGCACAACAATTATGTATTTGAGGAGTTCAATGACATATGTATTGCGGAGTTCTATAATGTGTGTTAAATGTGAGTTATTGTATATCTATGCATTACATGATCATGAGAGGAAAGAGTTTTCTTAGGAAAATGAGTAGAGAATTAAATTCACGTGGTAGGGCTCTCATCTAAGTTGATGACTTGCCTAGATTTTATATTTATATTGTCCCACTTATTTAATAAGGGACTATCCCATTGGTTCAATGAGAGACTAAAGCCTAACTAGTTATCCACTAGTTCAACGAGGAAGTTAGTCTAGTGAGTATGACAACCCACGATGTGAGAAAAATTGGAGAAACTGTGTTTCATAAGTGAGTTAGGAAAACCTTGGCCAAGTAACCCCTTATAAGTGTTTAGGCTAGGGAAGTCTTAGATTATGGACTATCCTGGTGTACTATAGCACATAGTTTCATGTCAAAGGAATAAGGAGGATATAACGGAAGTGTGATAATGCATATAGTGAAAAAAAGCACATGGTTAAATGTATTGTGACCCTATTGTTGATAAATATAACTTAGTTCCATAAGAAATTATGTTGATAGACTATGTGATTAGTTTTTCTCTTG
Organism: Prosopis cineraria; assembly: GCF_029017545.1. Lineage (NCBI taxonomy): Eukaryota > Viridiplantae > Streptophyta > Magnoliopsida > Fabales > Fabaceae > Prosopis > Prosopis cineraria. The sequence goes on along the minus strand of NW_026555345.1, from coordinate 17,807,220 downwards.
TATGAAATGATGCTCACGATTCATGATCCTTTAAGCATGTGCATTTATGCTTGAAAATGTGGATTTGATGTTCTAGAAAATGACTTATGATGTGAAATTTTAATGTAATTAGCCACTTACATTTAAATTAATTGACATGTATTAGTATAAGTTAGTTAAACCTTAGTTACTGAGTAGTTATACTCAGCTTTTTATCTTCAATATTATAAGGAATAGCTCAATAAGACTAGACAGAGGAAAAAACCAGAGGCTTAGGACTACGATCCTATTTAGTAGGCCTCTTTATTTTTGAGTCATTATGTGTATGTGACAATTGAAATTGTCAACTAGGAATAGTCCATTTTGGTTCTCACTTACATTATTTGTTTTGTGGGTTGTAAGTATATTTTGGTCCCTAGGGAATGAGTTTATAAAATGTGATATCTGTGATAGGGCCAAATACTAATGCAAGTAAGAATTAGGCATGTTATGTGATGTTTATGATATATTTGATGACATAGATGATTGAACTCCCCCTTCTATGTTTTTGAATTAAGGGGTTGAGCATTGAAATTATGAATTATAAATGTTTGATATGATGAGGTGCATTGCACAGGTTAGTTTTGGTGTATTGCATGTGGTCTAAGTGGTGTCAATGACTATTTGCTTTTGGTGAATGAGTTGGATATTTAGGTATATGAAAAAGGTTAAAAAAGTAAAAGTTTTGAAAAGAGTGTTCAAATTTTGAATGTGTAATAATTTGATTATGAAACTAAAGCCATTAGCTAGAGCTCAGAAGGAGCTTCTTGTAGACACCTAGTTCACGTCAATTAGACATCGGACGGAGGAATAGGGTGCGTCAGAAGTTGCCCTAAAAGCTATCAAGTTAACTGTAGAAGTTTACTATCATGAAACGTGTAATACATCGTGGCACATGGTGCAATGAGCCATGACGCATGGCACAGAGGCGAACATGCCACAACACATGTTGAACCAATCGCGACGCATACCCTAATTTCTATAGAATCACTTTGTTTTCTATTTCTTTTGTGAATACACTAATATTTGAAATGATCCCATGTTTCTGCATAATTGTGAACTTTGATTTGTTTCTTTAAAGATAATTGGGAATGGTTTTAGTTTCAAAAATTTAGGATCCTAACTGTACTTTTTATTTACAAACTTGGTAAACTTATTTTTACCTTAATCCAATCTCTTAATTAATTTAGATTTAGAGTTAATCATAATTAGAGAAGGAAGATATTATAGGTAGTGGTTGCATAAACGGTGGAGATGGTGGCAGCGACAGTATGGCAGGTGAAAGGGTGGTTAAAGTTAGTGTTAATGAAGGTACTAATGATAGTGGGGAAAGTGAATGATGTGATGAATGGGAGGGTGAGGGTGGTACTATCTGGTCTAGAGTAGGTGGCAGTAGGAGACCCCATATAGTCTTAAAGTAGATGCGAGTGTCCACTATCACTCGAGCCGGTTCATAATTTAGCACTATGATTGCTATCCAATCGATCTCCATGACAAACCTCTTTGTTGGCATCTCGACACATTATGAAAATAATCAAATGAGAATTTAAATTCTCAGTAAGATCTTTACTTAAGAACTAATAATGGTTTAATTGCCTTGAACGTAGAAAACTTTTTTTAAATAATCAAAGCATATCATGAATGATTAATTATATTTGCCAACAGCACTAAAACAATTATCAAACAATTGAAAATAAACAATTCCAAACCAATCATATTTTATCATAAGAAACTGTACTAAGGTGTCTTGTAGAGTGGATCCATAAAATAATTTATTTTACCTGTATCTTCTTCCTAATTAAGAATTCTATTAGATTTGTCCCGGATCTTCTTCCACAAAAGGAATTCCCTTAGGAATATATATATGTACCTATAGTAAATTTTAATCTAATAGTCATAATACTAAAAGAAACATAAGCACAGTAATTAAACAATTATCATTAAACTAAAGATTAACAATAATGAACACACACACACACACACACTCTCTCTCTCTCTCTCTCTCTCATCAAATAATTACAAGAAGAAATAAATATTAATTGAGTAACTAAGATAAATTCAAGGAGTCAATGCATGATTTAAACAACTATTGCTACTATTAAAAAATACTAATTATTTATCTAAGAAAGTAATTGATATAAATAAATTTAAGCAGTTCATGCATGATATATAGAATAGTAAATAAAAAATTATTACTAATAATGTAGCAATTATAGAAATAACTAAATATGACTTATTATACTAAATGAGAAAATAAATAATTATTACTTAAAACTAAAACTATAGGTACAAGTAACAAATGAATAACTATATGGTAAATAAATAATTATGTTTCATAAAAAAATACAAACTAACTAAATATATATATATATATATAAATATGTATATTTTAGGAAGCATAGACTATAACTAGAACCCTTAGCATGTGAGTGGGATCACTATATGTAATTTTCTCCCCCCCTTTTTTTTTATTTCCTTTATTTTTCTTGTACAAGTCTCTCTCTTTCTCTCACACACATTATAATAAGCATAATTTACAGTTAGAACCCCTATTATGTGAGTGGGTGCTAATATATATTTTTGCCCCTATCCTTCACCTTTACTCATTCAGCACGCAAAAAGAAAAAATGAATAGTATATTTTATTTTAGCTTAAAGGTGTGTGTGGTTGCATGACTAAAATACAAATAAGAGCACTATGATAATCAACAACAAATAGCTAAGAGAATTTTGATAGAGATTGAACAAAGATATTAACTAAAAAAATAGAAAAATTATTAAAAGACAAGGAAAAAGTTTAAGGAAAGATCTTACTAAAAAATGGCTAAAGTTTAAAATCACAAATAATAGTAATTTATAGAAGGAACTATGATAAATAGATTTACTACATTGGCATATGCAACCAAATTATTTTTCATATACAACCAAATTATTTTTTAAACTTAAACATAGGAATTAAGTACTTAATATTTTGCGAAATATAAGGGAACATATGAATTTTCCAAAAATTTCAAGAGGAATCCTAGCTTATATATATATATATATATATTCTATCTCAGAGGTGTTACACATTATCATAAATTTACATTGGTTATTATGACTTTTTAATCTCACCTTGTGGTTAATATTTTTTAGGAGAAGAACTAGGGCCCCATTTAATGCATAAGAATCCTAATCTTGAAAATGGATTCCACATTTGAGCATGTTTGGAAGCCTAGAGTCAAGATTCTCAAGGAATCCAAATCCAAGAAAAAGACTAGATTGGATTCTATGATGACAGCTATGGAATTGGCTTGATTCTTTAGAATTAGTTTCTTAAGTCACCTCTACCCTTGACTATGTGGAACTAATCATAGAGCAATTTGCTTATGCTGGCAAGCTTTGAGACCACGATGCTGGTGTGGACAAAAGAGAGGATCAGCTGAGGTGATCACCATCGATGACCATCGAAGAAGTGTATGCATTTCTCAATGGTGATAGAAGCATACGAGAATAAGGTACCAGAGGTGGAGGTCTACTTGGATGATTCGATGGCACTGCTGTTCTCTTTCGTAATGATAGGGTTGCCGAAGGTCGTGATTTTGACGTATAAGAGCTTAACGATGAGCGTGGCACAAGTCAAAGGCAAGAGTTCGAACTAGCACCTGAAACTAGAGGACTTGTTTCAATGAAGGAGGAGATGAATAGGTTTTTTCGTTTGTATGGATTTTTGTTAGTCTTTATTTTTTTTCAATATTAATTAGTTAATATAGTTCATATGTGATTTGGATAATATCCATTTGGTGCTGTATGGTACTTTCTTTGAAAATCATGCTATGTAGCAAGATAGGTTTTTTATATAAAAAATGATAGGTTGTTCTTTAAAAAAATTGGCAAGGGTATTTAGGTATTTTTGTATTATATATATCAAATAAAAATTATACCAAGATGCTATCATCATACTAAATATACTTTTAAAACCTAATTCAATTCTGATTCTGATTCTGATTCTAATTTCAATTTCAATTCTATCAAAAACTCTTCCACTATACCAAACAGGGCCTAAGTGTATAGTATGTAAAGAAGCCCTGAAGGCTTATTAGTGTGGAATCCTCTCTTTAAGTTTGAATTTAAGATTTTTAATAACACATTATTGCTAATGTTAGGACTTTTTTATTTGTTAAGCATATGAATTTATGCTTGTGATCATGCCTCTTTAAATAGTTTCTACATGGTATGTGTTTTGTAGATGACTGTAAATTATGAATTACTAAGATATATTTTACTGAGGCATTGATAATATTTGATAATGTTGGATGGTTTAAAATAGTATAATGGTTGGGTCATGTACTTTGGTTTGTTTATTGGATTTGACCAATTAGTCTGTTTGTGTATGTTGGCTTTGGTTTGTATTTATAGGGAGCATAAGGGTGGGAAAATGATATTTTGGTCTAATTGGTGTACGAGAGTGTACTTTTATAAAGGGATTGTGTTGTGTATACCAAAGCCAAATGTTAAAGGAGTTTGTATTGATTATATATTTATTTGATAAAAAAATTTACAATATCATATCAAATTTAAATTTATCTCATAAATTTAAATTGTATAACTAATATGATATACTCTCTTATCATGTTAGTTATTAAATTTAATCTATTATATAAAATTAAATTAAAACTAACACAATATAATATAATATAATATAATATAATATAATATAAATATCAAATATACATATTATATTATATATATGTATACACAAAAATACACATATATGTATATATATCAATATATATATATAATATTATATTTTTAATTTTATATTTCATATAAATATATACATAAATATTTATCAAATAAATATTCAAATATATATATATATATATAATAATTTGTTCGCCCTATATTACATTCATTGAATTTAAACATATTCCATATTTAATGAATTTAGACATTATAGCTTGAGTTAGGCTATTCTTGTGTGCAACTTTTTAGGCCCATATAAAGTTGGTAATAGGCTAATTACACTATTAGCCTACAAGTCACAAGTGGCCTTTAACAAGACATTGTAACTACCCAATTTATATAGGAATCGATGATTTGATGTAACCTATCATATAACCGTATCACATGCCTTTTGTCACACGATATTTTGGTTAAGTGTGAGATATGGAATAATCATTCTCCTTTACTTGATCATTACTTCCTCAATCTCTGAGTGAATTGACATAACAATTAAAAAAAACTTTCCACTGTAGTATGCCCAATCTTTTCTTAGTTTTACTCATCGAGGGGCCTATTAATATCTCTTAATCAACATGAGGGACAAATTCTATCTTGACTACTCATATTCCTTTACATGAATATCCCTAAACTCAATTATAGCCTTTATGATCACCGGTCAAAGGTGACTTTTGACTAGGTCAAAGTTTAGTGGTCATCATGTAGGAATCCATGATGATCTTAGGTCAAAAAGCTTAGTGATATGGTTACATAATAGATAAGTTCATGGCTTGTACTATACAGCTTTCTTATAGCGGGTTGGTCCAGCACCCTGTACTCTTTCAAGTGCCTACGGCTTTGATTTATATCTTTATAATTAATTAAAGTCATGCTAGTCTTGTTTCATCTATGATCTCTTAAAGATGACTGATCAGGAATATTTAGGACAATTACTATAGCTTGTCCAAGGATATAATTATCATAGTAAACATGTAATTAATATGATAACAAAAAAGAAGTTTATTAAATAACAATGTTTATTGTATAATGATTGGCCCTAGGGCACAATTTCCAACATCCTCCCACTTGCATTAGGTATAATTATTAACTTGTCTAATTTCCATTGTCCTGACATGATGCTCATGCTTCACTTGTGCAAAAGGCTTTGTATGAGGATCAGCAACATTGTCATCTTTTATTACTTTGCATATTTTTATATCACCTCTATCATTGATCTCTTTAATAAGATGAAAATGCCTAAGTATAGGCTTGGTCTTTTAGTGTGACCTTGGCTCCTTACTTTATGCAATTGCACTGCTATTGTCATAAAACAAGTTTATTAGATTTGAGATGCTAGGCACCACTCCTAGTTCATCAATAAACTTTCTGATCCAAATGGCTTCCTTAATTGCATTTGATGCTGCTATATACTCAAATTTTGTTGTAGAATCAGCTGTTGTGCTCTGCTTGAAGCTCTTCCAGCTCACAGCCCTACCATTTAAGGTGAACACATATCTTGATTATGATTTAAGGTCATCTTGGTTAGTTTGGAAGCTTACATTTATGTAACCCAGTACAACTAGCTCGTTATCCAATCTACCATATACCAAGAATAAATTTATAGTCCTTTTTAAGTACTTTAGGATATTCTTGATAATGGTCCAATAATCCTCTCCAGGATCTGCTGGTCATACTTAAGGCAAATGAAACATTCGGTTGAGTACATAGTATGACATACATGATAGATCTAATTATCAAGGCATATAAAACTTTACTCATGCAATTTTGCTGATTTCATGTACTAGGACACTAGTATTTGCTAAGATGAGTGCCATGAGACATAGGGACGAAACCCTTCTTTTAATCCTGCATGCTAAACCTATGCAGTATTTTGTCTATGTATGTGCTCTAACTTAGGCCTATAAGCCTTTTGGATCTATCTCAATAGATCTTAATCCCTAAGATATAAGTGACTTCACCTAAGTCCTTTATAGAGAGATTTTCCTAACCAAGATTTGACATTCTACAAGGTAGGAATGTCATTCCTAATGACATCTACATATAGCACTAGAAATATTATTATGCTACCATTAACCCTTTTGTAAATATAATGTTCATCAATATTTTGAATGAATCCAAACTCTTTGATTACTTCATCAAAATGTTGATTCTAGTTCTAAAATGCTTGCTTCAATCCATAAATGGATCTTTGAAATTTACACACCTTACCATAGTCCTCTAGATGCATAAAGCCTTTAGGTTCTATCATGTACACTTCTTCAAGTAGACGTCCATTAAGGAATGCTGTTTTAACATCCATCTACTATATTTTATAGTCATAATATGCCATAACAAGGATTTTGATTGATTGAGCGATTGCAATTGGGGAAAATGTTTCATCATAGTCTACACCATGAGTTTAGATGAATTCTTTTGCAACCAATTGTGCCTTGAAGACATTTACTTTGCTATCCATGTTAGTTTTCTCCTTAAAAACCCACTTGCACTCGATGATTTTTATACCTTTAGGTGGATCGACTAATGTAAAGTCCCCGAGTCTAAACTATAAAGTCCCGTCTCAACCCGTGCTTTACCATTTCACATCACACAATCAATAAATCAAAAATTAGAGTAATAGCCCTTTATTTATTTTTAAAATCATGGGATCCTAACTTCTTAAAACATATACTCAAATAAGAGGGCTAATAAAAGCATAAAACACATTCAAAAGACTCAAAATATCACAATTTCTTAACCCTAAAAAAGGGCCGTGCGCCGCGACGTGTAACATGTGTGCTGTAGCATGTGGCACAGAACTACATGCTTTGTTCTTGATTGCATCATGCACCACGGCGCATCTATTTGAATTTCCATTATCATTTTGGTAGCAAAAATGACTAACTTCTGGTATGTGCCATTTTCACACCCGACGTGCAATAGGAGTGATTCAAGCGCCCACACAAAGCTTACGATGTATACTAGCTAATAGAATAAGTTTGGACTCGATCTAATGATTCAATCTAAAATTGGTCACCCAAGTGTAAAAAGTCACTTTTTCTTTCAAAAACATACACCATAAGTGCTCAATTCTCATTCCTTATCCTATTAGACCACTTCGAGCCTTGAACTAAGTTCAAAAGAACCACATACACCTGATTAACATCACAATACACATACATCACATCAGTAGCCCACTTTAGCCTCTCAAAGCCACATTACACACTTGTGGTCTTATGTGAGGAAAACACATATATAACACACAATCACGTATACAATTAGACTTGTTCCACTTTCAACTCTCTGACTCTTACATACGGGGCTCTAGCTCACTATATGGTCAGGAATCATAAATGTACTTGACTCTTTCAAATAGGGCTTTGTCTTACCATTTGTGTTAAGTTCGTACCATTTGTGTCAAGTTTTCATCTCACAACACAACACACATTCAATTTACATAATCAATCACAATCAACACATATATATACTAGTGGAATAAGTTATAACATTATACACTTGCTTGTCTCGCATTTAGGCCTACCCACATACCCTCTACTAGGCACTCTTAGCACAATGCAATATCATATATATATATATATATACATGCAAGATTCACATCATAATTTACTCTCTCAAGTTTACATACATTTATGCATCCTAATTGGCAACTCAAACTCTATTAACACATTATACATTCATTTTTACTTAAAGGTAGTCATACCACTACCAATCAAGGTTACTCTTTCCTCGCTTCCTTTCTTAGCCTTCTCAAGCGCTCTTCACCTGTGCTCAAAAGTAACGAAGTGAGACATATGTCCTAATAACTTAAAGGTAACCCTAATTACCGGTTAGTAAGCAAAATCATAAATAAGTGATAAAGTATCATGTGCAATGATAAAAGCAATAACATATGTATATAGAGAAATTCATTCTCATCAATCTCATTATGCTCATGCAATGCATTCCTGGTTTCCCCTAATAGAGTAAACTTTACACCCAGACCAAGCCATCTAGTCACAAAGAACAGGGCCTACCATACCACTACTCAAACCAAGTCATTTTTGTATGGGTGGTCTCCTAGGTTTGTCATAGTAGAGTCAAGCTCTATACTCTGGATCATCAGGACTTCCTAGCCTTATACAGATATCCTAGATCCGTCGTGGTAAAGTTAAGCTCTATACTCTGAATTATCAGGATTACTTCTCCTAGGTTTATCCTAACGGAGTCAAACTCTATGCTTTAGATTATGAAGACTTCCTGGACCTCTTCATGGTAAGGCTACATTTTCCCTTACCATAATCCAAGATATATCTCACAGATGCGATGCATGTTAGTGCACGTGTCACTTCTCAAATTCATTTCAATCAATACTCACACATCCACATGCATATACTTTCATAATGTTGCTACTCTATTAGTTCACAATACAATGCACACAGTTATATCAAAATACTTGCAACATTTTACAAACAAACAAGTAACTTCACACTAAGCTAGTTACCTTTAACCCTTACTACTAAGGGTTACCAATCACACTAAGCTCCCAGGGGTGTAGATTCTCACGAGTAACTTCACAAGTACTCAATCTACATAACATAGTATTTTTCAGTCAATTTCTAACACATTTAATAGCCATTGATTTGGCTAAACTGAATCCTTTAATACATAAAATAGTTCAATTAAACTCTTTTTAATTCACTTATCCATTATTTATGGTCACTAGCCCCATAGGCTACTCAAACAACCATAACAACCTCTCAATCTATTCATTCACCTAAAATCTCACATTAACCTAGCTTTTAGGTTATTTTGAGACTAAATTCTCAAAGTACAAAACCTTAGTTTTGTATTCGATATCCTGTTTCTAACACTTCTCTTAGATTACAACACCTTAAAATCTTATGATTTGATTTCTCAACTGATGAAATTAAATGAAAAAAAGTAGAATTAAATTTTAGGATTGCGCAATACTTACCTAGTAAGTTATCAATCGAAGTAGACTCTTGAGCTTAGATAATGGTTGCTTAACAGAGCTAAACGTCTCTACCCCTCCAGATGAGTATTTCATACTTTCACTTCTAATTTCATGAGTTGTTCATGTTAGCTTTAAGTGATTTTTAGATAGTGTGCCATGGCCCATGCAGCTTCCGTCGTAGCGCATGGCACAGTAAGAAAATTCTCACTTATGCTCGTGTATTCTGTCTCGAATTGTCTCTCTACCCTTCAATCCTATCAATACAATACCCAAACAACACAAAACATTAAATTAACATCCAAATCATAATCAATCCCCTAATTACTAATTTGTTTCTAATTAGCAACTAGTTTCTAGGATTAAAATTTAGGATGTTACAACTAAGGTCTGCACCTTATTATCATATATGAATTGCATTTCAGACTTTATGGCATTTAACTATTTGTTGGAATTTGGCCCCATTATAGCTTCTTGATTGGTGGTTGGCTTATTGTATTCAATGAGTAACACATCGCAATACTCATTGATTAGAAATCCATATCTTTGAGGTTGATGCCATGTGTCCTATTAGACCTTTATGGCCTTGTATTACTTGAGTAGACTCAATTACTTTTTGTGAGTCTTCTTAGTTTTTCATTTATGACTTTATACTATTTTTTAGTTCTTGAATTTCTTCAAGATGTATCTTACTTCCACTGGTCCTCTTAAAGATCAATTGTCTTTCTAGAAAGACACCATTTTAAATTACAAATACTTTGTTATTGGTGTGATTATAGATATAGTATCCCTTTGTTTCTTTAGGATACCCCACAAAAAGGCACTTTGTGGATTTGGGTGCTAACTTGTCTGAGGCTTGTTTCTTAACATATACCTCACATCCCTAAATCTTGAGAAAAGACAAACTAGGTTTCTTCCTAGTCTATATCTCATATGGTATCTTTTTAATGGCCTTAGATGGAATACATTTAGTGTGAACATAATTTTTTCTAGTGCATTGCCCCAAAAGGATAGTGAAAGATCTACTTGATTCATCATGGATCAAAACATATCTAATAGTGTCTGATTTCTCTACTCATAAATGCCATTCCATTACAGTGTTCCTGGAAGAGTTAATTATGAGACTATCCCACAATTCCTAAGATGATCAATAAATTCTTGGCTTAAATATTCACCTTCTCGATCAGATTGAAGATTTTTAATAGTCTTGCCAAGTTGGTTTTGTACTTCATTTTGGAATATTTTGAATATTTTAAAAGATTTAGATTTGTGTTTCATTAGGTAGATATATTCATATCTACTAAAGTCATCAAAAAAAGTAATGAAGTATAGATAACCCCCTCTAGCAACTATACTCATTGGTCTACATAAATCTATATGTGAGTCCTAGTAAGTCATTAGCCCTCTTGTTATGCCCAATAAAAGGTGCTTTCATCATCTTTCTTAATAAACAAGATTCACAAGTGTTATAATATTCAAAATCAAATGGGTTGAGAAGTCCATCTTGATAGAGCTTAGAAATGCATTTCTCATTTATATGACTGAGATGATAATGCCATAGGTAGGTTTGATTCAAATTATTTGACTTGATCTTTTTGGTAGTTACATTATAGATGTTTTCATTACTAAGATGTTCTAGATTTAAAAGATAATGATCAAAGTGCAAATCACTATTAGCATAAAATGTCATTTTGATAAATAGAACATTTAATATTCTTAGTAATGGAAGTATAACCTTCCTTATCTAAATAAGAAAGAAAAATAATATTACTACTCAAACCAGGAATATAATAGCAATTGTTCAAAACTAACAAAAGCCTACTAGGCAAAACTAATTCATAAGTGCCTATGGCTAAAGCAACAACTCTTGCTCTATTTCCAACTCATAGGTCCACTTTAGCCTTTATGAACTTTGTAGTACTTTGAGACCCTGCACATTTATACAAATATGAGAAACATATACATTATCAAATGCCCATGCAAAAGAAATTTATGTAGTATCAAAGTTTAAAATCTATAATATAAATACTTGAAGGAGTAGCCCTGCTATCCTTATTCATTTTCAGATCTTCCAAGTAGAGCTTGCAATTCCTCATCTAATGACTAGGTTCATTGCAAAAGAAATAAACTCCTTCCTTTAGAGGCTTTGCCTTCTTGGTTGGAGGCTTGGTTTTAGGCTTGTTTGACTCTTTGGTCTTACCATTTGAACCTTTACCCTTTCCTTTACCCTTGCCTTTACCTTTATTTTTCATACCCTTTCCTTTTTGAATCATCAAAATAGTGCTAGGCTTTTTCTTACTATTTTGCTTAGCAATTTTAAGCATCCCATGTAGTTTAGAAATAAATTTCTCCATGTCATTCATGTTATAGTTCATAACAAACTGGTCATAACTTTTCGAGAATGAGTTCAAGATTAAATCTGTAGCTAACTCCTAGCTTCGAGGAAATTTGAACCTCTTAAGGTGATCAATATAGCTCTGTATTTTTAATATATGAATGCTAATTGATGCACCCTCAGCCATCTTGAAGGAATGTAAGGCCATTATGGTCTCATATCTCTTTTGCCTTTCCTGTTGTTAGAACATTTCCTTGAGATGCGAAACTATCTCATAAGCCTCAATGTGTTCCAAATCTTTTTGAAGTTCTAGAACCATGGTAGCTAGTATTAGGCATCTTGCATCCACCGAGTTGTTGGTATGCTTCATGTAAGCATCCCTTTAAGCTCTTAGAGCATTGTTTGCAGGCTTCTCAGGAATGAGTTCATCTAGGACATATGCCCTTCTCTCCTGCTTGAGAACAATTCTTAAGTTCTTGAACCAATTAAGAAAGTTCATCCCATTGAGTTTTTCCTTCTCAAGGACTAATCGCAATGATAGTGTAGTAGTGTTACTAGTTGACATGATTCTAGAATAAAATACATGAAGTTAATTTTATATCTCCCACAAAAAGTAACAACCCTCACAATTGATTAGTAGGCTAAGACCTACTTAAATTTAAGTCCACTTTGGCAAGGCACTTAAAATTAAGTTATTTAAGTAAGTAACTCATTTACCAATTACATCACATGTAACTCTTAGATCTTTATGAGATTCAATCATCATATGATCCGTCATGTTCAATCCTATCTAATGCCTTGAGATCCGAAAACATTTTGATAACCTCAATTAAGTCAAACAATAATGAATCTATATGAGTAGCAACATTACTCACGCTCGTCTCACCAAGATAACCCAAATGTATCTACTTTAGTGGAACCTACATTTAAGTGACATAGATTTTGACAAGTATTCATTAATTGATGACATTATGACTTAAGATTTTGATTAGAGGGTTTAATCTATTAATTTAGAAATTGCGTAAAATAAAATGCAATTGTATCTCATACAAAATTATGCATATTATGATCTAACCAAAAGCATAATTAAAATGTGATACAATATGGCTCACCTAACTTATATCATTCCCTAGCCAATGAGAGGACCTCTTTAAGAAAATAAATTATATCAAGAAACCTTGTTTATACATATGAGGGGATTGAGATGAGAAGAGAATGTACATTTAGAGTTTATAGATATGCTATAATAAATTATATTCAGGAGCTGATAATATAGATATGCTCCCTCTATTGGTATCCACATAAATAGATCTCCACTTGAATAGCGTGCTAGTGCTTGAAACGTTTGTTCATTTTTCAAATGTCGAACTCTTTTTTCTTTAGGATGTCTTCGTAGCTCTTACTGTAATTTGTCGTTAGGACTTTTTAAACTCTCAAAAACCTATGAAGCATTAGAGCCGGTAATTCGGGCTAAGCCCGACGGGCTAGCCCGAATTGGCCCGAAAAATTTTAGGGTCGGGCTTTAAAAAAAGAATGGTTTTTTATGTTTGGGCCTATTCGAGCCGGCCCGAATAGGCCTGAATACCCGAATAAAAAAATTATATTTTTAAAAAATATATAAAATATAATAAATATTAATTAATTCTTTAAATTTTAGATCATTTTATACTAAAATACCATATATTTGAGTCCTAGACATCGTTTAAGTATTAAAAAATATATTTTATATTTTTTATAAAATAAAATAATTAATTTTAAAGTAAAAAAATAATTAAAAATAATTTTAAAAATTAAATTTAGGTATTCGGGCCGCCCGAAGCCGGAAAGAATTCGGGCCGGGCTTAACTATTCGGGCTTTTCAAGGACACGGGCCTGTTCGGGTTCGGGCCTATTCGGGCCAAGCCCGCATAGGCCCGGTCCGCCCGAATTCTTAGCTCTATGAAGCATGTCCCTTTCTCTATGTTATATATAGATTTAGGTTTTGCTTTCTTTTTATTGAGCCAACAAAAAATAGATTAAATTTATTTGATAAATAAAATTTATAATATCATATCTAATTCAAATTTATCTCATACGTTCAAATCTATCAAATAAAATTAAATTTAAAACTAACATAACATAATATAATATATTAGATATACATATGATATTATATAAATATGTGTACACGAACATGCACATATATGTATATATATATAATATACATACATACATACATACATACATACATACATACATACATACATATATATATATATATATATATATTACTATATTTTGAACTTTATATATCATATGCATATACACACACGCATGCATGAATATACATACATGCATATATATATATATATATATACACATATAATATTATATTTTGAATTTCATATTTCATATAAATATATACATAAATATTCAAATATATATATATATATATATATAAAATTTGTTCATCCTATATTACGTTCATTGAATCTAGACATATTTCATATTTAATGAACTTGGACATTATAGCTCGAGTTGGGCTATTCTTGTGTGCAACTTTATAGGCCAGTATAAAGTTGGTAGTAGGCTAATTACACTATTAGCCCACAAGTTACAAGTGGCCTCTAAGAAGATATTGCAACTACCCAATTCATATGGGAATTGATGATCCGATACAACTTATCATGTAACCGCATCACATGCCTTTTTGTCACGTGATATTTTAATCAAGTATGAGACATGAAATTATCATTTTCCTTTACTTGACCATTACTTTCTCGATCTTAGAGTGAACTGATATAATAATGAAAAAAACTTTCCACTATAGTATGGCTATACATTTTCTCAATCTTACTTATCGAGGGGCCTATTAATATCTCTCAATTAACATGAGGGACAAATTCTATCTTGACCATTCATATTCCTCTACATGAATATTACTAAACTCAATCATAGCCTTTATAATCACCAAGTTAAAGGTGACTTTTGACTAGGTCAAGTTTAGTAGTCATCATGTAGGAATCCATAATGATCTCAAGTCAAAGGGCTTAGTAATATGGTTACATACGAGATAAGCTTGTGACTTATAACATGCAGCTTTCTTATAACGGGTCAGTCCAGTATGGATTGTACTATAAAACCATGTTTTATCTTTTTAAACCATGGTAATGTTTTCAAATTAAAGAATTGTCTTAAAAAAAGAGATTACTTAACTTCTATTTGCATTGGTAAGCATTTTAGTATTCTGGTTGCATTAATCTGTTTGTAAATTTTTTTGAGTGTGTTACAAACATAGCTGCTATCTTCATCTTCACTTTGCCTTGCCAATTGCCACTACTTTGCCTTACTACTACTTTATCTTCACTTCACCACCACTTTGCCTTGCATTTCTGACAACTCCTCTCTCCACCATCGATGTTGTGTTACCATCTGTGGGCATCATTGCTTTACCTCAGGCTCTCAACCCCTTTCCTTAATGGCTCTAGTCTCCACTATCGACATAAGCCCTTTAACCATTAGTTCCTCAATAGCCTCCCTCCCTTAATGACCCTTCCCACCACTATCCCATGAGTCTCTGTCATTGTCAACATTAGCCATTGGGTATTTATTGCTCCCTCCCTCCCTCTTTTACTTTCTGGCCTCATTCTTAATTTAGGGTTTTTGTGTGCAAAACTATAAATGCTATTACATCTAAAAAATAAAGCTTGATGTAAAAAATATATAAGTTGTAACCAATGCCTGAAAGCCTATAAACATATACCCTAATTGACTCATGGTTCTGTTTTTATTGAAAGTCTGTAAATACCAAATTGACTTATGTTTTTGTTTTTGAGCCAATTGAATTGCAAATTTTTCTTTTGATTGGGAAGGAAAATGAGAAACACACAAATACCCTTGGAAACTATGCAAGTTGTGGAAGAAGACTATTATAGCACCTACTGACACTACTATCCAAGCTGAAGAAGCATTACTCGCCAAAAGAGAAAAGAGTTCAGCATCTGAAATATGGAATCATTTTGAAAATATTATAAATAAAAAGCGAGCATCGAGCTAAATGCAACTATTATGGAAAGGATTTTGCAAGCCATCCTTATAAAAACTAAGATTAAAACCCTTTAGTGACATTTTGATAGTTTCCCAAAGAATCTGAATAAAGTCAAGGCAAGACAGTCCTTGTTCACTACTCTTTCTAGTAAATCATTGATTCATCACCTGTACAATACAGAGTAATGCAAAAAAGTAGTTGCTCAATTCATCATCTTGGATAAGATCCATTTCTAAAACATGCCCCTCACATATCACTATTGTTAGGTTATGCTACAAGATATATCTAGAAGAAAAAAACATTTTAAAAGGTATTTTAAGAAACCTAAAGTTCATGCATCACTCACCACATCTTGTTAGACTTCAATACAAAATTCCAACTACATGTTTGATTGCCCATTGGATTAATGAGGAATGGACACTGTAGAAAAGAATTTTAAATTTAAGTTCATGTATCACTCACCATATCTTGTTAGACTTCAATACAAAATCCCAATTGTATGTTTGATTACCCATTGGATTGATGAGGAATGGACACTGTAGAAAAGAATTTTGAATTTTTGTGTGGTTGAAAACCATAAAGGGGATACTATTGGCAATGAAATTGATGGATTCTTATTCTATTAGGGTATTGAGGAAGTCTTTGTAATTACAATTGATAATGCTTCTTCTAATGAGTTTTCTATTGAATTTTTTTTAAAAAAATGTTTAAAGGATTTGGGTAGTCTAGTATGTGATGGAGAATTTATAACATTCTCAATTTTTAACTTTGAAATTATAAGTGTTTAAAGGGGTAACTAGGTAAAAAAAATTAGTGATTTATGAATTAATGATATTTTTAGGATACCAATAAGGTTTTTGGACCTTTAGACAGTTTTAGAAATAAGCTAGGATGGTATACGTGTCAACCAAGCTCGAGAGGTTGGTTAAAATGGGCATATGACTTTGTTGTGCCATGTGCCACAATACACACACCTTATACCGTGACTTATGACTATTTTTTGAAATAGATCAAATGTGAGTTATGTCTGATTTCAAAAAAAGGGAAAGAAGAGGAATGTGAGGAATGATAAAGGAGGTAATGAAGGATTCTAAGGCTTTATTTTGGGAGATATTTAAAAGCATTTTGAGTGAGATTCATCCTTAAGCAAGCTTCCTATATCTCCCTCCCCCATTATGCAAAATTTCTATGGATTTAGGTATTTGTAGGGATTAATCTTCATTTCTTAGGTTATAACCAAACCTATTGCCTTGGTTAAGGTCTTGGGGAGTTAAATCAAGCATCTAAACCTAGGTTTATAGATTTTGTAGTGATTTAGAATTTTTAGTTAGGGTTTGGATTAATCCTATATGGATTTTGGGAGTTTGTGAGCAATATGAGTAAAGAATTGACATTATTTAAGTGTTTATGTGCTAAATAAAATTAATGGAGTGTGTTGGGAGTGTTGATGGTGCTAAAATGGGAATTGGAGTATGGTGGGTACCCGAAATTTAGGGATTAAGATGTTTAGTTAGAGTGATAATTTTTTTAGAATTTTCCATAATGTTTTGTTTATGCTTTTAAGGGCTGTAATTAATTTCTATGCTTCTGCCACCTTGTTTGACTTGTTTTAAACCATGATTTGAACTCAAATGTCTTTTCAAAAAGGGTTTCTTAGGATCCCAATCTTCTAAATTAAGTTTTCTAAACTCTTATATTGTGATAACCTTATATAAGAATTTAATTAATCCTGATTATCATAATGGTATTGTTGGAGTGATGTTTTTGTAACGTCTAGGTGGACATTACAATTGTAGATGCAATGTGCTACTCATATGTTAAATTTGGTTGTTTTTGAAGGCATTAAAGATATTAATCAATCTATTGAACTCA
This sequence comes from Prosopis cineraria, assembly GCF_029017545.1. Lineage (NCBI taxonomy): Eukaryota > Viridiplantae > Streptophyta > Magnoliopsida > Fabales > Fabaceae > Prosopis > Prosopis cineraria. The sequence continues at coordinate 17,789,299 of NW_026555345.1, read as the reverse complement.
TTTAGCATGCAATCAAGTTTGTTAGATCTTCTTTAGGAAGGCTACACAAATTCAAGGAGCTTGTTGAAAAATTTTAGAATAGATTTGAAAAGTCTACTTAGCATGGATTGTCCTACTAAGTAATTTAAATAATTGTTATAGTATGATTGTTTGCTTATAATATGTAATTTTTCCTTACCTTTAAGTCTTTTGTTCATCTTAATATGTGAAATTCAACATACTTCATGTTGTAGAGTGCTCTTAAGTTCATTAAGATCTTTGATAGGATGGAGTATGAATTTTAATTAGACTAATCAAGGGTAATTTAATTAAATTAATATGGTATGTGGTTAGAGAGGTCTAATGAGTGTCTTTGGTTGTGGTTTTAGCCATAGATTTAAATCTAAAGTGAAATTGCATTACTTGGACCTTAAAAAGGGAGAAAAATAAAGAAGAATGTCTTAGCAACGTACTGAGCTAGAAAAATGAAAGTAGTCTTTTTGTGCCATATGTTATGACACATGTGACATGTACTACAGCACATGGCTTGAAATTATGATAAATCAAAGCATTTTAATGTTTAAAACCAAAAGAAGAAAAGAGGAGAAAACAAAGAGAACATGAGGAGTTGTGTTAAGGCTTGAAGAATTGAAGCTTAGGGAGCATTTTAGGACTTCTAAATGTCAAAGGTAAATTCCTTAAGCTCCTCTCTTCCTTTCCCTTCCTCATCATTTGAGAATTTTTAAGCTAGGGTTTGTGTTTGGAAAGTGATTTTTTGTTTATATAGGTTATAAGTTTGAACAAATTAACTTAAATGGAGTTAATGGAAGTTAAGCCTAATATAAACATTAGGTTTGTATTTAAACCTAATGTTTGTGAGTTTACATGTTTTGTTGGTGGAATGGAATTTATGAGTGAAAATGCCATTTAATGAAGTTGTTGGAGTTGGTTGGGAAGCGATTAATGATGACTTGAGAGTTTAATGAAGCTTTAGGGAACTAAAGTGAGTTAATGAGTTCAATAAGTAAGCTTAAAATGTGAGAGACTAAGTTTTAGTTATTTATAGTATTGAAATAGGAAGTTGTGTTAATGGTGATAATGATCAATTTATACATGATTAATTATAGATTAATCTTCCATGCATTAGTTTGAGCTTGAGAGCTCATATGGAAGCAAATTATTTGAGGTACACCTTTAACTATATAAAGGTTTGAGATGATTGGGGAAAAATCTTTTCAGTATACTTGTTTGTTAATTATGTCTTTAAAAATGAAATGATTGACATGATTGATGGAATTTCATTCTTATAATTATGCACCAGACATGTGAAGTATTGACTAACTTATTGGGCTATAAATGTAAAGTTTTGAATTTGAAAAGTTAATAAAGCCACAATTATGTGTTGAGATTTATAGGTAACTAGCTGATGAGTTAATGGCATTATTGTGTTAGTATGTGAATGTAATATGTGTAATGTAGAGAATATGTAATTGGTACATGAGCTTGAGAATAGAGGTAGAGTATGATAATTGAAAATGTTTATAATGCTTACCTATGATAGCTTGTTGCTTTAAAGCATGATAATTATGTGAGCATGAACTCATTGTATGATTATTTAGCAGGAGTTCGCCTAAGGAAAGAAGTAGATAAATCTATGTCGTATTATATGGCTACCTTTTGATATTCAAAGGCTAGCCTTATCCCATTATTTGTTGAGGGATTGCCTTGTTATTTGTCAAGAGACTTGAACCTAACTATCTTCACCTGTTTATTGAGAAGACTAGCTTATGGTTTATGATACCTTAAGGATTCAAGAATACGGGAAGCATGATTTGAGAGTGAGTATGGTGATCTTTAATTGGGTCACTCCTTACAATTGGTAAGCTTAGATAGTTCATTCTTATAGATGAAGCCCTATTAGACTTATAGCTTGTCAGACATAATGACTTGTGACATTATGCTTAGCTTAAGTTTTGACGATGACAAATATAGATGAGTTAATTATACTTATGCCTAATTGTTTTTCATATATATAGTAGTTAACTATGACTATAGAACAAGTGCTTTAAAATGTTTTTACTTATGTTGTTCTATATTACATGACATTTGAAAAAATGATTTGTGTGCATTAAAGTTAGTTTACACTATTATATTTTCCTTATCTTAAATTGATTTTATATCCAACAATGTTTATAGTATTATCCTTCATAACTTAGATATATGTATATTAATATTTAAACTAACCATTTTATTTATGATATATCATTTAAGATTGTCTAAAGTAAAGATGAGAATAAGCATGAAGAAGAAGAAAGTTGAAGTCATCATTTGCATGCTACACTCATGATTAAAGAACATAAATATAAAGAGAAGGATGATCCAAGAAGAGCTTAAGAAGAATGAAGACATTTACACAAACTTGGATGCATCTTGAAAGCTTTGGACTTGATAAGTATAATATCATTAGGCTAGAAGTCTTCATACTAAACTCATTGATTTAAATATAAGGTATTGGCTCAAGATATCTTAAATAAAAAACATGCATTTTATCTATTAAGAGAAAGAGTGAGATATAGTTTTTTATAACCATGGTTTTTATCTTTGATTATATATATCTCAAGAGCTTTTAAATGTTTTGATTACTAATTTCATAAAGTTAGCAAAATTATTATATTGACTTAAAATGGAGTTAAGTTGAAAAAGTCATGAATACTTGAAGTCTAAGCTTTGAAATGTGAATTATGGAGAAAAATAGTTTTGACCTTTGGTCATATTTCTTATCATATCTCTAACTACATAGATCATTTTAATATGTAACATATCTTATTAGAAAATAGACTCCAACGGCTTTTTAATGATAGTTTATTTATTCAAAATGGAATTCTCTTGAGAAAGATATGAACTTTAGAAGTGGAGTGTTAAGATATTAATTTTGCATAGTATTTAGTCTTAACCTTTGTTCACTCTTTTGATCATATCTCAAAATTTATGTTGAATTTAGGTGTAAACTATTTCAATAAAAACTAGACTTCAAGATTCCAACAATATATAATTTATTAATTTGGAGTTGTATTGAGTGAATTAGGACATTATGAAGTTATATGCAATGAACCTTCCAAATCATGCATTAAAGCAACTGAGACACTTGTGTGATTTAACCAGAAATAGTCTTAGAGTCTAAATCTAGCGTGAAATACCTAGTATGCATGAGTGAAATTTCACCTAAAAGCCTTGTTTCGCATTGAATAGCCTCTGTAGTTCAAATCACACGTGAAGCACCTTGTACACACGTGTGAAATGACCTCTAGAGCCTTGTTTTTTCATTCTATAGCATTTGTGGTCCAAAACACGTGTGAAGTACTTCCAAAACACGCGTGATTTGTCTTCTGGGCACTACTACATGCCATTTCTTGCATGATTTGTCAAGTCCCTAAGCAAGATATGTCACTTCTATAGATGAAAATCCAAAACACGTGGGAAGCACTTCCAAAACATGTGTGATATGTCACCTTTGCTTGAGAAACCTTTAAAACACGCATGAATCAGCCTTGGTTTCTCACAAGATTTTGCACTAATGGTTATAATCACTGTGCAACATCTCAAAACAGTCATATGATGCTTCAAACACTTATTTCACTCCATGGGCTATAAATTTAACATTCTAAACTCATCTTAAAAAGAGATTAATATCATAAATCATCAAGCTATGAAATTCATGATTATATTACTCTTGTTATATGAAAATCATTGTTTTTGAGCCAATATCATTTATATCTTTATTATTTGAGTCTTAGAGCTTCATTGTACTCATCATTACTCTTAGAGAGAGTTTTAATTGAGTAATTCACATGCTTAAAACCATTGTAAAGATGAGGGAGAGATTTTTCTTATAATTAAGAGAGGTTGTTCTCTTGGAAAAAGAAGCTCACTAGTAAAGTGAGTTGCTATAAAGGTTCATGAATGTCCAAACCAAACTTATGGATATACTGAGGTGGCAAGCACCCATTTTAAGCTTGTGTTATTATGAGGAAATCTTAAGTAGTTGCTTGGGGACTGGTTGTAGGCTCAAGAGGAAGAGCTAAACTGGGATAAATCATTGTTTGCAATCTCTCTTCCCTTATCTCTTTATATTTCCAATAACCTTAGTTTATGCTATGTTTTAGTGTCCAAAATATAATTTGATATATTTACATGCTCTTACTCAAACTTGTTGTCACACCTAAAAATGCGATGCGGATGGCGCATGAGAGCAGAGGTTCTAGCCTTTGGGGCAAAAATGAGTTAAATGGGAGTTGCCACCAAAATTTTGAGGAAAATGTTAGAAAACCAATTAAAGAAGGTAAGGATGGTCTGTGAAATCAGAAAATAAGTTCGGGAGTCATTGAGCGTGGGGAAGGTGTTAGACACCCCATAATACCTATTCATAAGAATGGTTACCTGAAGTTTGTTGTACTAAATTAATATGGTTTTAAAGTTATTTTAATTATCCCTTTCTTATTCATGTGTTTGATATAAAAATGATAATAATTAAGTGAGAAATATTTATTTATTTACAAGGGAGCACTTGACTCAGAATCAAACTCTAAGGCCTACATACCCTGTAATAGGGATCAAAGTCCATGTACTTTGGGATTAAAAATTTGTTAGTAAAAATATTTTTTTAAAGAGAAATTGATTAGAAATAATTCACCATTTTATAAATAAAATAATTTTCTGAAATTTTGATATACATGTAAGGAGTTTAAATTATTTTTTTATTTTATTGTTAAAAATTTAACCGCTATATTTGTAGAGTCTTATTAGCTTATATGATAATGCAATTATTTTAAATATTTTTGGAGATCCTAAAATCACACACGATAAAAAAGTTTAACAACTTAATTTATTTTACTTTAATTTTTAAGAATTAATAATATTTATTTTTTTAAGCGTGTATATATTTTTTAAAGACTCTTAATCATTATACCTACAAAGCCTTATTGACTTATATAATAATATGATTATTTTAAATATCTGTGGAGATTTCAAAATCTCACACGATAAAAAAGTTTAACAACTTAATTTATTTTACTTTTATTTTTTAATTTAATTGATTTATTATGCATGTATACATAATGTAGATTTTTTATGTAAAATCCTAATCATTATACCTGTGGAGTTTTATTAACTCATGTGGTAATACAATTAGTTTAAAGGTCTATAGATTCAGAAATTTCACATAACCAAAAGATTAATTGATTTTATTAAAAAATATTTATTATTTTATTTACAAAAATTATTTATTTATTTACTATATAAATTGAGAATCGTGACATCTGCAAGGATTTATTATCCCATACAATAAAGCACTTAATTTAATTCTCTATGAAGATTCTTGAAATCTCACATGAGTCTTAAATATTTTATTAATTTAAATTATAGAAAGAGAATTAATTTTAATAATAGGGGTCTTTGGAACCTATATTAATATATAAGTTTTATTCTCATATTTACAAAACCTTATTGATTTACACGATATGAGATCATTTAAATTCCTACGAAGATTCTTAAAATCTCACACATTAAATAAATAAACATGAATATGTTCTCTTACCATTGTTATCATCATTATGATTATTATATACCTTAGATTTAATTAGCCATTCAACAAACAACATCCTTTGCCAATTGTTGGTTGCTTCTTCTATCTTTTACCCAATTGTTATTCACAAAACTGCCTAATGACAAGATTATACTTATTATTATGGAGCATTGTTCTAAACAAAGCACTTGTTACTTGTGTTGATTCCAAACCAAAGTTGAATTGACATCTATTTAAATTAAAGATAAATAGGATCACAATGAGAATCAAGGATCATAATTTGGCACATAAACATGTGCACTCAGTGCTACAAATTTCATTTTGTTGATCATTTATTTGAAACAACACAAAGTGAAGGCATTAATAAAATTTAAGTGTAATAGTTAAAGAGACTAAAAACTGATAAAAGGGAACATTCCACGATATAAATCAAACATATGCCTATCAAAGAAAGAAAACTTCCTTGGAATACACACACTTGTTTTTATATAGATATGTTCAACAAACATTATGCTCAAGACAATTCCAAGTAAAATTTTAAATAGGATAGGGTGCAAATGAAGGAGGTCATATAATCAAAACATTGAGACCCTTCACAATTGATAGCTATTAAACAGTGAGATAAACATTTTAAGAGCTTTGGTATAATCAAACTCCTAAAATAAAATTTTGTCCACTAGACAATAAAACTCAAATGACATACATGAGTAGATCTAATATCTTTGTCAAAGCTTTTAATCTACACATTCAATCCAAACATCCCACAAAATCTGAACGAAGCACATGTAAAAAATTTCCTTAAGGGATATAAGATTGTAATAAGAAACTTCCTTTAAAACTAATCCAATTTTATAGAGTAAAATACTAAATGGATCATCGAACCATAAAAGATTGATTCCAAACCTAATGCAGCAAGTGGAAATAAGTAACTTCAACTAGCTCTTCTTGTTCTTCATTCTTCCTCTTTGCTTCATCTCTTCTATCTTGTTCATTCTTCATTCCCATTCTAGAAAATCTCTCTCTACCTTTAAATAGTCTAGAAATCTCCCCTGTCTTAGTTCTTTCTCAAAAAACATTGATCCCTTGAGCTCTCAGTCCTCTCTCCCAAAAACCTAGTTCTTTAAAAAAAACCAAAAATCCCTCAATCTCCAAAAATTCCCCTAAACTCTTCAGTCCCCAGATTTGAATCCCTTCAGTCCTCTCAGTTCTGTCATGTTCTCCCAAAACCTAACTCTTTTTCAAAAATCCTCACTAGAAATCTCTCCATCTCTAATCTCAGTCTCCTTTGTTCTTCTCCTTTTCTTTATCCTTGATCCCCAAAGCTAATACCCCCAGTCCTCCTTCCAGAAATCTTCTCTTCTTCAATCTCTTGATCTTTAGTCCCTTAAGAAATCCTCTCTTCTTCCTTAATCATTCGATCTCTGTTCCAGTTGTCGGTCCTTTCAAACCTTTAGAAGAGCTCCCTTTATCACTTGAAGCTAATCATTTTTAGTTGCTATGCATGTCTCTTCTCTCTGCCCACACTGAAAGTGTTTGTGTGTGTGAATCTGCTCTACTTTTCTCCTTCACATGCATCTGCTCTACCTTTTTGTGCCTTTTCTTTTGGGTTTCTTCATTCACGTGTCTGACCGAATGAAGGATTAGAAACTGATGGGTTAAACCCAACATTTAACCCTTCACTTTATATTATTATTACTATTTTAAATAAAACTATAATCCTTTTTTTTTCTTTTTAATCATGTTTACTAATTTCAGAAATTAGGAAAAAAAATGATTTCGAAATAAACAAGAATATCTTTTTTCTTTTTGGAAAACAACAAAATTTAAAGGAAGAAATTTAAAATATTGAACTCTCGAAAAAACTGATTTTCTTGGTCTTTGAATTGTTGAGATAATTTGGGAAAGATTTTTTAAAGATATAAGCAAGATTTTTTTAATTTTGTTAGATTATTATTATTTTGAAAATATAATCCTAAAAAGGTTTAAATTTATTTTTTGTATTTTTTTATATTTTTTTATTATTTTAATGAACTAAAAGAAATAAAATCTTAACCAACAAAAGATTATCTAGGTTAAAATAAAATTAAACCCTATTAATTAAATATTTTTTTATTTTGAAAATATAATCCTAAAAATAATTAAATTTCATTTTTTCATTTTTATAATTTTTGGTTAAATTTATTATTATTTTTATTAAATTTAAAAAATGTTTTGACAAAATAAAGTGTTCACACTTGCACTTAGAGATTGTTTCTAAACATTTTTACACATATTAAGCTTGTGAAGATAACTTTAGCATTTTTCACACAAAGTTTAAAACTCAAATTTTTCTAAACTGTCCTTTGAACATAATTTTACTGAATTGTTGCAAAAGAATCAAAATTTTTTAAAACACCTAATTCACCCCTCTCTTAGGTGTACTGTCATATTTAACATTTAGTATCAGAGCTAGGCTCTTGGATAAAGGACTTAACAGTCTCAAGAGTTTTAAATAGCAACTTTTTAAAGTTTTTCAATTTTTGAGGGAATTGACATTTAAAAATCTCTAACTCTTGAAAATATCGCTTTTTAGTTTTGAAAAGTGAAAATGCAATTTTATATTCAATCCATTAATTTAGATTTGTGGGAAGTTTTCACAAATGATCTTGATTTCAAACTTACAAGAGATTGGATTGAGAGAGAAAAGAAATGGTATCTCATACTTGTGTAATCATTTATTATTAATTTTTGACTTAATAAAGTCATTTTTGATTGATTTTACTAAAATTTAAATTTGTGATCCCAGCTTTGAAAGAATTACTTTTAATTCTGAATCACTTTTAAATGGTTAACCATGGTAGGGTAATTTCTTTTAGGTTGATACCAATGATTACCCATGTTGAGTTATTATGGAATTGGTTTAGTAAGAATGACCTTATAACGAAGGTCAAGATTACAAAGACTACTTCACAAAGAAAGTTAAATTATCTTCAAGCTCAAGCTATGTTGATGATAGGATAGAAATGAAAGATAAAGATGAACTTGGTGATCATGATAATGATAAAGGTATAGTTAAACCTCCTAATATATATGACTGGAGTATTGCAAAGGAGTTTCTCATCTTTTTGGAATTGTTTTACACTATGACTCTTCAATTTTCTGGATTAAACTTTGTCATATCAAACATATGCTTTTATAGTATAGTTGCAATTAAGACACTGTTAGATTCACTTGCAATTGAATCCAATTCTTTATTGAGTGACATGGCAAAAAGGATGCAAAGTAAGTATGATATTTACTAGGGAAAGGTAGAAAACATGAATTTGATGTTGGTGATAGCGGTGATTCTTGATTCTAGATACAAATTTTCTTATGTTGAAGTTGCTTTTAAACATTTCATTAGTGATTACACAAAGAGAGAATTAATAAAAAAAGATTACAGGGCTCTTGCCTTACTTATAAAATGAGTACTTAGTGTAATATCACCCTTCTTCTAATCTCATAATTAAAACCAAATCCCAAGTAATTAGGAAATGGGATTATAGTAATTAACATAATACCAAGTTTTTCAATGGTTAGCAAAATGGGGGTTCTAAGTTTACAAAACTAAAATCATTTTCAAAGTCTTGCAATTAGGCAAATCAAAGTTCACAAATATGCAGAAGCATAGGGTCATTACATATGTGAATACATTTGTTTAAGAATTTAAAACAAGAAAATTCCTAAAAAATCTTAAAGCATGTGTCGTGGCTCGTCAAACACACACCACAATGCAATTGCATGAATTTTGACAGTAATTTTTGCTGTCAATTTGATAACATTAGGGACAACTTTTGACGAGCCCTAAATCTCCATCCAACGTCCGATTGATGCGAACTAGGGGTCATTAGTTACAAACTCCAATTCTTTTTAAATAAAAAATTGGACAAACTTTTCAAAACTTACACTTTTACAATAATTTACATAAAACCAGGTGTCTAAACCATTTACCAAAAGCCAATAGCTGTTAACACCAATTTGACTACATGCAAATCATTAAGATTAACTCATTAAATGCACCATATCACATGAAATGCTCACAGATCAAATTTTCACTACTCGATCCCTTAAGTCTCAAAAACATACCAGGGGAAGTTTACCACAATTTTCATCAAGTACTCCATAATAATCTCATAATATGCTCTACTCTTACTTGCATTAGTATTTTGGCCTATCACAAATAACATATATCATCAACTCACTCCCTAAGGCCCAAAATACACTTACAACTTACAATTCGCATAATTCAAGGATCAAATTAGAATTCCTAATTTAGCAATTAAAATTGTCATACACATATAAATACTAAAAATAAAGAGGCCTACTACAATAGGATCACGGTACTAAGCCTCTAGGTGATTTCTCCTGTTTACACCTTTTGATCTATTCCCTATAATATTGAAGATAGTGGGGTGAGTATAACACTTAGTAATCAAGGTCTGACTAACCCATACTAATTCATGTCAATCAGTTTAAAATGTAAGTGGCAAATAATATCAATACTTTAAATTATGTAAAACATTTGAGAATCTATGTTCACACTTCCAAGCATAACATTACATACTTGGGAAGTAAAACATTTCAACAATCTTTACATCCCAGAAAGTTTGTCATGCAATATAATCACACATGATTAGGAGTAATTATCACTCAATTCATGAATATTCTCATTAGGGTCACAATAAGACAATCATGTGCCCTTACTCACTATGTGCATGATCACACCTTCTTTATATCCTCTTTATTTCTCTGACATGAAACCATGGACTATAACATAATAGGATAGTCTATATTCTATGATTTCCCTAGCTTAAACATTTGTGAAGGGATTACCCAACCAAGGCACACTAACTCACTTATGGAACATGGTTTTTCCCCATTTCTCACACTATGGGGTGTCATTTACCCTGGCTAGCCTCCTCATTGAACTAGTGAATAGCTAGTTAGGTTCGAGTCTCTCATTGAACTAATGGGACAGTCCCTTGTTAAACAAGTGGGACAATATAGATATAATCAATCTAGCAAACCATCACATGGATGGGGCCTTACCACGTGGATTTTATCATCTACTCCTCTTCTTAGGAAAACTCCCGCCTCTCAAGATCATGCAATGCATATTAATGCAATAATTCACACTTTATATGATTTATAAAACTTCACATTTTTAGTTTTATTAAACTTCATCATTATGCAAATCATTAGACTTAAACATATTTTCATGGAACTTCAAACCAAATAAGTCATTAAACTCCAATTTCACAATCATTGTACTTTGCACTTTCAAAATCATTGAACTCCACTATTTTAAACATCATTGAACTTCTCATAAACAAAAATTCATGTTACTTCTCAAATCATAAAGTCATTGAACTTCCAATAAACACAATATGAAAATCCACCGATATTGTTCTCAAAGAATTTCACATCACAAGGCATAAAGCTCACAAAAATTAATTTAGTGGATTTTCTAACCAATCAAGCCATACTTGTGTTTCATTTTAATTTACACAAAAGCGTGAGATAGAATTTTTCCAGTTACCTCAAACCTTTGAGACGTCAAAGGTTTCACCCCTCAATTATTTACTCCCAAAGCTTTCAAGAAGTTTGAATGGTGTTGAAGGTAGTTACTCTACAAGCATTTACCATGCAAAACATGAATATCCATTTTTGAGCTATTTTTTTCACTAATACTTCAACATCTCTTAATACTCAAGATTTATTCTTGACTCATGTAAAAGTACTCATAAGGTTTCTTAGCTTTCTTTAACCCTCATTAATAACATTGAGCTCTTAAATGGTCATTAATGGAACCATATTATTCCCAACCACCATATTTGAGAGAATTTTGGGCATTTAATGTCCTCTAACTACCACTCATCATAAAATTATAAACACCGAGTCTATTTAGCTCAATCTACTCCCATTAACTCTATTTAAGTCAATAAATTCAGACCCATAGCCGTTATGGACTAAAAATCACTATTATAAATCAAACCCTAACCTCTACCATCAAGAAAAATGGAAGAAGAGAGAAAGATTTAAGTAAGAAAGCTTACCCTTAGTGTTTATGAGCTCTATATTATTCCTATAAGTCAATTTCTTCGAGCCTTAGCTCAGCTCTTTCGTCTCTTTCACGATTCCCTTTGTTTTCTCTTCTCTTTTGCTTTAGTTTCACAACTTAATACGACAAAAATCTAACCATGCATTGCGGCATATGCACAATGCGCTATGGCGCATGGCATAGAGAGCTTCTCCTAAGTGTGTTGTTACACATGCGCTGTGGCAGCTCATCTATAAGCTGCAGCACGTGGCACAAAATTACTTGCTTCAGAAATTCTTCCTCTCCATTCCCAGGTGACTGGATTCTCCTTTGGACCCACGTTTAAAACTAAAATTGAGACCAAACATACTTGTAAGGCCTCTTTAGCTATACATCTCACTAATATACTTAATTAGTCTATTTAAGCTTAATTAACCTGATTTAAAATTGAGGATGTTACACTTAGCAATAGTTAATAGTGGTAAACCATCTGAAACTACTACAAGGGGTTTGGCAACGCTAGTAGTAGAGGGAAGCAAGTTCAAGTTCCTCTACCATCTAAAAAAAATTATTGATATGGCGATGCAAGATTTCTTAGCTGCTATAATGAGTAAGCATCTAAAGAAACCAATTTCAAAGGTAGAAGAGTATCTAAATGTAGAGTTAGTCAATGCCTGTGATGATAAATATGACATTTTGGCATGGTGGAAAGTGAATTCTTCCAAGTATTTTTTCTGGGTTTGATTGCACATAATTTGTTAGCTGTAGCTGTGACACTCTAAAATTTCACACCGAATTTTTTTAAAAAATCTATGATTTATTTAATCAAACTAAAGTGATAAAGAATTTAGTATGGTAAAAAATGTATATCACGGTAATAAAGAGTGAAGCTTACCTTTCTAAAGTATTACGATAAAGTTCATTATGGTAAAAAGGACAATATTTAAAACCCTATCATGGTAAAAAAGAGACTACCAATATAATTAAGAGATAAAAACATTTTTATAAAACTTAACAAGGTAGAAAGAGTTTTTCTTATATTAAAAACCTTTCACAATTGGACTACCATGATAGAACATAATCTACCATGGTTAAAAAGAATTCAACATAATAAAATAATTCTATCATGGTAATATAGGCATGTTTGCTTAAGCTTTGTTTTTTAATGAAAGGTTTTTTTTTTTTAAATTACTTTTAACACATTTTTAGGTGTTTGTTTAAAATTTTGGAAATAATTAGAATTAAAAAAAAAGAAGATATCTAATTAGTTAGATAAGCTAATAAGATCAACTTCTTGAAATAAGCTTTGCAATAGAAGAGAGAGAAGAAAGCGCAAACATGGCTATTTTCACAGAAGGCAACACTGAACGTTTTCAATATTCTCTCTCTTCCTATGTGTTTCGTTCTTCTTGTGCCATCTCGTTGGCCACTCTATTTCTTATATATTATTCATTTTGTGCGTATTTTAAAAGTTTGGAAAATTTTCAATGTTAAAAGTCTTGGAGCTATTTGTCTACCCTTCTAGTTAACTTGTTCATTTTTCTTTGTTTTCCCCCCTTTTTTTTCTTTGACATATGGCTATTTTTTTGTTTTTTAAATATTAGAATGAGTGAATGACACAAAAAAAAAAGATTAGAAGTTTTGAGTGAGGTGAAAGAAATAAAGCAAAATATAATATTAAAAAACTAAAATATATTTGAAAATATATTTTTTATGATTTTAACCAAACAAAAAATAATTTTTGATTTTTTCAATATCTCTATAAAATAAATTGCTTTTTAGAAAATATTTAAACTATATAAAAATCACTTACTTTTTAATCTTAAACAAAGGGGGCCCATAGAAAATGTACATATTAGATATATATAATAAGATCTCATTGAAAACAAGTGTTTAAAATTCATTAAATAATGGAAAAGGTAGCATAGAGTGAAGCATGGTTTTGGGGGGCAAATTTGTCCAAAATAGATTATTTAGAAGGGTTAAAAGAGTTAAAAGGGATCTTTCTAGAAGTTACATTATAAGAAGGGGAATTTATGGAAATCACAGGCCTTCTGCCACAATGCCCATTGACATGTTGCATTATTTGCTTATATTTTAGGATGATATTATTGCATTATTGCATTCTTGAAAGCTTAATTTCACTATTAACCTAAGGGTATTTTGGTCAATTTGAAAATTTTTGGAACATTAGCTTAGTTTATATCTTTTATATTTCTAAGGTCAATGAAATAAGTTCGAGATTCGACATCAAAAGACATAAGTAATAGGATGTTCCAAGACAAAAAAAAAAACATTAATACTAGGTTGTCATGTTTTATATCCTAGAAACATGAAAATAGTATTGTATCTTGCAATTGGCTTTGAGTTTTAATTTGAAATCTTGTACACGTGCTTTGATCACTCTTGTGCAAATAATTAAATTACAAGTGAAAACAAGGATTTGGATGAAGATTAAATGACCAAAAGATTGAATTATAAGACAAACTACAAAGCAAGAATACCCTAGAGTGACATATGTGTAAGAGTTGATTCAAAGAGCTTCTAATAACACTAAACCATGAGCATTTCGACCAAGCAGCCCCTTAATCACCCTTTCATTATCATTTTAAAAGTGTTAGTGAGTTTTGATCAAGTGTGGAAGCCTCCAAGAAGAGTTACAAGTGCACTTATATTAATCTAGCTTGATTAGTGGTCACATTCATGATTTAACTCTCAACCAAATTAGTTAACTAATGTCAGATTTCTCCTTAGTTTTGATCATCTAGAACCTACTCTATTTTACTTATTTTACACACTCACATATTGATTAGGAAGGTTGGACGTGAATCACAAGGCACACTCACTCAAATCACATTATTTACATCACTTATTCATTCTCACACTTCACAATTCTAGATCTGACTTCATTCCGTTTTTTGTCTATTTTCCCTCATCGTCTTCACTTCCAGCCACCATTCTCCTCTTCTTAATCAATGTTTGAAGCTATGGAAGCCATTCAAGGAGGAATCTCTATATAGATTATGAAGAGAATCACTATGAGTAGCTAGATCTTCTTAAAGTTTTTTAAGGAGATAAAGCCTATGCTTGGGTTTTTCTAACTTTGCTTTTCATTTTTATTATGTTCTTCTCATCTTCTTCTTTGACTCTTTCATAGGTATTATTGATGATTGAATCTAGGTATTAATTGTCTCATCTTGGCCAAATTTCTTGTTTAAAGGAAAAGAACATCTGAAATTGATTCTTACCTTGGTTGTGCACTTAAGTTGTTTGTATTTATGCTTCAAGGTTCTGTGCACTTCATTTCCATTCTTGTTGTGCTTATCCATGAAATTTAGCTTGTGTTTAGGTCTTAAACTACAGTTAATTACATGATCTTGATTGGTTTAAGGTACTTGAACATGATCATGGCAAGAGTAGAGCTAAATTCAAGAGTTAAGTCATAGATTGGCATAAGTCCTTCAAAGTGTTCATGAATTGGTTAATCACTTGTGCCTAGTCCTAATAGTCTTTTAGGCATCTTCAAATGTCAATTGAAAGGAAAGAATTGATTTGAATCAAGTTAGGAAGATTATGATGGTGAAGGTGGATTCATTCCTTAGAGAGCTAATTTAAATGCTTTGTTGAACCTTCATCATTTTCCTTTTATCACTTTATAAAAAATCCAAAATTATAAAAATTCCAAACTCTTAATCTCACTTGAATTCTCCTGTGCCATTAACTTGTTATGGTCTATGAATTGGTTTGGATTGTCATTGCTTGCTTCCATGGGATTAAAATGACTTAAGGTGTACTCTCATCTACATTCTAGTTTTTCTTTGAAAAGCTTGACACAACTTAAGGCTTCTCACCCATGGCGCCTGTAACATCCACCTTGACATTACTAGAACAAGATTCTAATAGATTATTGTAATAACTAGGAATTATAATTGGCCAAAAAAAATCAGGAATAATAAAATTTCTTGATTAAGGTTATCACAACATAAGGGTTTAAGAAAAGGAAATTAAAAGATTGGGATCCCAAGAAAAACCTTTTTTAAAAAAATGTTTGAGCTCAAACTATAGTTTAAAATAGGTTACAAGAGCTAGTAAAAGTAAGAAAGTCAAATAATCTCTCAAAAAACAATAAAAAGGGCATTTAGGTTACCCTAAAAGTGCTCCATCCACTATGGCATATGGTATATAGAACCAAAGGTTTGTGCTGTGCAATATGTCATGGCACTCATGACTTGTGCTGTTATGCATTGCTACTGTGGCTGACCACAAATGCAAAACATTACAAATCATCACTTGCATTAATATCTCAACCTCACACAACAATTTTAACACAAGTATGTCATTTTAGGTCAAAATACACTCTCATACACCATAATTCTCATGCAAGTGAATACAAAAAAAAAGAGTGATCCTAGGTTGGCATAGATTTCATGAGCTATTCATTACAATACGAAAACATAAAGGGAAGAGCTATCAAACAAAGCTCTTCAATCCTTAATTGTCCCTTCCTTTCCTTTGCCCTACCGGAGCCCTCATATGTAAAATATAATCACGAGGTTAGATAAACATCTTAGTAACAAAATAATTCATAACTATCAATTAACATGCACAATTATCATGCATGAATCGGGATGTCATTACTCTAACACCATATCACACTGATGTTAAGGAGACTTATATAAGAAACTTTCATAAATTCATTGTTTTAAAATCATTTCCAATACACATTCCTTCTTCTGCAATATGCAATACTTTCAAAAGATATGTTTGCAAAATTATATATTTACTCACAAACATTTAAGCACTTAATCAAATAGAGAAATTATTTTGTTATCTCAACTTTTTTGTCATAAAAAGGGTTATCGTGGTCTAAAGTTTGCTCCATACAATCCATATATGCAATAATACTTGAGCAATACTTAATCTACACAATTAGGCAATAGTTGTCAATTATCATTCTAATTAAACCCCAAAATCACTAAATTTCGGGTACCTATTAAACCTAAAATCTCATTTTATCAACATCGACCCTTCTAACACACTTTATTAATCCCATTTATCACCCAAACATACTAATATCACCAGTCATTTATCTACATTATTCTAAGACTCTCAATTTCCACATAGGGTTTGTCTAAACCCTAAAAATTCCAAACCACTATAAAACTTATAAACCTAGGTTTAGAAACTTGAATTAACTCCTCAAGATTATAACTAAACTAATGGATTTGGTCAAAGCCTAAAGTAGAGGTGAAAATATAGGCCAACTCGGCCTATATGGGTTGAGAGAAATATGGGTTGGGATTCAACCCATTTTTATATGGGTTAGAAAAATCTTAACCCAACCTAACCTTTGAGGGTTAGTAAGTTAAATGTGTTGGGTAGAATGACTTTTGATATTATGTGTTACCTTAAATTTTGATAATGACACATAGAGATAAGTTAATTACTTATACCTAATTGTTTTCATATAGTAGTTAATTATGACTATGGAAAAAGTACCTTAAAATGTTTTTGCTTATATTGTTCCATATTAAATGAGATTAGGAAAAATGATTTATGTGCATCAAAGTTATTTTATGCTATCATAATTTTCCTTACCTTGAATTGATTTTATATCTAAGAGTGATTCATAGTATTATCTCTCATAACTTAGATATATGCATATTGACACTTAGATTAACCATTTTATTCATGATATATTATTAATGGTTGTCTAAAGTAAAGATGAGAGTAAGCATGAAGAGAAAAAAGTTGAAGTTATCATTTGCATGCTGCACTCATGATCAAAGAACATAAAGATAAAGAGAAGGATGATCCAAAAAGAGCTTAAGAAGAATGAAGACATTCATACAATCATGGATACACCTTGAAAACCTTAGACTTAATAGGTATAATATTATTAGGCTAGAAGTCTTTATGTTAAACTCATTGATTTAGATATGAAGTATTAGCTTAGGATATCTTAAATCAAAACATGCATTTTAGCTATTGAGAGAAAGTGTGAGATATAGTTTTCTATAATTATGGTTTTCATCTTTGATCACATATGTCTCATAAAGGTTGAAATATTTTGATTATTAATTCCATAAAGTTTTCAAAGTTGTTCTATTTACTCAATGGAGTTAAGTTGAAAAAATTTATGAACACTTGAAGTCTAAGCTTTGGAAATGCAATTATGCAAAAAATGTGTTTGAACCTTTAGTCATTTTTCATGTTATATCTCTCACTACAAACATCATTTTAATATGAAACATATCTCATTTAAAAATAGACTCCAACATCTTTTCAATGATAGTTTATTTATTTAAAATGAAGTTTTATTGAGACAGGTATAAACTTTAGAAGCCAAGTGTTGAGATATTAATTCTGCATAAATTTCAGTCTTGACCTTCATCCACTAATTTGATCATATCTCAAAATATACATTGAATTTGAGTGTGAAACTTCTTTCATTGAAAACTAGATTTCAAGATTCCAATGGTATATAATTTTTCAAATTTAAAGTTGCATTGAGTAAGTTAGGACATTATGAAGTATTTCATAGTAAAGTTATAGAATCATGTGTGAGAGCAGTTGAGACACGTGTGATTTATCACCAGTGCAAAAACTCACATGAGAGCACCTCTCGATCACATGTGAAAATGCACTTAAAAGCTTATTTTCACATTAAATAGCTTCTGAATTCTAAATCACACATAAAACTACCTATACATATGATAGAAATGACCTCTAAAGCCATGTTTCTCATTTTATAACTTCCATGGTCCAAATCACACATGAAGACGCCTTGCTCCCTTGTAATTTGTCTTTTGGGCTTTACAACATGCATTTTCTTGCATGATTTAGCAGTCCACTTGAAAGATATTGCACTATAGATAAGAAAATCCAAAACATGCATTTTCTTGGAAGATTCAGCATTGGTCACTCATATCAAAATGTACCAACGACTATATTCACTATGTAACATCTCTAAATGGTCATTTAATGTCACTAATACTTATTTCAACTCTATGAGCTATAAATTTAGTACTCCAAACTGATCAGAACATGAGATTAACCTTAAAAATTATTAAGTTATGAAATTCATGATTATATTACTCTTGTTACACAAAAATCATTGTTCTTGAGCCAAGATCATTTATATCTTTATCATTTGAGCATTAGAGCTTCATTGTACTCATCATTACTCTTAGGGAGAGTTTCAATTGAGTGATACACATATTCAAAACCTTTGTAAAGGTGAGGGAGAGATTTTTCTTGTAATCAAGAGTGGTTGTTCTCTTGAAAAAAGATGCTCACGAGTAAAGTGAGTTGTTGTAAAGGCTCATAAGTGCCTAAACTAATATTGTGGATGTACTAAGATGGCAAATACCCACTCAAGCTCGTGTTATAGTGAAGAAATTTTAAGTAGTTGCTTGGGGACTAAATGTAGGCTTAAGAGGAGGAGTTGAATCAGGATAAATTATTATTTTCAATCTCTTTTCCCTTAACTCTTTATATTTCCAGCAACATTGATTTATGCTATGTGTTAGTGTGTAAAATTAAAATTGATTCATTTATATACTCTTACTCAATCTTCCACATAGAAATTAATTTTATACTTATTGAGCTTGTGAAAAGAACTTTGGCATTTTTACATACAAAGTTTTAAGCTTAAATTTGCCTAAACCTTTCTTTGAACATAGTTTTACTGAAAAGTTTTAAAAGAATTGAAATTTTCTCAAACACCTAATTCACCCTCCCTTTTTAGTGTTTTTCCATATCTAATAAAATGGGCTAACTTGCCAACCCATTCCTTCATGATTTATTCTAAATATATCAAAATATTAATTTATAATCTTTGTACAAAATATATAAATTAATCCAGCAAAGTAAGTTATGCCTAATATGGTTTATATTCATAAAATTTTCTCCTTATTTATTTTTAATTTTTTAAAAAATAATTGGGTTAAATAGGCCAACCCTAACCCATCAGGGTTAACCCATATGATTTGTGAGTTATATGATCCAAGTCAGAAAAAACTTATTTCTATTTGGGTTAATTTTTTTCCAACCCAACCCGACCTTTATAACCAGTTCGGGCCAACCCATATAAGCTGACCCATATTCATGGCCCTAGGCTAAAGAGAGAAGAAATTAAGCCCCAATCATACCCAAAACCATCAACATTCTTATAAAAGAGAGAGGGAGATGTGTAGGAAGCTTATCTAACAATATTCAAGCTCCAAATGTTTTCAAGATGACATTGGAGATTAGCCCTAGTAGCCCTTAATGCATCCTTTATCCCCTCTCTCTCATTTTTCTCTTTTCTTCTTCTTAAATAGATGTGATTTTGCATTTGATTTACCCAAATTTTGGCTTTATATTATAGCACAATATACATGCATCGTGGCAATTTAATGCTGTCATGGCAGTAGCTTTTTACCTTACTTTCACCTAATTTGCTTCCGTGCGCTATATGTAGAACATATAATTTTTTTCTAAAGGTTTTCAATATGTATTTTGCGATGGTATATTTATTTAGTGATTTAAATGATTTGTTTCCTAAATTGGTTTTAAGATCAACTCTTTAACCACACTTAGTTTATTTGAATTGTGTGATTTTTAGATAATACTTGGGGCAAGTGCTACAAGTTGATTAAGCCACTTGGTGTCAACTCACACTAAGAGATATGTAAAATCTCTTATATAATCTGTATTTTACCAATCCATACACACATAGTACCATACAATAATCATATGATATTAGAGTTATAGCCCTTAATTTGTTTTTTAAAATGCTAAATCTCGATTTCATATAAAATAAGTTTAAATAGAAAGGGCTAACGGAAGTACAAATGCCATTCCCAAGACTCAAAGAAACAACAATCATTTTTTGAAAAATGTGCCATGTATCACAACTTACACCACATGTGCCGCGCCATATGGCACAGAGCAATGAGCTTTGGTTTTGTGTCATGCACTATAGCTTAAACACCACGCATAGGCACATGTATGAGATTTTTCTATCATAGCATAATTTCCAATACAAACTTCTATTGTGATATGCTATATGCTGTGGCGCACATGATAGAAAATGCTGTTGTCAAAAACCAGTTCACAGGGTGAACTTCTAGCGTGCACCATTTCCATAAATGACATCCAATTAGAGTGATTCAAGTACCTATACAAAACTTAACTTGTAAGCTAACTAATGAAATTGTTTGGATATGATCAAATGATCCAATGAAAATTTAGACACCCAAGTTCAAATAGTCATTTTTTCTAAAAATTTCATGCACCCAAGTAGTCAAATCGATCCCTGTATCTTATTAGACCATATTAGGCCTTAAACTAAGTCTAAAAGGACCTAATATACCTGATTGACCATAATATATCACATATATACACACCTATTAAAATTTGGTTGTCCAACGGCCAATTTCCACATTTACAAATTTCTCACAAATTGGCTCAAAAACTTTCCCTTGGCCATTTTCACTATAATATCAACAATTTTACTTCATATTCACAACTAATGTATTTACAACATGCTCACAACTAAATTGTCACCCATATTATCTGTTTTGCCACATGTTCACATATATAGAATAGGATTTACATAAAATCACTACAATTTTAGAAATTACAACTCAAAAAATGCATACAAGTCCTTATGGCAACTTATATATACAATATTCACATCAAGTTAGTTTATTACACAAATTCAGAGGTTTCACAGCCACGGCACCACTATGCTGGTCTAGACTCTTTTATCTTGCCTTGCTCATTGCTTTGTTTTGTAAAAATGAAATAATGGAGGTGAGATAAAAATCTCAGTGATAGAATAACTCTGTACTGTTAACTATCACATGCAACTATACAAAAGTATAGCATAGTATACAAGTAAACATAGCATATACATATATTTCCTTTCAAATCACAATAACATATGTTAATTCACTTCTTTTACCACCATATTTATTACTTTTATAGCATATAGTATGATCACTATGGATCGAACCTCCAAATCACCCTGACTTAAAACCATAAGCTCGCCTTAGACCAATATATACTCTTATTGGCTTTGAGCTCAACTTCAGTGGTAGAATCACCTAGCTAAAGGTGTTCTATCTCACTTCCAAACTATGATTTCCTCTAATACATAGAATGGGTTTTTGTTGACTCAAACACTATATCACATCGATACTAAGGAGTCTAAATCTCCAACATCGCATCTCAATAGGTGTTAAGGAAATAATCTCCAATGCTGCCCCTCGAAAGGCACTAAGGAGATACAATTCTCTAACACTAGACCCTATTGGGCACTAAGGAGAATAATGTCATATGGTCTTTCTCTACATCTCTACACTACAGGTGAACTCCCACCTCTATGATCATGCTTTCTGAACCAATCATAGGTTCCCAATCACCACCATACACATATATGCATATATACATATATAAAATATAAAACCTTATTTTTCCACCTATCTATTTGATCAGAAGCCATTCTTATGTAACATTCACACAATGCCATTAAACATACTTAGCTTAAAATAATTTCATATACTAAATAGCATACTTACACATAGTTACAATAAATTGTCAAATAGAAAAAGTTATTTGGTTACCCCAACCCTTCTGTCACAAGAAAGGTTACCTATGGATTCAATTACCATAAAAATTCTCTACAAGCTTCCTCCCACAACTTATTTGCAAAATATACAAATCTATACACAATTGGCATTATTAGTCAATCAGTTCAATTGACTAAAAATACTAAATTGCTATTAATAGCTATACTTAGCCATTCAATCCTTTCCATTTAACTAATCTAAGTTTATTACCACTCAATTACCACTTGTAGCCACTTCTAACAATCCCATCTTTGCTTATACATAACGTCCACCCTAAATTTCTATTGAATTAGGGCCTAATTGAGCTTATAGACTTAAAGCTCTATCATTCAACTCTAAATGAGTCACAAAGCTCTAATTTAACTCCCGAGAACCTTTTTATTACTATAAGATAAGAAACAAACCCCTTAAATTTTTTTAATTCAATTTCTCTATAACTCACATTAAGAGAAATTATAGTAGAATTGATGTAAGGGTTGTACGAAGCTTACTTTATAAGTTATTGATCAGAAGTATCTTCCAATGCTCCAGAAATGCTTGCCCTAACTGATCTTTGCTCCTTTTCTTCTCCCTTCACATTTTTCTCTTCTTTCCTCTCTACCCTCACCAGCTAATCCATGACTTTTGAAGTCATTTTCTGGTACATGTTGTTAGATCATGTGTTTTGATGATTATAAAACTAAGAGAAGATGTATTTGTTATGTATTCAAATATAAAGAATCATGGATGGAGATAAAACCTTAAGAGCATGAAGAATCAAGAGATGATGAAGATGCTTAGGATAAGTTATTTTAATTTCTCTTAGATTCAATGTAAAACTTTTAAAGCTTAATCACTTTTCATAATCATTAAAATGAATGCATCATATGTCTCATTCATATGCACTAAGACTCATCTAAGTATATTAAAGCTTACAAACAATGTCTTTTTTATATGTTAAAATTCATAGTAACTGTTTGTAATGTGAGATGCAGAATCATGCATGATTCTATAGGTCACTCATAAGAATATACAAGTTTAGCACATTGACTGCTAAATCACACAAGAGTTAGGAAGTGATTCACGCGTGATTTGTCACTTTTTTTGTGTGATTCCCTAAGCTTTGATTGTATATGCAAAATCATGTTTGAAAGCCATTATTGTTCACACAAGTTTTAGCAACTGTGCTTCATTACATTGTATCAAAGTGCTATTTCATGCGTGAGTCTGATAGTAGCCACATGCGATTTGTCACTTGTTGCATAATCACATTTTGCTTTATTGAGTCTTAAGAGATCTCAAGTCAAGTTCAAATTGTTCACTTGTATGATCATTGATTCACAATCCATATCTCTTGATCATGTAAAATCTCATTTGTGCTCGCGCATTATGCCTTGGATTGTCTTCTTACCCTTAAATCCTATCAATGTAATACCTAAACAATACAATCAACCCCTTAATTACTATATTAACCCTAATTAATAACTAGTTCCTGGAATTAAAATCCATGTTATAAAAATCAAGATGTTACATTGAACTGTGTCTAAAAAGACCAAATAAACCTAATTGACACATTATATCACATATATCACATCAAATATTTATTTTGACCTCCCAATGCCACATTATATACTTGTAGACTTATATAAGGCACAATACATATAATCACATACACACATATACTTGTTCCACTTTTCACCATCTGACTTCCTCATATGGAGCTAATCCTTAACATATGGTTGAGAATCACAATACACTTCACTCAAACAAATAAGGCCAAGCCTCATCATTTGGTCAACATCCACACATAAACACATTTCATCACAACAATTTCATAATTAATACTAGTGGACTAAATTACACAATAATATACACTCACTTGATTAGCATCTAGGCTTACCCATATGTCTACTATTGTGGTACACTCGGCAAGATGCAGTACGAAATATACAAGCAAGTTTTCACAACATAAACATATATCAACACACACACACATACATACTTACGCATCCTAGTTAGCAATTCAAATTGTTAACAACATAGTTATACATTCATTATACAAAAGTGGTCATACCACTACCAACAGAGGCTACTCTTTCCTCATTTCCTTTCCTGGCCTTCTTATATTCTCTTTACTTGTATACAAAGGTAATGGAGTGAGATATATGTCTTAGTAACTTAGATAAACCCTAAATACTACTTAGCCAGTAAAATCATAAATAAGAGATAAAGTAGCATGAATTTCAAATAAGAGTAATATACATAGATATACACATAATAACATGTTCATTCATTCTCTATGCTCATACATTCCTAGTTCCCTCTAGTGGAGCAAGCTCAATACTTGAATTGAGAGTTGCAACCTTACATGAAATAGGGCCTGCCAAACCATTATCTTAGACTAGGTATCATCAGTATAGGTGGTCTCTTGAATCCCTACTAGCAAAGCATACTTAATACTTGGACTGTTAAGACTTCCTAGCCTTATACATGGCAAGATCATGACCCCTTGCCTTAGTTTAGGATACACTCATAGATCATTCTCTTAAGTCCTTCCTAATAGAACAAGCTTTATACTCAAGACCTTAAGGACTTTTCAGCTTTATGCAGAGTAGGGCTTGACCGCCTACCCTAGTCTAGGGTACACTTACAGATACAAGTGCACATGCTCTCTTGCATAAATCGCAGGCATCACTCACACACCCACTTACACAATTATTTTTGCAATATTACTACTATATCAATTTACAAAATACAATGAATGTGATTATATAAAATACTTGTAAATAATTTCACAAATCAATAAGCAAAAGGGTTACTCCAATTACCTTTTATCCTTACTACTAAGAGTTACTAATTATATTGAATGCCCAAGGGTATAGATTCTCATGAGTAACTTTTCAAATGCTTAATCTACACAATACAATGTCCTTCAGTCAATTCTCAACACTCAGCATAAGCACTACTTTAGTTAAACCAAATCCCTCAACCCATAAAATAGGTCAATTAGCACCTTTTAATCTTACATCACCTATTGTCTATAGCCATTGACCCTTAAGCTTATCCAAATAATAAAAATACCTCTAATTTTAACTTGTTAATCTATTTTGTCCATTTTCAACCTAATAAATTAGGTTAATTATGCTAAACCTTAATATTCAACCATTAAACTTCAGACCAATTGCTAAACCTTAGTTTCATACCCAAAATCCCTTTTTAAACCTTTTCCTTAGATTTTAACTCCTTAAAACTCCCTAATTCAACTTTTCTATCGACTAAACTTAAAGAAAATTGGGTAAAAACATAGCATAGGGAGGTATGAAAGTTACTAGGTAAGTCACTAGCCAAAGTAAACCTCCAAACTCCATATTATTTAAGCCCTAGCACAGACTTTTTCTCCTCCTCTTTAGTGCATTTCTTTTCCCTCCTCCTTTTGATTCATGAGCTGATACACGTCAGCTTTAAATGAATTATGTGCCAAACTCTGTATCTATCTAGACCTATTTTAACCTATTTTAAAATGGGTGAAAATAAGTACATGCTACTATAAACAAGTGGCTATCTATTTATCCAAAAGCGATCGGGTAACGAGTTTGGATATAGGTGGTTTGTTCTTGCTTGTGAACCCTAGGTCAATGTTAAGAATAGATAAGTCTTATTAAGAGTGAAGCTTAAACAATAAGGGAGATTTTAAAATGAAGACAAGTGGCAAAATATGAACACTTCAAAATTAATTAGTGTTTTTATTTATTTTAATTATGTTTGAGTCTTCTTTTTAGCTTACAATTTGTAAATGATCATGTCATATGCCTGACACAATAACATGTGATTTCACTAACTAAGTGGTATGTTTATAATAAAGTGGACTTTTGTTAGTCATAATTTATTTATTTTTCTTATATTTTCATAGGTATTCAAAATTATTTTTTCAAAACCAATATTTTAATAGGAGAGGGACCGAATTACTCACTAATGTCCTTTGGGTTTAAGTAAGTGAACTAGGATTTATTTTAACTAGAGCTTTCAGAGTATAATTTTTCTTTGCCTATTTAAAGGCTACCTTTGTACACATAGAGGAAGATTAGAATTGAATAATATTGGTTTCTTTTCAAGAAAATGTAACTTGTTTCCTTGTATTATTGAGAGAATATTCCTTGGTAGCAAGAGTATTATCGTTTCCTGTGTTCCATATACTTGGAGTTTTCTAAAATAAGCTTTAATTGGATGCCAAGTTTCCTTTACTTAGTGTTTTCTAGGACAAGTTTTCTTTGGATTTCGAGTTTTAGATAATGTTATGTCCTTCTTTTGAATTTTTTTTGTTATCTTTCTTTAATTTGCTAACCAAATATTTACTCTCTAATTTTAGAATGCAACCTCTCTAATTTATTTATTTTTTTAAAAAAATTAACTAATAGATGTGGCATTTCTTTATGAAAGCAACCCGACATCTTTTATTTATTTATTTATTTATTTTTAAATGATTAACATATGTGGCATTTTCTTCACCTAGAAATGCCATCTCTGGTATTATTTTTAAAATTATTTTATAAAATTATGTAGACCCAAATTTCTCCTGTACAACAATTTCAACAATACAATGTCAATCAAACTATCTAGGTGTACATAGAAAGGTACAAAATATATCTATTATAACCAATACAAAAAGCACATTTACAACTATATCTATCTATCTATATAGTTCACCAAGTAGTCAACACATCCAATGACAAGTTTCAATAATTTAGCAATAATGACAATGTATACAATTAAACCGTATTTTATACTCTTTTCTAATAATCTTACAAAACAATTCTTATATACAATTTAATTTCATCCCTAATTTTACAACTAAACTACAATTTATTTTGAACACATACCATGCTTCTAATGCCCTTCCTCTAAAACATAGGATTATCACTCTTCAGTTGTTCATAAATTTTCTTCTCACTATATTCCATGTACTTTGTGTCCACATAGTACTACAAAATAATGATTAAGATAGGGTGTCAAAAAAAATTAAAAATTGTTGAACCAAATAAAATTAAATGAACTTAAATTTTCATACCAAAGAAAGGGACAAAAGTTTGATCATGAATGACTATGTTCTTCATGAATTTCATAAGTAATACCACATTCATTGCTATTGTGTAGGAAAGGGCACTAAAAAATCATCAAAAAGTCATGTAAATTTATGAATCCAATATTCTTATTTTCAATAACTCAATAGATTCTTTATAAATATAAATATATCATAATCTTTTGCAACTCAACTCTTATTGAAGTCTCTATTTTTAGAAAATGGGACCCAGGATGACCCTAAAAATTGTTCAATGCCCTATCAAAATGGAAAAATAAATTAATCAATAATAATAATTGAATCAAATATATATATATATATATATATGAATATGTAAAATAAATTAATAAATATAAATACTTACTTATTAAGTAATTGCAACATAGTAGGGTGATGTTCTGGCATACTTTCATGTAGAAGATACATATAATAAACTAAAGGTAAAGGAATAGCCATATGATTAATAACAATCAAAATTCAATGTTTCCTAAAACAAATTTAAACTTTGATTATGTCTTAATAAAATTAAAGTATCTAACACAAAATGAAGAAGAAATAAATAATAAAATACTTAGCCCACATTGTAAGGTGCTAAGAATAACATATCCTTTCCAACTTTTGCCTTTTTTGTGAACAATCCTTTTACAAGATCTACTTATTCAGATAAGCTCAACATCCACTCATGTTGACCAATATAATGAGAGCAATAAATGCAAATTTATTCTCATTTGTTGCTAGGTCTTTCAAAAAAGATATGTTCAAATAACTTGATAAAGGGTAGGAAATTATATTAAAATCAATTACAACAGATGATAAAAAGATTACCAATATCAAAACTAGATTACATCTTGTATAGCCTCCTTTATCTTTCTACAGTTGAATATATATATATATATTGCCAACTTAGGGACATATTTATAAATTTATGATTGAAATTTAATTCATGACTTTGGATTGTTGTCTATTTATCATTTTTGTGAACCAAACTCATGAGACCTTGTTCTTGGCACTAATGATATTATTATGGTTTAATTTATGTGCTGAGATATTGACTGCTTGATGTCAAGCCATATTTATGTGGACTTGAATGTTGTTGTCCATGTGTAATTTATGGTTTGATATGTTGTTGACCCCCCATAATTAGTGATGTAGAAATTGTTGTTATGGGATGTCATTCATGGTTAAATGCCTAGCTAGGTCATAGAAATGATAGTTTTATCCCCATGTTATAGGGTAATCATCATTATATTCATGAGATTAATCATTTTTCTTCTGTTTGTTTGATTACTCTAATCTTGTTGTTTTGGGCTCATGTTTTAGAAAAGTGGTTTTATTATTGTTTTTCTTTGTAACCACAGTTAAACATATCCTATTATTGTAATGGTTAAATGAGGACATTAGCCTTAATTATCATAGTAGTGTAGTTTAATTAGTAGAATAATTGTGTGGGAATTACCAATTGGTATTAGAGCCTTATTTCAATCCAAGGATCTGTGGGTTATATGCCCAACATAACAAATTAGTCAACATTATAGAGCAATTTTATAACACCATTTTAGAGAGCATACAACAATTACTAACATTCCAAACTTATATCCGATTTCACAATTATCTATAATTAAGAATAAATAGGTTTGTAAACATATAATTAAAATGAATTTAATACCACTTCACATGAATTTCTAAAACACCAAACATTTGCACAAGTAAATTACTAGTTTTCATAATAGTTTATTCATATTATATTTTTGCATAGCTTATAACCATCCAAATATAGAAGTAAAATGACTAGATTATCTAGTTATTTTAACCTCTTTTGTCACAAAAGGGTTACCGTAGCAATTTATCAACTCCTTTAGATTCCACTAGCTGGACATAGCCCAATCAATATTTAATCTACAAGATTAAATACTAATTATCAATTTTCAAATCTACATAACCCCCTTTTAGCCTAAATTTAGGTACTCCCACTACCCAAATTTTCAATCCATGAATTCTATTTAACATCTAAACACTTAGATAACATCAATTTTCTACCCATATTGCTCCCAATCTTCATATTTTCCCTTAAGGTTCATTTAAACCCTAGCTAAAAATCTCAAATCATCATATAATCATCAATCTTAGGTTTAGAAACTTAATTTAACTTCCCAAGGCTCTAACTAATCTAATAGGTTCGGTCATATGCCAAGGAAAGATGAAAACAACACCTAACTATACCTAAACTCACTACAAATTCGCATAGAGAAGAGGGAGTGAATGAGAAGCTTACCAATGTGAATTCCAAGCTTAAAATGCCTCTAAGATGACCAAATGTCTAAATCCTAGCCACCCACAACCTTACCTCTATCACTGCTCTCATTTTCTCCTTTCTCCCTTTTTAAAATCAAACTCTATTTGCATCTAATTTAACTCAAAAATTGGCCATGCACTATGGTGTATGGTGCGTGTGTTGTGGCACATGACACAGTATGCTAATATGCCCATTTTGAACATCCGCTTGAGCTTAATTGACTTGAACTCCATCCTAGCCTATTCCTAAGGTTGTCCAGTGATCTAATTATCTCATTAATATTTTGATAACATCATTAACTTGATATTCTCTTAATTTTTACTAATTTATCCTTTTTAACACTTTAACATTCAAAATTTAAAATTGAGGATGTTACACCCTATACTAATAAGTGGAGAAATTTTCTCCTAAACTATTTTTTAGAGGAGCAAAAATCTCCCTTCATTAGTGATCCATTAACTCTGTCATTTTTTACTAACGTGGCATGTCCTTTATTGCTAATTTATCGATAAACTCTTTTTCTAAGAATGTTAGACACCTTAAAGTTTTGTTAATATAAAATTTAATAAATATTGTTAAAATATTTAACATTTTAACATTTAATTTTAAATATTATTTATAAATATTTATAAAAAATTTATAAATTAT
The DNA here is from genome assembly GCF_029017545.1 of Prosopis cineraria. Taxonomy (NCBI): domain Eukaryota; kingdom Viridiplantae; phylum Streptophyta; class Magnoliopsida; order Fabales; family Fabaceae; genus Prosopis; species Prosopis cineraria. Next base: position 17,759,065 of record NW_026555345.1, on the reverse strand, counting down.
TTTTTAAATATTAATAGCTCTAACTAGTTTTTCAAAAATGTATAGATGACTTGTAAATTGTGTATGAAGATTTGTAAATAATAATAACAATACTAATTTCAAATCAATTATAGAAAATGACCTTATACAAAAACTAATAATGATTAAGTCCTTTAAATATTTTAGGTCATTCTCTATAATTTTTTTTGTCATGTAATGGTCTTTCTCTAAAATATTGTACCACCCAAACTTAATATTTTAATATTTTGCAACTTTGTATTAAAAAGGAGGGAATGATACTCCAAATAAATAGATAAAATTAATATTTTCTTGTTAACTTTGCAAATCATTTTCCTAATTTTAGAATTGGAAACATATTGCATTATATGAAAATACCAATTAAGAACAAGTAATACTTCCATTCTAAATATATATTAATTTGATTATTAATTGACTAAAAAATTATATAAAATAACATAAAAATTTAAGAAACTTAAATATTTTTCTTAATAAATATTAAATATTTTAGCAATATTTTTAAAATTTTATTTTAACAAAAATTTAGGGTGGTTATCACTCCTAGAAAAAGAGTTCATGAAAAAATCAATATCAAAGGACATGCCATATTAGCATAAAAATGATAAAGTTAACGGGTCATTATTGAAGGTAATCTTTGCTCATCTAGAAAATGATTTAAGGAAAAAAATGTCCTACTTTTTTTATACAGGGTGCCTAGCACTTCTTAAAGGAAAGTACAAGCAGTATAATGCAGTTTAACCCTAAAATTTAATGGCTTAAAAATTTTATAAGATTTACTTATCTTTCAGGTTGGATTTTAGTTCCCCATCTATATTTTAAAGTATATGAAATAAATAAAAATAATTTGAACTTTTTTTTGTAACACATTTTAAACTTATTATTTCATCATTATATATATATATATATATATTATAAAGTCTAATTATTCAAAATTTCTAGAAAAAAAGGGGGGTTAAAGTTTATTTTTTCCTTTAAACTATATTTTAAGGGCATCTAGTGTCCTTTATACCCTACTTTGGTTCAGTCAACCTCTTAAAAAAAATCATCCAGTGTCTTATTATTAACTCCAATCAAGTTTGACCATTAAATTATTTTTATTGACTAAAACTGTATACTTGGTAACCTACATGTACTCAATTATTCCATCCCAGTCCATGTGTACACACTTGCCAACTCATCTTTCCCTTTCACAGTTAGCTCCTCTCTCTCCCCTTCTATTTTCCTCTCTCAAGTTTTTGTTTTGATTTCTATCGAACCCACACAATGCATCCTCAATCCACATACTCCAAATCCTTCAACCCTAATAGCCATCTTTGTTACATCTCGTCCAGATTTGGATGATGTTGAAGATGGTGTGACCATGACCCTGCTCCTTTGTCTTCTTACTCCATTGGTGTCCTCTTACACCTCTGCCACAAGTCATTATCTCTTGTTGTATGTCAACCTCGTCCTCCTATTTTATTCACACACCTAGCATCCACCAATCATCAAGCTTCATCTATCAAAGACCTCAATGAGCATGACATTTAATTATGGTTGGGTTTGTTATTTTTTAAGAAAAACTAGGTTCTATTTTTTCTTGCTTCTAATGCTTGTTCTCTTATTTTTGAATCTCAATTTAGATATTATTAATTTGTGTTTTTTATTACTTCTTACCCACATGCTTTTAGGTTTCTTAGTTTTATTTGCTGGGTTTGATTCCTTAGTTAGGCATGATTCCTTTATTTAGATTGCTTATATTCTTCCTTTAGGAATAGAAGCAATAGCAGCCTATCATGCTTAGGGCGATAGTCAGAGTTTCAAAGATACCTTGCTTAATATCATGACTTTAAGAGAATATACCAGAAGGAAATAAAAAAAAACTTAACAAAGGCAAGAGAAGAAGGAATGACCAAGCTTTTTCTTCTCTGATTTGATTAAGCAATGCATTTGGTATGGTAAATAAGTCAAAGTTTATTCTTCATTAAGCAATGCATTTGGTGGTCTCCATTTTTTCAATTAGTTCCTATCCTTATCTCTTTTTTGATTACTCTTCTTTTTTTCTTTATTCCTTTTGGGGAATTTTCTATGAATATTAACCTAATTCCATTGTTATTTTTCTATGTTTGATTTTTGGATTTCTATCGAGTTTAAGATATTTTTTTGAGTAGTTGTTGAGTTTAGTGAAGGAGAGGGAGTAATTTTTTCCTTAAAAATATGACTCATTTTTCATATATACATGGATAGATAGAAGAAGATTTTTTTTTTTGTTCAAGTTGACTGGTTTAATGATGTAGATGCCATGTAGACATGGATATGGGTCCCTCGCTATTGAGATAATTCTCGTTCCCTCTAATTTAATAGGAGGACATTGGGTGATTCAATTTTTAAAGTTTAAGGGGTTGATTGTGTTGTGTTTTTGGGTGTGCACTCATGACAAAAAATTTAAAAATTTTCCCAAATCTCCAAAAGGATCCATTGGCTTTTCTTAAAAGGAATTATAAAAATAGAACTTTCAAATTTGATTGAGACATCCAATCATCCAATCTCCTTTAGCAGCTCAATTCATAGGTGTTGCTCCTTGAATGAACACCCTCTATCAGTATTCACACAAACGAGACCACAACAACATGCATATTGTGCTAGCACCTTATCTCAAACTACAACTAGTCCTTCTGGAAGGCCTTTTATGGCATGGTGGCTTGTTGTGCCACATGCCTTAGCACACATATAACACATTGCGATGCATGACACTTTTTTTAAATAAACTAGACATGAACTATGTTTGATTTTTAAAAGGGGCAAAAGAAAGGGACAAGAGAGGCAAGGGTGGAGAGCACTTTGGCTATTAGGGCTCCAATCTTTAACAATGTCGGAGGCAATCTACTCTAGTTTAATACTTGGATAAGCTTCCTATTCACTCTCCTTCCTTTCTATCTAGAATTTTTAGAGTTTTGAGTATAGTTGGATGTTGATCCTCTCTTAGGTTATAACCAAACCCATTTTGCTCTTTAGGTCTATGAAAAATTAAATTAAGCTTCTAAACCTAGATTTGATAATTTTATAGTAATTTAGAATTTTGAGATAAGGTTTAGAAGAATCTTAGGTTTGAATTTGAATATTGGGAGCAATGTGGGTAGAAATTTGATGTTATCTAAGTTTATAGGTGTTAAATAGGATTAAGAAAATATGTTTGAGTGTTGATTGTGTTAAAAAAAATTTGGGCAATGTGGGTACCCAAATTTAGGCTAAAAGAATTATTACTAGAGTTGTAAATTGATTATTAGTGTTTAATATTATAGATTAAATATTGATTGGACCTTATTAAGCTTGTAGAGTGTAAAGAAGTTGGTAAATTGCCACAATAACCTCTTTTTGTGACAAAAGAGTTGAGGTAACTAGATAATCTAATCCTTTTACTCATACACTTGAATAGTTATTGAGTTTTGTGAAATTATATATATATATATATATTTTATTGTGAAATTTGTATTTTATTAATATAAGTGTTTGTTGTTTTGTAAATGTATATGAATTATGGCATTAAATTCAAATATTGTTTTTAAATCAAAAACCTATTTATACTTATTTTTAGATAACTATGAAATAGGATACAAATTTGCAATGCTAGTAATTGTTTTTATGATTTGCTATAATGAGTTATATACGCTTGTTTTGGATTGTGAACATGATCATTATGAGAGGGTGGAAATTCATCCTATGGTTGCAAGGATTGTATTACTTAAAATCCATATGATATAATGGCACCTTAGTTTTTCTTGTTTGAAAGTCCTAGTACTATCTTGGTAATAGATTAGGCATATGATACCCTGAATATTCGAAAGAGGGGGAATTTGTGGTCCGAGAATGGGCCTATTGTATTGTTATATAAATTGATAAGCTATGACCAATCCATCATATGGATTTAGTCCTATTGTATTGTTAGCCCATAGATTAAGTCAAAGGAAATAACAAGGATATAAGGTGAAGTGTTGATCATGCATTGTTATGGATGGAAATTTATATTCATATGTACAATATATATCTGAATAACTTATTTTATTTGCCACTTCACATACTCATGCATTATTCTAGTATACTTATGAATAGATTAGATTATTCAGTTACTGAGATAATATTCTCACCTCCATGGTTATATTTTATGGGTAAAGGCTCTAATAGGGGCAAAAGGAAGGAAGATGCTACTAAGAATCATAGGAGCTAGTATGTATAGCTCTATTATTTTGGTATTTGTGCAAGTAAACACACACACACATGTGTGTATATTCATGCTAACTTATAACATGCATTATTTTGTGTCACATACATAAAGTTATGATATTTTGGGTGTATTCCGGCTTAAGATATTATAATTATGATGAAAATTATTATAAGAGGTCAAAATACTAGTGCAAGTATCATTTTTATGTTACTTGTATGATTATAGTGGGCCAAAGATTTGTTATTTTGAATTATGCTTATACCCCTTAATTAATATAGAATCGGGGTTTTGATGACCAATAAGTTTTTAAGATGTACATATATAAGTTTGAATGCTCTATTAGGTGTAATGTGGTCTATGTGAGTGGATTTAAGTGGTCTCAGGTCTATTAGTACTTGGTTTGGGGTTTTTGACACCTTGAGTCATGTTTAAATTGAAAAAAGTATCTTTTTGCACCTGGGTGACTAACTTCTAAATGGTTAAGTATTTTGATATGAAATTAGTACCAATAGTTAAGTGGCTCAATTAGCTACATCTAGACACTTGAATAGCTTGAAACAAATGTTGGATGGTGTAGCATCCTAAAAATTTAACCTCTTGTTAATCAAAATAATTAAGTGAGATTAGTATGGTGTGTGGACAAAGAGGACTAACAAGTGTTTTGGATTGTGTTTTCAGCCCTAGGTGCAGGTTCGAAGTGAGGTCGGGTCACTGAACATCAAAATGGGAGAAAAATAAGGGAAATTGGCTCGGTGCCATATGTCGCGACGTGTGCACAACATGCCATAGCATACGAGTCACAGAAACATAAAGGAATGCTCTTTGTGCCATATGCCACAGTGTGTGGGGCATGTGCCATGGTGCATAGATGAAATTTGACAATAATAAGTCATGAAATCAACTCAAAAAATAGAGAGGCTATGAGGTTTGAGAGAGAGAATAAAGAGGATGAGTTTTCCTCTATTAAGGCTTTGAGATTCAAAGTTTTATGGGCATTTTGAAGCTTCCAATCACTTAAGATAAGTTTTAGGGGCATTTTCTCTTTTTATTTTGACAAATTTTTTGTTATGGTTTGATTATAAGAAGTGATTTTCAGACCTATATGGTGATGAGTTCAAATCCATTAGTCTAAGTAAGGCTAATGGGAGTTATTTGAGGCATTTAAACCTAAGTCTATGAGCATGATTTTAAAATGTTGGATGAAATCTTGAGGATGATTTCAGTTAATGTGAGCTAAAGGGCGTGGATAAATCTAATAGGTAAGTCTAAATGCTAGAAATGATAGTTTTGGACATTTTTAGTTGAAATACGAAGATGAAAATTACATGAATGGTGATTTTAAGTTGCTGGATATTGAAATCAATATTACTCAAGCTTATATGAGTTAATTATAGTTTAAGAGCTAATGTACCCATTAGTTGGGAGTAAACTTAAGTGGTTGATATTATGTAGTAGTTAAAATGTTGAAATAGGAAGTTAAGATATTGTAAGTAGTGACATTGATGATTGAGAACTTGACTAATTGTAGATTAATTGCCCCAAGTACTGAATTAAGCTTGACGCCAAGCTTTGGAAGCATTTGTCGAGTGGTAAACAATTGACCACTTAAAGGTTTCAGGTAACCAGGGGAACCTTATTATGGATAGTTGTTTATTAATTGAGTTTTAGTAGAAATATGTTTAATTACATGCCTGATTGAAGTTATGATTCTATAAGTATGTCATAAACCATATGATATTATATGAAATCTTATTTTAATTAAAAGTGGGTTGTGAATTCAAAGTGATTTTTAAAGCTATAATCATGTACTAGAATGAGTAATGTGTGAAACATGATATGATGATAATGTGGTTACATTAATATGTGATTATGATATGTACAACTAAATGAGAAGGTGAATTGTGTTATAAAATTGAGAACTGAATTAAGGAGAGTTTGTGAGAATAAACATGATGCTCACTTAGGCAACATAATACTATAAAGCATAATATGTTAATATTGAGTAAATAAAATTGTGAAATGGGTGGACATCATTTATTGCATGATCATTTGGTAGGAGTTCGCCTAAGAAGAGGAGTAGAAAATCCATATAGTACTTAGGGTAGCCTTCCGGTGCACAAATGTATAGCCTAATCCCACTATTTGTTGAAGGACTATCTTATAGTTTATCAAGGAATTAGAACCTAACTATCTCCACCTATTTATTGAGGAGATTAGCTCAGGGTATACAACACCCTAGAGATTCGAGAATGGGGGAAGCCATGGTCTGAGAGTGGGTATGTGATCTTTAGCTGAGTCATACCTCACGATTAGTAAGATTAGGTAGTTCAGTCATACAACAGAGCCTTGTTTGTTATTATAGCCCATAGTTTCAATTGGAAGATATAAGGAGGATACAAGGTGGAATTGATCTTGCATATGTGTTTATCCAATATGTCACATGGTTGTTAAGTTTATGGTAAGTCGTGATAGTGAATGGACCATTATTGCATGATTATTTGTATTGTGGCAATGAGAAATTGGGGAATTATGTGATGAAATGAGTTATTGGGGCTAAGATTGAGTTGTAATTATGTTGTAAGTGTGATAGTAGTGAGAATGAAGTGAACTTTTGGTGATTTAATGGTGAAAAGGCCAAAGGGGCTAAAATGTGTTAAATTGTGAAAATTTATAAAATTTGGAAATGGGTCATTGAGTGGCCAAATTGTGATATTTGTGTGTGTATTTGTTATATAACTTGGTCAATCAGGTGTAATAGGTCCTTTAGACTTGATTCAAGGCGTTGTGTAGTCTAATGAGATGAATGGATCAATTTGAGTGCTTGGGTATGTGAAATTATTTAAAAAGGTGATTTTTTGTATCTAAGTGTTAAAATTTTGATAGGACCGTTAGGTTGTGTCGAAACCTATCTCATTAGCTAGCTTATGAAATAAGCTTCATATGAGCGCTTAAATCACTTCAATCAGACGTCATATGAGAAAACGATGCACATTATAAATCCATCATTTCTACTTTCAAATGATAGTAACAAATTTAGATTGCTTGCCATGGCGCTTGGTATGTCATGCCATGGCACATGAGATAGAGAAGGTCTGGGTATGTGGCTTTGTGCCACATGCTGAGGTGTATGTACTGTCTACCATGGCATATGGCCCAAAGTTAGACCTTGTTTCTTTATTTTAAATGCATGCAATAAGTTATATGAATGCATATAGGTTATTCCCACTTGCTTAAATGTAATATGATTTTGATAATCTTGCAAAACAAGTCTTGGATCCAAGCTTTTTAAATAAAGTATTTGATTACTGTGTGGTGATATAGTTAATCTTTTTTTATACCTGATAGATATAAGGGAGGGTTACATTATACAGGTAGTCCTAAGTCTATTGAGTGTGTTTTCAGTACTTTTGGCACAAGTGTGGGGTTTTGGATACATTTGAAATGTCAAAAGTGAGAAAAGTTGTGAAAATGTGTTTGGCTGTTCAACTTCCTTGTGTAACTTAATTTAGAAGTAAAACTCATACTATTAGCTAGTTTATGAAAAGATTTTTTCGTAGACACTTAAATAACCTCATTTGAATGTCAAACAAAGCAATATGGCACATCAAAAGTTGTTCGAAATTACTGTCAAATGACAACAAAAGTATTGTCTATATAATGCTCACACTCCACTAAGCACATTTAATAAATCAAGCTAATGGTAATTAAGGGATTAGCTCCAAAGAGTGATTACCAAGGTTTAATCCAAAAGAGAACGGGATCCCAAGTTTTCTAAATAGAAACAGTTAAGATTGAGCAACATCTTTCATATCAGAGTCAAAATAAGTTTTAGAATCATGGGATACCACAAAGGAGTGAAAAAAGTCAAAAATGGTTGAAAACAAATTATGTATTGAAATACAGAGCAATATGCCACGGCATGTTGCTCTTTGTGCCACGTGCCGTGGCTCAGGTGCCATGCGTCAGGGCATGTTACACAAATTTTTTACTGGTTCTGCTATCAAAATGACAGCAGAATCGGGGAACTTCTGACTTGCCCTGATTCTCCGTCTGACATCAAAATGATGTGATCTAGGTGTCTACAGAAAGCTCTTTTCCTGTACTAGCTAATGGCACATGTTTTGCTTCTAAAACAAGTCACACTAGGAAGTTAGACATCCAAACACATTTTAACAACATTTTAACACTTTTACACAGTGAATGTCCAAAACCCTTAACAAGTGCCAAAAGCCTTTTCCTAACACCTGGACCATGTCCAATAGACCTAGAACTATCAGTACAACACATCACAAGCATTAAAATATCATTATAACAAAAATTCACTCCTTAACCCCAATTTAACAAAAACAAAGGAGGAGGTAAATTAGCATTGCATTTAACTCAAATCATTCAAAACATTTTCAAATCTTCACTTATACACTAGCACTAGTATTTTTGCCCTATAAACATATATATGACAACATAAACCAAGGCTAAGGGCCCAAAATACAATTCTAACATTTTCAACAATCAAAATAGTGCAAGTGAGGTAATATGCATTCTAAAATTGGCAAACATATGCTATTACACCATTACATCAAAACTAGAGGCATATGAGAAGGAATGTACTATTCCCTGCCTCTTTAGTCTTCTCCCTCTCAACATTAAAGCTAAAGCTAGAAAAGTATTAAATAAAAGGGGTGAGTCTAGCCACTCAATAACCAAGGTTAAACCTACCCTATGCAATTATATATCAATTATAAAACAATTTCATGCACAATGAGATCGAATTTATAAAAACATTTCCCCATATATCACATTTTATCATTAATCACTCTATAGCTTCTTTACTCACATAACTAGGTGCATTGTCGCCATATTCTCGAATATGTGACAAGACGCATAATCTGGTAACCTGCCACTACTTAGCACGTGTGACATGTCACATCTTTACTTAAGCAATGATCAACCAACCTTATTTTCTCAAACTAAAACTGTGGGCTATAACACTGATTAGGGCTTCGTCTGTGTGATTGGATTACCCAAGCTCACCAATTGTGAGGTGTGACTCGGCCAAAGATCATAGGACTCACTCTCGGACCACGGCTTCCCCCCTTCTCGAATCCCTAGGGTGTCTCATACCCTAGGCTATTCTCCTCGTTAAACTGGTGGAGATAGCTAGGTTCTAGTCGCTCGACAAACTATGGGATAGTCCCTTGACAAACAGTGGGATAAGGCTATAGCCCTCATGCACCAGAGGGCAGCCTAATTACCATATGGATTTTTTTCTACTCCCAAATCTCTAAGCGAACTCCTGCCACTGATCATGCCATAAACCATACTCACTTGTTCTCACTTTTTACTTTCACATACTCATTATCACAACAATCATGTTGGGCTTACGACCTTGCACTACCTAAGTGTGTATTCTCATCTTTTTCTCAAAATTCATTCTTGCTAACACAAAACTATTTCTACACATCACCACATTCATTTCTAAAAAGTATAGCCATATTCATAATGCAATTCTCTTAACTTTGCACATGCATTTTTCAAGCCCAAAAATAGCATTTTCATGCACTTAAAGAAGCTAATATACAGTTCTTACTTAAACAACCAATCCCATGCATGTAAGCATTTACAATTTCACATTCATAACCAATTAATAATCAATTAATATATAACTACCCAAAGTAGATTTTTCCCCGGTTACCTCAAACCTTTGAGAGGTCAAAGGTTTACCCTTCAATTAACTAGCCTCCAAGCTTGAATTTCCACTTCAAAAGGTGACCAAGAGCCAAAGCTACAAGCAACCAATTTGAATTCCATCAACATAACAAACTTAACAATTGAACCCTTAATCTCTACTTCTAAATTGTCTAACCTTCACTTTACAAAAGGTGGGGCCTAATTATTGGGTTTAATAATTACCTTTGGCTCCTAATAGCATTAATAAGCCATTAAATTCCCATTAATGGTATCACAAACTTCCAACAACCATAATAAATGGGATTTTTAGGTATTTATGGTGCCCAACAACCCAAGACACCAAAATTCATCATACCTAGGTTTAAATACTCTAATCTACCCCTATTAACTCTATTTGAGTCAACACATTCAGACCTATAACCTATATGGACCGAAATTCTACTTCAACTATCAAACCCTAACCATAAACTTATAGATGTGAAAGAAAAGGGGAGATTAATGAGTATGATACTTACCTTGGGTGTTTGTAGCCTTCAAAATACTCTCAAAGTGGTCCCAAGCAAACCCTATAGAGCTTTGGTATGCCTCTTCTTTCTCTCTTTTCTCTTCTTTCTTTTTCTGTCTTAATTCGCATATGATAAAGTATAGAAAATGACCATGCACCGCAACAGACGCATAATATGCCGCGGCACATGGCACAAAGAGGTCCTCCCTCAATTAGAGATGGCTATGCGCGTGGTGGATGATCTACACGCCGTGACGTGTAGCATAGCAACTTCAACTCTTCTTTTTCTCCTCCTTTCAATGCCCATCTAGTCCGCCTCAACATCAAACCCACAACTAGGGTTGAAATAGCATCAAACATGATTATTAGACCTCTCTGGCCACACACCACTTCAATTTACTTAATTACCCTAATTAGGTTTAATTAATTAGGGAATTAAAGCTCAAGATGTTACAGTCTGCAACGTGCAATACGCCATGGCTCATGGCACTAAGCAGAAATAGCCATGACGTATGTGTACAATACTGCAGTGCATTGCTCTGTTCTTCACTCGTTGATATTTTTTGCAACCTCCTCCTATATCCTGTAAATACAGAAGAAGATTACGAAGTTACCACATCATTCATACCAAATAGTAATCAAATTTTTTGTTTGAAAAGCTTATGCCTAAGACTCATTTTACAAAATAATTCAAATCACAATACAATTAGAAAAATACAAGGCAAAAACAAATCATAAGTTTCTTTAATGTATAGTGGACACATCCCATGAGCACTCTTATTTCAATTGCATGCATTCTTATCACAAAATAAAGTTAGGAATTGATTTGTGCACCGTGATATGTACTACATGCATCATAATATGTGGCACATAGCCACACGCTCAGCTTGTTCTGTGTCATGTATTGTAGCATGTGTCACCATACACCGCGTCGTTCTTGCCTAATTTTCTATTGTCATTTGTATAGCAAATATGACAAACTTCCAGCATATATTGTTTTCACATATGACATTCAATCAAAATTATTTAAGTGCTCACACGTAGCTTAGATTGTAACCTAGCTAATGAGATAGGTTTGGATACAATCTAATAGTCCGATCAAAATTTGGACACCCAATTGCAAAAACTCACTTTTTCTAAAAAATTTACGCACCCAAGCACTCAAATCAATCCCTTTCTCTTATTAAACCACATAAAGCTTTAAATCAAGTCGAAAAAGACCTATTACACATAATTGATTATAATTTATCTCAGTCACACACACATATTGAAATTTGACCCTTCTACGATCAATTTCTATATTTTCTAACTTTACATGACTTTCTATTGCTTGGCATAACATAGGCTACTTGGCCTTTTTCTGAACATAATCATATGCATTCACATTACAACACATGTGTTTCTCAATTTTAATCCTGAATTACTTATTTCATCATAATTTCTTACTTAGGCTTAAGATTCACCAAAATCAACAACTATTTCAACACAAACATTCAAATCGTAGCCCTTTATTTCAATTCAACACATATACACACAATCAGGCTAGATTTCACAAGATTTCTATTTAATTCGTGCATGAAATCCTATGGCAACTCATTTACATATATATACATAAATTCTTGGTTCAATTCATTACACAACTCAGAGCATACATTACTTCACAACTCAAGCCACTCCAAACTCTCTTTTGGTGCCTTAATCACTACCTAGTCCAGTAAACATGTAACTATGAGGGTGAGATAAAAATCTTAGTAACAAAATAACTCACTCTTATTAACTATCACATACAACAATATGGAAGTACAACATATTATACCATTTAAAACCTCATTAACATAATATATATCACATATTCACTTAAGTCACATCAATGTTCTATATTTCACTACTTTCCCATATATAGCGTTCCATAATATCTCATAGCATCTTATAACATCTCATAACATCTCATAACATCATATCACATGATATAGCATGATCGCTACTGACTGAACCTCTAAATCACTCCGACATAAAATCATAGGCTTACCTTAGACTAATGTATACTCTTATTGGCCTTGAGCGCACCTGCAGTGGCAGAATCACTCGACCAAAGATGTTTTGATGCACATATGGACTATGGTTTCCCTTAATACAGACAATGGGGCATCGTGGACTCCAACACTATATCACAAAGACACTAAGGAGTCTCACATATCTCCAATAACACCGCACCTCAATAGGCACTAAGGAGATCTTCTCCAACACCACACTTTACAACGCACTAAGGAGAATTGTTTCTAACACTACACCCTATCGAGTACTAAGAAAACCTTGCCATACGGTCTTTATCATGTCCTCTACTTGAGTAAACTTTCACCCTTATAATCATGCTTTCCAAACCATTTAAGATTTCTATTTACCATTTTACTCATTTTCTCAAACATAGTATGTGTGTGTGTGTGTATATATATATATATATTTACATACCATTTGAAAACACCCATTTTAATGCTTTATTTCAATCAAAAGTTTTCTCATGCAATATTCACACAATGCTATAAATCATGCTTAATCCAAAACAAGTTCATGTACTACATAGCATACTAACACATAGTTATAATAAATAGTCAAACAAAGGAAGTTTAGTTATCTCAACCCTTCTGTCATTATAAAGGTTACCCATAGATTTTCACAACCTCTATAGGTCAATCTAAACACATTTGGCATATTTGAATCATTTAGTCCATTTTAACTAAAAATTCATATTTACTACTTAGGGCTATGTTCATCTGTAAATCTTTTCCATTCATCTATTATAGGTTCATTACTACTTATTTTTACATTACCTCAACCAGTTTTATTTCACTTAAACATGATTTTTGCCCTAACATTTCTCTCTCTAGAGCTAAAATTAAACCTACAGGTTCAAAGCTCTATCATTCAGCTTTAAACCAGTCGCAAAGCTCTAATTTAACTTTTAAGAACCTTTTTTATTACTACTTGGTAAGAATCAAACCCCTTAAATTTCACCCATTTAATTTTTCTATAACTCATTTTTGTAAAAATTTGTTGAGAATGGAAGGTAAGAGTTATATGTAGTTTACCTGACAAGTAATCAATCAGAAGGGCCTAAAATAGCTTGCTCTAAATTTTTAGCCCTTCTCCTCTCCTTCTCTCATTTTTTTTAATTTCACTTCTAAAAATCACCAAATTTCATGATTTAAGAAGTGATTTTTTGGTCCATACGCCGTAATGCATTCAGCACAAGCCACGCCGTATGGCATAGTAAGATTTATTCTCACCATGCGCACTTTTTTTGACCCAAAACGCACTCCTCTCACCTGTATCTATTCATACAACACACTAATGAGTCAAATCACCAAGTAATCATCTAAATCTCTAATCTCAAACTAATTACTACTTTACGCTTAATTAACCACTAATCTCAGGACTAAAAAATTCAGGATGTTACATTTTTCAATTGATTTTAAATCTTTTCACTCTTATAAGGTATCACATACTTTCAAAACATTATCTCACTCTGATTAGAAGTTTAATAAATGATTTTTGATTTGTTTAAAATCTATGAAAACTAGGGATCCTGTTTTTACAAAATTCAACTTGGTAATCCCTTTTGGATTAATCCTTTGATTACCTTAGATTATAGCCCTAAGTGTGATTAGTATTGGGAGACTTTACTAATGGTGAAACAACACAGTGTAAAAGTTGGTCCAAGAGTGCAATCATGACAAGAAGTTACCGTCATGATAGTAGAGGTGTGTCACAACATAAGACACAGTGAGGGGGTTTCCCCTCTATTTTATCCTCTGTAGTGGGTCACACTTTCGTCGTAGTGGATGGAGCAATTTAGAATTTTTCTAAATTATCCCCATTTAATGTATGATTATAATGATTTCCTTTACCATGCTTCCATGTCTCTTTATTGTATGTATTAAACACTTATTTAAGGTCAAACACTTTCTAAAAAGGGTTTTCATGGGCTCTCAACTTTTTGTGTCTTTAAATTTTAAGCCCTATCTATATTGATGATCTATTATAAGGATTTGATTAATTCTTGTCATTACAGTAGTGTTTCATGGTGTGTTCTAGTAGAAGAAGAAGAAGAAATAACATACAAGAGCTCTAAGAGCTAGAGCTTACTTGGAGCATGCCCCTCATGCCTAAAGAAGACCCCTTAGGCGTGTTCAATGTTCTAAAGATCCAAGTTTAAGAAAGCCCAAGTCCAAGTAGTCAAAACCCTTACACTAATGGCTTGATCTCCTAGCATTATGGAAGTCAACATTCAATCAAATTTGAAGCGTGAAAAGGCATGATTCTCCCTTGATTTGAAGATCCCTTGATTGTTCTAATTTGATTGATATTTGTTTTCTTATTTTTGTAAGATTTGATTTGATTCTTTTTCTTTATGATCAAGATATTAGTTTATTATTTTATTTAAGGAATAAACAATCTTTAGTCCTTATAATTTCATTGAGTTTTGTTTTTAGTCCTTATTTTTAGTTCCTATAGTTTCAGAAAGATTTGGTGACCTTTGTTTTCAGGTCCTTATAATTTCCCCCTTTTTTAATGGTTTTAGTCCCTGTACACTAGAATAAAAAACTACAAGGACTCAAAGCACAATTCAATGAAACTATAAGGACCAAAGATTATGTTTTTACTTTTATTTAAGTCTTAGTTTCCTATTTTGGAGTCTAGTCAAGATTAGGTTTAATTATATTATTTTACAACAATGTAATCTCATGATTTTAGGATGCATAATCTCTAAATTATGTGGCTCAAATTTTATTATTTTTTATAATATTTTCATCCAATCAGGCTTAGAATTAACATTTTTAAATCTTCTTGAGTTGCTTATATATAGGTGTGCATTTCTACATTATAATCTAAGTGTTATTTGAATAATAGGAGTATTTCTTATCCTTAGAGTTTACAACTTTTGTGAGCTTAGTGCATGTGGTGGCATTTCGTGTTGAATATAGACATGATCAAGAGCTTGGTCAACTCTTGTGGTGTATTTAAAGGCTAAAATTGCTAGAAGTAGGTGTTAAGAGGATATTCTCCTTGATCTCTATTTTATTTTTGTCTTAGATAAAATAAAGGTTGTTTCATGACTTTAGTCTGAGCTCTTGTCATTATTCCTCCAATGTATCATTGTGAATCTTTTGGCATGTTAGACTTGAATAGTTGGACTCCTTAAGCTTCTTACTTCACACCTAAGGTTTCCTTTTGAGCTTGCCCCACATCTCCAAGCTTCCTTGTCATCAATGCCATGTCACCAATGCCATTAGTGCTTTGAGGTCCATCAACATGTGTTAAAGTTTCTAAAGGTCAATTTTCTATTTATCTTAATGAATAAAAAGTAATACTGTGTTTTTTACTTACACATTCATATGATTTGTTTTCCAATTTACAAGTATTCCTAAACTGACCAAGTCTTTAGTTACAATAAGGACATCTTTCAATCAAGAAATTCTTGAGGTCAGAGAATTACTAACAATGTTAATTTTTATTCCATTTTGCAAATAAATTAAAGCTTATATCTTCTATATGAAAAAAATTCATCAATTCAAGCCTATTTTTCATAGTTTTGAGAATTCAATAGCATTGTCAAATATGAAATTTAAACAATTCATACAGCCACAAAACACAAAGATGTTGAGGTGTCAGTTTATTGATCTAAAAGATATTATTCCTGTGTTTGCATTAATGAATATTACTGAGGTATGTTCTGCATGTCAATATAAAGCAAATTTATTTACATTGCGTAGAATGATAAGTGATTTAGAGCATATTGATTTATATATTGATATCAATAGCCTCAAATAGTCACATCAAGGGCAAATTGCTAAAATTGGAGACATAATACAGATGGTGCTATTGCAATTGTTCAATGTATCTAATAAGACCTTCTTTCAATGATGACTTTATCTACTGTGATAGATGTAAAAAGCTTATTCATAAGGCACCATGGTGTTAGTGATATTAATTAGAATATATCTTAGTCAATTGGTTAGTAGTCAATCACATGGTGAAATTGAATTTTTTTTATTATACCTTGGGTTAAAGTACACTATCAAGTTAGTAATGGCATGGGTTACACATCTATTCACTAGTACAGAAAGGTAAATCTACACCGATTAAAATAGCTTATCTACACCGGTTGAGTAACTAGTGTAGATAAGACCAGTGTAGATATCATGAAGTTGTCTACACTGGTTATTTAACTAGTGTAGTTAACGGATATATCTACACCGGTTATAAATTCGGTGTAGATAACATTAATTATGAATATGTAATTTTTTTTAAAAGTTGATATCTACATCGATTCCTTTTAGAACCAATGTAGATTATCATATATCTACACTGATCATTTCCAAAATAGGTGTAGATAACCTATATATATACACCGATTATTGTAATAACAAGTATAGATATATTATTATCTACACCAATTCTGTATAGAACCAGTATAGATATTTGTTATTCTAAAAAAATTGCTCCCGTTTCTTTCATTTACTCCAACCATTATAAGCTGCAATTTAAATCTTGCATTAATGAAACATATAATAGCCAGATAACAATGAGCCAGCCAGACAATCATATATTGTTCAAATCAAATGAATTTAAAATTATGTACAATTCCAAACACAAAACATAAATTGTCAACTAAGTAATCTTACACACAACTATATTTACTAATGTTTACAACTACACAATTTACTCTTCCAAAGGATGATTATTATGAAGATCAAACATGAAGAGTCCCCAATGTTGCCTTATTTGATGGATCTCTGAATCCGAAAATGGAGATGGATCATTGAACATATGAAAAGATTAGGGATAAGGGAATTAAATCAATAATTAGAAGAAAAAATAAACAATAACTAAAATTAGATTTACCTCCTCAGTGAACTTAGTCAAGCCAGCGGTGATGATATTGTGTGCATGTCTCAACACATAAAAGCCACACAAATTAGTAAAGGGTTGCCGACGGCTCTATGAAATAACACAACATTGTCATAATTATACTGAAAGAAGGCTCTATCATCAAAATTACATAAAATAAAAACATGTATAACTTATTACCTTTGGTGTTATCCATGTAGGATCCTTGACATCACATGGGTCCTTGCCCAACTAGACTTACTGGCCAATCCTCATAGCCCTATCATTAACATGATATAGTTAGTAACCTAATCACTAAAAAAAATTTATTATAAAACTCCTTAAGTACACTTACTGCTCGCAAGATTTCTTCATTGTCGGATTGAGTTTATGGTATAAAGAGCATAAAAAGATTATAGAATTGCTCTTCATCAAAAACACTATCAATTTGCTAGTGTGTACAGCAAAAAAAGTCATTTAAGCAAATATTCGATACCATTACGAATAAATTCAAATATATTTACTTACAGATTGAGAAACATGGAAAAATAACACTCCTTTTTACCTTTACTGAGTGTCTAGTTCATATATGCCTCTTTTGCCTCTTTGGTAGTCTCTTTATCATTAGTGTAACATGGGCAAAGAAATCCGTATTGTTTGTCTTTACATGAGGAAACTAGCAATTGATGTAAAAACCTACAAAAATGAAAACAAGTTAGTTTGAAAAGCTGAATTGTTTAATTTCATTTAAATTTACAAGAAGATACTTACATCATCCCAATTTGGATGTTTGCCATGGTTAAGTCAGTATCAATGAGAATCTGATGGAGGTCCTCATTCTCAATAAAGATTTCATAGTTGTTTAAGCCAGCAAGTTTAGGATTCGCTTTAAAACACCGAGGTGGAAATGATCCACCATATACAATCAATACAAATCGATCCCATAGATTTAGCTCAAATAATTGTGGCTTTCAACCCACTTTATAGGACGATAAGGTTTCCTATTAAATAAAAAATTAATAACACATTCTTAAATATAAAGAATTCATTACAATTAATTAATAAAATTTGTTACCAGATCTTGAGGCTTCCCAACAAGTCTTTTTGGCCATAAGCAAAAAGTACTCTTAGCATCTTTCACTATCTTGATCTCATCAATAGGGAATGGGACAGAAGCATTATCGATTTTTACCTCTTCAATAGTGACCTTAACAATATCTTCTTGAACTTCTTAGAAGTGGCATTTTAACCCTCGTAGATGTAACCGTGTGCTACTAAGCGTCTTTCTGGATCCTCTACATAAAAGTAGCATAGTTCACCCTTTGGAGTAGGGTCATCCTCTGAAGGAAGTGGAACGATGTTGCTCCCTTTAGTACTCGAATGACAAGCAGGGGAGTGAGTCTGTGGGCTACTTGGCTCCTTGATTGAGCTTATCATCATCATCATTTCTTCCTTCATCTTTTGTAGCCTAGCTTCAAGAGTAGCCTCAGCCTCAGCCCTTGCCTCAGCCCTTAATTGAGCAAACATCACATCCAACTCATCCCTAGTCACGAGTCCTGAAGAATGGCATTTTTGAGGTGGTCCAAATACATTTATTATACTCACCCCTAATCCGAATCCCTGAACATGTCCAGGATGCTCTCCTTTTCCCGTAGCAACAGTCAGGATATCATTTCATCCCTCTAGGACGAATGATCCCTCAGATTGCTTCTGTTTAAGCTCATCCTGTAACATACAAATAATAATTAATTAGTAATATTTGATATTTAAAATAAAATTACAAATGAAAATTGTACTTACAATTTTCTAAGCAACCTCACGAGCATGCTCACTTTAAAAGGACCCATCCTTCTTCTTATGGGCATAAATCCATCTCTCATTGCGACATATTGGAGATGGTGGAGATAGTAGAATAGAAGGATCTGATTGAGCATGTTCTCCTCTTTTCCTCCTCTTGGCATCGATCAATTCCTTTTCAGCCAACACATAACTGCCACAAGACTTTATTTAGGGGCAATTATTCTTCCTTGTAATTTCTTGTGCCTTTCTCCTCCTTTCCTGTGAATTAGAATTACAAAATATTCATTATCTAATAAAGATAATGATATATAACTAAAATAAAAAAAATTAAAACCAACTAACTCACTAGAGCATCTGGCGTAGTCTGAAGCCTAACAAATTCTTCAAAAGTAGTTACATCGAGAAATGAGTATTCGGTACAAGGATTAGGCCATGGCTATCCTTCTGGAACCTCAATATGCACAAATCTCTTAGCTAGTGATGTCTTAAAACCCCTCTAACAATCACAGGCCTAGGTCATCAACCTATGTTAAAGTCTATACTCGTGGGGACATCATATGTGACCTGCAATACATGTCATTGAAATAGTTAGTGATATAGTCATAATAATCAATAACAAATAATGATAACAAGTGATAAAAGCACGTTTCTTATACATTAATGGCTTCCCATATCTGTTCCTTCACTTGTTCCGGGACATCGTCCCATGTGGGTGTCAATATACTTAGTTTGCTATGAGCTTAGAGGCCTAAAAAAATAGTAAACTTAGCCCCATTAGGCCCGATTAGCTTCCAATTGTTATCAAACTGGATTGGAATCTTCTCGCCTCTGCTCTAACTTAGAGCTAACTCTCTTAATCGCGTGCCACTTCTAGGTCTCCTGGATCGTGTAGATTGGCTACTACCTATAGTTTAAGGACTAACAATCACACAGTCATCACCACTGGTAGACACGATTAGGGTAGAAGGGTCAGGCTAGTCCTAATTAACACTCTGATCCTTCATGTTCTTGTTTAGACAATAAGTAAAAATCATCAGTGATATAACTAATAAATAAAGCATGTTTTAATATGAATAAAACACAACAAATAACCAATTTAATAAATCATACATGTTGTAAATAAATAACTAACTTTTAACATATTTTTAAATAGCAATATTCTCCTATATCCCTTCATGATGATCATCTCTTGTGCTATATTCATCATCCAATTCATCTTCTACATTTAATACAGGCAAGCCTATCGAAAAAGAAGGAGTCTCAGAAATATTAAAATTTAAATAATCCTTCTCATCAATATTAACCTCTCCTTTTCCTTTAAGAACCACTGATCATGTTTCACTTCTCAGATTCATGACATAAAACACTTGTTTTGCTTGGTCTGCCATAATAAAAGGTTTATCACCAAAACTTAAAGTATTCAAGTTGACTAATGTAAATCCCATCCTATCTTGATAAAAATCATTTTTAACATCAACCTACTTGCATTTGAAAAAAGGGATTTTAAATTTAATATAATCAACCTCTCAGATCTCTTCAATAACCCCATAATAAGGCATGGATGCGAATAAAGGATTTTAGTCTTTCAAGCTGGAGAAGTACATGCCTGAGGCCATTAGCGTAACACTATTATTCTACACATTACTTCTGTTGTCTAGAGACTTCATGTAGAATAAATCAAATGCAGTCTAGCATATAACATCACACTCAGGACCTTGTGCCAGCCCCTTAACAATATCAAAAACACAATCTTCCTTCTCAACCTTCTGCTTAAACCACTTTGTAAAAGTATTGTTATGCTCTCTAATTAGTCTTTGCTTAGTTATCCTAATTCAACTGTTTTACTTCCTCACAAGTTCTTTATGCACATCTATATAGTCTTGAACTTGATCAACGTTATTCAAGATATGTAAGTGTGCTTGTTGCAATTTATGAGGATCAGCGGTCTTCACAGAAATACCATGTCTACAATCTTTGACATCACATTATCTCAACCCAATAGGTCGTATATTGTTCAAATAATCTTGGCAAAATTCTGCTTCTTCTTCAGAGACATATTTTTGCATAATAGATGCTTCAAGACGGTGTGGACTCTCCACATATCCTTTTAGAACTTTCATTGTTCTTTTAATTGGGTACATCCATCATAAATGCACAGGGCCACACAATTTTATCTCCCTTACTAGATGAACAATTAGATGTATCATAATGTCAAAAAATGATGGAAGAAAGAGCTCTTCAAGTTGGCACAAGATAAGATAGGCTTTATTTTCTAATTCATCCAATTCTTCAGGCTCATGGACTTCACCGCATATAGAATTAAAGAAAAAGCAAATCCTGGTTATGACATCTCTCAATTCATCTTTCTAGAAGCCTCGAATAGCCACTGGTAGTAGTTGTTGCATTAAAACATGACAATCATGAGACTTGAGACCCACTAATTTTAAATCTTTCATTGACATGAGCTTTTTAAAATTTGAAGAATATCCTGAAGGAACTTTCATGTTGTGTAAACACTAATAAAAGCTTCCTTCCTCATCCTTACACAAAGTATGTTCAGTCGGAGGACAGTAAGTCTTCTTACCAACTAGCCTTTGATGTAAGTCTTTTTTAATTTTCATATCCACCAAATCCAATCTTGCCTTCACACTGTCTTTAGATTTGCTTGGTATATCAACAAGCATTCTAACAATACTATCACACACGTTCTTCTCTACATGCATGACATCAATACAATATCTCATATCAAGATGGCGCCAATATGGAAGGTCAAAGAAGATAGATCTTTTTTTCCATATACTTTTTTCACTATTCTTTATAGTCTTGCCAAATGTAACATTGATATCTTTCACCAATTCATAAACTTGCTCCCCTGTCAATGGCTTTGGGGCAGTTTCATGCTCTTGACCACTATAGAAAGCTTTCCCCATTCTATGATAATGGTGGTCCTCTTCAAGAAACTTCCAATGGCCAAGATAGACTGTCTTCTTTTCATAATGAAGTTGATGATAGCATGTACCTGCTTCATAAATTGAACATGTTTTATGCCCCTTAACACTATAGCCTTGCAAGTTTTCATATGCAGGGAAGCCATTTATCATGCAAAAGATTATTGCATGCAACTTGAATATCTCCTTTCAATATCTCCTTTCAATTCGCATCGAACATATCCACACCTACTTCCCACAGCTTTTTCAAGTCTTCAACTAAGGGTCTTAAATAAATATCAATGTCATTTCCCAGTTATTTTGGTCCTGAAATGAATATAGACAACATGATATACTTGCATTGCTTGCACAACATGAGAGATAAGTTGTAAATCACCAACAAAACAGGCCATGAACTATGTATGCTGCTAAGGCTATTGTAAGGATTCATGCCATCCGTACTAAGTCCAAGCTTGAGATTCCTTGGATCACTGCCGAACTCAGGAAACAAAGTGTCAATTTTCTTCTATTGCTTCGAATCGACTGGATGTCGAAGCTTTTCATTTGAAATCCTCTCATCCACATTCCATCTTAGATTCTTCGCATCCTTTTCATTAGCAAACAATCATTTAAACCTTAGTATGATTGGAAGATACTATAACACCTTCGCAAGAGCTTTGTTTTCTTTATACCTTGGTGTTTCACATACAGGACACTTTTGCTCCTCTTTATGCTCTTTCCTGTACAATATGCAGTCATTTGGTCATGTGTGTATTTTCTTAAACTTCATTCCCAGTGGGCATAAAATTTTCTTTACCTTATAGTAATGAACCGGCAACATATTTCCTCTTGAAAGCATTAATTTGAATAACTCAAGCATTTCTGTGAAACTCATATCACTCCACCCAGATCTAGCTTTCAAGTTCACCAATTGCAATACTGCTTTCAACAAACTAAATTCCTCGCACCCTGGATATAAAGGTGTCTCTATATCATTATACATATTATTGTACACTTGGAATTGCTCAAAAGCCTCTTTACCCATGTCACGAATCATGTCCTCTAATCGATGAACCATATCATCCTCATCATCAACAACAACAACATTAACATGACGCGATTGAGATATACTCGATATCGGCATATTCAATCTTTCACCATGCCATATCCATACTCTATAACTTTTAAGAAACCCCTCACAAATTAAATGTTCATATATCTTATCTATACTTAGCCGCCTCTTATTCAAACAGTCCCTACAAGGACAATAAAACCTCCCACTATCATCTTCAGCATTGCTTTGAGTAAATTCTAAAAATCCCTTAACCCCATTACCATACTCTGCACTCGTTCATTTGGCATCTATCCAACTACAATCCATGTTCAATTTGTCTTCCTAAAACACGACAAAGTTTATGGATTATTACTAAATCCATTATGATAGGGCTAGACGAAGAGTTATGTATTAAAAAATTAAGAAAGAAGCATGCTAACACAATAATTTCCAATTTAATTTGGAAATTTTCAATCTTTTGAGAATATTTTTTAGAGTTAACTTCCCTCCTATCTAATAACTAAGAAGGAAGCTAACTTTATATTTTTTACCCTTTTTATAAAGAAGAAAGGACAAAACAATAATTTTAAAAAAAATTTAGCAGAGTCTCCCCTAAAAGTTAGACTTTCCAATAAATTTACAATTAAAAGTATAAGGAAAAAATAATGTCATTTAAATAAAACAAAGTCACATGCAATGCCTAATGGCCTTAGGCCTCTATCAGCACTCCACCAGTATACAGAAAATAAATTAGTAATAATGTCACAACAATTTAATTTACAGGAAATAAACTAGCCTAATAAAATTTATATAGGCACAACCCAATTCCTTTAAATTCAAAATCAAGTAAAAATACCTAGTTCAGTTTCAATAAAAATACAAAAATAGCAATTTGGCACTAGAATTACCAAGATCATGCTTACAACTTTATGATGGAAGATACAAGTTAATGTACCTGGTAATAAGCCATAACTCAAGAAGTCAAATTAAAAGTGACTACTAGCTGCTAGAAAGTTTAAATATAATCCAAGAAGAGGAAGTTAAATTAATTAGCAGCATAATTTATCGTTATACACAGATTAGCAAAGAAAAGAAGGGAAACATTTCAAACACAACATAAGCAAGATTTCAGACATAACACAAGCACCCAATAAATAATTAATCTCAATCCACAACAATAAAGAAAGAATCAAAGCTGCTGACCTTAGAACTCCAACAACACGAAAAGGAGGGAGGATTTCATGATCAAGCCACGAACGGGGAAGGATAAGCTTTTCCCACGCACACTAAACCAGTTACCAGTGGCAAAGGATGTCTCGACGATAGTGTTTCAATAGAAGAAGAATGAAAGCAAATCTCGAACAATTGCAAGAGATTTCAACAGAGAAGGGAAAGGGGTTTCGAAGAATTTGGCATAGAGAACGATCTCAACCAACTGCAATAAACTCATAACCACCGACGATGCCAAAATGATAGTGAAGGCCAAAGGAAGAAGGGCGAAGGAACAAAATAAGTAGGAGGAAGATCATAGTAATGGATATTTGGAAACAAAAAATGAACGAGAAGGGTTAGAAGACGATGAACTCTCTCGGTGCGAGTGACACATATTTTGAAAAATGAAAATGTTTGAAATGAAAGTGATGTGAAGAAGAGGGGGAGAATGCAATATCTACACCGATTAAAAGGGCAACCCAGTGTAGATATGGATTTAGAAATTTATTTTTTAAAATAAATACATCTACATCGGTTGCTATAGCAACCGGTGTAGATGTCTTTATTTTAAAAAATATAGCAACTAGTGTAGATATGCTAATTTTATTTAACATCTACACTGGGTATATATGAAACTAGTGTAGATAAGTTAATAAAAAAAGAAAAATATATAATAAATTATTATGAAATACATCTACACCAGTTACATTAGTAACCGGTGTAGATATGAAATGTATCTACACCGGGTATAAATGGAACCGGTGTAGATAAATATATAAACAAAAAGAAAAAAACTATACTAATCTACATCAGGTACGAAGTATAGCTAGTGTAGATGTGACAAAAGGGATATTTATTTTTTAAAAAAATATAAACATATTTACACCGGTTACGATTAAACCTGGTGTAGATGTGTATATCTACACCGGTTTAAAAATTGATTCGGTGTAGATATTGGTGGAAAAAAAATTATTTACAAAATTGCCACACCGCCTTTGATTTCTACACTATGGCTGCTATAACCGGTGTAGATATGAGCGTATAAATTTCATATTTTGTACTAGTGATTGTATTCTTTGATACTCTAGCAATTGAATTACTTGGTTCATGATTTACTGATCTAGCTAAGGATATAGATGAGATGTGTTTTTTTTTTTGGAAGTGATTGTCATGTTATGTTTTATTATGATACAATTGAGGATAATTTTTTGTTTGATGTTTTTTTGCTCATAAGATGAATACTCTTTGACTTTCCTGATGAGGTGGAGTTAGTTATCAACAAAGAATTAATAATAAAACTATCATTTTCAAATTCTAATGCTCCAAGGAAAAATTCTAGCCTTAGTATGATAGAGTTCAGTCATTGTGAGAAAATGCAATCTATGAGTTTCCAGGTGAATTCACCTAAATTTTTGATAAAAATTGTCAATTTGAATTGAGATTATTGATGTATCCAATTTTTCTATTCATAGGTGTCTATTATTGATGAGAGTAGTTCAGGTGCTAATAGCTCAACAATTAATGTTCTTCTGCTTTTTCCTGTCCTCAACAAGGTACTAAAGAAAGTAATCCTGGCACAATAAGTATGTCTTCTAATCAAGGAACCAAAACCAGAAGTAGATATTTGTCCAAAAGGAAAGGAAATGTTGAAGTGCAGATTATGCCAATTGATTTTTCTAGGGATGGATTCCTAAATACCAGAGGAAGTAAGATACTAAAGAAATAAGAAGATGAATACTAGAAGTGATCAACAAAAAATTTGGTCCCTTTTAGTGCTAGGTGTATGTTGCTGATTTATATTATTAAGGTTAATTTTTATGATAATGGCGATAGAACAACTCTTGGATTTTTTTTTTTTTGTTCAGTCATATTTTCATTTTGATTTCAATGGGATGAACTAATTGACTGTTGACATTGTTCATGGTTGTAATTCCCCTTTATGGACGAACGAATGAAAGAATGGTGTGCTGAAATTATTGACCAAACAACTAAAAATATATTAATTGTATTTGTTGTCAAGAGTAGCTCTTATAGGCATATGCACTCCGTGTAAGATAATTATTATCAAAGTTGATAATTATCATCAAAGTTTTATGTTCAATATCTTCCTTTGTTCTTTATATCTCTTAACCAGGAAATTGTTGAAGGGGAAATCAATGGTACCAATCGTTTTTTAATTGTTTTTCGATAACATATGATGGTTTGGATTCACTGCAACTGTATACACACAATTGCTTGAATACCAAGAATGGATGAAGTAACTAAACACAAGTACTGGTCATTCATTTTATTTAATCCTATTTAGAGTAAAATTATGTTTAGTATAATTTATCTTCCAGCTTGAATTCCCGATTAAAAAACCATTAAACTGAAGGAAAATCAAGTAACTCCAACTATTATCAAAACTTCGGATTATAATCGTCTAAATTATCAATAAGGAAAAAGAAAATAAAACAGCGACCAAAGGAAGGGAGGATGCAACTGACAATGGTAATTTTGTAATGCTTTTCTGTATAATCTACCTATATTTATTACTTAAATAATGTTTATATTCCTAGAAGTAGTAAAAACAAGCCGTCATTCATTTACCCTTTTGATAATCAAAATTGAATATTTAACCGACATTTATTATAAATTTCTTATTTTACACCTTATATTTAGATAATTTATATGATTGGTTTTTATATTTTCATTTTGAATCCAAGTCATTGTTAAGTCATTTTATTTATATTTACTTACAATTAGTAAACTTAATCACTTTTCTTAAACTAAGTTTTGAAAGTATTTATTTTCCTATATTTAGAAATGGAGGACTATTTCTCTATTTATTGAAATTGGGATGTATATTATGTTGAAAGTAAAAAAAAAACAAATAAACACATGTTAACTTAATTTAGTATTTGGCTTGCAAGTTTCTTAGTTTCTAAAATTCTATGTACTATAAATTAACTAATACTCCTTTTTTTTCATTTTTAGATAATCAATAATATGATGTAAAATTCTTTAATATTGAAGGACATGACTCAAAAAAAGGGATACTGGATCAATTTGTAACTAAATGTTATTGTGTGATTAAAAGATATCTTTAGTTGTAACTTATTTATATACTCACCAAATTTATATGTGAGCATAATCTTTCCTTCTACCCTTATTTTAATTAATTTTTGTAATAGACCAAATTATGTCTTTTGAAGATTTTTAGCATAAGTTTACAAGGCACGCGAATCCAATAGCACTTTGTTTCCCCTATTGATCAATATAATTTCAAGCCAAATGACAATGCAATCGCATAGTAAATGACTATCAGCCTTTGTTTACATGGTAGTTATACAATGTTACGAAACAATGAATATTACTATCAAAACCCAACCATTTTACGGTCATTATACCTTTGGTACAAAAGCAATTTTTTATAATTGAAATGAAAAATAAAGTAAAGATACAGTAAATAATCACTTTTACAACTTTCCAAAAAGTCAACATGAAAGACATTGAATATGTTTGTTCTACCTAAGGTAGGCGTCTTCCATTTTTTCATGTTTAATAAGTACTATCACTAATCTAGAAGTAATGCAAAGGTGGCATCATTTTTTTTTATGACGAAATCAAACTTCAAACGTTAATGTGTTATAGAACCACCTTAGTTCTATGTCTATTCTACACACTTCACACATCATATGGCTATTTTCGTAGTCTTCATCGCCAATAAACTCTTGTGAACCAGATCGACTTCTCCAAGGATTTGGACACTTGACAGCATCACAGAGCCATTGCAAGGTTTTGAAATCACTCCTTCTCTTTGTGTCATTGATATAAAGCTAATCCAATCAGGAAGCCTTTGATGGAAATAACTGATATATTTGTTATTTCGAACCCATCTCCAATGCTTTAATCTTGTTTCATGGGGATATTGTGCTATTAAACCAATATTATTGAATATCAGTAATGATATAATATAGTTAGACTGCATTTCTCATTCGTCTGCTGCAGTAAACAAAACCTTGGAGATTAAAGCATTGACACTGGAGATTAAGAGTACTTTCAATTAGTTTTTTACAAATTTATCTAGAAAAATAAAATAAATATAACTTATGAAAGTCTCTTTTTCTTCTCTTAACTCTTCCTTCTTTAGCATGCATATGATGATTCTTCATTCTTCTTCTTCTTCTTCTTCATGCTCGCTTGTATGTGAGTGCAACATATTTATGATAATTCTTTTTATAGCTTTTTCGTGTTCACTCTTCCTTTATGATGTTTTGTTATTGGATTTACAATATTCATTTTGCACAAGTAATGAATATCTTTCTCTTGGTTTGTTATCGCTCAACAAAAGGTTTAACATTTTATATAAAAAAAACAATTTTACAAACATATTCTACTGAAATAACACTGTTAAATGATATATACATTTATACCTATATTTTTTTAAATACCTTTTACTTGAGGAAATTATAAAAATTTCCGGTATATAATATATATAAATTAACACGTAAATGTCATCATGTTCTTTATAAATAAAACAAGAAAGGTCTTAGACTCTATATATATATATATAGTATTATGTTTATCAGATATTATTTATTCACTAATCTTATAATCTTTAATTCATTAGCTTGTGTAATATAAAATATATATATAGTTTTATAAGTACCGTAAATTTTAAAATTTCATTATTTAATTCTTTAAATTATTATAATCTATTTCACCAATAGATACTCCTTCCCTTTAAAAATAAAAGGCCTTTTTAATCGAATCTCAGCCCACAATAAAGTAATTCTTTATTTTCAAACTAATCCTATCTTTTCATATTTATCCATATAAACACCTTAAAATAAATATAAAGTAATTTATTCAAAAGAGATACTTTTAGGAAAGAAAAAAGGCAATGATTACAGCTCAAAAGACTAAAAATTTCTTACATTTTTTAATATACAATCCCTAAAAAAATGCCTTATATTTTTGAACGGCAAAAGTATACTTTTACATTTACTATTTTGAATATACAAATTAATTTATTGAGACCTTTCAAAAAATTCTACCTCACTTATCAAGGACTCTTGATTGAATGATCAATTTTTCCCCCTTCATGCACAACTGCCCAATTTTTGATAATGGATTTTTGAAACTTACAATTCATAGAAATTAAATTTTGTTTATGTTTCTAGGTTTGTATAATCACATCACTTAATAGACCTATTTCCTTGGAAGTTGTTATAAAAAAAATTTGTTGAAAAAGTTATCATTTATAATTTTAAAAAGAAAATGAATTCCAATCTGACATGAATTAGATGTATACTTTAACTTTAACTTTAATTTATCCATTCTATTTGTTTTTTGTTGATTGTGAACTCATATATATTATTTATTGGTCATGTATCATTGAATATAGAGTTAAAGAGCATTTATACCCCTAAAATATTTTAGGTGGAGAGCTTAGCACTTTGTAGTTTTTTTTTTTAGGCAATTTTGCCCCTAAACAATTTTTCAAAGGACTGTAAATATTCTTCCATTATTTATTCATAAATTTAACCATTAACTCATGACGTGCACTGTGGTATGGCCCAAATTACCATCTTATGTGGCTAATCCTTTGTGTATTCTGACCATTTGATTGGATGAGGTGGCTTCTGCCTTTCCATTTAATCACTAGACTAGTAAAGCATTGTGTCATCTTCGTTCTCCATCTTTGTCTTCGTCCCCTACAAATCTCTCTCCAAATCTTCGTAGTTCATCATGGCAGAAATGTCATCATCATCATCGATAACAAGCATTAAGAGAAGAAGAGTTGCTTTGCTACGGTGATAAAGAGAGAACCTATGAGGGTCTGGCCAGGTACTATCATTGTGGCTTAATGGCTCCATGATGGACTTCTTGGAGCAAGGACAATCCAAGTAAAAAGTTCTATAGGTGCCCAAATTATCATAAGGTAAATTAAAGCAACAATTTTGTTGGGTGTATGACTTTGATTACAAAAATTTTTCATTTCTACCCAAATGTTTGATATAATGGAAATCTAACATGCCAGGGAGATGGTTGTGGGTACTTCACATGGCATGATGAAAGATTAGGGTTGAGGAAAAAGAGTATCATACTTGAGTTATTCGATCACATTAACAAGCTATACAATGAGAAGGCTATGGCTAGAGGAAGAGATAAGAAAGAACTAACATATGAAGAGCTTGATGTCGTAAGTGTAGAAGTAAAGGAGCTAAAGAAGAAACAAGGAAAATATCAAATTGAAGTGGATGTTGTGAAGAGGAGATTTAAAATGGCAATTGTAGCATTATTTGTTTCTTAGATGTTTTTCATTGTCTCAATGTTTAAGGATTAGTGTGTAATAGAATCATATTTATTTTTGCTTCATTAAGGTATGAAGAACATTGTGTAATGATGGTATTTATGATCTTGTTAATGTTTGAGATAGAAAATCATGGTATTTGTAAGCTTGTTAATGTTGGTATTTGAAGAACAATGTCTTTCCACTTGTTTTGTGCTCATTTTTAACAAAAGGAATCATAACTAGAGATGATTATTAACAACAAAATAATTAGAACATAACACTACTATCATAATATAAAGATTGCTTATAGCAACACACATTACATGGTCTAAAAACATCTATGTGGCTTGCATAACATATAAAGATAGAAATTGATCTTAATCAAGTAGTCCCTGCCATATATAAAATGACATGCTTTTCTGTAAAGATTACACATCCCCAACAACAACAAAGTAGTCCCTGCCACATATATAAAAGAGACAAAAACATGTATAGCACAAACAAGTTATATGGCCCTCTTTGTTAAACTCTTAGTTTACATGCCAATCCTCTTCTCTCGTTCTGCTTCAAGTTGTGAGGTTGCTACACTACGCTAACCCATCCATGTAAGACTTAGAGGTATGATTTACAGTCTAGAAGGTTATGATATAAAACTACCACTTGAACAGAACCCAATCTTCCTCAATCCATCTAGTGCTATTGAAGCTTATGGTTGATGTTTTCAAATTTCCCTCTCCTTAAGGATGGGGAATCTAACCTTCGATCAAAGTAATGTGTCATATATTCCTCAACATCTCCTTCTTTAAGCATAATCTCAGACCTTAATCCAAGCTACAAAAGAACCCATTGAAATTAACAGAGTTCAAATACATGTTAGCAAAGTTTAATAAGAAATAGAACAGATTCTTACATTGTACACAATCCTCCCCATGTCCGTATCTACTCTTATTTCATACTTGACTTCATTTCTTGACTTATAAACTATTCTTCCTCATAATGTCCTAACAACATTTGATTGACTTTCTTGTGTGGGTTGGGCAGAATAAGGATATGATGGTTTAGTGGTATGGTTTTGCTGAGTATAGAGTTTTGCTCACTTGGAGCTTCAATGGTAAAGGATTCTGAGCTCTAGGGCTATTTGGTCTTTGGCCTACCAACTCTAATGCTAGGTGAAGGATTCTTAAAAAAAATAAAACAAGTAAGGCATGTAACTATATGTTTGAAGATGGAAATGAATAGAAATGACACTCACATCTAGATATCTTGCTTTATTATGTCCTTTTTTTTGTACATAAAGTACATGTTATAGTTCCACCTTTTCTTGAAATTTTCTCAGACATGGGAGCTTGAAATTCTAGTGGTTGAGGAACAATTTTAGCCTTTTTTGCATTGCAATTTCTCTATTTCTTCTCCTATATGATTCCTTTATTCTCTGCCTCTTCTTTTTGGGTCTGCTAAGCATCTTATGGCTCAATAATTTTGGACATTCTCTAAATTCCATAATTGTTTTCCTTGAATTAGTTGTAATTTGGTTCCATAGCTAGCAACCTAAGAATCCTTATGGTAGTAATGGGATATACGGGTAATAGGGTCTACCTTACCATGGTACAACGCACATATGGCATGTTGGCATGGGATACCAATTAAATCCCATGCCCTATATGTGCAAACATTTAAACTCAGAATCACAATATGTTTATTTTGACCCTTAATGACCTCATACCCTTGATCACCATTAAAAGCAACATTATAGGACATAAACAATAACCTATTTGATTTAAATAAATGAACACACTTAAGACTGTAATCATTATTCCACCTCTGCACAACTTGCTCACTATCAATTCATCATCTTAATCCTAATCCCATGAATCATCCTAATCACAGGTAAGTAGCTCTACTCATCAATCCAATCATTTAAACTTTCACTAAAATTGTTATTTACAACCCAAGACTTACACCTACTACTGAAATAAGCTCTTACCTAACTAACTAAAGGATAAGATATGGCAACCTTAGCAGCTTGCTTGCTTAGTCCTCTAAGTGCTTTCAAGTTGTCCTTAAATTCTTCTTCAAAGGTGCTCCATGCATATGAGAAGAATATTTTCCTCAACTCCATGTCCTCCAACATCTGCTTCAATTAGCATATATATGTCTTGCACACAACCTATGTTCAGCTTGTGGCAAGACTTCCTCAACAACTTGAATCAATCCATAAAAGGCTAATAATTAGTTTCAAATAATAACCAATTTATATAATTCATCTATAAAATTCAAATAATAAACTTATATACTTGACAAAATTCAATCTTAGATTACAAGTTGTTCTTGGTAGCATATCATTTAGTTGTGTTATTGGGATTGACTGTTAAGGATAAAGTAGCTATGGAAAGCTTGTAATAGGAAGTATTCAGCCATCAAATTCCTTATTTATTTCAAGCACAATGGTTGCAATTTTTAACCAAGAAACCTATCAAACTTATTTCATAGAAAACTATTTTAAGGGTAGAAAAAGCATATCACTTCAACCTATTAACTAAGAAACCTATGTAATTCCTATGAAGAATGTGCCCATTAAATGCCCAATAATAATAACTCCTATTGGTATCACAGTTGAGGATTACAAAATTACAAAATGATTAAACAAGTGATTCAATTTTTGCCCACCAGTTGATAGAATTTATAGAATTACAAAAGCCATAAAAGTCTACCTTTTACATGTCAAACATGAGTGTGACTATTAATCCATCTCTAAGTTCTAGAGACGTTTGCAACCATTATAAAAACCACTTCCAGTTGACCCTATTTTCTTTTTGTGTTAACCCAAAGGCAATAGGATAAAAACCATCATCTACATCAACCTCAGTAGCTATTAACAAGATTCCCTTTACATTGCCTTTGAGGAAGGTTCCATCCAAGCCAATCAAAGGCCTGCATCCGTGCTTCAACCCAACATTTACATAAAAAATAGTGTCATATGTGAGTAATAAATCAAAGCTGACAACAAGAAATAAAGATAAAATGAGTTTTCATATTTACCTTAAAAGCATTGAAGTAGATAAACATCTTACTGAAAACTCTTTGCCTTTCTTGTAAAGAATCTCTACTTAGCTATACACTAATGTTAGAACCAAGGTTTGAGTGTCTTAACTCATTATCTTCTAACTTGGCAAACTCATCCCTATAGCTTCCTTCCATCTCTTCCATTATTTTCTTCTTTGCCCTCTTACATTTATACTTGCCCACATTGAGTTTTAGATCCATCTCTAAATCCTTCTTCATATTACTCACCTTGTATTGTGGCCTCTCTTGAATTTTGTCCTTGAAGTATTTGACCATCCACTTCACACTTGCTTTAAGGTTCTTGAAAAACCTAAGGCACTAATGGTTAGAGCATAAAGTCTTAACCTTTAAACTAGGGTTGGTTCCATCTTGTGAAATAAGGAGCAAAAATGGGCATCCCTCTTATCATCTAGCCCTCACCCTTTTAGCCCTTCTAACCCCTTCTCTGTTTCTAAATGTCTAGCCCAATTGAAAGAAAGGCCTACTTTTAGGCCCATTCCCCTCTTCAAGCCCAACATCAAGGTCTAAACCTATCTCTAAATCATTATCTTCTTCTAATCTCTCTTCTTCATTTTTCTCGCTAGCATCACTCTCATCTGACTTCACTTCATCATCTTGAAAAGTCTCTTATTCATTTTCCTCTTCTTCTGCTTCATTTTCCTCTTCTCTAATATCGTTATTGCCTGAATCATCTCTAATAAAATAGGCATCTCCAATCCCAGTGTAAGCTTCATCCAAAAAACTTGAAACATTAATGACTTCATCTTCATCAATGACAACCTTTTTATGCTTTTGCCCATCGAGATTAGCAGACACACCCTTACCCTTTAAGCCATCTGATTTGCTAGACCCATCCTCACCCTCTAATACATTTAGTTTGATAGACCTATCTTCATTCACTTTGCTACAATTTCTAATGCCAAAACATCATTTAGTTCTTTCCCAAATAGCCTTTGCATTTTCTATAGCTATGAGATAGTGTCCTAAAATATGTATTTCTTGATGCTCAATAACATTACCCTTCCCCTCACCTTCCATTTCACAAACCTAACTAAAATCAAGGATAATACAGTCAAAATCAAGGGCGTGGATGATATTTTACTATAATAATATAAACAAAAGAATCTTCATTGTCGTATTCAACATTTTACTTATAAGTTAGTGAAAAATTACTCTATTCATCATCTCCAACACAGTAGAGATTCCTCACACACATATAAGGCATCGTACTTCAAGAGTCCACAAGCACACAAATCATCTCTGTAACTCCAGTCCAAATCACACAATTAGAACCCTTATTCATCAATGGGTCCCATTTTTATCTTCATCTTTGCACTAACTCTCTTCTTATTTTCTTTCAACTGTTATTCTTGTAACATCCTCAATTTTAAATCCAGATTAATTAAGCTTAAATAGATTAGTAAAGTTCATCTTTGAGGTGTGTGGCCAGAGAGGCCTAACGAGCATGTTTGATCTCGATTTCAGTACTAAACGTAAGTCCAAAGGAGAATCGAGTCACCCGGAAATAGAAGAGGAAGAATTTATAAAGGAAGTGATTCTGTGCCACCCACCGCAGTATGGGGTTTATCCACCACGACACATGTGTGACAACACGCTTGGAAGAAGCTCTCTATGCCATATGCCGCAACACATTGTGAATCTAAAATGAAAAAAGAATATGAATCAAAAAAATGAGAGAGTAGCAAAAAAGCTAAGCTAGGGCTTAAAGAAAATTGATTATTAGGAGTAATTTGGAACTCATAAAAACCCAAGATAAGCTTTCTTACTTAAATCTTCCTCTCTTCTTCTATTTTCTTAATGGTAAAGATTAGGGTTTGATTGCTAATGGTGATTTTTAGTCCCTAGAAGTTATGGAGGCAAACCCATTGACTTAAATAGAGTTAATAGGGGTAGATTGAGCTAAGTAAACTTGATATTTATGGTTTTATGATGATTGTTGGTTGGAGAACATTAAATGTCTGAAATTTCCATAAATTTGGTGGTTGGGAATAATGTGGTTTCATTAATGCCCATTTAAGAGCTCAATGTTATAAAGGAGAGTTATAGGAAGCTAAGAAACCTTATGGGTACTTCTACATGAGTTTAGAGTAAAACTTGAGTATTAAGAAATGATGAAAATGCTAATGAAAAATAGCTCAAAATGAATATTGATGTTTTGCATGGTAAAGGCTTATAGTGTAACTACCTTTGGCACCATTCAAGCTTCTTGGAAGCTTCAGGAGCGAGTAGTTGAGGGGTGAAACCTTTGACTTCTTAAAGGTTTGAGGTAACCGAAAGAATTCTATCTTATACTTCTGTGTGACTATTGGTTTATTGATTTATGAATTATCATTTGAAATGTATAAAATAAAAGAAATGCAAGTGTGGCTTAAGTTGTAAAGAAATCCACTAGGTCAAATTTATGAGTTTGTGCCTTATGATGTGAAATTTTCCCTTGAGAATAATAGTGGTGGACTTTCATATTAATGTTCATTGGGAGTGCAATGATTTCTAAAAATTGAGAAGCAAAATAAATCTTTGTTTAGAAGGAGTTTAATGATGTTTGAAAATAGGGAAGTTCAATGATTTTAAAAGGGTGAGGTACAATGAAAATAGGAAAGTTTAATGATTTTAAAAGAATGAGGTACAATGATTATGAAGTGGGAGTTCAACGACTTGTTTGGTTTTGAAGTCAAATGAATGTGTAATGATGAAATTTAATGAAAAACGATAATGTAAAGTCCTAAGAATTGTAAATGTGTGAATTATTATAAATGCCTATTGCATGATCTAGAGAGGCAGGAGTTCGCCTAGGAAGCGGAGTAGGTGATAAATCCACATGGTAAGGCCCCATCCGTGTGATGGATTGCCTAGATTGATTCTATCCATATTATCTCACTTGTTCAATAAAGGACTATCCTATTGGTTCAATGAGGGACTCAAACCTAGCTAGCTATCCACCAGTTTAATGAGGAAGCTAGTCTAGGGTGTATGACACCCCATGGTGTGAGAAATGGGAGAAATCATGATCTATAAGTGAGTTGGGTACGCCTTGGCTGGGTAATTCTCTCACAAGTATTTAGGCTAGGGAAGTCAAGGAATATAGACTATCCCATTATGTTATAAGCCATAGTTTCATGTTAGAGGAATAAGGAGGATATAAAGGAGGTGTGATCATGCATATAGTGAGAAAAGGCACTTGTTGTCTATATTGTGTCCATAATGGAGATATGTTGAGTTGATTAATAATTTTTGCCATTAAACTTGTCAATAAATTGTGAGCAAATCTATTTACATGAAAGATGCTAAAAGCATTATTTTTCTAAGTGAATGCCATTATGTGAGCTAAGTTGTAAATTTCTTAATTTCAAATGTTTCTCATAGGTTAAAATATTAATATTTACTGCCACTTGCATTTAAACTAATTGTTATGCATTAGTATAGGCTAGTCGGACCTTAGTTACTGAGTAGTTATACTCACCCTGTTATCTTCAATATTTCAAGAAATAGCTCAAGAAGTAAAGACAAAGGAAAACAACCCGAGGCTTAGGATCATGATCCATTTGTAATTGGCCTCTTTATTTTGGGTAATTTATGTGTATGATAATTTTGATTGCCAACTAGGTTTTCCTTTTTTATTACTTACTTGCATTAAGTAAAATGTAAATTGTAATGGTATTTTGGGCCTTAGGGAGAGAGTTGATTACTATGTGTTATGTTGATAGGATCAAAATACTAATGCAAGTAAGGGGAGTGAATATTATGTGATGATCTAGGAGATCTTAATGAAAATTTATGGCAAACTCCCCCTACTTATGATTTTGGGTTAAGGGTTTGAGTAGTGAAAATTTGATCTTGAATCATTTGTTGTGTTATGGTGCATTGCATGAGTTAGTTTTAATGAGTTGTATGTGGTCATATTGTTGCTGGTGGCTTTTGGTCCTTGGTTTTGGTTAGGACACTTGAAATTTGTGAAACTTATTGTAATAGTGTAAGTTTTAAAAAGAGTGTCCAATTTTTGTTTTAAAAAGAATTTGAGCCTAAAACCAATGCCATTAGTTAGAGTACAGAAAGAGGCTTGTTACTAAAAGGGTTACCCGTGTACTAAATTTCTTCTTGTGTCAAGGTAAGTCTTCCCACACCATAATCTACAACAATAAGTACTATATGTTAATTTTCAATTAACACAAGCACTATTAGCTACCAATAACCTCCCAATTCTCCTACTTCTCACCCATATTCTCAATAAAGAGGCTTGTTAAAATTAAAATTTGTTCACACTATCCCTTCAAGTCTCCTTCTAACTCTATCACAACATAAAACTCAATATCTTAACTTATCATACTTCAAAATCCCATAATCAAGTTAGGGCTTGATCCAGCTTTCACCAAACAACAAAGTAGCTTCATATTACCACATATCTAAGATTAATAAACCTAAATCAAACCTTTACAGTCAATAGAAACCTTCAAGACATAGATTCATGGCTTAATCCAATCAAACCAAATTCTCACTCTTCCAAATCCCATGAAAAATGAGATGAAAAGATAGAGGAGAAGGGTAGGAAACTTACTTAAGAGTTTGAAGGATCAATTTATCTTCAAAATTCTCCCAAAATGATGCCCTAGAAGTGCTCAAAGTTGGCCCCTTTATGCTCTAGGTTTCCTACCAAAAAAACTAATTTTTTCTGATCATTTTTGAAATTTCAAGTTGTCTGCTGTGCCGTGCACCGCAACACAAGCCGCAGTTCACGACACAGCAAGCAACAAGTTGATTTTACTCCCCTCGAGGCCTCCCAACTTGATCTAACTTTCATCTTATCTCAATTTAGAGCTAAATATGACCCAAAAATTTAATTAGCAATCCAAAAATATAATTAAATAAATCATTCTTATTTTTAACTTATATGAGTTTTACTTACTTACAATTATGCATGTTAATTGATAGTGATGAATTGTTCTATTACTAAAATATTTATCTCACCTCATGGTTATATTTCACAAGTGAAGGCTCTAGTAGGAGCAAAGGGAAAGAAGGAACTAATGAGAAGTGAAAAGCTACGTTTGGATAGCTCTTCCCTTTTATGTTTTAGTTTTGTAACGAATGTGTTGTGAATTTTATGCCAACATAGGATTTCATGCATATTGTTCAGTCACTTGTATGAGAGATTGAGTAATGTGTGTATCTCGGCCTACGGTTGATATATCTACAATTAAATGAATATGAGTGGTCGAGATACTAGTACAAGTGATGTTGTTGTAATGTTTTATGTATGGGAATGGCCATAACATGTTATTTGAAATTAAATTATTCCCTTGAAATTCACTGTGGAATAGGAGATTTAGTGGTCAATTTGTGCTTGGATTGTTGTTGTTGTGATATAATTGACCTATCATGCTGTGTGTGGTCTGTTTAAGTTAGTCCAAGTTGTTCCAAGGCTATTAGCACTACGTTATGAGTTTTGAACATCTTTGAGTGTGTTTTGGGTTGAAAACAAATCATTTTGGGTTTAAGTCTTTAACTTTTTAATGGTTGAATATTTGGGTGCAAGACTAGTGTCAATAGTTAAAAGGCTCGAAGAGCTACATGTGAACGCTTGAACCACTCAAATCGAACATTGAATAGTGAAATGGCGCACTTTAAAAGTTAGATTTGAATCGCTGTCATGATAATAGCAACACGCAGCAACATAGGCCATGTATGCCATGACACATTGCACAGTGAGAACACTAAGTCTTTGTGTCATCCGCTTTGGTAGATAACACATGCGCTGTGGTGAATGGAGCATTTTTTTGTTTGATAAGTCATTTGACCTCCTTGCTTCTACTACCTTATTTAAATTATTTTAAACTGTGGTTTGAGCTCAAACATCTTTTCAAAAGAGTTTTTTTAGGATCCTAATATTTTAAACTATTTATTTCTAAACCCTTAGGTTGTGATGAGTTTTCTTAAGGATTTTACTTAATCATAGTTATTATAACAATGTGTTAGAGTGTTGTCCTGATAACGTCAAAACAGATATCACAAATATGATATGCAATAAAGCTTTACATATTAACTTTCAAACCACTACAAAATTTTAATATGATAAGCATTATAGGTTGCTTTCATGTTTCATAAAAAAGGTACAAAGTATTATCTTGGTAATATCATTTTACAACTATATATTTATAATATACCATGCATAACAAAAAATAAATCTAGGTAAATAAAAAGCTTATACACAGCAAATTAGTATTGAACTTAAAATATTGTTTAGGTTTCTTATACATATGCTACACACCATAAGACATTAATATTACCATGATGGATTGAATATATCATTGGTTCAATAAAGTTTGTCAAAAGACTTCTTCAAAAGTTTTAAACAAGTAACATTGCAAATTCTCAGAAAAGATAAATCACTAAACACTAGATACCTTAACCTAAAACATAAATGGATGAAATTAAAAGGGGAAATGGCATTAAGGGCCTTAAAAATAAATTTTATTGCAATTTGAGCCTAAATGAATTTGATATTTCTCCGCAGACCTTAAGGCCCTTATTGCCTATTTTCTTGAGACCAAAAGTACAATTTTGCCCTTTGTTTGATTTGAATTTAGAACCTGTGTAAACTCTCAAAACAACAAAATAGACCATGCACGATATAACATCCACTATGCGTAAGACAATGTCCACACATTTCAACAGAAAGTCCATGCATTTTAAATATTTTATTAGCCTTGGCTTTAGCAAAAATGACTAGGCAGACCATGCATAACACAATATCTACTATGCATAATATGATGTCCACGTGTGCTGAACAAAAAATTTATACATTTTCAATATTTCACTAGCTTAGGCTATAATAAAATAATGTTAGGCAAACCATGCACGACATAACATCCACTATACACAAGATAATGTCCACGCATGCTCAAAGAAAGTCTATGCATTTTCAATATTAAGAAGGACAATTACATCATATATGAATAATTTCATGTTGGTATTAGCCTAGGTACTAAAACAAATACCCATATGAAATTTGATGCGATATTAGCCTAGGTACTAAAACAAATACCCATACTAAAACAAAAAGTTAGCCATTATATCCAAAATATCTAACAGTTGCTTCTACATATACAAACAAAAAATATTTGTGATTCCCACTTACTCAAAAAATATTATTTGGAAATGCTTTCATATACATAATTATAGTTACTTGTGTATACGAAAGAAGTATAATGTAACCACTTCTCATGCTGGGTTAGGATTCTTGCATGTCTTGCAACTGTGTCTGGCCTTCCCACATCTTGAACAATGATAAATCTTCCTATCTTAGAAGACTCTATTCTCCTTGTTCGTGGCCTCCCAGGACGACGGCTAGTTAAAGACAATTGCAAGAAAAAAAAAGTTTGTGATATATTTTCACCTGAAAGTCCATGTGATTTCAATTTATCATTATGCTAGGCTTAACAAAATACTAAAGTTAGGCAAATAATGCATTATACAGTATTCACTATGCACAATATAATGTTCATTTATTCTTAACTAAAAGTTCATAAGATTCTATTTTATCAATAAGCTGGGCTTAGCAAAATGCACAAGTAAGCAAACAATGCACAACACAATATCCACTATGCATAACATAAGGTTCATATATTCTTAACTAAAAGTCCATATGATTTTACTTTATCAGTAGGCTAGGCTTAACGAAATGCACAAATAGGTAAACAATGCATAACAATATCCACTATGCACAATATAAGGTTCATTTATTCTCAACTAAAAGTCCATAAGATTCTCCTTTATCAGTAGGTTAGGCTTGACAAAATGCATATATAAGCAAACAATATACAATATTATATCCTCTATGCACCACTTAAGGTTCATATATTCTGAACTAAAAGTTCATACGATTATACTTTATCAGTAAGCTAGGCTTAACAAAATACACGAATAGGCAAACAATGCATAACACAATATTCATTATGTACAATATAAGGTTCATTTATTCTCAACTAAAAGTCTATAAGATTCTACTTTATCAGTAGGTTAGGCTTGATAAAATGCAGATGTAAGCAAACAATGCACAATACAATATCCTCTATGCACAACTTAAGGTTCATATATTCTCAACTAAAAGTCCATACGATTCTACTTTATCAGTAGGCTAGGCTTAACAAAATACACAAATAGGTAAATAATACATAACACAATATCCATTATACACAATATAAGGTTTATTTATTCTCAACTAAAAGTCCATAAGATTCTACTTTATTAATAGGCTAGGCTTGACAAAATACAAATGTAAGCAAATAAAGTATAACACAATATCTCGATGTACAACTGAAGGTTTATATATTCTCAACTGAAAGTCCATGTGTCTTCAATTCATCAGTTGGCTAGGCTTAACAAAAAGTTTCTCAAGTTAATGAAGAACAAAAGGTCTATATATAATATGAAACTATCCATTTGCCAATAACACAACGTCCATATATTTATAATACAAGGTTTGTTGATATGATACACATAAATATCCGCACAAGTTAATTGCAAAGTTTGCACAATGTAAACTTCATAAATAACAATATAAATTTTATAAACAACATCTACACCAAAATATTTATATCAGTTACGAGAAAATATGTATTAGAAATAACAAAAAATCCATAAATAACAACCTGTTTTCATTAAATGAACGTGAACGCATACATTATGATTAGATAAAACTGATATGACAGATACAGCACTTGATCCATTCTTTCAACACTATAGCAAATCATTTCAAGAAGTTGGTTAGCGTGAGAGGAATGTGATCAGACGAATGCCTGATCGTCTTCTCCATACCCATCTGGATAAAAGTGAATCGTCCACTTATACCTATTGAATGAAAAAGCTTCAAATGAGAGGAAGAAGGAAGGAGGAGGAAGAAGAAGGGAGGGAATAGAGAAGCATGATGGGGAAGAAAATGAATTTGGTTATTGTATCAGTATTGAAAGAGGAAGAGAGAGAAGGACGAGGGAGGAAGAACAGAGGAAGAGAGAGAAGGATGAAGGAGGAAGAATAGAGGAAGAGAGAGAAGGACGAACGGAGGAAGAAAAAGCTGGTTATGGGAGGGCCAAATTAGTCATTTCACCAAAAAATATAATTGCAAATGAGGCCTTTAGGCCTTCAAAATAATTTCAGAATCTATTATGCCTTATCTGCAAAATTCTTGCTTTTTAGGGCCCTTAATACCATTCCCCCAAATTAAAATGGGTTGATTTGTACTTTAGTTGCATTCAAA
The DNA here is from genome assembly GCF_029017545.1 of Prosopis cineraria. NCBI lineage: Eukaryota > Viridiplantae > Streptophyta > Magnoliopsida > Fabales > Fabaceae > Prosopis > Prosopis cineraria. The sequence goes on along the minus strand of NW_026555345.1, from coordinate 17,716,158 downwards.
TCATTACAAACCACATGAATACCTATAATTTGAAAAATTCATATTATCATACAATAATTTTACAGATTTATGAAATTTTCATACAACTAATGAATGATTCCTTTATTACTAACCTCAAATAATTTTAATACTTGCATAACTTACAAATACACTAACTAGCCTATTACCTCATTTCATCCATGCTTGGAATGCCTCCTTAGCAACATCTCTAAGAAATAGACACCTCAACAATGTGTTACTATTAAAGAGTTACAAATTATACTCATAGCTTTTTTGTAATGAATAAAAATGGGAATTATAATTTCAATTCTTTAATAAATTAACTTACTCCAAATCTTTGATCATTATCCTTAACCACTTTATTAGCCTACCAAGACCCTGTTTCTTTTACAAGTCCTAATCAACTATTAAACAATACATATATGCAAATAAATGACATCATGTAAATATAAAATTCCAAAACCATTATTCAAAGTTCAGAGTTGACAATTTTATGTAATTTTAGTATACTAAAATATAACAAAAAGTTATAGCTCTTACCTATCAATTGGTCCCCAGTGACAACACCTTTCACTACGTCAATGATCAATGGGAGATCAAATACATGCTCTACAATACCATCACCAAAGCTCTCTCTTGAGCAGGTTGTCTCATTGAAGGTGAGCATCAATATATTTTTTACTGGCTTTCCATAATATAAACTTTCCTCAGCAACAAAACCTTCTATGCAATATACCTTACCCTCCCTTAATACTGTTTAAAACCAGCTATCTTGGCCATTGGCCATGTATGACAGTTTGTTTCCATTCATTTTGTAGAAATTACAAACCAATAAACATATATAAGCAAACATGAAAATAAAATTCATACTGGATGCATTCTTACCAACCTTACCTATACCAAAAATTCTTCCTTTTTCATTGTTTCCACTATCTTTGGTTTCTACTATATATAGAAATATGGAGCTATCACCAGTCATGTGCTTGGAGTAGCCACTATCTAGATACACTTTTTATTTGCGACTCTTCTTGATACTTACATAAATGTCATGTTTCTTAGGTAACCAAATCTATTTAGGCCCTGGTGGGTTAGTAGACCCCTTTGGAATCACTTCATGTTTTCACTCCACTCTTACTTCCTATGGATACATGACTTAGTTATGTGCTCTTTGTTGTTGTAGTAGAAACAAGTGAATTTGGGTGAGTTAGTCATAGTGGAAGGAATAAAAAAATTCTTGTAATATTTTTTCTTCTTATTTGATTTATAACCTATTTTAGCTTTATCAAAAACACTTCTTTGTAGACTCAAAATTTTGTTTAAATTATCTCTACCCTTAACAAATTTTGCAAGCGTATTTTTCAAATCTTTCTTTTCTAAAATATGAAGAGAACAATCAGCACATAAGGTTTTTTTTTCAAAATAGTAACATTCTTTTTCAAAGCATCATTTTCAAATTTGAGACACAAGTTTTCCTTTTCAAAAATAGCAAGTTTCTTTTTAACTTATGAAAGATTTTTCATAAGAAGAAAGGACTCATTGTGCAGTTTTTCAAAAGCAATTTTTAGCTCTTCAAATGTAAAATCAAATTTAGAGTCAGAGTTTGAATCATTTACCTGATCATAATGGCTTTTAGTCATTTGACACAAATTTACTTCTTCTTCTTCTGTAGACTCCTTATCACTATCACCCCAGATTGACGAGAAATAAGCTTTGAATTTCTTCTTCTCATACTTATAGCTTTTACTCTCTTGCTTTAGAGGACATTCAGCTTTAATATGTCTAAGCTTCTTGCACTTGTAGTAAATTATCTCTTTTTCTTTCTTCTTTCAGAATTTCTTCCCAAACTTTTTCTTCCTAAAGAATTTGCCAAATTTCTTGACAAACATGCCAATTCTTCATTAGAGTTACCACTGTCACTTATTTCAAACTCAAATTCTTCCTTTGTCATTTTTAAAGCCAGTGACTTCTTCTTCTTATCAGCATCCTCCTTCAGCATGGATAGTCTTCCTTCATGCTCGGTAAGACTTCCGAACAGAGCTGCCACAGATGTCATGGAGTCACTTTTTGCTTCTTCAATGGCAGTACTTTTGGGTTACCATTCAACTAAGAGACCTCTCATAATTTTTTTGATTTGCTCCTTCTGAGTATATGCCTTTCCAAGTGCTGCAAGCTCGTTCATCATGTGTGTGTATCTAACTTGTATGTCCTTAATGTTTTCTCCAGGCTTCATCTTCAACAACTCATATTGCTAAGTCAAAGTATTCATTTTATTCTCCTTGACTCCTTCAGTGCCTTCATGAGAAATCTCTAGAGCATCCAACTTCTCTTTTACAATTTCTAGATTACTCATTTTGAAATATTCTTATTGACTCAAGGTACTTGTAATAATCAATTTTACCTTAAAGTTGAGCAGCATTATCTTTTCTTCCTTTTTTAGAAATTCACTCCTTTCTTTTCTTATAAATTGTCCTTCTATAGTTTTGTATGGAATATAAGGACAAATCTCAACAATCTCTCATAAATCAAGGTTCGAAGCCTCAAAGAATAATCTCATCTTACTTTTCTAGAAAGTATAATTTTCACTATAGAATCCTGAAAGCCTACTAATTTTAGCACCTTTAAGGAGAACAATGTCACCAAAACTAGCTATAGGATCATCTTAGATTGTTAAGTCTTTTATCAAGAATTCAAACTCTGATACCAAATGTTAGGATAGGCTAGCACCCAAAATAAGAGTGAATTAGGTGACACTTAAAAAATTTTAAAAACTTGAAAAGAGTGAAGAGCTAAAGAGTGAAGGAAAAAGATAACACGCGCAAGATTTATACTAGTTCAGCCACAAACATGGCCTACGTTCAATTCTCAAGATCACACTTGAGATTTTTAACTAAAATCACAAGATTCAATGGCTACTTGCCACCACAGTACAATTCTCAAGACTAACCTTATATTGATTCACTTAACAAACCTTACTACAATCCAGCAAGTTATTGCAAACACTTGAAAAATTCCTTTTCAAAATTTTTAAGAAAATAAGAAGCTTTTTACAAAAAAACTCTCTTAAAGAGTAGATGAAAATACAAATGAAAGCTTATAAACCTTTGAGAGCTTTTCACAATTTTTTTTCAAAAATAATGAATGAATGCAAGAAGTAAAAGCACAATTTGAAAGCTCTTTAAAATGCATAAATAATAATTCATTTGCTCAAAAATCATTAGTCCTTGATCTAGTTCAAAATGAATCACTTATATAGTTTTTGGAAGTTGAAAGACTGTTGGAACAGTGATTTTATCTGTAGGTGCATTTTCTTGTGAGTGATTGATATAATCATGGGTGATTTTGCACTGAAGTAGTTTTAGAGAACTGAATGTGATGAATCACGCATGAACACCTTGTCCTCTCACTCGTGGTTTTTCACTTCTAAATAACTATTCAGTTCTATGTGCCAAAACTCGCATGGTACCTTATTGCTCTCTTATGTATTTTAGCACTTAAGAATGCACATTCAGTTCTGGGTGCTAAAACTCGCGTGGTATCATATTGCTTTCTCACGTGGTTTTGCACTTATGAATATACTAATATATCATAGTGCTAAAACTTACGAGTACACCATTTACTTACATGGAACCAAAATGTTATCACGCATGAAATTGCAAGTATTAATACATAAACTTTTCTTATGCATATTCATGTGTGGAACAATGCATAACTTAGGCAAGATTTTACATGATCAAGAGATATAGATTTGTGAATCAATGATCATACATGTGAACAATTTAGCTTGGCTTGAGAAGATAAGACTCAACAAAACAAAGTGTAATTGTTCAACAAGTAACAAATCACACGTGGTTTTGCACTTTGTCATAATATTATGAAACACAAATGCTAAAACTTAAGTAGATAATAAAACCTTTCACGAGTGGTTTTGCACATAAAGATAAAGCTTAAGATAACATATAACACAAGTGCTCAATCACGCATGAAGTACTTCTTTACACTCGCATGATGTAGCTGTCAATATGTGCCTAACATGCAAAAACTCATGAGTAACCTATAGAATCATGTGTGATTCTGCTTCTCACCATGCAAACATTATTTATGAAAAACCATACGCAAGAAGGACATTTTTTATAAGTTTTAACATACTTAGATGAGTCTTAATGCACATAAAAAAGACATATGATGCATTCATTTTATGATAAGAAAAGTGATTAAGCTCTCTAAATTTTCACATTAAATCTAAGAAGATTGAAATTATTTATCCTAAACTTCTTCATCTTCTCTTGATTCTTTACATTCTTGAGGTTTTGTCTTCATTCATAATTCTTTATATCTACACATATAATAAATACATTTTTTCTTGGTTTTGTAATCATCAAAACACATGATCCAACAACACATACATAGACTATCATTTTCAATATTACCTAAACCTTACTGTGGACAATGAGCCCATTTGTTTTAATTTATTTCATAATTTTTTAATATATTTGTTTAAACCTTTGAAAATAATCAGAATAAAAAAAAATATTTTTTATTATTTTAAGAATATACTTTGAATAATTTCTAAAAATAATGTATGAGAGTGTTTTAAAGAGTCAGTTTACACAAAAATACTATAAAATTGTAAAATAATATAATAATAAATTATTTTTATTAAACAAGAATTAAGGAAAATATCATAAAAATTAAAAATAACTAGTTAATAATTACTTTTTATTATTGTAACAAAACATAAAATAATGTATACTTTTTATAAAATTTCTACAAAATAAATTGCTTTTTATAATATCTCTAAACTATCTAAAATTCACTTATTTTTTAGTTTTAAACAAATAGGCCCAATATCTTTAAAACATTGAGTTAATTTTACGACTATTTTAATAAGTATAACTTAATTACATTTAATCATTTTTAAAGGCTGGATATGGTTTGTATATTTAATTAATGTAGCCAATACTTTTATTTAATTTATTTTATCAGTACTTAACTTAAAAGTTATCAATTTTCTTAAAAAATAAATGTTTCTTCTAACTATTTTTAACAATTATTATTTTGATGCCAATCCCCTCTGCATCTGTTAATGCATGACAGGTTAATAATTACATGCCGTCTTTTATAATGCCAAGACTCATCACAACCCCATAATTATATAAATAATTGTCCATGATTGCCTGTTCTACTAGTTGGGATATATGCAATCCTACTCAGTTCAATTACTTCGAGATCCACCCGATGGGCCAAAAGACTTGCAAGATAGAGATGAAGTTGGGTTGCCAAGACACAGTTTTGATTATTTTATTTTATTTTATTTTATTTTATTTTTGGGCCAACGAAGACTAAAGAACATTCAGACATGAGTAAAAAAGTTATTTTCATTTATGTTATCAAAATAAGTATTTTCACTCAATAATATTTTAGATTTTTAATTTTTTTAATTATTATTATTTAATTATTTTCGCATCCCATACATTACATAGGCCATATATTAGTTACTCCTGATACTGGATACATCAAATTAAAATACAACAAAATTAGAAATGTACATTCCAAGTCTTCAATATATCACCTCATAAAAATACAAAATTTTCAAACTTCAAAGCAGCTCTGGTTTTAAATCGTCCCACTTTCCTTTAGCAGCATAGGTTTTAGCTTCAAAATCCTTTGGCATATGATCCAGAATCATCCACTCTCAGAAATCATCAAAAGCATTAGAAATTTCATCAAAAGAAGTTGGGAGGTCACTCTGGAACACGTCCATAGAGAAGCAAATCGCTGTGCTGATCTTCTGACCCATAAAGCCTCCAGCGAACATTTTGATACTACTTTATTTGATGACACCCCGATTGATTGTAAAAGCATCATGTCTTCTGATATGATCTAACCTTAGTCTATTTGCATAGTAGTTTTTTTATCATGGCCTTGTATTAAAAAAAAAATTCCTTTGGCATAATTCCCATCCAACATCACAAGACACAAGCCCTCTCAAGTTTCGATATGCTCTCATTGACTGTATGTTATCAAAATTTGATTCACAGAACAGTTGCGAATGCTTGATCTGGGTTAATGTGCTTTGTCTTTTTCTTTTCTTTTTTTAAGTTGCCCACCTGAGATTCGAATCTTTACCCTAACTAATCCAAACTCAACCCGCATCACACATCTAACTATGATAGGTGAGTCTCCCAACATAAGTTTTCTGCATAAACAAGGCTTGGATCCAACCCTACTTAAGTGAAACCGAACTGCTTACCACTCAAAATCAAGTGGTTTTGTCTTTGTTTTTTTTTTTTTTATGCTGTTCCGTTTGTGTTTTTTTTTCGTTTTGGGCTATATTCTTTGCTTACTCCGCTGTTTTGATTATGCCTTGGGCCTCTTTCTCTACCACAAAAACAGTTTGGTAAAGAAGCCATCCCAGCATATTCAACAACACAGTGTGGCCTCTCTTCACATAATCACGGGCATATTTAACTATATTAAGACCATGTTCATCTCTAAGAACACACGTGATCCTATTTCTCCTGCATAAAGAGCCTTTCATAAAAGAAAATCATAAACGGAAGGATCAATTTGCCACAAATAAAGTCAATGAGTCTAAAGTTCATAACTCTACAAAGAAATAATAAAAAATGAGAATTTTGGGAAGCCTGATAAAATTAATAATAACTTAGAATAAAATAACCATGGAAAACTCATGCTTTCGAAAAGGGAACATGCTGCCACCGGATAAATTACCAGAGCGCAGATTTCTCCAGAAGACCCTTAATTTTTAGCTACATTAGCGTACTTTCATTTTATTTAATTCATCGTTCCAAGTTGTTCTTTAATAGATGGCTTCAAAAACTGAAAAAACATGACTCCAAAACTTGTTTTAATAATGATTATTCTAAAGAGGAAAGAGTAGGAACAGAGCATATAATCAACTAGAGATAGCAATAAATTTCTGACATGAATACGGAGGCTAATACCAAGACTTCAAAGATACGGAAAGGCCAATCTGCAAAATTGGCATCCCAAAATGTTGACAAAAAATGCTGTCATGGCAAATGAAAGAGTTATAGAGATATTAAAGGCCAATCAATAAAAGGTCGATCTGACTAAATTTCCATCGTTATGAACTCATTAATTGTCTTTCAGCATCTAACTCTGTTGGCTAGGATCATCATTTCAAGGACTCCAGGCTTTTCTCATTTTTTAGCAACATACCATTGGTTGTGAAGGGATGCTTATGTTTCTACTCAATGGACCACCACAATGCTAAATCATATAACGAAGACCATATTGATAATACCGATAAAATGGATACCCGTGTTTAAAACCGTAGTCCTTGGCAAAGAAAGTACAAATTATGTATGGGAAATTATACATGGAAAATCACAGCAGCAACCCCATTTTTGTTGTGACACCTACAAATAAAAATAATAATAATAATCAAGAAGGGACATCATAACGTAAGAAAAGATTTCCAGGACACTATGCTGCCATTGAAGCTTGAACACCCAAAAAGAAAGAAAGCAAAAGGGGAAAAAAAAACAAGAAAAGAAAGAAAAGAAACTAAGAGACAGAGAAAATATTAATCTTGAACAGGGTATGACTTAAGTATGGTCTCAAATCAAGCTTAAAAGCCAAGGAAGTAAAACAATCTGCTAGAGAACCGAAAGATGCAGATGTTACAAGGAATCCTTCCAAATTTAACATATAAAGCTTTTGTAATCCTGAAATAAATCAACGCATTATTAAAATGGAAGAAAAAGAGATGGATGTGAAAAAAATTCTGGTTAATACCTTCAAGGAAAGACAGATACTGAAAGACAACAGAAGAAAAAGGCGAACTGACTCTACTAATCAACAAAAATTAATTTCAATACAAAGAGAACAAAACTCTTCAATTTTAATTTTTCTCCCACAACTCAGATTCGATCAAGACTCCTATCATCAAGTGAGCAAGCATCTACCAAACACCCAGTTTTTGCCTTTAATTTATTTCTTCACAATTCAATATTACATAATCAATAAATGCAGTAAGTGGCATCAATAGACTCGACCAAGTGACCATTCATGTAGCATATAAGGTTTTATAGAAAACCCTAAAATGATAAACCAAACCTCTCAGACAACTTCACACAAACACAAAGGGCGGAAAAATAAAAGATTTCACCTTGAAATTCACCCAATAGGCTTACTAAAAAGAATGAGAAAGAAACCTAGAAATCAAAATCCCCCACTTCTCAAGAGTTCAATCTTGATACGATGAAGTTAGTAATGGTGAAGAGAAGGTAAGCAGGAGCAAGGAATCATTACCTGTAGTTTATTGCTTGATTGCTTCCTTTTGAACCTCTCCATCATCTCATCCTCTATTTACTCTTCAAAATCATGTTACTCAGACCTTCCGTCCTCTTGGCTTTCATCCATTGTCATATATATTCAAAACGTTTTCCTTCAGAGAGATTGAAATTTAAAAAAAAAAAAAAAAAAAAAAGTCCTATTGCCTTAATCCTAGAGTCCTTGGTCACTTCTCCATCTTTATAATTCTGAATCGCATTGCATCACTGCCCCTGCTCTTCTTGTAGCCAGGCTTTTGTGCTTCTCTATAAAACGACAATGATAACAGAAGGATTTTTTAGGATTTGTACAGGGGATGATAGCTTTGTACCGGGGTTGATTGAACGAAGTAGTAGTTGAAGTGTCCAATTCAATAAAAACAGCTACTTGTTTTAAAAAAAGAATAAATAAATAACAGTCTGAAAATCCTGAACTGCCTCTGTCCTGATGAACTATTAATTAAGAGATGTGGAGGATTGTATGATTTGCATGTCTTTAAAATGCCAAAACTACTTCTGTTACTGTTCATAAGAGGAACTTTTTGGAATAGTTTTCCACCAATATCTACAAGGTACTTGTCATTAAGTAGAGATTATCTATTTAATACAGCACCCTTAGGCAGGTTTTGAAGCATCAATGCCCTTGTTTTGCCATCAGGTTGAAGACCACTTTCACGCATTTTACTGTAGATCTTATTAGCCAAATTAATCTTGCCCCGTAAGCACATCCCTTGAACAGCAGCATTATATAGAGATACATTTGGTGTGGGCGCCTGCAAAAGGAACAAACAACATAAAGGTAAGAAATAAAGAATATACTTGAGTCAGATTGAGGAAAGAAGATGATTATAGTGTTAAAAGAAGGTAAGTGATATTTATTCAACAAACTGTTTTTAGTTGATAAATATTTTTACCCACATTTAGAATTTCCTCCAATTCTTCCCAGAGATCTCCCCAAATGCAACATCTAATCAAAGATAGATATGTAAATATATCTGGCTTGCACTTCTGGTAAACCATATGCTCATACACCTGCAATGCAATTTTTGGCTTCCTTGCACTTTCACAAGCTCTAATAACAAGATTATATGATACAGTCAAGGCAGACAGTCGAGCTTCCATTTGATACAAAATCTGTAAAGCTCTATCCCATGACCCAAGCTTAGAGCAAGACACTAAAACAGTGTTGTACAAATGTACATTCAATTGACACATTTTGTTTTCTTCAATCTTTTCAAAAAGTTGAAGAGCGTCAAAATGCCTGTTAGCCTTGTTAAGAGCGCTCAATAAAGCATTAAATGTATATGCATCTGGTTTATGGCCCAGCAATATCATGACATCATAGGCCTGAAATGCTAGTTTGAGTTCCCCTGCTTTTCCCAGTGAGTTAATTAATGCATTGCATGCAACTAAGTTTGGATGAAGCCCTTCAATCCTCATCTTCTGAAAAACACGAAGTGCAGCATCCCAATTTCCCTCCTTAGCACATGCACTAATGATAGCATCCATTGTACCGGTGCTAGGTTCAAATCCATTTTGAACCATCTCATTGTAAGCATCAAAAGCTAGCTCAACCTGACCACACTGTACAAAACTGCTAACCAGCAAGTGGTATGTGACTTGACTACCTGCACACCCTCTTACCTTCATGCTCCTCCAAATTCTCTCAATTTCAATCCATTCATGAAATTTTCCACAGATTGAAATCATGGTGTTGTAAACAACAGCATCAAAATCTTTCTCAATGTCATATTCACTTTCTGATGCTTTGAAGAATTCAAAGGCTGAATGGAAGCCTTGGGCATTTGCATGTCCGGTAAGCATCAAGCTATAAGTATGCCCAGTAGTTATCTTTTTTCTTCTTGTGAAATCAAATGCTTTTAAGCAATCTTCAAACCGTCCATTTCTCACAAGGGAAGATATAAGAGAATTACAGGCATGTATAGTAGGACAAAGACCCACCAATTCCATGGATCTGAAATATTCAAAAGCACTTTTGATCTTATTATTTCTACTAAGAACCAGAATCCGATCAGACAGTACAGTCTGATCCACTTCCTCTAAAAGATGCACTTCAGGTTCATTAATAAGGTCCCTATCCTTTGAAGCTGTCAAGGGATTCTCTGTGGCTCTACAATCCTTTTGCGACTCCTCATTTTCCACTTCTTCAAAGGGAGGAAATTCCTTCTGATGCATGAAAGATGCATCAAATTCTCCTTCTTGAGTATATCCATCTTCTTCTTGACCCTTACACAAAAAAATATCAAAACCAGGAACAGCTTCATCCGATGTTGGGGTTTTATCAAATCTTGTTTCTTGACTTGTTGACCCAATTAAGAGTGGATCATGTTGCTGCAATTTTGATTCTAATATGGAAACACTGCTACGATTATTTGCCATTGCACAGTGTCTCTTCGTTTGAGCTACGGACCCGCCCTTAAGGCCATGGGAAAATGGTCCACTGCCCCAGTGCAGACAAGAAGTAGGCCTGTATAAGTGAATTTGAGTACTCAACATATCAGACACCAGACACACTTGGTTGGACGAAAATTTAGCACGAGAAATAGAATCAGCCTCCTTTCTAACTGCTCGCAACGTTTGGTTGCTGAAAGGGAGAGAACAGCGCAGCAGCTATTGAAGAAATCTTCCTTCAAATGGCGGAGAGATGTTTCCTGCCACTGGTGGTGCGAAAGCTGTGTCCAGGAAGGGAAAAGGAGATAAACTTACGGAACTACCCATGGAGAAGCATAACAGATTTAAGAGGCATTTGTACCGGACATTTATTTGCATGCATTGAACATCAGAGTGTTCGCGTATTTTGATAAAGAGAACTTTTAATTATTCTTAGCATTTTCGTAGACTGAAATCATTTGCAAAGAACAATACAAATTTGCAAACAGCAGTTGTCCTCTAATTCAACGAAAATGTTTGCTACACAAAAATGTAACAACCAAAGAGAACAATTATAATCGCATCATTGAAAGGGGAGATGAAAAGGGAGGTCAGGGTGAATGGAATCCGAACCTTGAAGGCGAAAATTTCGCCTTCCAACGCACTATAAACCACCTGTTATCTATCTCCTCGATCACCGCTGAACTTCCGGCGCATATTCCCTCTTCTCCCTAAGTCTCAGCAGCCGGCGAGACTGCAGCACTGAACTCACTCACCCTTAGCGTTTCCTGGTCGTTCTCGGCCAAATAGCCCTAGGCACTTAATTTCACTCACCTCCAACACCTCTACGATCACCGGGAATGACTTCCTTTTATCCGTCAACTCTCTTATTCGCCGTCTACTCCTCCTCCACTTCCAACCCGATAGTTAAGAGAATAGCAGTTCTTCCTAGACTTCCAGAAACACACACACACACACACAACCAATAACGATTTCTCGCTTAAGAAATATACTAAAGTTTTAACATTTAACAAAGAATTAAAAAGAAAAAATTAATCTCCTTGTCTTTATGATTTTACCAAACATTTACTTAGATCTTTACAATCTTTTTACTTTAATTTATAATTTCTACTGTTACAAACATTAATCTTTATTGTCAAAATTTGTTAAGTTTTGTTAGTGAAACAAAATTACCAACTGCTAAGATGGCGAATAGAGAATGAATAATCTCTAACTCAATGTATATATAGATTAAATATATGTTTGATTTTTAATTTATCAAAAATTAATTTATTAAAAGTTTATTTAATAAAAGTAGTCAATTATCGTAACAAAATTTATATTTAAATATATTTTTTAAAAAATTTAACAAATTAAAAGTTATTTAAATCAATGATGATTCATGCTTTTAAAATAAACTTTTAAATATGTAATGATAAAAAGGAATATTAATTTATGATAATTTATAATTTTTATTATACAAATATAATATATTAGAAATGTTTTAAAAATGTGAAAAAATTTAATATGTTAAATTTACATGCTTATTTACATGGACTTCTTTTTATTTACATAATCTAACATTATAAAGCCAAATAGGTTTAATTTAAATTTAAAATAAAAATTAACATGATTAAAAACAAAAACGAAGAAAAAAAAAATAGCTTTCCCCATGCACCGTACATGAAAAAAAAAATTGTGGGTTAGAGTTCAGAGAAAAAGAGCAAAATTGTTAGGGAGAAGCAAAAGCTTTCAAGCAGCGCGTTACATTTTCTCAAGTCATTTGATAAGTCACATTTATTTCACATGTTTTTTTATTATTATTGACTAAAAATTATTTTATATTTATCTAAATTGCATCTTTATTGCATTTATTGTGAAAAATTACCTTAAATGTAGGATTCTATGCATTAAGGATATTTTGATCATAAAATTAAACTTTTCATAAAATTAGTCAAAATGCATTTTTAGTACAAAAGAATAATAGTCTAATTAGATTTCTCACATTCATCTTAGATTTAGAATAATTAATTTTACAAGTTAACTGTTTTTTAAAGTTAAAGTTTTGAGTTGACTTATTTTCTTACACTTGAACTAGGTCATTATTGTGCATATGTTAGTGTAATATAAGATAAAATATAATTAGGTTTAATTTAGAATATTAGAATTATCTAATAGAGATATTTAAATAAGGATATTAATATATTAGATTAGCTTTGATTATTTATTTTATTATTATCTTATAAATCAGTATCTTTAATATTGGATTTAGATTCAGAATTTGGGATTTGAATTTAAATTTTTATTATTTTATTATTTTTAAATTTCTATAAATAAAGTTAGATTTTTCATTTATATTCAGCTTTAAATATTATTGAATAATAATTTTTAAGAGTTTTGGCCTTCTACCTCCTTTTCTCTCTCTCCCCCCCCCCTTTCCTCTTTTTTCCCCTTCTTTTTTCCTTTTTTTCTCTTTTCTTTTGGAATACAAAAATTCATATCAATAAAAAATTGAAAAATTTCTCAAAATGTCACAAACGTATGAAGAAATTGCAAACCTCCAAGATCTAATGATAAGCAAACTTATGAAAGGTGATGAAGGCACTCCAGTCAATAACATTGAATAGTGAGTTCATTATACCTTGTTTGGACCTTTGAATTTTAATGAAATAGTTGTATTTTTTCAGTGAGATTTGTAACATCTTGATTTTTTAATTCTGAAACCAATTGCTAATTAATGGTAAATTAGTAATTAGTGAGTGATTAGAATTTTGGGTGATAATTTAGTGTTTTGACTCTTTGGAGTGTTAGATGAATAGATATGGGTAAAAAGGTCACATTTTGAAGTAAAGCGAATGCGTGTGGTGAAGAGTTTTCTCACTGTGCCATGCACCACAATGCACAGCACAAAAAAATGTTTAATATGGACATGGATGCTTGGGGTTTTTGAGGAGTAAAGGAAGAGAAATATAAGGAAGAAAGGAGAAAAGATTAGGGGTTAGCTAGGGCAAGCATTCTTGAGAGCTTGGGAGACTTTTCTAACCAATAGCTTATTAAATAAGTTTCATACTGCCCTTAGCTTCAATTCTACCCTACTTTCTCTTAGTATAAGTTATAGTGAAATTGAATTGAGGAATTTTAAGGAATTTGTTTCTTACCATTCGGTAATGAAAAGGTTCTCAGAAATTAAATTAAAGTTTTATAACTAGTTTGAAGCTAAACTATAAAATTTTGAGCCTATATGCTCAAATTGACCCTAAACTAATAGAGAAAAGGAATGGAGTTGTGAAAGAAGTGGATTAGAGTTGATGAAGTGATAGAAGGAGGTGATTAGATTACAATGAATTTGAATTGACTAAGTGTAAGGAAAAGAATAGCTAAATGTGTTTTTTAATAATAATTAGTACTTGTGATTAATTTGATTAATTGACTAAATAGTGCTAATCTTGTGTAGATTGTTGTGATACAAATGTTCTTTAAGAAAAGAAAGTGAGTAGGGATGTTACATATATAAGAAATCTATGAGTAACCCTTTCGTGTGACAAAAGAGTTAAGGTAACCTAATAACTTGCTCTATTTGATTATTTGGCTTAATTGTTTGTGAGTATGAATATTATTGTATGAAATTACATGATTATGTGACTATATATATACATACATATATGTGGAATTGTATACAAACAAGTAGTTTGTATATGAGCATGATCATAGGAGGGTGGGAGTTCACCTATAAAGAGAAGTAGTGAGAAGTTCATATGGCATTATTCTCCTTAGTGCCCGACAGTGTGTGGTGTTGGAGAATTTTATCGCCTTAGTACCCATTAAAGTGCAGTATTGGAGATTATTTCTTTAATGCTCATGTAGGGTAAGGTGTTGGAGATCAGAACTCCTTAATATCTGTGTGATGTGGTGTTAGAGTAATGACATTTCAATCATTGTGTGTGATAGAGGGAAATTGTAGTCTTAAAGTAGGACAAAATACCTTTAGCTAGGTGATTCTACCACAAAAAGTGTGCTCAGGTTAATGAGTGTATATTGGCTTAGTAAGAGCCTATGGTTTCAGTTAGGGTGATACAAAGGATTAGATGGTAGTTAATCATATTAGTGGTGATGAATTGTTGTGGAAATGGTTTTATGAAATGAAATTATACTATATGCTTATTTGAGTACATAAATGCAATACTTATTTATAGTTATTAGTGATAGTTAGTAGTAGCAAGTTATTCTTTAATGAGATGATTATTTTACCCTTATGGTTATATTTTTACAGTTTTTGATTGTGAGCTGAGCAAAGGGAAAGATTCTGAACGATGTAGTGGTGCTACCGTTGTGTGGTAAAGAGTTTGTGTAATGAACTTGTTTTATTGTGCATTTGTAAATGAAAGTTGCCATAGAAAATCATATGCATGTTTTACATTGTGGCAAGTGGTGATTTTGCATATCTTAACCTTATGTTTGTAAAGGTATGTCATATGTAGTGAATTATGCACTGTCGGGCTAAGATTTAGTATAAATATATAAGTAGTTATTATGTGGCAATATGTGACTCATAGCCCAAATTATGGTAGGAAAGGATTTGGGGTTAAGATTATGTTGTATAAAAGTATGTATATTTGAGTATGCTTGTAGTGATGATTTTGTGGTGAAATTGTGAATTGAATGACTAATAAGGTGCTTTTATGTAAGTTGTGGAAAATAGCCCTTTATGATGTAAAATGGGTAATTAGATGGCCAAATCTTGATGCATGTGTACATATGTTGTGAATGTTAGTTAATCAAGTGTAAATGGTCCTTTTGGACTTGGTTTTAAGCCCAAAATGGCCTAATGAGACAAAAGATGTGATTTGAACACTTTGGTACTTGAATTTTCAAAGAAAAGTAGCTCTTTGCACCTGAGTATCCAATTTTAGATTGGACCATTAAATTATGTCCAAACCTGTCTCATTAGTTAGCTTATGAAATAAGCTTCGTGTGGATAGTTTAATCACTCTAATTAGATGTCGTATATGAAAACGGCTCATTTGATATGTACTATCTAATGTATGATGATTTTCAAATAAATTTTCTCTAATTTTAGTTTGGTAGATTGATATGATGATTGAGTTAACTCCTTCTTATACCAAATTTGTGAGGGATTGAACTCACTATGCCACGTACCATGACGGAAGTTGCATCTAAGAAGAGAAAGTGGTGGAAAATGCATCTGAGAGGAGGAGGAGTCTATCTCTACTAGGACAACCATTACCCGGCTATTATGAGTCTGCTTTAGCTAGTAAATTGTTGGGTAAGTATCGTACAGACCTAAGCTTCATTTCTACCTCATTTTCATTGAATTTAATTAGTTGAGAAATCGAATCAAGAAGTTTTAAAGCGTTGGAATCTAAAAGAAAAGTTTAAAAAGGACTTTTGAATACAAAATTAAGATTTTGTAACTAGTTTGGAGTTAAATGGTTAATTTTTGAGAATTTAGGCTCAATAAGCATAAAGAGTTAGGTTGAAAATGGTGAAATTGGGTGAATAAATTAGTTAGGAAGTTGTTATGGTCATTTGAGTAGCCTATAGGGCCAATGACTATATATAGTGGACTTATGAATTCGAAAGGTATTAATTGAACCATTTTATGTGTTACGGGATTTAATTTAGCCAAATCAATGGCTATGTTGAGTATTAAGAATTGACTGAGGGGTACTACATTGTGTAGATTTAGCATCTGTGATATTGCTAATAGGAATCTACACTCTCGAGGATTCAATATGATTGGTAACCCTTAGTATAGTAAGGGTAAAAGGTAACTGGAGCAACCCTTTTACTTGTTTGTTTGTGAAATTATTTGCAAGTATATTATATAACTATGTGCACTCTGATTTATGAACTGATAAAGTAACAGGATTGTGAAAGTATATGTATGTGTATGTGTGAGTAATGTTTAAGATGTATGAGATGAGACATATACATAGACATACGCATTGTATTCGCGAGTATACTCTAGAATAGGATAAAGGGTCGCGGCCCTACTCTATGTAAGTTTAAGAAGTCCTGAAGGTCTTAAGCGTAGAGCTTAACTCTGCCAGGAAGGATATAGGAGATCCTAAAGCTCTCAAGCACAGAGCTTGACTTTGCCATGACGGACCTAGGATAATGATCCATGATCATACCCTAGACTAGGGTAGGGGGTCCTGGTCCTACTCTGTGTAAGGTTAAGAAGTCATTAAGGTCTCGAGTGTAGAGCTTGACTCTGTCATAACAGACCTAGGAGACCATACATGTGTGAAAAGGATACCTGGTTTGAACAGCGGTACGATGGGCCCTATTTTATGAAAGACTAGAAGTCTTGGTTTGAGCATAGAGATTGCTCTACTAGGTGGAACTAGGAATGCATGAGTAGAAGCATGATGGATGGATATGGATGAATTCTTACATATACATATTATATTGCTTGTACTGAAATAATGCTACTTTATCTCTTCTTTATGATTTTTCTTACTAATCAGTATTTGGGTTATATCTAAATTATTGGAATGTATGTCTCACTTTGTTACTTTTCTACACAAGTGAAGAGAGCACGAGAAGGCCGGGAAAGAAAGTGAGGAAAAGGTAGCCTCGATTGGTAGTGATATGACTACCATTAGTATAAATGAATGTATAATAAGTTGTTTTAGTTGGGTTGCCAACTAAGATATATAAGTGCACGTGAATGTGTATTTGAATTGTAGTTGAAAACTTGCTTGTATATATATATATATATATATATGATGTTGCATCTCGTCGAGGGTGCCCTAGTGATAGGTATGTGGGTAGGCTTATATGCGATCCAAGCAAGTATATAATATTGTGTAACTTGTTTCACTCATATATATGTGAGAACTTGACACAAATAGTGAGGCAGAGCTCTATTTAGAAGAGTTGAGTATATTTGTGATTCCCGACTATATGGTGAGGTGGAGCCCCATATGTAAGAGTCAAATGGTTGAAAGTGGGACAAGTCTATGTGTATGTGTGCTTGTCTGGTTATGCCTCATATAAGTATATAATTGCGTAATGTGGCATTGAGAGGTCAAGTTGAGTAAATAATGTGATGTATGTGATTAGAAGTCTCATTCAGGTGTATATAGTCCTTTTAGACTTAGTTGAAGGCTCAAAATGGTCTAATAGGACAAGGTATGAGAATTAAGCACTTAGGGTGTAAGTTTTGAAAAAAAAATAGCTTTTTCCACTCAGGTGTCTAATTTTAGATTGGACTATTGGATCGGATCCAAACTTATCTCATTAGATAAAATATGTTGTAAACTTTGTGTGGGTGCTTGAATCATTCCAATTAAACATCAGATGTAGAAATGGCACACAGTAGAAGCTTGCCTTTTGAACTGCCATTTGATTTTGATGTCATATGCACTGTGGCACTTGTGTGCCATATCAAGGTGCATGGCATAGAGAAGAATAGAGTTATAGCTTTGTATCATATGTCGTGGCGTATTGTGGTGTGAGCCACAGTGTATGGCATTTTTTCAAGGGAAAGATGATGTGCTTCATTGAGTTGTAGTATTGTTTGCACTTCTATTAGCCCTCTTATTTGAACTTATGTTTTAAGAAATCGGGATCCCGTGTTTTGAAAATGAACTAAGGGCTATTACTTTAATATTATATTGTTATCTATGTGATTATGAATGGTAAAGTCTAAAATGAGTTGGGACTTTACAGTGTGGTATCAGTTTTCTTTAGTTTTGGTCTCTTTATACATTGCATCACATTAGTTAGCAACTTTTATACATTCATTACTCTTTTCTAGCCTCTAATCACCTATTTACTAACTTTTTCTAACTTTACTCTAAAGGAGGAGAGAAATGTGCATAGAGCTACACTTATTCTATAGTAGCTATGAGGGGATGTGGTAGATATCCATAATACACACGGGCTCAGAATACCCAAGATATGCAAGATCTAGAGGTGATGTTAGATATTCAGTGAAGTCTAGCGGGTTGTGATGCCCTAAACCATAGTCCTACTCTGGGTAAGGCTAGGAAGTCATTAAGGCTTCAAGTATAGAGC
Source organism: Prosopis cineraria (assembly GCF_029017545.1). Classification (NCBI taxonomy): domain Eukaryota; kingdom Viridiplantae; phylum Streptophyta; class Magnoliopsida; order Fabales; family Fabaceae; genus Prosopis; species Prosopis cineraria. Next base: position 17,697,403 of record NW_026555345.1, on the reverse strand, counting down.
TTGACTCTACGATGACGAACCTAGAAGACTACCCATATGTGAAAAGGATACCTAGTCTAAACAGTAGTACAATAGGTCCTGTTTTATGGAAGACTAGAAGTCTTTGTCCAAGTAAGAGATTGCTCTGCTAGGTAGAACTAGGAATGCATGATCAGGAGAATGATGGATGGATATGGATGAATTCTTATATATGCATATTATACTGCTTTTATTGAAATAATGTAGCTTTATCTCTTGTTTATGATTTTGCTTACTAATCAGTAGTTGGGTTATATTTGAGTTATTGGGATATATGTCTCACTTCGTTACTTTTCTACACAGGTGAAGATAGCACGAGAAGGTCAGGAAAGGAAGCAAGGAAAGGGTAGCCTTGATTGGTAGTGGTATGACTACCATTAGTATAAATAAATGTATAATAAATTATTATAGTTAAGTTGCCAACTAAAATGCATAAGTGTATATGAATATGAAAATGTGAATGTGTATATGAATTGTAGTTGAAAACTTACTTATATATAATGTTGCATCTTACCGAGGGTTGCCTAGTAATAGGTATGTGGGTAGGCTTAGATGCAATCCATGTTAGAAATTGTGCATGTTTGTGTATAGTGACAAGTATGTCTCTAGTTTTACAAGAGGTGTAAATTTTAAATATAGCCTGCATGTCCTTCCTCTCTCTATAAACTCTGAATGTACATTCTCTATTCATCTCAATCCCCTTGTATGTATAAACGAGGTTTCTTGATGTAATTCATTTTCTTAGAAAGGTCCTCTCATTGGCTTAGGAAGGACACAGGTTAGGTGAGCCATATTATGTCACATTTTATTATGTTTTTGATTAAATCATAATATGCATGATTTTATATGAGTTACAATTGCTTTCTCTTTACACAATTATAAAATTAATAAATCAAACCTTCTAATCAAAATTTTAAGTCATAATGTCGTCAATTAATAAATACTTGTCAAAACCTAGATCACTCAAATGTAGGTTCCACTAAAGTGGATACATTTAGGTTATCTTGGTGAGACAAGCATGAGTAATGGTGCTATTCATAAAAATTCATCATTGTTTGACTTAATTGAGATTATCAAAATAGTTTTGGATCTCAAGGCTTTAAATGAGATTGAACATGCTAGATTATATGATGATTGAATCCCATAAAGATCTAAGAGTTACATGTGATGTCATTGATAAATGAGTTACCTACCCAAATAACTTAACTTTAAGCGTCCTTCCAAAATGAATTTAAATTTAAGTGAAATATGGGTCTTAGCCTACTAATCAATTTTGAGAGTTGTTAATTTTAGTGGAAAATATAAAATTAACTTTTTGTATTTTATTGTACAATCATGTCAACTAGTAACACTATGACACTATCCTTGTGATCAATCCTTGAGAAGGACAAACTCAATGGGACAAACTTTCTTGACTGGTTTAAGAACTTGATAATTATTCTCAAGCAAGAAAGAAACGTATATATCCTGTAGCCAATGCTCTAAGAGCTCAAAGGGATGCTTACGTGAAGCATACCAATGACTCGATAGATATAGGATACCTAATGCTAGCTATTATGGTTCCAAAACTTCAAAGAGATTTGAAGCACATGGAGGCTTATGAGATGATTGTATATATTAAAGAAATGTTCTAGCAACAGGCAAGGCAAGAGAGGTAGAAGACCACAAAGGCCTTACACTCCTGCAAGAAGGCTAAAGATGCATTAGTTAGCACTTATGTTTTAAAGATAAAGAACTATATATTGAACTCACTCCTAAAAAGTTATGACTAATTTGTTATGAGCTATAACATTAATGACATAGAGAAATTCATTTCTAAACTACATGGGAGGCTTAAAACTGATGGTTCAAAAAGGAAAGGGTATGAAAAAGAATAGCAAAAGCAAGGGCAAGGAAAAAGGTAAAGGCTCAAATGGTGAGACTAAAGGGTCAAACAAGACCGAAATCAAGCCTCCAACCAAGAAGGCAAAGCCTCTAAAGGAAGGAATTTGCTTCTTTTATAATGAACCTAGTCATTAGAAGAGGAATTGTAAGCTCTACCTTAAAGATTTAAAAAAGAAGGATAGCAGGGTTACTCCTTCAACTATTTATGTTATAGATATTCACTTTTCTGCTTCTTCTACATGGGTATTAGATATTGCATGTAGTTCTCACATTTGTACAAATATGTAGGGTCTCAAAGATAATAGAAAGTTGATGAAAGGCAAAGTGGACCTATGAGTTAGGAATAGAGCAAGAGTTGCTGCTTTAGCCATAGGCACTTATGAATTACTTTTGGCCAGTAGACTTTAATTAGTTTTGAACAATTGATATTATATTCTTGCTTTAAATAGCACTATTGTTTCTCTTTTTTATTTGGATAAGGAATGTTTTGCTTCTATTATTGGTGGTAAATATTCTATTTATCAAAATGATATCGTTTATGCTAATGGTGATTTACATTTTGGTCATTATCTTTTAAATCTAGAACATCCTAGTAATGAAAACATCTATAACATAATTACCAAAAGGATTAAATCGAATGATTTGAATCCAACCTACCTATAGCATTATTGTCTTGGCCATATAAATGAGAAACACATTTCTAAGCTCCATCAAGATGGACTTCTCAATTCATTTGATTATGACACTTGCAAATCTTATTTATTAGGAAAGATGACGAAAGAACCTTTTACTGGGCATAATGAAAGGGCTAATGATTTACTAGGACTCATATATACAGATGTATGCGGACCAATGAGTATAATTGCTAGAGAGGGTTATCTGTACTTTATTACTTTTATTAATGACTACAGTAGATATGGATATATCTACCTAATGAAACACAAGTTTGAATCTTTTGAAATGTTGAAAATATTTTAAAATAAAGTACAAAACTAACTTGTCAAAATTATTAAAACTCTTCGATCTGATTGAGCAGGTGAATATTTAAGCCAAGAATTTATTGATCATCTTAGGAGTTGTAGGATAGTTTCACAATTAAATCCTTCAGTAACACTACAATGGAATGGTGTTTCTGAGTGAAAAAATCAAATACTATTAGATATGGTTTGATCCATGATGAGTCAAGTAGATCTTCTACTATCCTTTTGGGGCCATGCACTAGACACAGTTACGTTGACATTTAACCGTGTTCCATCTAAGGCAATTAAGAAGACACCATATGAATACCTAGTTTGTCTTATCTCAAGATTTGGGGATGTGAGGTTTATGTTAAGAAACATGCCTCAGACAACTTAGCACCCAAATCCACAAATTGTGTTTTTATGAGGTATCCTAAAGAAACAAAAGGATACTATGTCTACAATCTTATTGATAACAAAGTGTTTGTAATTCGAAATGGTGTCTTTCTAAAAAGAGAATTTATCTTTAAGAGGACCAATAGGAGCAAGATACATCTTGAAAAAATTTTAGAACCATAAAATAGCATAGAATCACAGATGAAAAATTGAGAAAACTCATAGGAAGCAATTCAGTCTCCTCAAGTAGCACAAGGTCCACAAAGGTATAATGGGACACAACATTATCCTTAGAGTATGGACTTTTGATCAATGAATGCCGTGATATGTTACTCATTGAAAAAAAATGACCCAACCACCTACCAAGAAGCTATAATGGGACCAAATTTTGAGAAACGGCTAAATGCCATAAAGTCTAAAATGTAATTCATGTACGATAATAAGGTGTGGACCTTAGTCGATCCACCTAAAGGTATAAAAATCATTAGGTACAAGTGGATTTTTAAGGAGAAAACTAATATGGATGGTAAAATAAATGTCTTTAAGGCACAATTAGTTGCAAAAGGATTCAACCAAACTCATGGTGTAGACTATGACGAAACTTTTTCACTAGTCAAAATGGCCAAATCAATCAGAATCCTTCTTGATATTGTAGCATGTTATGACTATGAAATATGACAGATGGATGTTAAAACAGCATTCCTTAATGGATGTCTACTTGAGGAAGCGTACATGACACAACCTGAAGGCTTTGTGCATCTAGAGGACTCTGGTAAGATGTGCAAACTTTAAAGATCTATTTATGAATTGAAGCAAGCATCTCAGAGTTGGAGTCAATGTTTTGATGAAGTAATCAAGGAGTTTAGATTCATTTAAAACATTGATGAACCTTGTGTTTACAAAAGGGTTAATGGCAGCACAATTATATTTCTAATACTATATGTAGATGACATCCTACTCATTGGAAATGACATTCCTACCTTGTAGAATGTCAAGTCTTGGTTAAGAAAATCTTTCTCTATAAAGGACTTAGGTAAAGCCACTAGCATCCTTAGAATTAAGATCTATAGAGATAGATCTAAAAGGCTTATAGGCCTAAGTCAAAGCACATACATAGACAAGATATTGCATATATTCATTATACAAGATTCAAAGAGGGGTTTCATCTCAATAAAGACCAATGTCTTAGTACATAAAATCAGTGAGATCGTATGAGTAAGGTTTCATATACCTTGGCAATTAGATCTATCATGTATGCCATGTTGTGTACTCTACTAAATGTTTCATTTACCTTAAGTATGATTGATAGATACTAGGAAAATTCATGATAGGATCATTGGACTGCTATCAAAAATATCCTAAAGCACCTAAGAAGGACTACAGATTTATTCTTGGTATATGGCGGATTGAATGACAAGCTCGTTGTAACTAGTTACACTGCTACAAGCTTCCAAACTAACTAGGATGACCTTAAATCACAATCACGATATATGTTTATCTTAAATGGTAGGGTAGTGAGCTAGAAGAGCTCCAAGCAGAGCACAACAGTTGATTATGCAATAAAAGTTGAGTATATAGCAGCATTAAATGCAGCTAAGGAAGCCATTTAGATTAGGAAATTCATTGTTGAACTAGGAATAGTGCTTAGCATCTCAGATCCAATAAACTTGTTCTATGACAATAGCAGTGTAGTTGCACAGAGTAAGGAGCCAAGATCACACTAAAAGACCAAGCATATACTCAGGCGTTTCCACCTTATCTGAGAGATCAATGATAGAGGTGATATAAAAATATGCAAAGTAGCAGGTGAAGATAATATTGTTGATCCTCTTACAAAGCCTCATATACAAGCAAAGCATGAGCCTCATGTCAAGATGTTGGATAAATTAATGATTATACCTAGTGCAAGTAGGAGGATGTTGGAAATTGTGCCCTAGAGCCAATCATTGTACTATACACATTGTCATTTAATGAATTTTTCTTTTGTTATCATATCAGTTACATGTTCACTATAATAACTATATCCTTGGATAAACTATAATGATTGTGCTAAATGTCCTTAGTGGGTCATCTATAAGGGATAATAGATCAAACAAGACTAGTATGGCTTTAATTAATTATAGAGATATAAATCAAAGTCATAGGCACTTGAAAGAGTACAAGATGCTGGACCAACCAGCTATGAGAAAGCTGCATGGTACAAATCATAAGCTTATCTCGTATGTAACCATATCACTAAGCCCTTTGACCTAAAATCATCATGGATTCCTTCAAGATGACCATTGAACTTTAACCTAGTCAAAAGTCACCTTTAACTGGGTGATTATAAAGGCTATGATTGAATTTAATGATATTCATGTAGAGGAATATGAGTGGTCAAGATGGAATTCGTTCCTTATGTTCATTGAGAGATATTATTAGGCCCTTCAATAAGTAAGACTAAGAAAATGTATGGCCATTCTATAATGAAAATGGTTTTTCCATTGTTATGTTAGTCTACTCAAAGATCAATAAAGTAATAGTTAGGTAAAGGAGAATGACAATTCTATGTCTCACACTTGAACGAAATTTCACGTGATAAAAGGGATGTGATATGGTTATATGAAATATTGCATTAGATCATTGATCCCTATATGAATTGGGTAGTTGTAATATCTTGTTAAAGGCCACTTGTGACTTGTAGGCTAATAGCATAATTAGCCTATTGCTAACTTTAGATGGGCTTACAGAGTCATACATAAAAATAACCTAACTTGAGCTATAATATCTAAGTTTATTGAATCTGGAATATGTTTAAATTCAATTAATGTAATATAGGGTAAATGAATTATATATATATATATATTTTGAATATTTATTTGATAAATATTTATAAATATATATTTATATGAAATATAAAACTCAAAATATAATTACATATATTTTTGAAATATATATATATTTGTGTGTATATATATAATAAAATATATATATATATATATATATATATTATATTACATTACATTACATTACATTACATTATATTAATTGTGCTAGTTTTAAATTTAATTTTATGTGATAGATTAAATTCAATAACTAACATGATATGAGATAATATCATGTTAGTTTTATAATTTAAATTTATAAGATAAATTTAAATTAGATATGATATAATAGATTTTATTTATGAGATGAATTTAATCTAATATTTTCATTGGCTCATTAAAAAATGACTAAAACCCTAATCTATGTATATGGTATAGGAGGGGGCATGGTTATTAAGAGAGAGTTAGAAAAGTTCTAATGGCAAAACACTTTGAGAGACACGAAACACCTTGACAAAAAGGAAATTGACGTTCAAAGATGAATAGATGTTGAGAGTGCTAGCACGCTGTTTAAATTAGAGAACTATTTATGTGGATACTGGCAAAGGGAGTAGGTCTCTGTTGTCAACTCCTAAGATCCAATTTCTTGAAGACAACATATGAAACGCGAAAAGTAAAAGGTAATTATTCTATCCACCTTGACTTAAACGAGTTCGTTTGGTCCATATCAAGATAGAGATTTAAAAATTTTAATTTTTTGCTATGCCTCACTATCCAACAATCCAAGCAAGTATATAATATTGTGTAACTTGTTCCACTCATATATATGTGAGAATTTGACACAAATAGTAAGGTGGAGCCTCATTTAGAAGAGTTAGATATATTTATGATTCCCGACCATATGGTGAGGCAAAACCTCATATGTAAGAGTTGGATGGTTGAAAGTAGGACGAGTCTATGTGTATGTGTACTTGTATGTTTGTGCCTCATATAAGTCTGCAATTTTGTAATGTGGCATTGATAGGTCAAGTTGAGTAAATGATGTGATGTATGTGATTAGAAGTGTCATTCAGGTGTATATAGTCCTTTCAGACTTGGTTTAAGGCCCGAAATGGTCTAATAGGATAAGGAATGAGAATTGAGCATTTAGGGTGTGAATTTTGAAAGAAAAAGTAGCTTTTTGTACCCAAGTATTTAATTTTAGATTGGACTGTTGGATCAGGTCCAAACTTATCTCATTAGATAAAATATGTTGTAAGCTTTATGTGGCTGCTTGAATAACTCTAATCGGACCTTGGATGTAGAAATGGTGTGTAGCGAAAGTTCACCTTTTGAATTGCCATATGACAACAAATTTTGCTATCTTATGTACTGTGGCACATTGTGTGCCACATTATCCCACATGCCATAGAGAAGAACAGAGTTGTGGCTCTATACCACCTGCTATATAGGGTGGTGGTGTGAGCCGCGATGCATGGGATTTTTCCAAGGGAAAGATATTGTGCTTCATTAAGTCATAGTATTGTTTATGCACTTTCATTAGCCTCTTATTTGAACTTATGTTTTAAGAAGCCAGGATCTCATTTTTTAAAAATGAATCGAGGGCTATTACTCTGATATTGTATTGTTATATATGTGACTATGAATGGTAAAGTTCAGAATGAGTAGGGACCTTACACTTAGGCACTTAGTTTCGTTCACCTCTAACACTATGATTATCGAGAATGACTACCTTTTCTCCATCAACTTTCTCACTTGCCATTTACTGTTTTACTTCCAACCCAATAGGTAAGAGATAGGAAAAATAGCAATAAAAGACTACTGACTAAAGTTTATATCAGTCAAGAATTAATTGTTGTCAAAACCCAAATGGATACTTATTAATTTGGCTTAGTTTTTTTATCAACAAGTATCTATTTAGGTTTTTAACAATAACTCATTCTAAGTTAATAATAGTCCATTCTGGCTTATTTTTCATTCAAATTTTGATAACAATTGATCCTTGACTGATATAAATTTTTGTTAGTGGTCCTCGATTGCTATTTTCCCAAAGCGACAAGCAGTTCTTCCTTTTTTTTAATGCAAAAAAAATAGTTTTTTAGCTTAAAAAATTTATTAAAGTTTTAACAAAGAATTGAAAATTAGATAATTCAACAATACTCAACACTCCCTTCGTTTCTATATATAAAAAAAATAAGGAAAATTATCAATCAAGGATTGCTAGAAGAAATTTATATCAGTCAAGGATTACTTGTTATTGAAACTCGAATGGACATTTATTGATTTAAGTTAGTCTTTTATTACAAGTATGCATTTAGATTTTAACAACAACTCATTTTGAATTAACATCAATACATTCGGGCTTTTTTCTATTCAAATTTTGATAATAACTGATTCCTGATTGATATAAATTTCCTTCGACGGTCCTTCTTCACTATTTTCCCAAAAAATAATTATATCACACTATTTAAAAATTTGATTAACTATAATAATTATGTTTGGAAATAAAAAATAAAATAAAATACCCTTCTATTTAATCAAAATAAGACTACATTAATAATTTCTCGTTAATTAAAAGTGTGAGTTTATAAGAAGTAATTTAGGAAAAGTATAATGATATTCATTAACATATATGATTTTGCTTATAAAAAAATAAAATAACAAGTGTTAGTTCATAGTATATAAAGAAATTGATGGAGTAATAAGTACATGAATGAGTGGCAATTAAGAGCATGTATAGTAACAATTTAAAATTAATGATCAATATATGCTTAAACTTGTATATCAATATTACATATGTAACACATGATCATGTATATAGTCTTATTACTTTCCTTATATCTTCTAATTAAATCTATGGGCTATTATCATATAAAGACTAACCCTTGTGATTGAATTAGACTTGCTCTCTAATTGTAAAGGGTTACCCGGCCAAAAGCTTTCACACTCGCTCTTAGACCATAGATTCCTCCTTCTCAAATTATAGGGGTGTTATAATTGCCCAACTCACATCATCTGCTATAAGAAATTGATGATACTAACCATTATGCCCAACCTATGCTATCTCTCAAAGGACAATAGCACTACTAAGAAATTTTAATTAATTTTTCCAACCACCATGTGCAAATCTTAGTGGAGGTCACATCATGTAGATTTCACAACTCACTACACTCTTTAAGGTGAACTCCTACCCATTTATGATCGTGCAATCCAATGCATGCTCAAAGACATTTTAAAAGCCATAATCATACTCAACTTATCATATAATCATAGTCATGCTCATTTAGCCATGTGAACATGTTCACGTTTGACAACATACTACTTAACCAATTATTTACTTTCATCTCATACATCAATCCAAGCACTAAATTCACCTAATCTTACAAAGACATGTTTATGATAATTCCACATATTAACATATAATAATTATATATAATTCATAATGCAAACAACATACATTTATGGGAATTTAACTCTTAGTTACCTTAGCCCTTAGTTTATCAAATAAAGAATGCATTATAGTGACCAACAGAGCCTCCAATAAGCTCAGGCACTCAAGAGTAGTAATAATCTACAATAAATTGCATTAGATGCTATTAAAGACTTAATTATGATTTATCATAATTAATTTCCTTAATCAAAATTTAATCCCAAAACCTCCATTAGGGTAATCATTATCTATCCCTTATTACTTGCATCTCATTGACTTATTTAAACCCCTTTTAACTTGTAATTAGTATTAAACCTGTAAATCACCATTTGTGTAGCAAAACAATATTAAAGTTTGTCATAAAGCCAACTTTAAAATACTAAATCACTATTCTTTAAAATACTAAATCACTATTAGTGGGTTAAACTAAGGTGTATAACACTTAAACAACACTCTAATAACTCCAATCATAGACCAAACTTTGCAAACACCCTACTAATATCATATTTTAATGCCAACAACCCCTAATAACCAAGAAGAAAAGTATACGAAGGGTAGTGAAGAGAGCATTGGAGGTTACTTAAAGTTTTTTAGCTCCTAAGGACTTCAAGGGATGGAAATCACAAACCCTTGCAGGGAAGGATGCCTACTCTAGTGTTTATATGTTCCCTCCTCTATATGTCAGTATTACATTGTGAATTTAAAAATTTGCTATGATAGATGGTACAATGGGTGAAGCATCCTTATAACTTTACTCTAAACCACAATCAGGGTTTAGTAGGCTCATTAATCATCCATTAACCTCAAATTGTTGAATCTAATTGTCAATTAGATCATTTTGCCACTATTAACCTTTATTAAGCTCAATTAAAATTTCTAGCATGTAGTAAGCCAAACCCCAAATAAGGGCCTACGGCCTGGCCTACTTCAAGCCAAGCCCAGCCTATTTAATAAATAGGCCAAGAACTAGTTTAGTCATTTAGCCTATTTTTATAAGGCCTAGCCTACATGCCCAACAAGCTAGCCTATTTATGTAACATCCCGAATTCAGGATTTTTAAAATTTGATGTTAATAGGGGAAATTAGTGAGTTTATGTATGATTAGGCTATTGGGTGATGGAATGTTATTTTGACCTTTAAGATGTTACATGAATAGATTAGAGTGGAAAAATGTTGTTGCAAAGCAGAGCGTGTGAGTATGGTGAGGAGTTTCCTCACTGTGTCACACGCATTGGTTAGTGCTAGGTGCGTCGTAGTGCATGGTACAGAAATTAGAGAGATAAAGACATGGGAGCTCATGGAAAACAAAGAGAAAGGAGAAGAAGAACATGAGGGAGTGGAGAAGAGGAAGAGCTCTGCTAGGACAAGATTTTTGAAGAGCAAGGATGACATATCTGACCTGTTACTTATCGGTTAAGTCTCGTACTACCTTAGCCTGCAATTCTATAAAAATTTCTTTTAATTTAAACTATTAAGAAAATAACTCTAGAAGTTTTAAGGGGTTGATTTCTTACCCTATAGTAATCAATAAGCTCTTTAAAGTTAAATTAAAACTTTGCAACTAGTTTGAGCTATAACAATAAAGCTTTAAAGATGTAGGCTCAAATTAGTTGATTTTAGTAAGACAAAATGGGTGGAAATTGGGAATAAGCATGCTAATGCTTGTAGTGAGTGGTATTTGGGTATGGTATGTATGAGTGAACTCAAATAGGGGAGTTGATAGCATTTATGTGTTTATTTGTTGAAAGTGGCATTGCTATTCAAAAGTATAATTAACTTTGGGTGCCCTTAATTGTGTAGATTTTTATATGCAATGAGTTGAATGGCAGAAGAAACTTAAGTAAGGGAGTACAACACAGGTAACCTTTTTTACAAATAAAAGGGTTAAGGTAATTATATAGTTTGTTATACTTATTAACTATTATAACTGCATAGAAGTAGATATTCAAGTGATGATTTGATGTTGGTGGAATTTTATGGTAAATGCTTTATAATGTACATGATTTTAGCATTCAAATATGTTTTGGAAATGTTTAAAGAGTTGTAAAATATTTTAAAATGAAAAGAATATATATATATATATATATATTGTGAAGTAAGTGGTATAATGGTGAATTAATGTGAAAACATGATCATAGGGGGTGGGAGTTTACCTTAGGAATATGTGGATGTGTGTGTGTGGAGATGTGAGTGAATAAGTCTATATAGTTGTGTTGGCACCACGAGACATTTGGTACAACAATCTATATAGGGCTAACATTATGGGACATCTGGTGTAGCATTATATTAGGATTATTACCATGGGATATCTGGGTAGTCTAGCAACTCCCTAGTGCCCATAAGGGTATGGTTAGGAGTCAACGACACCTCTATTATAAGTGAATGTGAAGAGGAAAATCATAGTCTGAAAGTGGGATAGAATACATTTAGCTGGTGTTCCAACTACAACATCCTAAATTTCTATTCCTGCGTTAATGATTGATTAGTGGATGAATTAGTGATTTAATGTGGGATTATGATTCTTTATAGTGAAGTGTTATTTTGACCCATTAGGGTGTTATATGAATAAATATAAGTAGAAGAGTAGAATTTTAAAGCAGAGCATATGAGTATAGTGAGGATTTCCCTCACTGTGCCACACACCATGACTGGGGATAGATGCACTTTGGTGTATGGTGTAGAGCTTTGATTAATAGGGATGTGTCCAGCTCATGAAATAAAAAGGAGAAACATGGGAGAAGAGTTCTTATGTAGAGAAGAGCAGGGGATATGCTAGGGCAAGCATAACCAAGAGCAAGGATGATGTTTCTGACCTGTTACTCATTGAGTAAGTCAGGTACTACCTTAACCTCTAATTCTACCTTATTTTCTCTTAGTTTTAACTAGTGAGAAATTGAATTCGAGAGTTTTAAGGAGTTAATTTCTTACCCTATAGTAATAGAAAGGTGCTTTGAAACTAAACTAGTACTTTATGACTGGTTGGAGTTGGAACAATAAAGCTTTGAAGCTATAGGCAAGATTTACCCCAATCTAGAGAGAGTAGTGAGAGAAAATTTGCTAGAAAAGGTTAAAGTTGGTAATGAGGGGTAATCAGTAGTAATAGCATAATTGAGTGTGAATTGTGAAAATGATAACAATTAGGTGCTTAATTGTGACAATTGGGACTTTGTCAAAAGTGAAATTGACTTGAGTTGCCAATTTTATGTAGATTTTAGTGTATAGTGCACAAGTTATGAAAAAGGAGCTTGAATAGGGTTGTTGGAATATAGGTAAACCTTTCTATCGGACAGAAGGATAGAAGTAATCATATAGTTTATTATATTTGGTAACTATTATAACTATGAAGAAGTAATTATATAATTGTGGTTTTGGTTGATTTTTATGCATGATTTGTTATTAAAATGGTTTTAGCATGTATAATGGTTTGTGAAATGAGATTTGAAAGGTTATTTAATTTCAAATGATATATATTTATATGTTATGACATTATATGTTGTGGAAATGTGGATGAGTAGTGATAATTGTGAAAAAGCATGATTGTAGGGAGTGGTAGTTCACCCAAGATATATGGGTATGTGTGTGTGTAGAGATATGTGAGTAAAAAATCTATATGGTTGGGCTAGCACTATGAGACATCCGGTGCAGCATTATACTGTTACCATAGGTAATTCAGTGTAGTATATTATGAGATTGTTACTATGAGATATTTGGGCAATTTGGCAACTCTCTAATGCCCATTAGGGTGCAGTTAAGAGTCAATGATGCCTCTATTACAAGTGTGTGAAAAGGAAAACCATAATTCATAGGTGGGTTAGATTACCTTTGGCCGAGTATTTCTACCACCAAAAGTGTGCTTGAGTCAATAAGTGGTTGATCCAGGAGAGCCTATGGTTTCGTGTCGAAGAGCTTTGGAGGTTCAGTAGATAGATGATCATGTTAAGATATAAAAGTGTTTAAAACATGGTTTATATGCAAAAGTAATGATTTAGCTATGATATACTACATATATATGTTACATTATGGTTTTTATTACTTTAGCATGGTTAAATGTGATAATAGACATTAAATGAGCTATATTGGGCATTGAGATTTTTATCTCACCAGTGATTATTCATATTTTTCAAGTTTTTGTACTAGTGGGTCGAAGGGAAAAGACATTGGCTGAGTAGAGATCTCTTACTAAGCCTTTGTAAGGTTTTAGTATAATGACTTGTTAGATTATTAATAGAGACTATGTATAAGTTGCCTTAGGACTTGAGCAGGTGCATAATGTAGTAAAAGTTATATTTGTGGTATGTTTAATGATTTCGAGATCCCTAGCCTTTGTATATGTATGAATGGTGAAATGAATAGATGGGCTAGTGGATGAATGTGTATGTGTGTGAATATGTGATGTGTAAAGTGGATGGAGAGTGATTTGACCATGTATGAGATTGATAAATGAAAATATGATTTTGGCCTAAAGTGTGAAATGGGTGGTTTACAGGCCAAATTTGTGTATGTGTATTATATTGTGTATGTGAATGATCAATCAGGTGTGCATTATCCATTTGGATATGGTCAAGGCCCAAAAAGTGGCTAATGACATTGGTTTCAAATTAAAACACTTAAGTGGCAAAATTTTGGCATAAAACAGTCAAAATGTATTTGGGTGTCTAATTTTTGATAAAAATATCAGATTGAAATGAAACTAGTGTCATTAGTTATATTTTGAAAAGCTTCATGTGGGCACTTGAACCATCTCAATCGGATATCGGATGTGGAAATAGAGCGCATCTAAAGTTCGCCTCAAAAACTGTAAATTTGTCAGCAAATTTAAGTGTATGCGTCACGGTGCATGACACAAAGCAAACGGTTGTGGTCTCTATACCACATGCCATAGCACATGTGGCACGAGTCACGGTGCACGATGCCAAATTTGACTTAATTTTGCTGAAATGCATATATTTTTCTCAATATCTAATGCTTATATACTTATTGCTTTCACTGTGTGTGTGTGTGTTAGGGTTTTATAACCCAAATGAGTTATAAAATGATTTTTGAAAATTTAATTAGGATCCCAATATATCCAAGATTCCTAAGATTTCCAAGGTTTACAAGTTCTTAAAACAAATGAAATTGATTAGGATTAATTGTAGTATAGAGCGTGGTAATGTTAGTAAGGGCATTTACCATTGAAGGTGAGCTTAGGTCAATGTGTGGTTGAAAAATTAGAGCCCATGTTTTCAAATTGGGGAGTTTTAGAGGATCGGTGGATAGATGATCACACTAGTGGTTATGATTGTTGGAAGTGTTTAGAAAGAGGAAAACTATGTTTACAATTGATATATATATATATATATATATAAACTATTACTTTGATTTTGTTTACTTGTATGTGGTTATTTGTGATAATGAGCATTTAATAAGCTATTTTGGTTATTATGTGGTTATTTGTGATAATGAGCATTTAATAAGCTATTTTGGTTATTAATATTTTAATCTCACCTATGATTATTTATATTTTTTTTACAAATTCTGACATTAATGGGTGAAAGGGAAGGATTTGGACCTAGATTAAAGATTTTTTGCTTAAGCCCATTATAAGAATTAGTGTAATGACTATAAGATATAAAGTATGCTTGTGTATATATAAGTTGCCACAAGAACCAATGCATGTGCGCAGTTTAGTAAGTATGTACGTATGTGTAACTTTTGAATTTTGGCCCTGTCTAGTATATATGTGTATGACGTGAATGTAATGTTTGGGCTAGAAGTTCAACATAGGTACATATGAGTAAAACGGATATTGTGAATTTATGTGAAATAATCTAGTTTTGCCTAAAGTGTGTGTGGTGGGCAGTTAAGCTACCAAATATGGGTATGTGTGTAAGGTTGTGGGTATGATTGGTCAATTAGGTATAACTTGTCCTATTGGACATAGTTAAGGTCTTAAAAGTTGCTAATGACATGTGGTTTTAAATGGTGATGCTCAAGTAGAAGATTTTGACTTAAATTGATCAAAATACACTTAGGTGTCTAACTGTTGAACATGATATCAAACTTAAATTGGACATGTGCCATGGTTGGCACTAGAGTAATGAATGGTCCTTAGCCTCTAGTCAACGTATGGTTACCTATCCAAGGACCTTAACAAGAAGTCATTGCAAAACACTTGGTAAGGTGTGTTTTATATTTTGTTAGCTGGCATTAATAAACCTTCAAACTATTGTTTTAAAATTCTTTATGCAGTCTACTTTAACTGAGTTAAAAAGTCCATGACATGTTACAATGTGCAATGAACCCAATTGTGTATGTATTTTAAGCACTTGTAGAAATATATATTTAAGAATAATCAAAATGATATATCAATATGATTCCTATTTACATATGAAAAAAACATGGGCACCACATATTTGTATAAAGCATAATGGGAGTATGAAAGTCATAGCAATTATTCTTTATAATTTTCTATCATTTGTATTTCTTAGCCAATTGGAATCATAACAGTGAGCGTAAAATTAGTAGTATGAGTAAGCATGTGACCTTGAGTGATAGCTCCACTAAGATTATACATGATGCACTTTACAACCTTTCAATGCTACTAATAGTATTAATGCATGTAGTAGAAAACTTAATTTTCACTAGCTATACGCAATCTCAAGTCATGTGCTAAAGTAGCAATCCATGCTTAGATCCTATTGAGTCTATGCTTGAATGGATAAAATGCTTCTTAGTCATTAAGTCTAACTTAGAGTGAGTCTTAGCATTGAACAAGCTATTCAAGCTTGGTTTGAAAGTTGCCCAAGCATGTTTTACATCATAGTGAGGCAAGTTGCCTTTCTACATTCATCCACGCTTAGACTAAAAGTTGCCCACATGTGTTTTAGGCTTACAATGTAGCTTAGTGCTTCAACCTTCATCAAACATGCTTGAACCTAGAATGGTCCATGCTTGGATCAAGTGAAGTGATAAGTAAGCTAAAGTAAAGCTCATCCATGCTTTCATCATACTTATATGTGCGTGAATGAGAGTTCTGACAAGCATTTAATGCATTTTATTGAAAAAGTGTTTATTTGTCTTGGATAACTTTAACATGTGTCTAATGACTATATCTTCTCTCAAGGGTTCCAACAGTCTGAAAAACATTATTTTATATATATGACCTCATTTAAGTGAATGGGTAACATCATTGAATAAGCATTTAGTATCTAGCATTGAATTCTTATTTGTTACTTTATGAAAAAGCTCTCAAGTAATTTATAAACTTTTATTGTTTTAAATCTTCTCTTTTTAAAAAAGTGTTTAATGTTAAAGGATATCTATTCTATTCTTTAAAATCCTAAAAAGGTTTTCTAAGTGTGATTGTAACAACTTACTTGTGTAAGTAAGTATATTATTGAAAATTAAGAATGGTTTTGTCTTGTAGTTATATTATAGTGGCAAGCACCCATTAAAGCTTGCGTTTAAAGTGGAGAATTTCAAGTATGATCTTGAGGACTGAAAATAAGTTGAGTGGTAGGCTAAACTAGGATAAATAATTTGTGTCTACTATTCTTTTCACTCAAAAACTCATTCCTTACTCACTAATTTGTGCATAAACCATGCTACATTTTGCATCATCTTTTTAGTTAGGAAAAGTTTTTATGAAAATTTTAAGAACACCCAATTCATCCCTTCTTAAGTGCCAGCCTAATTCTACCTATTCATTATTTTTTATCTTCATTGGTTATAAATATACTCTTAGAGAGAATTATTGATAATTGTTGTTCATTCTTGAACATGTTTTGTTTATTCCTATTTTCACTACTTGAAACAAAGGACCTAAGCTTGGGGAACGTAAGAGGGTTGATTCATTTCTTTTGTAAGGGAAAGTGAATCAGGCATGAAGTCTAGGATTGTACTAAGGCAACTAACCAAGGATCCGAAATGTCAACTCACAATCTGAAATCAAGATTAAATTAATTAATCCACTGATTTATTAATTTACCCTTAATTAGTAATTAATTTCCATATCAAACATTTAGAATATTGTAGCTTGCATGCAAATGATCTATAATTCACATTTACAAGTATATGCAAGTAAATCCTAGTATTGGCAAAAATACAATGTGTCATTACACATAAAGAGCAGCCAAAAATTACAATACTACGCTCTCCCATTGCCCTATCATCTACTACAAAAAACATTAAGGGACGAGAGTGAGATTAAATAATCGTAGTAACCAAGGAACTTAATGAAAACATATTAAAGTGTGGCAGTCACATTCATAAAAGCATTTCATAACATATAACTCATTTCATCACATAGTCACATATCCAAATGTCAATGCTTTATGATCTATGCAACCACATTATATTCCTTTTTATATCAGTTGACCGAACCTATGGGTTAGCAACTCATATAGAATTGACTCATGTGATTGGATTAGCTTCACTCTCCCTTAATTAGGGGTCACCTAGCTAAAGGCTTCCATACTCAATCTCAAACAATAGATTCCCTTACTCAAATCTTAGGATATTATAAGTGATTAACCCACATTGTCCAATTTAGGATTGGTGATACTGAGCATCGTAATTGACCGATGTTTGATAATTCATATACACACTTTTACCTCTCTTTTCTTATCTTTTTAATACTTGTTTTGATATAATTTAGAATAAATAGATAATATTTCTAGTTAAAGGGTAAATAAATATTTTTAGAGAATTTTTGAGATTTATTGCATATTTTTCCAGATTTTTTTAATATTATTTTTAATTTCCTAAAATTCATTTTTCATTGATTTTATTATTTTTTTTATGTAGGTGACTATATGGAAAAGACAAGAAGAAAGATGATAAATTGAAAATTTTTCCTTTTTTATTTTCTTCTCCATTTTTCTAAGCCACTATTGATTCTATTGAACTCTCATTTTATCCTCTCATAATTGCTAGCCAATTTTCTACCCAATTCAACTTCCTACACTTTCCACTCTTTTTATTTTTACACATGGCAATTCATTTTCCATTCCATAAGTTTTGGAATTATCACCCTTTTACTCAATTTCAAGATCTAGAATTAATTTCTAGCAAAAGAAAAAAAAGGATCACAAATCATTCCAATTCATGTGATTGCTTCTTCTCTCCTCTTTTTGAATTCAAGAATCACATGCTTTCTGTAATATCTCAAAAATTTTAAGACTCGGATTTATTTTAAAAAAATAAAATAAAATATCCATAATTAAATTAAAATTTAAAATAATTTGATAGAGGTCCAGAGTTTGAATTTTACTAAGCAAAAGTTTAGTTTTATTTGATTTTTAACTATGGAAAAAATTATCAAAGTTGACCCAAGCTTTTGTGCTATAATAAAAAATGTTAGGCCCTTTCTTGTAATTTTTCCCAAAGTCTTATATCAGCTTTTTTAAACAAAAACAAAACGCAGAAACTAAATTGGAAAGGAAAAGAAAGGAAACGCATGAGAGGGAGAAAGGAAGAAGAGAAGAGAAAGAGAGGGAGTTAAGCTTGGATCTAGGAGGCTTTGCGACCGTTGCGAGCTCGGCTACACGATAGGTAAACTCCCTACTTCAATCCTTTTCCCTTCCTCTTGATTTTCTTCAATTTTTAGAAGAGGAAATTTTTGGATTTTGATCCCAAAGGCTTTATTCTTGTAAGCTTTTGTTTCTTTAGATCTTAGGAAGAATGTTTTGAGTTTCTATATAGTGATCTAATGTTTTGAGTGGATAATTGGAAGAAAAGAGGTGTTTTGGGTACAAATTAAACCTTAAGAGATTGGATTTTGCTCCTTAATGGTTTAAGCCTATTGATTTAGATATAATTTTGGCATTTGAGCCCAATAAGATTTAAATTAAGGTTTAGTTTTTATTATAAGGGCTAATGGTGAAAGTTGGTGGCACTAAGTGAAGGTTTTTAATGATTAAAAATTATATAAATTGAAAATTAGCCTAGTGATGGCTAATAAATGGTTTTAGTCAGATCAACATCGTTAGGCACACAAATCCTGTCTCGATAGACTACAAACCCATCGTCATTGAAATTGAAATCAATGGCCTGATTTGCTTTAATTTCTTCTCTGATTCTTAGACGACATTCATCTTCTAGTTGTATCATTCTTAATTTCTTCTAGAAATCATTAATAATCTCAGTAGAATAAGAACTGACTAACGCCCTCAGTGGCGCATCCTAGGTGATACTAAGAGTCCAGCCAACAATTTCCTTTGCATCATATGCCTGAAGGTGACTTGATTGTAAACTCTATAAAGGCTATGGAAATGAAAATAAAAGGCATAATTCTAGAGAAACTCAAGCCAAATTTCTAGAAAATATTACTAGTACAAGAAAAAGTGCAGATAAATGCATGAAATAACACAAGGAAAATTTAATAGGATGTTCAAAAACTTTAATATGTACTCTCAATTAATATTTGGGACTTACTGAGTCTATTATATAATACCCTAACAAGTTATGCTCACATTTAGGTTGTCTTTGGCTAACACATCACTTATTTGATTTCAAGATCAAATTAGACAAATGAAAATCTATTTGTTAAAGAATCAATATTAAAAATACAATTAGCCTTGTATCAAAGGAGAGATATACTAAAACAAGACACATTTTTCATGTTTATGTATTGAGATGGAAAAGGAAAAGATGTAAAGAAAATAGAAAAGCACTTAACCCAAATTAGCCATGTGAGGATTTAGTTATCTTAATCAAATGCATAAGAATAATTTACTTAGGATATGCACAAAGAAAAGTATCACAATCACAAACAATAACAAGTTGAAGAATGAAGAATAAATCCCAAATCTTAGAGCAAACCTTTCCTACAAAAGTATCAAGCAAGCTTCAAATGAGAGGTAACCAGAATAAAAAATTAAAACAAAATAGCTGCTCAACAACTTCTAGATTAGAGGAGTGCAACTAGAGTCAATCTAACTATGACAAATCCCTAATGTTTAGCTTTTATTGTATTCTTCCTTAATGAAAAGTTATCTCAAAAATATTAGAAATATTAAGCATCATATTAAGTTACTAACATTTAAAAAGTCTCCTCTTTCCATAATCAGCATCCTTAGATCTAGAATGATGATCTTCCTCTTATGATAATCTTGATTTTTTGTGAGTCCTTGATGACTATCCTTATTCTCACTCATCCTCATGGCCTGCTTCTCTCATTACTAAAATAATGAATATACATGCAGTGTGACTTCTATGCTTATCATGATCATGCTAATGATCTAAAAGAAATAATCAATATCTAAAATATGAAATTAAATGTAATTCTTTCATACTATATTGTAATCACCAACAATGCTCTATTCTACATTGGTTGTTTGAATCAACATTTATACATAGAAACTATATAAAGAGACAGTATCTAGAACTAAAGGAGTAATATGTCAATTGACGCATTCGCACGTATGTAGATCTTCAAGCAAGAATTACAAAGTAACTTACCTCACCAAATTTGGATCCACAAGTGTCACAATTCCCACAAAACACCCAAGTATTGCACAACAATGTCTATCCTTCCTATTACACATGGATTTACAAGCATTGTAGCAACCTTCAAAATTATTGAATTTAAACTTAGAACCCTACTTTGTTGTCGCACCAAAGCTCTAAATTATCAATGCCTCTACACTACTCAAAACCCACACACAGAGAGTTTGTTAAGAGGGCTCTATATTCTTACATCAAATCAGTGACAATAGAAATGAGAGAAAAGAGAACAAATGGAGAGGAAGGATGGACCAGTGCACCACCAACAATGCAAACATAAATGGAGAGGAAGGAAAAGAGTCTAGCAAAAAAGGGAGAATAAGGCCATTCAGGTGTACCCATGACTATCGGTGATGACGAGATAAAGAAAGAAGGTAGAGGAATGATAGAGAGGAAGGCCTTAAGTCTAGCAGAGGTGTATAAGCTCTTTGGATCTTTAAGTTTGAGTCTCGATGAAGGAGAAAATTGATAAAAATGTCATGAGTGATGATGGGGCTAGGGTTTATGAAGGTTGTTTGAGAAGGTGAAGATGAAGCAAATGATGAAGCTATTGATGGTGACTAAGGGGATTTCAAGCAGTTGTCTTGTGCAAATCTAAAAGTTTTGATGGCCACACCATGATTATTTTCTTTGGTCTTATAGCCAAGGTTAAGGGATATGGATTTGGAAGATGAAAATAGAGAAGATGACTTAGCTGATGTTAGGTTTCTCAATCAACTATTTCTTTATGGAAATGAAGGGTTTAAAGAAAATTACAATATATCCTAATGCCAATTCTATTTTCCATGCCAGAGTCTCTGACTTTTGCAATAATGAAAGACGATGGAATATTGACCTCTTAAATCACTATCTTTACCCTAACATCATCAAACAAATGTTGCTTGTGCAACCTCCTAATCAACAAAGAGAATATATCCTTTTTTAAAAGGCATCCTTTGACGATAACTTTTCCATCAAATCTACTTACAAAGTAATGGATAACTACAAGGGCTAAAATCACTTAAATATCTGGTCTAAGATTTAAAAATGGCCTACATATGAAAAATTAGATATTTTCTTTGGAAGGCTACTTGGAATTGACTACATAATGTCTACGGTGACTCTTCCTAACAAAGTAGTTGCCTTTTTGGTTGTAACTCCTCTAACTCTTCTATTCATATTTTAAGAGATTGTGAGGACGCTAAAGAGGTTTATAAAAAGTTAGTTAATCCTACAAAACTTTACACCTTTTTCTCTCTTAGTTTGTAGGACTAGATAATTTGAAATGCAAAAAATGAAGCAGGCAACTTGAATACAAGAAGAATAGCTTGACACAGACTTTTCGCCCAAGTTTGATGGAACATTTAGAAAGCCAGATGCAAGAAACTCTACTCTAAAGATAAGGTTTTAGACAACAATATTACCTTTTCTAGTACTCAACAAATTAACAATGATCTCAAACTTTTATCAAAATCAATCAACTGAACAAAGGAGACACTACATATAATGTCAAATGGAATCCACCTAAACTTGGATGGACTAAATTGGACATAAATAGCTTTGTCAACAATAATGGCATTGTAGCTTGTGAAAGCATCATCAGAGATGATAAGCGAAAGTGGATTAAAGGATTTTTAAAATTTCTTGGTTATCATCCTAGCACAATTACAAATCTTATTGGAATCTTCAAAGGACTTAACCTCTACTGGAATGAGAAATTATTCAAAGTTAATATCTACTCAAACTCGATAGAGACTCTATCTCTTATTAACAACAACTACCTTAGGAGTCACCCCTTATATGACATTATCAAGAATATTAGAGATCTCACTATGAGGGATTAGGTAGTTACCTTCGACCATGTCTATTGAGAAGAAAATAAATGCACTGATCGCTTGGCTCACCAAGCAATACAACTTTAATATTACAATCTTTGATGAACTCCCACAAGACTGTAGAAGCCTCTTGGCCTTAGACATGACTAGATTTTAGTCTTCCTATATAATTTTTTGTGGCCTTGTATTAAAAAAAAGAAATTACAATATATAACTATACCAGTTATACATCATAACCAGTGTAGATATGTTAAAAAATAATTTTAAAAAATTACAATACATAACTACACTGGTTATACTCAATAACTAGTATGGATATGTTAAAAATCAATTTTTTAAGGAAATTAGAATAAATTATCTATATAGGTTATACATTATAATCAGAGATATTAATATCTATATCGATTATATAAGGAACCAATGTAGATATCATAACAGGCACCTTTATATTCACAAGAATGCCACTGCCTCCTATTTTTACATCATTTGCATAATAACCAGTGTAGATATGAGGTGTAAAAAGGTAATTTTATAATAATGAATGTTGTTAGTTGTTGGTGTTTACAATTATGCACATATATTTGGGTTCTATGAAATTATTGAGTCATTGGTTTATCAATTTATGGACCATATTGTTAGTCTTTGGTCATCACATGATCCATAGCTATTTAAATTTTGGTTTAGAATTTATGAAATTTATCCTCCAGAACAAAATTTGTTTAAAATTTATTCGTCCAGCAACCCATTTTCACGTCAGCTAGTCCCTTATGTGTATGATTCTGTAGGAAGAGTGGGGTGTTCTTTTAAATTCTTGTGGACTAAACATTCAGCCTTATATTTATCTCATCATAGGATATGGCTAGGCACATATTATAAAAATATTGAGTTTGTATACAATGAGTGTCAGAATTTAGATAAAGATTTGAACGAGTAAGATTCATATTGTTTTGGAGGTAATGTTATTGATAAATGTGATGCCTTATGGTTGCTTCTTGCATGTACCTAAAACTAATTCCACTTAATACATCATTAGATGATGATACCCCAAGTGAAACTCTTGCTAATGGTTTATTAACTTCACAAAAAATCCATGTTCTTCTGGTACTTGCATTTTTGTAGTATAAAATTAATGTTTTTTTTTTTGGCTTAGATGAAGACAAATGGCTCACAAATGTGCATGCATAGGCTACTTGGACGAAGGAGATCAAGTATGCTATCATGAAGAATGTGCTACATTGATGTGGTTGGGTGAGAAGGTTAAGAAAGGTAAGTCAACGAGTGTGGTACCTTTCTCAATCTGTTCCCTCAAGGGTAAAGTATTGTTGCCACCTATGCAAATGCCATCACCACTACTCCACTTTTTGCTCTTTAACAAGAAGGCACTAGGCATCTGGTTTGTGCAATGGAACTAGAATGCAAATCACTAACCTTAGGAAGATAGTGATTTAGGCTATAACATTTAATAGTTCAAAAACTAATCAAAAATTGCTTATACATAGAATGGATATGAACCTATTAGGAAGTTGGTGACCATTTCACATGCAAAGAAGACAATTCCCAATCTTTCTTTTATTTACAATGACTAATAAATTTCAAGGACAAGCATCATACTATATGGGCTTGTATTTACCACAACCTATATTTACACATAGTTAGTTGTATGTTGCCCTCTCGAGGATGAGGAGTGTGGAAGGGTTGAGGCTTGTTATTCATGACAATGAGAATAGACCTCAATTTACCACCACAAATGTTGATAAAGAGGTCTTTAAAAATTTGCATAGAATTATAGATTGATTGTTTTTAAATTTGAGTGCAATCTAAGTGTATGTTCTTGTGTATCACACAAAGGAGTGAATGCTAGTTACAAGCAATAAAAGCAATAACTGATAAAATTATATTGACTAATAATTATATTTTTCCTTATTTTTAATATTGCATTATCCAAATAAAAATTAATATTAAATCTATATTAACCATAAATTTGCATAGTAAATCTATAACAATTATAAAAAAATTAATACTATATTTGGCATATTAAATAATTACTATTCAAATTGGCGATTTAATAGATTTTTTAGTATTATTATTATTATTATTATTATCATTTATAATCCAGATCTAAGGAGCAACGAGGGAGATCAGCGGATAAGTCGTGGTTTATGGGCTCTACCTGTTGAGCTCTTGATCCTTTTCACGTGTCATTTGACTTGTTCATTGCAAGTCGAACTACAACAACCCGAATGGCAAAATTAGCCTCCCTTGCTGTTTCAATTGTCTATTATGCCCCTCGTTACCTTGCTTCACTTCCTGCGTGGCTTCGGTTTCTCCTACGGGCATCGGAGTTCGGAAAACGAACGAGACAAGCAATCAGATGCTCGGACCCTTCTCCAATCTATTCTGAGTTTTCTTGGATTCAGATCGAAGAACTTTTGAATTCTAGCTTCTCTTTCATGCTCAGATAGTTTCCAAAATACCTTTTCTTAGAATTCGACATGGAACGGATCGTCGGCGGCAAGTACAAGCTCGGCCGCAAGATCGGAAGCGGATCCTTTGGCGAAATTTACCTCGGTGAGCGTTCTTTATTTTCTTTTAGTATCAGAAATGCTCGTTATGACTTGCTTTAAACTGATTTATCTTTGTTGATTTTGCTTGCTCTGTTTCAGCTACTCATGTCGATACCTTCGAGATACTTGCGGTGAAAATTGTAAGCCTCCACTTGTTTCCTCTATACATGTCAATCGATTAAATAGTAGAGGCTCTCAACTCTTTAAAGTTGGAGCAGGTTTGCATGGTTGATTGGGCATGCATTCGCAATTTAGCACGTATCATTTAGCTTACTGACATGGTTATATATATTAGAGAGAGAGAGAGAGACTGGTGACAAGTAGAATTATTACATTCTCAATTTTTTGTTTTTGATAATTTCTTTTGTGGTTTTTATTGTATCAGGAGAACAGTAAAACCAAGCACCCACAGCTGCTATACGAGGCAAAACTGTATCATGTTCTTCAAGGAGGAAGTATGAGTTTTGCAATGTTAAACACTTAATCTATTTCTGACTTTCTATGTGCTCATATCCACGACTGAGTGAATTAGTATGTGGAGGGTCTTTGACAGCTAGTGGGTCTGAATAAATGGATTTATGGCACTTAATATTTGTGTTGCAGGTGGAATTCCTAGCATAAGATGGTCTGGTGTCGATGGGGAGGACAATGTGCTAGTTCTTGATTTGTTGGGACCCAGTCTTGAAGATCTGTTTGCGTATTGTGGAAGAAAGTTTTCGTTGAAGACTGTCTTAATATTAGCTGATCAAATGGTAAGTTGGCATGACGTTTTGATTTCTGCAGATGGGGGCTTAAACATAATCTCCAAAGCGGATGCATTTGTGTATTAGTGTATTATTTGCGCATCTGTGTATTTGAATGCAATGTCAATTGCATATTTATCTCTTTCTTGCTAGCTTTATATTAATTCAGATGAAAACTCTGGAAGCAAAGTTTCTTCATCCTTGTCTAATATTTGTCTTGCAAATTATAGATTTTGTCGTGAAAGTGTTAGTGATGTATATACGATGTGATGTTAACATTTCTTTTCTGCAGATCACGAGAATAGAGTACGTTCATTCTAAGGGTTTTTTGCACAGAGATATAAAACCTGATAACTTTCTCATGGGACTTGGTCGGAAGGCCAATCAGGTAACTGTTTTGTTATTTGTCTTTCTCTAGTCAGACTTCAGCTGGCATGACATGCTATCCACCATTTGTTGTTCTGCATATGGTGCTATATGGGTGGGTGTTTCGTACTTGTCAGGTTTACATGATTGATTTTGGTCTTGCAAAACGATATCGGGATCCCACAACCAATCATCACATTCCTTACCGGTACTTCTATGTTTAGTTCCTTGAGCTTACATTTTTATTTGTTATTTTCTTTTTGGTGCTGTTGTTTGATTCGGAAAATTTTATGTATCTTAATATGAATTATTTTAGTGTTTGAATATATTATTTCAATCAGTTTATGAATAACTTCTAAATCTATACTTGAAAATTACCTTGCCTTTCACTATCTCTCCTCGTCTTGTCCTAGAAATGGTAAAGAGTGACTTTGTGTCAAATTATCAATAGTGTTTCTGATCCTAATAATTTCACCATGCAGGGAGAACAAAAACCTAACAGGCACTGCACGTTATGCAAGCTGTAATACTCACCTTGGTATTGGTAAGTGAGAAGTTAGTTTTCCTCTTCACTTCATATAAATTGCAAAGCTATTATATTTTCCCAATTTGTTATATTAAATGCAGAGCAAAGCCGCCGAGATGATTTGGAGTCACTAGGATATGTGCTTTTGTACTTCCTTAGAGGAAGGTAAATCATTCTTCTCCAGCCGCTTTAGTTCTGCCAGTTTTTTCCTCCAAAATTGACTGTCTATCAAGAACAGAGTGATAGTATAGTATATGTTAACTTCTAAATGGTAATAAATTTGTGTTCAGCCTTCCTTGGCAAGGTCTAAAGGCTGCAACAAAGAAGCAAAAATATGATAAAATTTGTGAAAAGAAAGTATCAACTCCTATTGAGGTGAGTTTTTGGTAATTTGGCTTTGTTTAGATTCCTGGGGAAGCTTTTTAATCCTGATGATTGTTTGGTATAATTTTAAAGGTCCTAAGCAAATCTCATCCTGTAGAGTTTACTTCGTACTTCCATTATTGCCACTCTTTGATGTTTGACCAGCGACCTGATTATGGATTTTTGAAGCGTCTATTCCTGGACCTATTTGCCCGACAAGGTGATTACTCTTTTCATCTGTTGCATAATGTGCAATCACATGAATTGCATGATTGTGTTGACAGACTTTTGAAATGTTCTTTGTGAACTTATTCATATATGGGGGATCCTACAAGAATACTTGCTTGAAATGGAATTAATAGGCTTTATCCTAAATATGGGGAAATGACTATGATTTTAAGATGGATTCCTCAGAAGATAATAAGCTTATGAATACTTTATGCTCATTAGAATTCTACATGATTCTTCAACTTTACACCTACGCACTGACAGTTTACTTTTGACCACTGGAAATGACTAATTATATGTTCTGCACATGAAGATTTCTGGCATGTGAAAAGGTCCTTTGGTCTATTGACACATTGCAGTTTCCAATTTTTACCTCTGTCTTCATCTCTGCTATTAAGGGGAACTTCTATCGACAGGTTTTGAATTTGATTATGTATTTGATTGGACCATTTTAAAGTACCAGCAGACACAAAAGAGTAAAGTTCAGCCTCACTCACCTGTAAGTAGTTTGCTCTTCAGGTTATTCTTTACTTTGTTAGGGGTGATTTTCACAACAATGAATTTCATCATGATTTTGACGATAACAACAAGCCTTATCTCATTAAATGTAGTCAACTATATGAATTGCACGATGCTATTGTACTCTATCATCAATCAAATTTTTAGGAATATTGTTAACTAAGAGGTTTCATTCACGAACTTCCATTAGTGTTCTTTTTAGTCTTCCTTTATCTCTATTAGTAGGATTTAAGATTATCGTTCCATTCTCTTTACTGGTGCCTCCCACAGCCTTCACTAAATATGTCTAAACTATCTTAAATGATTTTTTACTATTTTTCTTTCAATAGATGTTGCATCCACCTTTACTTGTATATGTACATTTTGAATTTTATCTTTTAGTATATGCTTGCATGTCCATCTCAGTAATCTCATCTTTGCTACTCCAGCCTTATATTCCTACTGTCCGTTTAAAGCCCAACATTTACTCCCATTATTTTGACAATGCTCAATTTTTGCATATCACAGTCAGCTCCTAGAGCAAGCAACAATTGTACAAAGCCAACGGCTGCTGAAAATCTTCATGGTTAGATCTTATTTATCTCTTCATGCATCTTAAATTAATTATTTCATTCACAGGCTATGAAGAAATGCATTTATGTGAAATGCCAAATAAAGTGCATGATGGAGGGGAAACTGACAGTTTTTGTAATTATCATTTGATCAGTTTTTTAAAATACAAAATGCCAAAGGAATACATGTTTTTTTTTTAAATAATACGAATTAAAAAAGGGTTCAAGCTTTGACATGTTTGTTTGTATCTCTTTTGTATATTGTTGTTAGACTTTTAATTTGTTTTTGACTTGGTGAATCAAGGAAGATGTGAAGTGCCGGTCCACTCTTCTGTTTGGTTTTAAAACCATAATAATGTCTTTATTTTTTATTTCTTGGCAGGTGTTTGTGCTTATTCAGGGGATGTCTTGGAGCACGTGAGACCTGACAATGCTACTGGTTCTGGTGTTAAGATGCAGTTCAAATCACCAGCAGGCAAAAATGTAGGTGCTAGTAATCCTATTGACAGGAATGTAAGTCATGTGTGCGTAGGATTTCCCCCTTTTTTGTTGTGACTTGTGACTGATGACTTGTGCAAATCTCTTGTCATAATTTTATGATTGCTTACTATTAGGTTTCAAATTTTTGTAGCAATTTATGTTCCCCTTTTTTGTAGATTTTTGAAGATGCAAATATGGCTTCTACTTCATATTCACATGCTGGTACCTTGAAGCGGAACTCCTTGAAGCCTGCCTTGACTACTGAAGCTGCAAACCCTGGTCATGGGCAAGGCAGTAAAAATTGGTCCTTCAAGTAGCTGGATTTCATTGCTGCAATGCACACCTTGGCCAAATGAATGATCTATATGGTAGTTTTCTGGTTTATGCTTAAAAGTCTTATTGTTGTTGTTATTTTGATGCTACATTATTATCTTTATGCTATCCTTATCCTTAACTGATAATATTATGCTGTATTTCCAGCTTTGAATGAGGTCATGAAGACTCAGCACATATATATGAAGCTGCAAATGTGTGGTGGTTTTGAGATGTTTCTATTTTTCAAATGTTTGGTCAAATATTTTGGTGATCCATCAATGGAGACTGCAACTGTGCTGCAAAGTTGAAAAATTGTGTAGGTTCTCCTTTAAGACCACGTGCTACATCTTTTTGTCTACAAATGATTGATTGGTATAAGATATAGACTGCCCTGGCTTGGCTCCTGTACTGTACATAGATTTGAAATGTGGGCCACCGTGATCCTGTGTATTCATCTCATGATGTAACATTAATGTGTGAAAGTTGCCCCCTCTCCCCTTGTTGCCTCGAAATAATTTTTCATGTGTCATGAGACATGTGATTCAGTTTGGTTTAGATTGATTGACAATATTATGAATTGCAGTTTTGTTTTCTTTTTACTTCATTTTGTTATAGTAGATTTATTTGCAGCTTTTGTCTTTGATGCTCATTCATTTTTACGGGGTTATTTTAGTTTTCATGTTTAAATAAGAAGCAGTATACTTTCAGTACTATTGCCCTTTTGTTCAGTTATGAAGCATCCACGCAAATGCTTTTAGAACTGGGGAGACTAAAATCTGAATCTTGTGTATATTTGATAATCTCTCCTTTTACTGCTTTTCTGTTTACATCATCTTCATCTCATTTTGGTCAGTTGCAATTACCAGGTTCTCAAGAATATAAACAATACAAATCTGAGGAAAAAAGTTTTGGTTGAAAGATCTCTGAAATAATGGTTTTCTGAGAGATATCAAAGGTTTGGGGCTTTTATTTTACACCTACAAACATTTCATTGCTTTCCTGTCTTTAATTTAGGCGCATGAGTTTACTCAATTGTTGAGAGCTTTATCTCATTATTTTAATAGTCATCATCAGCTGTTGTCTTGATATTGTTATTTAAAGAAGGATCTTCGCATTGTGTGTTGGAAAGATCAGGGACTTGATCGAGATAAATGTCAACTTTCTTAACTTAGTATGTTCTAATTTTTTTTTTTTTTTCCCGGTCCAATACAACCAAGATGATCCAGAAGCACTAATTTACTTGTAGGTGGCACTTACTTTGACACTTGGCCTGCTTATTTTGTGTGCTCAGTCTCGAGACCAATGAATACAGTCTGGTTTTATTTCAGTCAAGTTCAAGGTTCGGATAAACTGCCAAATAGCTCATTCCTGTGCCAAAACAAATTGTAAATAGGCTACTCAATTGTTGATTATACTTTTGCAGGACTCTTTTCCAAAAAACATTATCTGCAGGACTATTTATGACAGAAAATTGCCTTTTATATGAATGCTACTATGAGCACGTCCATGCTGCTACCTCTTGTGAATAATTCTGCATAACAGAGCTGTCTGGAAGGGAATACCTTGAGGAAATAATGATTCCAGCATTTGTCCATCACATCGTCTTTTAAGCATGTTCTGGCTACTTAATAATTCGATGCGGATTCTGTAGGTTTGGAAGTGGCCACCAATTACATCAAGGAACAACATAGTTGGGGTGTTTGTGGGCTTGAATAAGGAACGAATTTGCTACTTCATGTTATTACTGTGTCCATGGTGTGGTGCGTTAGATACCCTAGGAAATTCTGCAAAACTCCTGGTATTGGATATTTTGTCCGACACCTTTAATTGAGGGATCAAAGTAGTTATTGATTGTCTGTCACTTCCATGCATTTTGAAACCCTCAAGTGGAAGTTTTGAATCCTTGGAATCTGAGAATGGATTTTTTGTGTAGAGAGACAGTGACAGATTCGATCACTGATTGACTGCTCTAGGATGTCTGGGGGCTTTGTAATAAGCTTGAAATAACAGCTGGTTTTTGTCATGAATGTTGACTTCCAGAGGTCTTTTGGAAAAAAAAAAAAAAAAAAAAGATCAGTGATTGCTATTTAATTTTTCTGTGACGATGTCACCGTTCTATTTCAGTTGATGATAGGATGTGTTCTCATTCTCTGTTTGGCGCTGAATCTGGGTCGCTCTCGAAGGGCAAACAATGAGCAAGATTTAGATTCTATGGTCTTAACGTCAACGATCATTTTTCCTGGATAGATGATGCTTGGGGATCCATTTGTAAGCAAGATTACCTACAGCTTAATGATGATCCTGCCATTCCCTTATCAGCCAGATTTCTGTCTTGATTTTGTTGATTAGATTCACTTCATATGTAAAAGTAGGGCTTTTTTTTTTGGCCTTTTATATTATGATTATATGATCAAGTCAAATTTAAGTATTGTCATACTCAATTGAAGGCAGTTCTTTCTGCATTCACAGACTTGAACTCAAAATCTCGTATTTAAGTGATGCTAGCTTCTGTTAAGAGGACCGATGCCTCTTCGTCTACGTGTGGAAAACTTGAAGGCAGCTCAGCTTGTTCTTTACACAATCACTAAACAAGTTTATCATGTTGGGCGGAGCGCATTAATATGGTGGATAGGAACATATATGGCATATTCGGAGGTGTTTTGAAATTAAATCAGTAAAAATTTCCAACTCGAGATAAAACCCAGGTGGTGACACTGACTGGCTCGAGCCTTGAGAAGTTGCCCAGATTCAGTTAAAGAAATTGCGTGTAAAATGTTAAGTAGATTCAGATTTGAAGAAGAAACTACCGGAGGGGTTGTTTCCAGTTTAAAGTCACTGTTTGATAATTAAAGTCTTGAAATTTACGGGCAACAAGGACAATGGGTTACCCCCTCTCTCATGCTCCCCCCGTTCCTTACAGTAAGACATTTCTAACATTTTCGTGCATTTTAAGAAAGCGATACATTCTTAAATATATCAAGGTAACATTTGAAAATTTCAGTCTTACCTATTTTTTTAATTGATTGACAGTTTTACCGTTATTAAAAGGTTATTATATCCACTTCCTTTCACAATTTTTTAGAAACATTATTGATAGGATTAAAGATACGTCTAACTAATTGAGAATGTTACGTCGTTGTTTTTATTTTGGGCTAAAAGATCTCTTTATAATGTTACAATTTGATCTTGCAAAATGTGATAATAATATTCAGATTTTAAGGGACTTCTTTAAGATTGAATTTTTGTGTAAAATTATTTTAGTGTCTCTTTACAGTTTGATATGAGTATTCGTAAGTTTAATTTCATCAATAACTAAAACGATTTAGAAAATCACAACTTTCTATCAGCAAATTTCAATTATTTTTATATGGTTCACAAATTTGTTATAAGTATTTACAAGTTTAGCTTTACCAATGATTAAACTTATTTAAAAAATTACAACTTTTATCAGTAAAATCTGACTAATTTTATATTGTTTACAGGTTTAGTATAAGTATTCGCAAATTTGGTTTTACTAATGATTAAAACAATTTAAAAAATCATAATTTTCTAAATCATATAAGGGTATTAAAGTAATTTCACACAGAAATTTACTTTCAAAGAAATTCCTTGAGACCTCACTATCATTATTATATCTTGTGGTACTCAATTGTCTTTTCCCTATTTCAAAAAGATTTGTCTATCATTCTCCCTTTTACATTTATAAAAGTACTGTTATCATACTATTTTTGTAATGTATTATGTTTAATATTGTTAAATCAAATTTAAGTATTAATGAGTTTAAATGGGAAAAATCTTCTAATGTAATTTATTTTCTTTCATTAGAAATCTCAAGATGAACTCCACATATGCTTTACAGTTGATCTCAAGCTTAGATATAGAAGGAAGGTTGTGTTAAGTTTTTGACAATTAACATAAAATTTTGTCGAACTTCATATGAAAATGAATAGATGTTTTTGTGCAATGTTATTGATAGAGCACAATAATATAGTGTAATTCATGTAACTAATTATGTCTAGGGGAATCAGACTAATTGTTATTATAGAAATCTCAAAATCTTTTCACATATTTAATCCTTGCCATTAGTTGTTTTCATTATGTTTTTATTTCATAATATTATCAAGTATCATATATTCCCCCCTTCCAAAATATAAACACCTTTTAAAAATAATCTGCATATAAATAAAATCCTTATTTTCATAAAAAAATATATTATTTTATCTTTTCACCTTTAGTTCTAATTTATGATGAGTGAGAAGAAAGTCATAAATTGACATATACAAAAATTTAGATTAATAAAAGCAAGAGATAAAATGTTAAATTTTTTTTACAAATATTAAGATGCTTATATTTTGAACTAGGATCAACTAAAAAAAATAGCCATATTTTGGAGCAGGGGAATATAATATATTTAGCCCCTCACCTAGAAAGGGGCTAAATATATTTATTTTATGTCTTCACTCCAGCGACAGAAGATGGAGTTACTTTTTGTCAACTCTTATAATTATCCTAATGGACAGAATAGCTTGTATTTCAACTCTTATGATGTTCATAGAAACTTTCAACAGCGTTAATGAGTGATTTTCTATTCAACAATTCGTTGGGAAAATGATTTCCATAACAACCCAGAAGAAAAGAGGAAATAATTATAACTTTATTTTTTTTGGGGCCATAAAACTACTGACTTTTTACTTCCTTTTTTAATAGCTTTTTGAAAATTTAGTAAGCTATTCCAGTGCTAAGAATTGGATGATTTCAATAGAGATTGATATCACCTTTATAAGAAAGGAAACATTTTTCTCATCAATGAACCAGACAAAACAAACAATGATATGGGTATTTTTCGAAAACATAAAATCAGTATACTTTTGGATTTCAGTTCAGAGATTCAAATTGAGGTTTAAAAAACTCAGTTTATCTTCTAACCATGAATTCCACTGCTTTGATACCTCTGTTTTTTAAGCTAAAATTGTCTTTTAAATCTGATCTTTCCAAACAGTACTCAAATTTGGATCTGCAAACTTCAGTTTATTTAAACCTAAATTTGCAAATAGATTTCCAAAAACACAGCTTATAATTTAATGTCTAGCTTTTCCACCCCTGTAAATAAGCAATTAGTTCTTGGTGGTATATTTATATATATATAAATCAAGGATTTTAGTGTAAACAAGGGAAGATATTAAAGAAAGATAGTGAAAGGCAAGAAAGAAAATTTCCCAAACTCACAAATTACAAAGTGGCATTTCAACAAGAACTAAACATTCTTACCACCACCACCACCACCATATATATATATATATATATATATATAAGCCCTTCTTAATTAAAAATGGTTCATCCTCCTCAAGTGCTTCAGAACTCTCACCACTTCAGTCAACACTATCACTGGTTCTGTACTGTCAACTCCAACCATTTCAGCCAAAACCTCAATTTTCTTCTTTGCTTTTGCATCACTCTGCAACAACTCATCCAAACTCACCTCTTCTTTTTCTTCTTCATTATCATCATCATCAACTTGGCTGCAAGAGTCTGAGTCTGACTTGGCACAACAGCTTTGATCACCAGCAAGCACATGACTGTATGAATAATTCCCAGATAAGGCCTCATCCTCATCATCCTCTTCACATGGCGTAAAAGAATCACCTTTCTGAGTGGTTTCGTTCTGGATCTCGTTGAATTTGTCCGTTGCAGAGAACATAGGGTAGAAATTGCTGAAATGGGCATGTGGGGTTTGATGAAAGAGGTTCATGGAAGAAGAAGACCACAAGTGTTGATGAAGATGATCTTCTGCAACAAATGGAAGCTTTGAGTTCCCTGTGGCACCATCCATTTGTTTGGAGTATGTATGAGGAAGACTAATTTAGTTGAACAAGACAGAAGGAAGAAGGTGTTGATATATACTCCTTGCTCCTCCTGTTCATAATACAGGGAATTTTTGGGGAAAATATCAATCAACAACTGGAGCATATTTATATCAATCAAATGCCAATACATTCTGAAATTTTACTACAATCCCCTGACACTAATTAATTTTTTATTTGGAATGAAAAAATTGCCCTTAAAATATATATATATATATATATATATATATAAAGTCACTCCAACTATCACCAGAATTGGCTGCTGGACCATCTAGAGACCCTACCACCAACAAGGTTGTTGGAGCTCCTCATCGATGGCTGGTCGCCAGAGCTCTGACACCAGTGATACTTTCTATAAAAAAAAGGGGTAAAGATGGTCAAAAGGGATTTGATTCTATAGCCTCTTGGCCACTGAAGAACCTTTATTGCCATCAAGCTACCAAACTCATTTAAATATATATAGCAAATATGTGTGTGTGTACGTGCGCGCGTATGTATCAATTCAAGTTTCTAAGTGATTTCCATATTATAATATAATGGTATATTGTTAATTTCAAAATGACACTTATTATTTTATTAATGTTATTTGTTAATGTAACACAGTTAATTACAAATGGAGAACTTTAAAACTTTATACATTTTACTTGTTAAATTTTGAATGTATTCTTGTTAATCACAAAAAGGTTATTGTTAAAATGTAAATGAATATTTGTTGATGAATGATTAACACTTATATAATTAAACCTATCCTATCAACCCTTTGTTAAAACATGAATGAATTATTGTTAATTTTGAAAGAGTTTCTCTTAAAACTCGAATAAATACTTGTTAATGAATGACTATATTTATATAATTAAACTCATCTTATTTATTTTTTTAAATTGTTAAAACTCGAATAAATTATTGTTAATTACAAATGCATATATGTGAAAACCCAAATAGACATTTGTTGTTGATGATTGAAAGCACAGGTCTAATAGAACAAGTGTATAAACAACAAGTCATTCAAATTTTGACAACAATGTATTTGAAATTAATAACAATTAATTTGAGATTTAACAAGTTAGAAAAAATGGATAAGACAGGTCTAGTTATACAAGTATTAGTCCTTCATTAACAAATATCCATTTGAGTTTTGATAACAAATCATTCAAGATTAATAACAATCCATTCAATCTTTAATAAATTAAAAAAACGAATAGAATGTGTTTAATTATATGAATGTTATTCCTTTATCAAAAAGTATTCATTTAAGTTTTATTTAACAACTCCTCTTTTGAAATTAACAACAATTTATTTGAATTTTGACAAAAAACTAATAAGATTGGCTTAATTATATAAGTAATAGTCATTCATCATCAATAAATATCCATTCATGTTTTGACAACAATTATTTCATTATTAACAATAATACATTCAGACTTTAATAAGTAAAATGTATGAAATTTTAAAACTCTCAATTTATAATTGATTATGTCAGATTAACAAGTAACGTTAATAAAATAACAAATATCATTCTAAAATTAATAATACATTGTTATGTTATATTATGGAAGTAGTTTAGAAACTAGGATTGATATAACATATGTAATTAAATGAGCTTGGTGGCTTGGGGGCCACCAAACCTTTTAAGTAGCTAAGGAGTTGTGGGATCAAACCTTTGACCATCTCTAACAATTTAAAAGAAAAAAAGTATCATTGGTGCAAGAGATTTGGTGTCTGACAACTAGTAACCTTGCCAATGGCAAAGGCTTTGGCAACCTCACCAGCTGCAAGCTCTTTGGCAACGATTTAGTGGCCAGCGTCGGTGACAATGAAGGAATCTCTTTTTTTTATTTTGTATTTTAAGGGAAATTTGATCATTTCACATTAAAAATTAATATCAATTAATGACCAAAATTTTAGAATGTATTGGTCATTGACTGATATAAATATATTCTAGTGGTTATTGATTTCTATTTTCCCAAATTTTTTGGAAGTTTTGTTTAACACCTGTATCGAACATTTTTTTTATATTTTTTAACTATACTCTTCATTTATTATTTCTTTTTTAAAAAATAGAAAATTACATATATGTATACTATAATAGACTTAACTACAAATAAATCTCACAAAATTTAAAAATTATAGCCAAGTCTTTTAAAACTTAAGTGTAACTTGCCGTTGGATTGCAAAGAGAATACTCCCCATGTTAAAATACATCAAATTATATATAAAAGAAGGTGCAATTATATTTATAAAACATGAAATATGACTTATAAATTAAGAATTTTTACTTATAAACTATGAAGTTACATTTATAAGTGAAGGGTAAATATAATTTAACCTATTATTTATAAAACATAAAATATAACTTGTGAATTAAGAATTTTTACTTTGAAATCATTAAATTGTAGTTGTAAGTGAAGGGTAAATATAATTTCAATATATTATTTATAAAATAAGAAATATAACTTGTGAATCAAGAATTTTTATTTGTAAATTGTGAAATTGCAATTCTGAGTAAAGTGTAAATATGATTTGTAACTTGTGAATCAAGAATTTCTATTTCAATATATTATTTATAAAATAAGAAATATAAAATAATTGGAAAGATGAAATATTTTAGTTCAAATTATAAGATATTTTTTTATTAGTAATTCAAAATATGGGATACTTTGTAAAATTATTTTTTCCATATTACCCTTGTTAATTGTATCATAACAAGAGATCATGTAAGAAAATAAATTAAAGATAACTATGATTAATTGGAAAGTAGTAGTGATATTTTTTTTATCCATTTACTGATATAAAATACTTTTGACTATTTTCTTTAATTTTTGTGAAGATAAATAAAGATAGGAAGAATGACAATTATGTCTCAGAACATTGAACTAATGAGTTGAATCCCCGACAATTTTTTTAAAAATAAGTTAAAAATATTGATCCAAATAATTACACTTCCAAGACTTTTAATTGCAAATAAACATTTAAATATTAAATGTAACTCTTAGATTGTAATAGAAATTTATACTTGTAATAATTTGAATTGATATTTACAATTCATTTTATGCAAAATTTTAAAGAGAATTACATCCAATGACTCTTTAGGAAAATTATTCACAAAGAAGGATTAATACGAAACAAATTGTTATTAAAATAAAAACATGACTTATTTTTTTTTAATTTATTATTAATCATTGTCTGTAAATAATTTTTTTAAAAGATTTTTAAATGTGATTCTTCCAAAATTTTATTGGGAACCTTGGTATCATTGATTCATTCCTTTAGCACTTATTAGTCATTCTCTTTTGAAAGTATCTTATCATCAAAGGAAGTAGTACACTGCCCCATATTACAGACCCAAAAAAGTAAAAAGAAAGAAACAAAAATTAGTGTCCTCTTGGTTCAGTAAGTGCCATAATGACGACCGTTAGGAAGTCAGGTACAAAATGTAGAAAACGTAAAAAGTAAAAAGTAATGTGGTAATTATGAACAACAAATAATTAATTTAATTCCCTTAGGACCCTCT
The DNA here is from genome assembly GCF_029017545.1 of Prosopis cineraria. Lineage (NCBI taxonomy): Eukaryota > Viridiplantae > Streptophyta > Magnoliopsida > Fabales > Fabaceae > Prosopis > Prosopis cineraria. Next base: position 17,658,584 of record NW_026555345.1, on the reverse strand, counting down.
CGTTTGTAAAATTCGATAGAGAGACTAATTTTGCAAATATGGGTTCGGCCCCATCATCTTTGCACACTGCTCTTTTCCTGTATGGTTTCTGTGGTTTTGCCAGAATCTTGCTTTTCCTGGTCCATGATGTGAGACCATAATAGAAATTATTCACATGAAAGATATTTAAGTTTGTTCCATGTGTTAAGCAAAAAATATATATTCCCTCCTAGTTAAAATATAAATATTTTCTTTCAACTAATTTTAATTTAAAATATAAGCAATTATATAGTTTTAAAGATTTTTCCCCCATTTTTCCTATTATATTTATTAATCTAGATTTTTATGTAAATTTATTATCCTCTTCTCACCTATCATTAATAATTAGGACTTAAAATAAAAAGAAAAAACAATATATATTTTCATGAAAACAAGGATTTTGTTGATATGTAAATTCTTGTTGAAAACTGTTCAAATTTTGTTTTGGAGGGAGTAACTAGTTAATTTTGTGGTGTGAGAATTATGAAAGATACATAAAACGTTGGAAGAAATATGTTTTTTTTTTTTGTTCAAACAATAAAAATTTATTGCAAATAAGAGTCAAAGAAAAATCTTTTTATACAGTTAGCAAAGTACCCCGTGGCTCTTGATATAAAATAAAAGGCATTCCTCATCTAAAGATATTTTATTTTATTTTATTTACGTTTCTATTCTATATTACTTTGCATACAAAGAGACCGTGAAGCCTTAGAAATATAGAGAAGAACATAGATAGAAAAAGACAAGTAAATCTCGCAAACACTTCTAACGCTTACCCACCACTCCAACTTTCACAAGCACTTTAATTTGAAAAAATCAAGAGTATAAATAGGATAAATTGGTCCAGTAGCTGAAAAAAAAAATCTTTTACCCAAAAAATACATATTAAATATTTAAAATTTTGAGAATATGATTAATTCATATTGATGTACAAAAAATTTATCATTGACATATAAGTAATTTATTATTACAGTGGTATATTATTGACAAATACAATAAACCAACTATAATATAAAATATAATAAATGATGGACTATTTATTTGATTTGGTTATATAATATGGACTATAAGCAAAAGTCCCATGTAAACAGTGGAAATGTGCAATTTCTATAACTCTCTTGAATTAATACTAATTACTTCTTCCATTAAACAATGTAAGGTATTTTTTCAGAGGTTAGATGTTCAAAAATATAAAATATTTTTAATCTTTTAAGATGTAATAATTGTTTTTCTCCCAAAAGTACCCAAATTAAATAAATTCCTTTATATTTAGTTTAGAGTTAAACACCCTATTAAATAAGGATAAATATGAAAAGATAGAATTAGTTTGAAGACAAGTAATTACTTTATTGAAGGTGAGATTCAGTTAAAAATATTTTATATTTTTGAATAGAGCGAGTATATGTTTTCTATTTTTTTTATTGAGGAACGTAAACAGCATTTCCTATTTTAAAAAATTAGTTAGTTTCATTTCCTATCCAAAAAATCAGTTATTATTTTATTTTGCACAATAACGAGACCTTTAATTACCAAAATGTTTTTTTTTAAGTTAAAAGCTATTATATATGAATTATCCTTTTTAAATCAAGAAAAGTATAAATAATCAAACAGATGAAAAGAGAAGCAGATCTCACAGAGATCTTCGCCGTTTACCTTAGCAGCCGTCGAACTTTTTCTTTTTTTTTTTTTTTAATAACATGGAGACACACACACATATGGGGAGGATGACAAAGAAGTTCGAAGAAAAACAATTAATTTAATTTAAATTTCAAATTTTAAACTCAAAAGCTTTGCAAGTTTGTTTTTTAATTTTATAATTTCATTATAATAAATTTGTTATTTATTTTTTAAATTTTAAGATGATTAAAAAATAAATAAATTTATTTTAACTGTTAAAATTTAGAACATAAATTGAAAATTTATTATAACAAAATTATAAAATTAAGAATTGAATTTGAAAATTTTTAAAATTTAAAAATTGAGACTTAAATTTAATTAATTAATCCTCTTGGGATCACTCTTCATTCTCCCTATATATTAATAACTAACCAGAGAGGTACAAGCACAAAATAGGACACAAAAATTTGAACAAATTTAGACGCCAACTTATCATCATCCACCACCTTATATCAATAAGGTGGAGGATGATAAAAAGCTTAGTAAGAGTAATAATATAAAACATGAGAAAACCTGGTTAAAATATCAGTACACTCATTAGCGTCTATAAAAATAAACAATAAAAAAAAAAAAAAGAGACCAGCCTCTTTGCAGTAACCCCGAGCTTCTACAATAGTCTCCTGAAACGGTGATCATTAATGTTGTCTTTGAGTATCAAATTTAAAGCTTCTATGTAACATTAAACTTTTCACACGCAGTTTAATTTGAAAAATCTTAATCTCAAGCACGGTCGGAAATTTACTGTTGATCTACACAGTAAATCAAATCAGTTACTTTGATGTCGGTGGGTCTGCTTTTTCTTGCACTCTTCTACATGCACACTTGTGTATTCTATTGGACTTTTATTTTTTCTTGGACCACTTTGATGTAATTTTTTCTTTAAAAAAAATATTAAATGTGCTTTTGATTTTTTTTTTTGGGTATTTTTAAACAATTGGTAGAAGGTGAAAATGTGGGGCCAGAGTGAAAAAATAAGTGTGAGGCTCTTAATAAAAAAACATAGATGATAAATATGGTTTTGTAAGTTTTTATTTAAATTTCCAATATGCACAATGACAAGTAATCTTGAAATAAAACAAGTGATAATTTATATGCATAGGATAATAAATTTTACATAACAAATATGTTGACATAATCTATTTTTTTAACTGGTATACGATACTTGGTTCATTGATCACTAAAAAAATCTTTGTATATTATGCGAGAAATACAAAAAAAAATTATATTATAATCATTCATACTTTATTGCTATAGCCATTTATTTTTAATTATTTATACAATTGTAATTTACTCCATATAAATACTATTACTTTTCTCCACATTTTTGTTAAAACTTTGTAATTCCACCTGTCCATCTTTTTTAAACTAAACTCATTAAAATTATCTCTTTATTTTATTTATCTCAATTTAAATAGAAGATTGATATTCCGTGCATCGCACGGGATGAAAAATCTTGTTCAAATGTAAACATGAGCCAAAATTCAGAGTAGGATGGTCACTATCCCCTCACATGCCTCTTCACGGGGGAGGAGAAAATGAAACTTTGATAGACAAACACAGACGAAGAAGTACAAAGATGGACTATACAAGGCATGCAAGACATTTAAAGCCAAAGGTGCTAGGCAACCTAATTCTTCAATTTTTCGAGGCCTAGGCAACCTAATTCTTGAATTTTGCTAAGACCTTTGTGAAAGGCTATATTATACATAAATAAGTAAAATAATAATTTGGCCTTTGAATTATAGATTTTGGATTGTTTAGAATTCTAAATTTATTTTTGATGTATTTTTATTTTCTCAAAACCATTTGAATTTGTGACAATTTCTTTTCTGTTGACTTTAATAGTTAATTGACCAAGTATATAGAGGCATACAATACATATTCATTACATTACATACGGCCTTTTAAGTTTAGTGGGGACCTAAGGGGGGGACCAGACAAGGAGGCAGATTCTCACCTACCATTAACAAAGAGGCTAAAAGAAAAAGAGGGCAAGTTTGGTTAAAGCAAAACCGTGAATGGAAATCAAATCTGTCTCTTCCGTCCAGCCCTGAAATTCATCTGCCACTAACAACCATGATTATGATGATCATGCCTGGCCATCACAGTAAAATCTAGCAAGCAAGGTGAAACATTGTTTCTGATTGGATTGAATATTAATTGCTTCTGCTTATTCACACGAACAAGCTCTTCAATTAATGATGAGATATATATATATATATATATATATATAAAGTCAACTCCGTACCAGGCAGTATGTAATCATTTGCTTGTGCCTGTCAATGGGATGTATCACATCCTCTGTTCTCAAAAGTCAGAAGAAACAACTGTAATTCAGAATTTCATGTTGTATTGTACTGGGATAAGGTCAGATCATAATTTGTGAAGAACACTGTCATTGATCTGCCATCTCCACTTTTTTTCTTGGGCTAGTATCACAGACTCAGCCAAACATCATTAAGCTTTTACCTGTAACATTTTTTTCTACCCCAGATTTTAATATGACAAAATAAAGTGACTTCAAGTTATCCATGTGTTGTTTTCTTATTGAGATTTCAGATGATAATGACGATTAGCAAAATGCAAATATAACATTAACCTCCCCTGAATTATTGTTTGGTGAAATTGTGTGCGGGTGTGAGAGAGAGAGGGGAGTGGATTTGTCTCATTATCACTTCGCTTAAATCCTTATTTCAAGAGACTCTGTTTCATTATAACAGTGCTCACGGTGGGGAAAGCTAAAAAACACTTGTGAGGATGCTAATATGAAATACTCAATATGAAAATTTAGCAAGATATTGAAAACCAAACTAAAGTTAATGATCAACATCATAGTTGAACTGTGATTAAAATGATATAAACCGACTATTTTATTAAATTGATTAAGATACTGATTTGACAAATGAATAGTTAAACTGAGCAAATTGACCTAGATTTTCATGCTATAAAATTTAGACACTGTAATATTACAAAAACGTTAAGAGTACAGGAATTGAAGAAATAAGGGGATTCGAGCTTCAAACCAGCTTGCTTCACTGTATAAAACTAAAGAAATTGACAACTTGGGTCATTGCTGTAGTCATAAATGCACTATCTACAAAACTCGGATTTGAATATGATACATTGTATCGTGCAAGGCTGCGAGCAGCTTCAGTGGAGAATATCTTTGCTTTGCCAGTGGTTTGATGTCAGTCTCTCATCATTGCAAAGATGAAGATCCGAAACTCTATTCCAACTCCTTGACAAAATCAACATTATCTACAAAAACCTGTGCGACAGAAAAGGAGTACAAGAAGTTAGATAAAATGATTGGTTATCTGAACAAATATATTAAAAAATATACTAAATCTCTACCATACATTAGAAAGTACCAAATGAGAGTTAAACAGAAGATGGAAACTCGGGCAGATATACATTGCCCAACATATCCATGTGACAATAATAGACTTTCACCAGGTTAAAAGTATGAAGCTCAATAATGCCCTTTGGATTTTGAAGAAAAATGGGGAAAATCAAGATGGAAGGAAAGAAAAAAAAAATATTTAAGAGCAGAAAACTTAGGTATTGTTGCTTCACACATCTATAAAGGCACAAATATGATAAATTGAAGAAGAAATATTGTGACTTGTAAGACTAACAGCTCTCCTTTTTTTTTTTTTAATACAACTACCCATCATTCATGGGCTCAGCGCAAAACCACATTAGTGGCAAAGCTCTCCCAATGAGTATTTAACATAGCTGAATACCCAAGACTCAAACTCAAGATCACTAGTTAAGCTAGCACAACTCTTTACTAGTTGAGCTACGTGCTTGTTGATAACTAACAGCTCTCCTAAAATCAAGGAAATACAGACCTTCATGTAAGATGTAATCAGGTATGATCCTGAACATGAAAAGCATGTAAAGACGAAAAAAAGAAAGGAGGGCGAAAAAAGAGTTAAGCTGAACACATGGAACCTTCGGTTAATCAGAATTTAGCATCAACCAAGGTGTAAAGACAATTTACAAATAATAAGCTGTTTAGGGGGGGGGGGAATAATAATAATAATCCTTCCTCCTTGAAGCAAGTTTTGGCCACCATTCCAAATTTTCAAGTCCTTCAAACATAATTTTCTGCATAGGCTTGGTAAAAACATAGGCCAATCGGTCTTCAGAATTGCAATGAAAGATCTGTACCTCATTTTCTTTCACTGCCTCCCTTGTGAAGTGATACCTGATCTTGATATGCTTTGCCTAATCATGGAACACTGGCTTCCTCATCACAGCAACAGTTGACTTATTGTCACACTGGATCTTGTTAGCCTCGTGTTGATACATCCTAAGATCATTTAAAATATTTCGAAGCCATTGAATTTGATTAGTAAAGTCGGGAATAAGGGCCAAGCTTGACGGGCCGCCCATTTAAGCCCGTTTTAATAAGGGTTCGGGCTTACAAATTTGGTATTTTTTGGGGTAACCGAGCTTCAAAGCCCGGCCCTTTTAAGCCCTAGAAAAACGGCCTCGGGCCCTGGCAGCTCGTGAAACCTGTTTTACTTTTTTTCCCCTTAGTTAACTTAAAATGCACTGTATGAAGCATAGACCGAGAAAATTTATAGCATTTAGCATTGGCTCTCGTGTTCTCACAAAGTATCATTTTCACCTCTTTCCAGATAATGTGCAAACATTGATTTGTACCTGCAATTGGTTGATTTGTTTTGTGCCATTTTATGGTAATTTTTATATTTTATCTTGTCATATATGTATAGATATATATTTGATAATAACACAATTTAATTAATAATTATTGTAGGTGATGATGAAGAAGCTGCAGAAATAATTGATATTGAGTCTCCGCCTACATCTTCCACAAGTGGACCTACATCTAAGGGTTCTAATATTTTATTTATGGATGATGATGAGGGAGATCTTGATTAGGATTGATGATGATGTTTGCCTTCATCTTATTTGGACTTTTAAATTTTTTGTTCATTTTTTAAATTATGTAAGACTTTGGTTTGGTGTATGTAAAATTTTAAAATATTCTAAATAAATTTTAATGTTGAATTTTATTTTATTCTTATCCAGGCTTACGGGCTCGGCCCTGAGCCCTTTAAATAAGGGCCGGGCTTCAATTTTAAAGTAAAATTGGGGTAACCGGACTTTAGGGCCTAAGCCCATAAAGGCCGGGCCCATAGGACCAAGCCCATATGGGCTAGGCCCGCCCGTTTACCAACTCTACTGATTAGCAGTGACTGAAAGAAGCACTGTCTTCTGCCCAGCTGTTGACTGTAGAAGACTGAGCCTTGCTTCTTGCAGCACAAACACAAAATACTAGATCCAAGTGTACAGAGCCTGAAGTACTTTTCACATCATTTTGTGATCTAGTCCAATCTCTATTAATAAATCCAGCTAAACTCATGCAATTAGCCCTTCTGTCAAACCAGCCATAATCAATTGAACTTTGACTATACCTCACTCTTCCGCCAGCAGAGGTGCAATTCAGTAGGAGATTGCATGAACCTAGACAACACAACAGTATCATACATGATATCTGATGTAGTGGCAAATATGTACAAGAGAGAAGCTGCTATAGAGAGTGGCATTAACAGGTTTGGAATGACCACCTGTGCTTAGCCTTCTGCTGGCACAATTGGTGCACTTGATGTTTCAATCTTTATAAGAATGAATGTCTTCGGAAGGTCCAAGGCAAACTTCCCTTTTGAGATATGAAAATTGCTTGAGGATCGACTAACTTACATCCTAAGCAAATAAGATATTCCTCCCACGTCATTCAGTTCATAAGCCTCCTTCACTCACTCTAAATCTGTTCATGTTTAAAAATTGCCGCTAGTCTCACATAAGTAAATCACGCATGCCTTTGCAATCTCACATCTAGTTGCCTCATTAGGGTGGGGGGGGGGAAGCAAAGAAAGAAAGAAAAAGAACTATCAATTTTCATGTACTGGGCCCTTGGAGACTGGTCTTCAACAGATAAACCTTGTTGCACAGACAACCTCATGGAATCCATTGAAAAAGGCCAGTTTCACGCCCAATTGAAACTATTTCCATTCTAGGTGAGCTACACTAGAGATGCACTATAACGGCTTCAAACTTGGAACTGGTGCAGAGGTTTCAGCAAAATCAATCACCCGTCATTCAGCAAACCCCTTCACAACTAGCCTCACTTTTAATATATTTATAGTACCATCAGAGCTTATCTTGAGTTTGAAGACCCATCTAGTGGCCCATGACTTTTTATTGACAAGTCTTGGCACAACCAAGTACTATTCTTGTGTATCATATTAAACACGTCCTACAAAGCATCCTCTGTCTCGGAAATCTTAGAGCTTCTTCAACATGTATAGTCTCATGCAAGGCTGCATTTATTAATATCTTCTCGGGTCCATGTGCCTCTAAAAGCCAAATCATCATGAGAATCTTCTTCCAAGGGCAGAAACATGGCAGATCACTAGACGAAGAAAACCAGACGACAAATGTTTAGGAAGTTACATTAGGAAACTGCTTTTTTATCCTATGTTCAAGTATATTCCTAGGCAGTTACTGTTAATTATTTCTATTCATAGTTATTGTGGGACGTGTATATATGGTTGTATTCTGGTTTGATGGATTATGAATGAAGTATTACTCTGACTCAAGGAGATTCTCCAGACTTTAAGAGTTCAGATTCTGACTCTAGAGTCATACCCTCACCTATAATTTCTTCTTCAAAACTCTCCTACTTCTAGCATATAGTGGGTTCTGGATTTATGTCTTCTTCAGTTGTTTCATGAGCAGGGATGCCAACACCCATTATCTCCCAATCCCAAAATCCATTGTCATCAAATTTAATACTTCCACTTACATACACTTGCTGTGAAATGGGATTTAGAATTCTATAGCCTTCGGAAACATGGCTATATCCCACAAAATGTAACTAGGCTCAATTGGAAGAAATTTTTCATTATATTTTGTACAATGTCTATTATTGGTGCGAAGGCCAGGAAACACAAAATACCATCCTGATTTTCTCCAAAACTGATTAGAAATCATGCGTAGTAATCGTAAAATGCATCAAGAACATCCTAATGATTACAAATCAGTGTTCATTACAAAATGGTGCATCCACTACTGGATGACGTGTGGTCATACTCCTCCTTTGCTGACTAAGCATCCTATTCATATCCTAATTAACACAAAATATCAAAACAGAGAGAGTAACATGACAAAACGACATACGGAACAGTTACATAACTACAAGAACATAAAATAAAAGCCTGTAAACAACTATTCTCATGCATCAATCAGTTATCTCCTAGTTTCTACTTTTCATTTCATTTTTCGTTCTATCCTTTTTCATTGTGTATCATAAACCTTAGGCATAGTTGAGATTAAATATGCAGCAAAGTAACTGTGCAGATTGGCTACTATTGACACATGTTTTAGTATCAACATTGTTCCTAGAAAATAAGCTCAGTCAATATTTTTCCCCTTACTTCTTACTTTAGATTAGCTGTGCACCAAGCATCAAGCAGAAGTCAAGATGCAATTTTTTTTTTTATGAAAAGGATATATATATTTATTTATTATCACTATATAACATTGATTACACAACAACTTTTGCTCATACAAAAGAAGTGTCATAATCACCAAAGAAACACAATTAATTCATTTAATAAGAATTAAAGAAAATATAAAAGGGAGAGTTTGGTATCCTAATGATTTCACCTATCTCAAATTATTACTACCGTGAGTACCAAGATTTCATAATATTTCAGGAGAAAAAGAAACCATAAAATCTAAAAAGCTATACCGTCTTCCAACCATCAGGATCTAAGCATGCTGTTATTTTTGTGTTGATGCCAGGTAATGGTCCAGGTTCCCGAGTAATCTGTCCTCCAACAAGTTTAATAGCTTCAGCAGTCCTGTATACATCATCTGTACCCACTGCAATCTGCAAAGGGAGAATAAAAGAACAAAAATTAATACAAAAAAGCAATCTTCAAATGAATGGCAAGAAAGAACCAATAGGTTAAATATTTGAAGAAAATCTGATAACAAAGCCCTAGATATTTGTTAATACTCCATAAAGAAAATGAAATCTAATACCTTAATAGAGTATAAGCATGATAGAAAAAATCATTAAAATAAACTTTAGCAGAACAAAAGAGTTAAAGAATTAAATAGAGGAAGTTCTTCCAACCTGAGCATAACCATTTCCTTTACCATATCCAGTCACTCCATAGTTGTAAGTCAATTCCAAAACAGCACTTTTATCTTCAGGACCATAACCAAGCATTGCAATGGTATACTGCCAAAGGAAAAGAAAATCATTGATTGATCAAAAACAATTTAAAGGCCAAATGATTGAAAGTATTGGATAAGGAGATGGGAAAAAAGTTATGATCCATCAAAGAAAGCAAGATGGAATCTAAGCATGGTAGTTCAATTCAGGACTTGAGAGCATGGTACATAATACAAATATCTCATATAAAACATAACACATAACAAAATAGAAGGCAAGCTGTTAGAAGTTAGAGCAGAAGATTTGCACAAGATTATGAACAAAGAACTGAAAAAAGGCCAATAAGATATGGTTTCATAATCAACGTTTGGGAAATCATAAAATCCTCAAAACAAGGAACTTATACTGCTAGTTGTTCAGCAGCTGGTATTTCCTAGTCGCTGGTGAAGTCAAAGGAGTTTTCTTTTATTGATAAAGCCATCAGGAGCACCAGCAATGAACAAGACATTGATGGCTGATAAAAGAAGCCATCTTCCCCAATTAACACCTGCTGGCCTAACAATTTTATTACTTATAAGTTGAAATTCAAATATGATAAAACAGGAATAAATACCATCCTTCCGTTCTATTTCTGGTCATATTTTGATTCAGTAAACTCACTGAAACAGTAGGCTAGAAGGCAAAGTAACATTTTATGAGAATCAGGTACAAAACAATTTATTGAAGAATAATAACAAACATGCCTAAATGAATAGTAAATACAACTAAAGAACAACACTACTTTTAGAAGTTCGACCTCATCATTTCAAAGGATTGATATGATTAATTTTATTTCAACAATGACCTATCCCCTGTCCTCAAACTTTTTTTTTTTTAATGTGCAGATGAAACAGTATCTTATAGTTTCGGCATTAAAGCCCCATGATCTGATATAGACTCTAATAATCTTACCTCTTGAATATTAGGCATTCCAACTATAGGTCACGCAATTAATTGATATGATAGAAATAATGCAATGATACCTTTTGCTCAGGATTATCTCGTGTATGAAGAAGTTCCATACCAAAAGCCTAAACGGTAAGCAACCATGTAAATGATTAAATCTCTAGTGTAAAAAAAATAATAAGGTGTTAAATCAGAAATAACATTCATCTCACCTTCTCGTAAAATTCTATGGAACGATTAAGATCACCTACTCGAAGCATTACTTGGCACAAAGGCTCAGGAGAGGGACCTCTTTGCAAAAGCTCAAATTTATAACCATCTGGATCTTCAATGAAAGCAATTATTGTGCTGCCTCCCTTAACAGGACCAGGCTCTCTAGTTATTTTGCCACCCTTAGCTCTAATGAGTTCTACTGTCTTTTCAACCTGCTAGAAGATAGTGATAATAAAAATTATGCTACAAAACCTCACCAAATCTCAAAGTGGAGTGGTGGACAAAATAGAAAGGTGCAGCTATGGACTAGTGCATGCACGAGGGTATAAAAAACAATCAGAACATAACGCATTATAAGAAGCCAAAGATGCTCATAAAAAATAGAGCGGACAAATAAAGCCAACTCACATCATCAACAGCAATGCCGAAATGGCCAAATCCATTTCCAATATCATATGCATCAACCCCATAATCTGAAACATAAGTAAATGGCAATCATAAGGGAAAACTTCGTAGCTACCAATTACTCGGTGGTTCAGAAGTCGCAGTTTTTCAGGTCTTAAAATATTCTGCCAGACACTTACTGTATGTCAGTTCAATAACAAAGTGTGCATCTTCAGGTCCATATCCAAGAAAGGCATTAGTGTATCTCTCCTCTGGTATATCACGTTTTCTAAGTAGCTTCATTCCCAGGCACTCTGTATAAAATCTGAAATTGCCAGGCAGTTTTTTCCTTCAATAAGTACTCTACAGAGTTGATTCAAAAGAATATTACATCAGTAATGAGTAGTATGTGTGTATGTATTATGAATTTATGGTATACTTGATGGTCCTGTCTAAATCCCCAACACAATATACAACATGAAGCATTCTTCGCTTGTCCTGCTTGACCCACTCTAGAACGTCTTCTGTTGTTGAAGCTCTGCTTCCTTGGGACACACTCCCTGATGCCATTACCCTCGCACAGTTACCATCTAGTCTCAATGGCTTGGATGCCTTCAGGGTAGATCTATTGGACTGTGAAACAACTGGATGACAACCCAGAATAATTTCAATTCATGCAATTATACAGCAATGTCCAATCAAATTCAGTATTACAGATGCAGTGCAAAACATATCACGTAAGTTGCAGGCAGGACAAAGAAAATTTAAATTAAGAAAAAAAAAGGCATCAGCAATAAAAATGAATTTGAATATAGCAATCGGACAATCCAACTCCCCTTAATCAGGTAAATTTTTTCTTTCTATATTTTTTTAATACATAGATATGGATTGAACTAATGAAGTTTAACATCTGCCCACATCCCACCCCATCCTTACCACCTAAGGAGGCTTTAATCATGGAACTTCTATTCTGTCATATCAACAAAAATTAGTCAAAGGAAAGAAATGAAAGTCGACTTCTATCAGAATTGGCCCAATTGATCTAATTATGGTTGAAGTATGGAGACTCATCGACAAGTTTATTGACTATACGAAAACCAAGCATCCAATTGCAATGTGACTCAAGATTCCATTGAAAGCCAAGAAAGTTAGCCTGAAATGAGTGGATTCTCAAAAATGGCCACCAGAGGAACATAACTTACCGCGAACCTGACGATGAAAGGAGAGGCGCCGAGTAGGGTTGTAACCCGATGGATTGAAGGCGGACAGAGAGGGATGAATCGAAGACGCCATGGGAATCACTCTCACCAGAGCGCAGAGTGAGGTCAACACTCGATAAGCTTACGTTGATTTTGAAGTTTCCTTTTTTCGGGGATAGGATCATATTCCGGTAAGAAAAAAAAATTACACATCACGAAGGTGATGCGATCTAACCTGAGTCCTGTGTTAAATGCACATGTCGCTGTTTCAAAGTCGTCTCGCTCAGCCCAAATCAAAAGTTGTGCGTGGCAACACACACATGTAGTGAATTTTAACATGTATAAAACTTGATTGAAGATGTGCGCGCGAATGAATTTTAAATTATTTTAATTTAATATGTATAAAACTTGTGTCACATATCCATCCGTACAAAAATCGTAAAATTCATCTCACTGGGCAATTGTTGGTGGAATCCCATTCATAAGATAATTTTATTATAAGGTCTATTTTGATGTCTCATTGGTCAAATTTTTTTTTTACCATAAGGTCTGGTTTGAATAAAATGTCTCCCCTTCCCTCTCTCCCCATTATTTTTGAAGCCTCTTGATTGATCAATTTTTAGTTTTATATTTTATTTTTTCAATCAATTTTAAATTTTAAATTTTATTTTTCTTTCATTGCATATGTGAACACTGTATTTTATCTGGATATTTTTTTTAATTTAATAAAATTAATAATAAATAATTTAAAAAATATATAAAAATACAAAAATGAAATTTAATCTTTTTAGGATTTTATTTTCAAAAAAATAATAATTAATAGGATTTAATTTTGTTTTAACCTAGATAATCTTTTATTAATTATTTTTTTATTTCATTAAAAAATAACCAAAAAAATATAAAAGTATAAAAATAAAATTTAATCCTCTTTTAGGATTATATTTTAAAAAAATATAATAATTTAACAAAGTAAGAAAAAAGTTAAATCTTAAAGAATTTCTCCTAAATTATCTCGATCATTCAAAAAATATTAAGAGTTAACTTTTGAGAGTTAACTTTTCTTTCTTTAAATTTTATTTTTTATTTTAAATATGTGTGTGCATGTGCGTGCACGCGCGTGTGTGAATCTAATTTTTTAAAAAAAATTAGAAGCAAAAAAATAATAATAAATAATATAGGCTAGATTTCATCACTACGAAAACACAAGCAGAAATGCAAAAAGCAAGACAGAGTAGAAGGAGTATAAACAAAACACACAACACAGCAACATGCACACATGAAACACACACAAAGAAGACCCTAAAAGCAAGCTGTGACCACAATGCATGTTCCAGAAGAAAAGAAAAGAAACAGCAAAAACACACAGCAGCAAAACACACGAAACACATGCAGAAAGAGAGCAATCAAAACGTGTATACACACACTTTCGGCCAGTAGAATAAGCGGAAGCAGAGACGCGTGCATGCACATAGTAGAGCAAAGCGAGAAAGGTGAAACACGTAAGCTCTCTCCTCACACGCAAGCTCTTCCTTGTTTCTGCTTTAAAAGGAACGAAGCACGGATAATGAAAAAAAACCAGAGGAAGAAGAGAAAAAATTGGAGCACAGAGAGATGAGAAACACAGCAAGAAAAAAAAAAATAGAGCATTGAGATAGACGAGAAAAGAAGAAACACTGATGGAGAGAGCACCGAGGAGGGAAGCCTAAACGGATCCGAGAGGGAGAGAAAAAACAGAGCATCAAGAAAGAGGGAGATAACTGAGAAAAGCGAGGAGAACCTGAGAGAGGGAAGCCTGAATAGAGATTAAGAGTGAGGGAGAGACTGATAGAGGGAAGTCTAGATGAAAAACAGACGCAGCACGAAGGAGGGACTGAGAGAAGAGGAACACTGAAAGCAAAAACAGAGCACAACGAAGCAAAAAACAAAGCACAAATAAGAGACGCAAGAAAGAGAAATAGTAAAGGAAAAAAAAAGGGAGATCAATAAAGCAGTTGACCCAATTGATGACACTAAGTACAATCATGTACTTGAGACTTTTTTGCTAAGAAGCTGGTGAAAGAACGCCCTTCTCCGTCTTACCTTATGGCTGCTTCTAATGGAGCTTTTATTCACACTGATACACCAACTCCTACGTCAACTATGCTTCCTCCATGGCTTTCAAACTTAAATAACTCTACAACCATTCGGCCACCTTCCCCTTCTGTAACGCTAAGTCTCTCTTCCTCAACTGTAGCTGCACCTCCTCCTTTTCAATGGTTACAACCTGAGAGAGCGCCAGAGAATGCTTCTCTTGTTATAGGGAATGTAACACCTCACGGATCTAATCTAACTTTTGGTGATAACAAGCTAGTACCTGAGCTAATCGAGTGCTTTAAAGAGGTGAAAGAAGAATGCATATCTGAAATCACAGGCTGCTTAAATAATATTTAAATCATGTCATCTCTTTTAATCTGAATTCATTGATGAACATATATATATATATATATATAGATATTAGAGTGTAGACTAATTCGGATGTATGTTTAGACATTTAAAAAATTTAGGAATTAAATATTTTTTTATGTAACAAACATAAAAAACTAATATTTTTAAGGAATTTTGTAGAACAAGTATCAAACGTGGACATACAGTCTACGAGGGTAAAATAACCAAACGCGGCTTATGCCATGAAAACAAACATAGACATACCAGTCCATAAGGGTAAGTAGCCAAATACAGTCAAAATCATGAAACAAACATGAATACATAATTCTCGAGGGTAAGTAACCAAACGCGGTCGAAACCACGAAACAAATGTGGACACACAATCCATGAGCGTAAGTAACCAAATGCAGCTCAAGGCCACGAAACAAACGCAAGTACGAGGCTCGCGAATGACAAACGTGAGAACAGAGCTTGCGAAAACCAAATTAGCTAATCATTAACCAAGGCGCACCAAGGGCTAACGGAACTGCCGTTAGCAACAGTGTTCTGCTTAAAGTCCTTGTGAAATCACTTTTCAAACATGCGAGAATAATCTTTTTTTTGAAATACAATTTACATTCTCAATATCAAACTCGCATAAATTATTTTAAATCTCAAAGTTTGCCAAAACATTATTTCATAGCAAATGTATAAGCTTGTACTAGTTGAGTAATCAAGAATTTCTAGAGTAAAATAAAATAAATAAAGATGCTTCCATCGATCTTGAAAATATATTTCGTGAAGAAAATACATGCATATACCATAATTTAATTAACTTTCACCATCATTCTAAAATTTTCTGAACTAAAATGATTTAATTAACAAGGTATATAATAATCATCGTAGTTGTTAAAATAATTTATATGAAAATGTAATATTTTTAAAAACAGACTACTTTTATTGAAAAATATGGGGTGCTATTCACTTACCTGCTAAATTCTAAATCCAATGATTTCCTTCCTCAATTCTTATTAAGGGACTCATCTTCCACATACCCTATATGAATAAATGAAACCTCAATTTGCCTCTTATAGGTATATAAACTTTATTTCACTAGCAACACAATCCTAACCAATTGGAACTACTTAAAATTCCAAAAATCAAAATTCATATTTTAATGATTTCCCAAACATAATCACTTTTGCTAACCTGCCTCATATTACTCTAATCATAACTACTATTTAAATGAAATATGAATTTCTTATACCTTGTGTGGAAAATTTCCAAACACCCATAACTAAATTTATCATGCTTCTTTCACCCATTTCTCAAATACCTTAAATGTATTCTCAAAATTAAATGATAACACACCACTATAATTATAAATTTATAATTAAATTCTTTTGCAATCTATAAGTTAATTCGTAGATCCATAATTTCCATGTTCGCATACTTCTCACAAAGACCAATTAAATTTCAAAAATGCAAAATCAAGCCAACTCTCTTACTAGGCATTTTATCAGACACTATATGGGCATAAACTATCAAGCTAATATTTGCATTTTCCTCCTTAATTTCAGCATCCCTGAAATCTTACAACACCATTAATTCAATCATTTTCAATTACAAGCTCAGTTCCATGTCATCAGCTCCTTCCCTATGCAACCACAAATCTCCATTTAAAATCAAACTTCCTCTCCCTATACATCCATGTATTTTTTTTGAGCAGCAACAATAACACACATGCTAAAAAAATTCCATAACTTCAACCATTAGAATACCCACTCACGAGATTTGCAAAATGAAGGGTACAAAACTTTGGGCATGAATCAGTAACAATGAAGAAGAGTTAGAGAAGAAAGCTAATTGAAAATAAGGAAGAAGAACTCATGCACTAGCACAGCATCCACAGTGACGCACGAATAAAGAAGTTGCAAGATTGAAATTTTTTTTTCAACCATCCTCAACCTCCAGCAACAGCGACAGCAAAGTAGAAGCTTAGTATTTCACATTAGACACGATCTGGAGCAGAGGAGAACAGAGGGATCTTGGCAAATGCATAACAGCAATGAACAAATTCCAGCACCTATTAATATCAGACTTATGAAGCTGCAACAGTCACTCTTGCCGGCACCAACGATGATGAAAATGGAAGAGAAGATAGCTGAGGTACAGAAAAGGAAGAAGAAAAAAAAACTCACGTGCTGACAAAATAATGGTGGACGAAGCTGTGGCGGACACTATGAACAGAGAGGAAGAGGCGAAGGTGTAGAGGAGGAATGATGGATTGTTCAGATATGAGCTTTTCTCTCCCCTCCTCTCTCTGTGTGTCTCGAGCTTTCTGGAGAAAATGAACGAAAAGGAAGTAGATTTTCTTTTTAATAATTAGATGAGGAGGAGGGCAATTTTGTAATTTTAGAAAGAGAAAAAAATGAAACTATCCTTGGTCTCAGCCAAATTCGAACGTAGAACCCATTAGAAGAGTACTTGCACGGCTACCACTAGATCAGCTTCTCCTCTTGTCATATTTGTTTAAAAATTAATATATCTATAATTAAAGTGCCAACTTATTATATATATTTTTTATAGTTCTTGGGCTTTTACATTCTTCCCCCTTTAAGAAATTTGGTCCTCCGAATTTAAATTTATGCTTACCTCAATCCTCAAATAGTTGTGGATACATAACACGTATATCACTTTCAACTTCGCATATAACTTCTTCTTGAGAATGGTTATGCCACAACACTTTCACCTGAGAAATTTATTTCAACTGCACTTGTCGATCCAAAAAGACAGTAGGAACTTCTTCATATGATAAATATGGGTCTATCTGAATTCCTTAATTTTTTTTTCACATGAGATGGGTCATATGAATATTTACGTATAATTAATACATAAAACACCAGATGAATATCTGAAAATTCAGGCGGTAACGCCAAACGATAAACAATTGTACCAATTCTCTCTAAGATATCAATTAGGCCTATATACCTTAGGCTCTGTTTACTCTTTTTTTTTAACCTTTTCTTTAAATATTGTCACTCCTTTCATAGGAGACACCTTAAGAAATTCCTTGTCCCCAATCATAAATTCTAACTCCCATCGTCAAGTATTAACATAAGGCTTCTATTGGCTCTAAGCTGTTATTAATCTTTCTCTAATTATTATTTATTATTTTTTTCTTTTCTCAATAGCATCCTGTACCAAGTCTAGTCTCAAAAACTTAGCATCACCAACATCAAACTATTCGCTATATAGTGTCTCTTACGAAATCATTTGTATGCTACTTTAATCACTATTATTACAAGAAAATTCCATTAAGACCAAGTAGGAATCCGAA
This sequence comes from Prosopis cineraria, assembly GCF_029017545.1. Classification (NCBI taxonomy): domain Eukaryota; kingdom Viridiplantae; phylum Streptophyta; class Magnoliopsida; order Fabales; family Fabaceae; genus Prosopis; species Prosopis cineraria. Next base: position 17,640,184 of record NW_026555345.1, on the reverse strand, counting down.
CTACCATCAAAATCTAAAATATAATATTTCACCTTATGGCTAATAGTGCCAAATCTTCAATACAAGCACTATCATTGCTATTTCTAAGTCATCAATTAGGTAGTTTTACTCATGCTTCTTGAGTTTTCTCAAGGCAAAAGCAATGACTCATCCAAGTTGCATTAAAGCATAACCCAAACCCACATGAAAAGCATTATAATAAACTGCATGCCTTCTAAAGCTTAATGGTTGGCTTAAAACTGGTGGAGAAGACAAACACTTCTGCAACTTTTAAAAACTCTCTTCACACTTATCATTCCACTCAAATTTTACATTCTCTGAGTTAGTTTCACCAATAGAGTAGCTATCCTAGAGAAATCCTTAACAACACAATGATAATACCCTACGAGGCTCAAGAAACTCTAAATTCCTATGACTGTTGTGGGTCGTGACCAATTCTACTCCTCTTCAACTTTGCTTGGATTCACTTGGATATCACCTTTAGAACTAACATGCCTCAATGTTGTTAAGCCAAAATTCACATTTAAAGAAGCTGGCATAAAGTTGTTACTCCCTTTACATTGCAATATAAGTTACAAGTGCTATTCATACTCCTCTAAGCTCCTTTAATATATCAAAATGTTATCAATGAAAATGATCATGAACTTATCAAAGAACGATCTAAACACCTGGTTCATTATATCCATGAATGCAATCAATGCATTAGTTAATCCGAACAACATTATAAGAAATTCATAATGATCATATCGAGTTCTAAATACAACCTTTGGCATGTTTTCTTTCTTGATCATTAATTGGTAATAACCCGAACACAAATCTATTTTAAAAACATCAAGTGTAATTGGTAAAAACATCAATTCGACAAAGTGGATACCTAATTAAATTACTAATAATCGATGTAAGGTTTTAGTGATCCATCCTTCTTTTTCATAAAAAGCACTATTGCTTCTCAAGAATATGTATTAGGTCGGATAAATCTTTTATCTAATAATTCTTGCAATTGAATCTTCAATTCTTTCAATTTAGAAGGTGTTACTATAAGGCAAAATGGAGACCCATTGAGTATTTGGATTCAAGTCAATAGCAAATTCAGTCTCCTTATCAAGGAGAATCTCAGCAATTCTTTTAAAAAAAATCATCAAGAAATTCTCCAATTACCCATATTTAGTCTCTATTAGTTATGAGCTTATTCACATCTTTTACTATAGCTAAGATTTCTTAACAACCTTTTATCAGTAATCTTTGGACTTTCAGAGCCAAAATAAAGTTAATTAGTCTTCGGATCAAACTCCCTTTCAATACAAAAGGAGTTCTACCTATTACAATAGCATTCAAAGCTCTTGCATCCTAACTCATGTAGCATATACTTTCACTTGTCCTTGCCCTAAATCAGATTGCTCTTACTTTCCATTTCCCCTTTCTAATACACCCTTGATAGCTGAAGCAGAAGTGATTCTCACATATGGAACTATAAACATAGTAGGACGGGGAAGAGGTTAAATTAACTCGAAGCTAATCATGAATTGAATATATGAATAATTCCTCCTTAAGTGGCTTGTCTGCCCATGCTTAAAACATGTATTAAACATCCTATGACACGGCCTCGAAGAGTATTTCTCATAACTAATGCAAGTAACTTTGGTATAACTTGATTGATTCATGGCTGACTAAGCTTGGGATCTAATTTTTCTAGAACTAAGTCTAGAAATATGAACACTTGCTGATGGATAACTATATACTCTAGATATAGATTGAAAAACACAAGAATAGATTAACTTTAAAATCGATGACTTCTGAGAAAGAACTCAAAAAATTTCTTATTACTTCCTCTCTTGCATTTCTTAGAAGCTACCTCCTCTTCTTTATGCCAATTTTCAATCCTTAATGCACAATCTACGACATCTATGTAGGTAGTGATAAGACTTTGCATAGGAACCATGTGGTCATGTATATCTACCAACAACCCATGAATAAATATACTAATATGTTCTCTTTCTTTTCTTTTCTCTCTTTTTTCGGCACAAAATAAAAAGGCAAAGGAAGATAACTCTGTGAACTTCTTATCATATTCTACTATTGACATTCCCTTACTGCACTTTAGAGTTAAAAACTTTACAACTCTTACATCTTTAGTACTTTAGGACTGATAATGATTGAGAAAGGTAATTTTGATCTTCTCCCATATCAAAGATAGTACCTTAGTTGCATGCAATCTTAGAATTACTTTTACCCAAATTCTTACTACTCCTTGTAGTTGGAATATTGCAAACTCAACATACTAAACATTTGGATATCTCAAGGCCTAACATCTCTTTTCAATATAGAAATTCAATTGCATCTTCTCATACATTAGTCCCAATAAGGAAAAAGGATCTAATTTTATAAATACTAATAGCTTAACCACAAGATTTCCTTCTTGCATATCATGTATAAAAGGGATAAATGCTCCTTCAATGGAGAACTTATTCATTTTGCCTCGAAAGGAATATCTTGAAAAGGTCTAAAGGTTTGACCACTCCTAATCTTAATTCTACCTTGACACTGTCCTCTGCATTTAAGGGCAAATCATTGGATAAAGAGGTTCTACTTGAAACTCTACAACTCAAGTAGACATTCAACATCTAGGTAGCATTTTTTTTTTAAAATCATGGAAACATAAGAAAAGTTTAATTTTGAAGAAATAAAATCTATGTATAAAACAAAATCAAATTGAATGAAAGACACGATAATTAAGGGCTTTTTACGGGACCTTCAATGATGCCTCAATTATAATTATGCCCGGGTTCATAATGATAATTGAGACCCCACCGAAAAATCCTTGCTCCACGTACTATAGGAAATCTAAGCTCTGATACCAACTTACCACGCCCCAAAACAGAGGGTGACCGGCATAGGATATGAATTGTATCATACATTCCTTAAGCCCCAAATTAAGTGAAATTTCACTTTTCAAAAACATAATTAGATTTGTATTGATATCTTTAATAATGATTGTTTTTATAAAATTTTTAATATTTTTATAAAAATATCGGCAGAACCTCCTTTATAAATAAGATCTCCCGAAATCCCTGTAACAGAAATTATTATAGCATGCATTCAACAGGTTGAAACTATGTTTCCCAGATACAAATAGTCAACGTAATGAAACAAAAAAAAATCAGGATCCTAGCTAGAGTTAACGTGGAGCTCCTAAAGCATAAATTTTAAAATAAAACATATAATTGAATATTTACATTAAAGAGAAGGGATTTACAAAGATAAACGTTTATCTAGCACAGTTGCAAGCCCTTAAAGGTTGGCAAGAGATCGAGTGTCAATTAATAAATCTGAGACTAAAATAATTTCCAGTAAATAGCATCCCCAAAAATAGAGTTTAAGAGAGCAAAATAATAACTTACTATTATATGAAATAATTGAAAGGAAATTAATTCAGAATAATAACTCACAAGATCTAGAATTATCAATTATAATAATAAAACATGAATGAGTTAAAATTTCTTGAATCTAATATGCTAAAGGAGGATAATTTATTCATAATTGAGTAAAAGTAGCAAACTTACTACCTACAAACACTGAAAATTAAAATATACTAGCTAAGAACAATCAATATAATATAATCATGAATTTGAAGGTTAAGAAGTTTCACATAACTTCAAAGTACTAAACCACTAAATTGATAATGACAAAATAGTTCAACTCTTTGTGCTTGTAAAGAAAAATAACTAAATAAATAAATAAATAAATAAGAGTACCCTTTATTAAATAAAACCAATAAAGTTTTTATTCACAAATCAATTAAAAACTAATATTTTTAAGGACATTTGCAGAACAAGTAGTAAATGTGGATACACAGTCCATGAGGGTAAAATAACCAAACGCAGCTTATGCCACGAAAATGAACATGGACACACCAGTCCACAAGGGTAAGTAGCCAAACACGGTCGAAACCACAAAACAAACGTGGACACACAATTCACGAGGGTAAGTAACCAAATGCGGGCGAAACCATGAAACAAATGTACACACACAATCCATGAGGATAAATAACCAAACACAGCTCAAGGCCACGAAACAAACATGAGTGCGAGGCTCGCGAATGAAAAATATGAGAACAGAGCTCATGAAAACCAAACTAGTTAGTCATTAACCAAGGCGCACCAAGGGCTAACGGAACTGCCATTAGCAATAGTGTTCTACTTAAAGTCCTCGTGAAATCACTTTTCCAATATGCTAGAATAATCTTTTTTTTTTTGAAATACAATTTACATTCTCAATATCAAACTCGCATGAATCATTTTAAATCTCAGAGTTTGCCAAAACATTGTTTCATAGCAAATGTATAAGCTTGTACTAGTTGAGTAACCAAGAATTTCTAGAGTAAAATAAAATAAATAAAGATGCCTCCATCGTTCTTGAAAATATATTTCATAAAAAAAATACATGCATATACCATAATTTAATTAACTTTCACCATCATTCTAAAATTTTCTGAACCAAAATGATTTAATTAACAAGGTACATAATGATCATCATAGTTGTTAAAATGATTTATATGAAAATGTAATATTTTGAAAAACAGACTATTTTTATTGAAAAATATGGGATGGTATTCACTTACCTGCTAAATTCCAAATCCAATGATTTCCTTCCTCAATTCTTATTAAGGGACTCATCTTCCACATATCCTATATGAATAAATGAAACCTCAATTTGCTTCCTATAGGTATATAAACTTTATTTCACTAGCAACACAATCCCAACCAATTGGAACTACTTAAAATTCCAAAAATCAAAATTCATATCTTAATGATTTCCCAAACATAATCACTTTCGCTAACTTGCCTCATATTACTCTAATCATAACTACTATTTAAATGAAATATGAAATTCTTATACCTTGTGTGCGAAATTTCCAAACACCCACAACTAAATTTATCATACTTCTTTCACCCATTTCTCAAATACCTTAAATGTATTCTCAAAATTAAATGATAACACACCACTATAATTATAAATTTATAATTAAATTCTTTTGCAATCTATACGTTAATTTGTAGATCCATAATTTTTGTGCTCGCATACGTCTCACAAAGTCCAATTAAATTTCAAAAATGCAAAATCAAGCCACCTCTCTTACTAGGCATTTTATCAAACACTATATGGGCATAAACTATCAAGCTAATATTTGCATTTTCCTCCTTAATTTTAGCATCCCTGAAATCTTACAACACCATTAATTCAATCATTTTCAATTACAAGCTTAGTTCCATGTTATCGGCTCCTTCCCTATGCAACCATAAATCTCTATTGAGTATCAAACTTCCTCTCCCTATACATCCATGTATTTTTTTTGAACAGCAACAATAACACACATGCTAAAAAAATTCCATAACTTCAACCACTAGAATACCCACTCGCGAAATTTGCAAAATGAAGGGTACAAAACTTTAGGCATGAATCATCAACAATAAAGAAGAGTTAGAGAAGAAAGCTAATCAAAAATGAGGAAGAAGAACTCATGCACCAGCACAGCATCCATAGTGACGCACGAACAGAGAAGTTACAAGATTGAAATTTTTTTCGACCATCCTCAACCTCTACCAACAGTGACAGCAGAGTAGAAGCTTAGTATTTCACATTAGACACGATCTGGAGCAGGGGAGAACAGAGGGATCTTGGCAAATGCATAACAGCAACGAATAAATTCCAATACCTATTAATAGCAGACAGATGAAGCTGCGACAATCACTCTTGCTGGTACCAACGACGATGAAAACGGAAGAGAAGATAGCTGAGGTACATAAAAGGAAGAAGAAAAAAGAAACTCACGAGCTGACAAAACAATTGTGGACGGAGCTGTGGCGGACACTATGAACAAAGAGGAAGAGGCGAAGGTGTAGAGGAGGAATGATGGATTGTTTAGATCTGAGCTTTTCTCTCCCCTCCTCTCTCTTTGTGTCTCGAGCTTTCTGGAGAAAATGAACAAAAAGGAGGAATATTTGCTTTTTAATAATTAGATGAGGAGGAGGGCAATTTCATAATTTCAAAAAGAGATAAAAAAATAAAACTATCCTTGGTCTCAGCCAAATTTGAACATGGAACCCATTAGAAGAGTACTTGCACGGCTACCACTAGATCAGCTTCTCCTCTTGTCATATTTATTTAAAAATTAATATATCTACAATTAAAGCACCAACTTATTATATATATTTTTTATAGTTCTTGGGCTTTTACATTAAGTTAATATATTTGAATTATAATCACATTTTCTAATTAGATATTTTGGTCATGTGAGATTTTTGAAACTTTGTAGATCTTTAGGATGATTGTACTACCACATGAGTCAATAAAGCTTCGCATGTATAACGATTAAGATTTTTATATTAAAAAAAATATATGTGTTATATAATTACGCATTAAAATATATTCAAAATGAATATTATTTAATCCTTTTATCATGTGAGACTTTGAATCTCTGCAGATATTCAGGTTAATCTCGTATTCTGTAAATCAATAAGGTTTCGTAGATATGAGAGCAAAACTTATATGTTAATATGGGTTCCAAATGCCCATCAAACAAATTAACTCTCTTTTTTTAATCCAAATTAATAATTTATTTAAGTCCCTTGTGAAATTTCAAGAATCTTCATAGAGACTGAAATTAATCACATCATTGTGTAGGATAATAAGTTCTCGCAATTGTAGTGATTTACAATTTTTATAATAAATAAATAATTTTTGTAAATAATCATATAATACACAATTTAGAAAATTAATTAACCAAATTAACGTATTTAAATTATAATCACATTTACCGATTATATCTTTTAGTCACGTGAGGTTTTTTGAATCTCCGTAAACTTCTAAGATCGTTGTATTATCATATAAGTCAATAAGACTCTACAGATATAATGATTAAGTTTTTTTAAAAATATATATAAATTCTATATTAAACTAATTAAATTAAAGATGTATTTAAATAAATTTAATTCCTTTATCGTGTGAGATTTTAAAATCTCTGTAGATATTTAGGATAATCATATTACCATATAAGCTAATAAGGCTTTGCAGGTATGAGGATTGAGACTCTTTAAAAATATGCACATACATGCTTAAAAATTATTATTATTACTTAGAAATATACATAAGAATATAAATAAATAAATTAAGTTGCCAAATTTTTTTATCGTGTGAAATTTTAAAATCTCTACAAATATATAGAATAATTGTATTACCGTATGAGCCAATAAGGCTCTGCAGGTATTACGATTAAATTCTCAATCATAAAATATAAAAATAAAAATAAAAATAATTTTTAAACTCTTTTCTTTTCTTTATTTCAAAAATTTAAAAATTGAGAAAATAATTAAAATTAAATTATTTTTTGCAATTTAAAACACACATATCAAAATTTCAAAAATTATTTTATTTGCAAAATGGTGAATTATTTCTAATTAATTTTTCTTTAAAAAAATATTTTTACTAACAACTTTCAAGCCCGAATTATGTGGGCTTTAATCCTCATCACAGGGTATGTAGGCCTCAAAATTAAATTTTGAGTCAAGTCCTCCCTCGTAAATAAATAAATATTTCTCACTTAATTTTTATCATTTTTCTATCAAACAAATAAATATAAGAGGGATAATTAAAATAATTTTAAAACTATATTAATATAGCACAACAAACTTCAAATAACCATTCTCATAAACGGGTGTTGTGGGGTGCCTAATACCTTCCCTACACTCAACTGACTCCCAAATCTATTTTTTTTATTTTCGTAGACCATCCTTATCCTCCTTTAAATGGTTTCTCAAGATTTTCCTCAAAATTTTAGTGGCGACTCTCATTCCATCCGGTTCCCGCCCTAAAGGTCAAAACCCTCGCTCACATGCCGTCCGCGTCGCATTTTCCAGGTGCGACAGCATCTATAATGTATAGTCACTTATTTTTTTCCTAGCCAAAATATTTAATGTATAGTTCATGAATGCCACGCTTTCTTTGTTGAACTCTGGTTTTGATAATTATGAAAAAAATAGAGAAGTTGCTATTTTGTAGATAAAATTAGCAAAGTTAATGAAATAAGGTTTATGTACTTCAATTCTTTAAGTTCTCTTAACCTTAATTTTATCCAATTTAGAAATATTCATTTGGATTATTTCTAGTCTATGAATTGATATAGCTCAAATGAAATATAAATTAAAACTTTTTCTGGATCTGTTCTTGAACTTACCAATATATGCCATACCTACCGGTATGTCTTTATCCTACCTAAATGTCTTACTTCTACCTAAATATCTCAACCTTATGTGATCATTTCATTTGTAACCTTCTCCTATATTTGCTATATATATGAGAAGATTAACTAAATTACCACACAATCACACCAAATAGTAATCAAATACTTTGTTTGAAAGGATTGGGCCCAATACTTGTTTTGCAAAATCATCAAAAATCATAACACTCGAGCAATGCACAATGAACATAACCTATATACGTTCATAACACTAATTTCATGCATCAAATACTATAAAATTAGGTTGGAATATGGGCCATGCATCATGGCATGTAAATACACCACGGCATATGGCACAGAGCCACATGCCCAGATTTCCTTTGTGTCATGTGCCATGGTGCATAAGTCCAAATTTGCTGTTGTCATTTGACAACAAATATGATAAACTTCTAGCGTGTACCATTTTCATATACGATGTCCAATTGAAGTGATTCAAGTACCTACACAAAGCTTATCTCATAACCTAACTAATGAGATAGGTTTGGACATGATCTAATTATCTAATTAAAATTTAAACACTCAGGTGCAAAAAGTCACTTTTCAAATAATTTCACGCACCTTAGTGCGCAAACCAATCCGTTTGTCTTATTAGACTACACAAGACCTTGAACAAGTCCAAAAGATCTAGTACACCTGATTGACCACATTTCATCACATATATACACATATATCAAAATCTGGCCATTCAACAACCCATTTTCACATTTCAAAAAATTTCTCCACTTAACAGAATTTGGCCCACTTAGCCTCTTTCACCACATTTTCACTACGAATTCACTTCATTCACTACTATCACATTTACAATATAATCACAACTCAATCTTATCCCTAAATTACTCATTTCATTATATAATTCTATACATGGGTTAAGATTTACGAAAACTCATGACATTTATCACAATTTCTACATTCAATAGCTCATAATCATTCAAATCATGCATGCAACCCTATAGAAATGCATATACACAAAATTTACACTAAATTAGGTCATTACACAAACTCAGAGCTTTCATATGACCACAGCAATAGTATATCAGTCTAAACTCTTTTTCCTTGCCCTGATTACTGCTCTATTCTATAAAAATGTAATCATGAGGATGGGATAAAAATCTCAGTAATAGAATAGCTTACTACTATTGACTATCACATGCAACTATATGAAAGTAAGGCATAATATATCTTTTAACATAGTATATATCACATATTTCATTTTAAATCTTATCAATATAGCATATTTCACCACTTTCACTGCTTTTCACCACTTTTTTATCATAAGCATGATCACTATTGACTGATCCTCCAAATCACCCCAACTTGAAACCATAGGCTCGCCTTAGATTAATATACACTATTATTGGCCTGAGCTCACCTTCAATGGTAGAATCTCCTGACCAAAGGTGTTCTATCTCATTTTTAGACTATAGTTTTTAACATCTTGAATTTTAATTCCAAGAACTAGTTATTAATCAGGGTAAATTAGTAATTAGTGGATTGATTCTGATTTGGATGTTGAGTGATAATTTGTGTTGATTGGATGTTGTGTTGATAGGATTAAAGGATAGGACAACAATCTGAGGCATAATGTGCGAGCACAAGTGAGATTGGACTCACTGTGCTAGGCGTTGTGGTAGAACCTACGTGCGCCGTAGCACATTGTCCAGGGTTTACTTAAAGCTGATGTGAACAACTCATGAAATTATAAGAGAAAGTACTAGAAATGTGTTTGGAGAGGAGGAGGAGTCTATCGCTACTAGGGCAAGCCATATCTGGAGGTTTAGAGTCTGTTTTGATTAATAACTTATTGGGTAAGTATCACACAATTGTAAGCTTCATTTCTATCCCATTTTTGTTGAATTTCATTGGTTGAGAAATCAAATCATAAGGTTTTAAGGTATTGAAATCTAAAAAAAAGGTTTAAAATATGTATTGAATATGAAACTAAGGTTTTATGACTAGTACAAAGTTAGATGGTTAAGTTTTAAGGATTTAGACTCAAAATAGCCTAAAAAGTTAGGTTAGTGGTGAAAATTGATTAAATAAATGAGTTAGGATATTGTTATGGTTATTTGAATGGCCTATAGGGCTAATGACTATAGATTGTGGATAAATGGATTTAAAATGGTTCTAATTGAATCATTTTGTGTGTGAAGGAATTCGATTTAGCCGAATCAATACCCATGTTAAGTGTTAGTAAGTGACTAAGGGGCACGGTATTGTGTAAATTGAGCACCTATGGCATTTCTCATGAGAATCTATGCCCCTGGGAACTTTGTATGGTTGGTAACCCTTAGTAGCAAGGGTTAAAGATAACTGGAGTAATCCTTTTACTTGTGTGTTTGTGAAATTATTTACAAGTATTTTTATATAACTATATGCATTGTGTTGTGAACTAATAAAGTAGTAGCATTATGAAAGAATGCATGTGGGTGTATGAGTACTGATTGGAATGAATTTAAAGTGGCATGTGTATTGACATGCATCGTATTCGTGAGAATACATTGGATTATGGTAAGGGGACGCAGCCCTACTTTGAGGAGGTCTAGGAAGTCCTAATGATCTAGAGTGTAGAGCTTGACTCCACTAGGACGGACCTAAGAGAATAATCCTGATGATCCAGAGTGCAGAGCTTGACTCCGCCATAATAAACTTAGGATATGGAATAATCCATAAGGCTACCCTAGACTAGGGTAGGGGGTCATGGTCCTACTTTGTATAAGGTTAGGAAGTCTTGATGATCCAGATCATAGAGTTTAATTCTGCTATGATAGACCTAGTATAACATCCTGAATTTTTTAATCCTATATTAGTTGTTAACTGAGGGTAAAGTGGTAATTAGTTTGGGATTAAAGATTTAGATGATTATGTGATGATTTAACTCATTAGCATGTTGTATGAACTAATATGGGTAGAAAGAGTATGTTTTAGGTCGAAGTAAATGCACATGGTAAGAAGAAATCTCACTGTGCCATGTGCCACAGCTTATGCTACATACACTGCAATGCATGGACCAGAAAATGACTTCTTAGTTCGTGAAATTTTAAAAATTTCAAAGGAGAGAGATTTAGAACACACAAGAAGTAAGAGAGAAGAATGGCTGAGGAGATAGGACAAGCTATTTCAAGTCATTAGAAGGTACTTTTAATCAAACTTAGCAGTAAGCTACATATAACTCCTACCTTCTATTCAACATAAATTTCTCTAAACATGAGTTATAGGAAAATTGAATCAGTGAAATGTAAGGGGTTTGATTCTTTTTCAATAGTAATAAAAAGGTTTATGGAAGTTAAATTAGAGCTTTGCGACTGATTTAAAATTGAATGATAGAGCTCTGAACTCGTAGGCTCAATTTAGCCCTAGGAGAGAGAGAATTTATGGTGAAAATCTGATTTGAGTGAAATAAGATCGATTAAAGTGATGTAAAGTAGTAATTAAGTAGTAATGTACTTAGAATGGATAAATGAAAAAGAGTTTATGGATGGATATAGCCTAATTAGAAAATATGTGTTTTTGATCAAAATGGACGAAATGACTAAAATATGTCAAATGTGTTCAGATTGGCATATTGGACATGTGAGTAGATAAAGGAAACTTGTGATAAGTTGTTATGGTAGTTGAAATCCACGGTTAACCTTTCTAGTGATAGAAGGGTTAAGGTGACTGAATACCTTTCTTTCTTTGACTATTTATTGTAATTGTGTGTGAGTTTGCTATGAAATGCATTAAAGTGTTTTGAACCAAGCATGTTTTATAACATTGTGTGATTGTTGCATGAAATAGTTTTTGACTAAAATAAAGCATTAAAATAGGTGATTTCAAATGATGTGTAATAATTATATATTAAGTATGAGAAAGTGTATAAAGTAGTAAATAGGAACCTATATGGTTCAGAAAGTATGATCATAAGGGTGGGAGTTCATTCGAGTAGAGAGGTGGTAATAAGACCATATGGCATATTTTCCTTAGTGCCTGATGGGGTATGATGTTGGAGAATTATACCTCTTTAGCACTTTTTAAGGTGCAGTGTTAAAGAAGATTTCCTTAGTGCCTATTAAGGTGCGGTGTTAGAGATTTAGGACTCCTTAGTATCTATGTGATATGGTGTTGGAGTCAATGACGCCCCATTGTGTGTATTGGGAGAAATCATAGTCTGGAAGTAAGATGGAACATCTTTGGTTAGGTGATTCTACTACTAAAGGTGAGCTTAAGGCCAATAAGATTAGTAAAAGGCGAACCTATGGTTTTATATCGGGGTGATTTAAAGGTTTGGTTGATAATGATCATGTTATGGAATGGTAATTGATGCAATATGTTGCTATATATGGTATAAGTGGAGAAAAGTGGTGAAATAAGTGTAAAAGTGATAAGCATGTGATATGAGTGATTTGAAATGAAATAGATGATATGTTATATAAAATAGTATAAGATTTTTGTTGCATATGATAGTTAATAGGAGTGAGTTATTCTATTACTAAGATTTTTGTCTCACCCTCGTGGTTACATTTTTACAAGATCGGGCAGTAATCAAGGCAAGGAAGAGTCTGGATCAGCTTGAGTTATTGAAGCCATGTCAACTTAAAGTTTATGTAATAAACTAAGAACTTGTGTATATATTTATGTATAAGTTGCCATAGGGTTGCAAGCATACTTTGAGTAGTAATTTTGTGAAATCTTAGCCCATTCGTGTATTTTTATGATGAAATGAATTAGGAGCTATGATTTGAGTATGTTTATGTTGAATTGTTATGAATGTTAGTGAATCTTAAGCGCAAGTGAGAAATTATGATGAAATGAGTAATTTGAGGCTAAGATTGTATTGTGAATGTGAATATATGTGATTATGTTGAGAAAAAGGCCAAGTGGGCTATGTTATGCCAAGTTTTGGCAATTTGTGTAAAGTTGATTAATGTGAAAATTGATTATTAAGGGGTCAATTTTTGATATAAGTGTGTAATTATGATGTATTGTAGTCAATCAAGTGTATTAGGTCCTTTTAGACTTGATTCAAGGCCTTACATCTAAATATGTTTTATAGCATTGCATGATTGTTGTATGAAATGACTTTTAATTAAAATAAAGCATTGAAATGTGTGATTTCAAATGGCATGTATTATATATATAAGTTATGTGTAAGAAAGTATATGAAGTAGTAATGAAGAACCTTAAATGGTTCAGAAAGCATGATCATAGGGATAGGAGTTCACCTGAGTATAAGACCATATGGCATATTCTTCTTAGTTCTCGACAGGGTGTGGTGTTAGAGAATTATACCTCTTTAGTGCCTTTCAAGGTTCAGTGTTGGAGATTATCTCATTAGTGCCTATTGAAGTGCAATATTGGAAATTTAGGCTCTTTAGTATCTGTGTTATACAATTTTAGAGTTAATGACACTCTATTATGTGTATTGGGAGAAACCATAGTCTAGAAGTAAGATAGAACATCTTTGGCCAGGTGATTCTACCATTATAGGTGAGCTCAAGGCCAATGAGAGTGTACATTAGTCTAAGGCAAGCCTATGGTTTCATGTCGAGGTGATTTGGAGGTTCAGTCGGTAGTAATCATACTATGATATGTTAAGTAATACTTGTGCAAGTAAAGTGTTGAAAAGTAGTATAAAGAGGTGAAATGTGAAACATTGATGTTACTTAAGTAAACTTTTAATATATGCTATGTTAATGAGGTTTAAATAGTATATTATGCTTTACTTTCATATAGTTGCATATGATAGTCATTAGGAGTAAGTTATTCTGTTATTGAGATTTTTATCTCACCCCCATGGTAATATGTTTATAAGACCGAGCAATGATCAGGGTAAGGAAAGAGAGTCTAGATTGGCTTAAGATGTTAAAGCCGTGTATACTTAATGAACTAAAAAACTTGTGTATATATGTGTATATGAGTTGCTACAAGATTGCATGCATGACTTGAGTAGTGGTTTTGTGGAATCTTAGCCTAATTGTATGTACTATGATGAAATGGATCAAGGGCTAATGATTTAAGTGTATATGTGTTGAATTGTTGTGAATAATTGCTGAATCTTAAGCTAAGTGAGAAATTATAATAAAATAAGTAAGTTGGAGCTAAGATTGTGTTATGAATGGGAAAATATATGTTTATAATGAGAAAAAGGACAAATGGGCTATGTTATGTCAAGTATAGGCGTATTATGTGAATTTATAAAATGTGGAAATTGACTATTAAGGGGTCAAATTTCAATATATGTGTATAATTATGATATATTATGATCAATCAGCTGTATTAGGTCCTTTTAGACTTGATTCAAGGCTTTGTGTACTCTAATGAGAGAAAGGGATCGATTTGAGCGCTTAGGCACGCAAAATTTTTTTAAAAAGTGACTTTTTGCACCTGAGTGTTCAAATTTTGATCGGACCATTAGATCGTATCCAAGCCTATCTCATTAGCTAACTTATGAACTAAGTTTTGCGTAGGCTCTTGAATCACTCCGATTGGACATTGTATGTTAAAATGGCGTATGTCGAAAGTTTATCATTTTGCTGTCAAAATGACAGCAAAAATTTTGGATAGGTGGGTTGCAGCATATGGTGTCATATGTTGTGGCGCATGACACAAAGGTTGAGCGTGTGGCTCTGTGCCTTATACACGTACTGCATGCTATGGTGCACTGACCAATTCTCAACCTAATTTTGATGAATTTAATGCATACAATTGAGATAGGAATGCTAGTGGGATGTGTCCACTATGCATTATACAAGTATATGATTTGCTTATATTATGTATTGTTCTGATATGGTATGATTTTGAATGGTTTTACAAACAGCATTTGCCTAAAGCTTTTCCAATAAAATATTTGATCACTGATTGGTATTTTTAGTATGGTAATTCTATAATCTTCTCTAGTATTCGGAGGATATTAAAGGAGGTTATACAATATATGGCACAGTGAGAAGAATTCTCACTATATGCACACGCTTTGACCTGATTGAATTATCGAGTAATCATCCAAATCTTTAATCCTTTACTAATTACCACTTTACCTCTGATTAACAACTAATTACAAGATTTAAAAATTTAAAATGTTATATTATTCCTACCAATACTACTACAAAAATAGCTTATGGGAATGCTTAATATTGGCCAACGAGAGTGCTTCAAAAGCACTCCCATAGCCATGGGAATGCTTTTAAAGCGCTCCTATAGGTTAAATATACAAGACCACTTTTAAGCTAAGCACTCTTATAAGTTTTCAGCTTTTAAAAAAAATTAAAAAAACCCCATAAAGTTACGGGAGTGCTCTTAAAAAAAGCACTCTTGTAAGTGCCATATAGGAGCACTCTTGTTAAGAGCATTTCTTAGAAGAGCACTCCTATAGGATGGGCATTATAGGAGCGCTCTTAACAAAAGAGCTCCTATATGGCACTTACTACAGGAGTGCTATAATACAAAGCACTTCTATATATTAGGCTACAAGAGTGCTTGTAATTAGAGCACTCTCGTATATGTTTTTATTTTTTAAATCATTTATATCTTTTTGTAAATCTTCTACTTCCCATTATAAATGACAACTATTTCATATTAACATTCAAAAAATTAATCTAGAAATAAAATAGTTAAACATTAGAAGTTATATATAACTAAAGAATTTGAAATTAAAACAAACTTTAGTATAATTTTTAGTTTGTCTAATTTCTAGTTTTATTTTACAAATAAAATTTTTTGTTATTTTTCTAACATTAGATGTTACTTGTCACAGACAACCAATTATACATTCTGATTACTCCTCAATTATATCTTCTATTTGCTCCATGGTTAAATGTGAAGATCTTGCTCCAGTAAAATACTACATGAAAAATCAACATATAATAATTAATTATCTATGTTATATGCAAGATATGAATTTAATTTTGAAACACTTACATTTGGGAGAATGATTAACTTTTATTGTGTGATTATGTCTTTCATAAACTTCAAGACATAGCAACCACACTTGTAACTTTTTATTTGTGTAGGTACTTATAAAAACAATAAAATAAGATGTAAATATCCAAACATGTTAGAAAAAAATGGAACTAATTAACATTTTAAAGATCAACTTATATATACTTTAGATCTACATATCAAATCTGGAGAAATTCTGACAGAACCTCCCCTATAACTTGGATGTTCTATAATTGTCCAGCAATTCTACATCAATTCAAAAACAACATATTCAGAATAAGAGACATAAAATATTAATCAAACAATTATTTATATACATATATACCAAATATGTTTTATTAAGCAAATAATACAAACCTTTATTTTGTTCCATGTACAATATTTAGCAGGATCACTCTTTTGAGTGTTTAGAGGGAGACTTTTACCACCTTAATAACGTGCGATGGCTCTATCAGAATTAAACATACTAACTAAAATTATGACTAATCATTATAATAAACATGTATAATGAATAGAGAGAGTAAAACACTTACTAATTAAATAATATCCTCATAAATATATAATTCTTGAGCTCATTATCTTTTCATAAGTCAAGATAATAAATCGCAGGGATGAATGAAATGATACAAACAAGCATTATGTTGCCTAAAAACGTAAAATATTATATTAAATTAAATGTCAACCAAATTTAAAGATAGATAAGAGCTTACCCTAGATTTTGAGGAGCTAAAAATAACATGTTCTTCTATTGGATTAATCGTATTACATACCAAATGATTTTTCAATTTTATTACCTTTGCTCGTTTTCCATGGCAACATTTTAAACAAGGACATATGATTCTACAGGATTCTTGATCACGAGAGACAAACTCAATAAACATCTACTCCATCCTAATATTCTCTAGACAATCGATTAGTCAATATCTATTTATGATCCATATCACTAACATAGTTATAAAAATTCAAAATACAAAGACTCAGAATATTTTTTAAAAAAAAATTTGACAAAGTCTCCCCTAAAAGTAGAGCATCCCCAATAATAAAATTTAATAATTTAGTATATCAATTCATCTAAATAAAAATTTTATAGCATAATGTAACAAACATCTATCAAACAATTATAATTTATCAAAGGTTTATCTATTAACTTAATGCTAATATGTTATAGTCATGACTCAATAATAACTACATCTAACTTCTTAACTAACACATATGAAATTTTAATATAACCACACCAAAATTCATTTATATGACAACTCAATCATAGAATTATTATAATTAATTTAAAGCTTAATTTTACTTGACATGAGAGTAGCTTAATGTCAATAAAAATTTAACAAAAGAAATAAACTATTATTACTAAACCTATATTATTAATACATAAAAATATATATAAAACAATTTATCAACAAAAATAGATAATTATGTAATTTTTTAAAAATTAAAAAACATACCTGTTATGCATGATACTAGACAGGAATGATGGAGAAGAGACAGATTTTGGTGACACACAACTGGACAACAATAGACGCTAATAGCTCCAAAGACCTAGATTTCGCATAGCTTTTGGCATGCTTGAGGACAATGACTTCTAGAGGATCTAAAGAGTCAGATTTCGGCGATGCAACGAATAGCTCAACGAAGGAAATAATAGAGAGGGAGGGTTTTGAGAGAAAAATAACCAAAGAGTTGCACAATAATATGTGCTTATTGAGATCCAGGCGTTAAAACAGAAAATAAAACACTAATAAAAAAAAGAACCTGTAGGAGCGCTTGAGGAATAAGCACTCTTGTACAAACATTTAAGAGCACTTTATTTTAAAGCAGTCCTAAATATATTACCCTATAGGAGTGCTTCTACGATAAGCACTCCTATAGGTGATGCTAATTTTTTTAAGACAATATAAGCGCTCCTAAACATCCCATGTTATAGGAGCGCTTTTAGTATAAGCACTCCTAAATGTTTACACTAACTTTTTTTTTAAACGTAACCTTTAGGAGCACTTATAATATAAGCGCTCCTAAATATATACCTTAATTTTTTTTATTTTTTAAATCTAACATATAATATAAGTGCTTCTAAATATATACCTTAATTTTTTTATTTGTTTAATATAACATATAAGAGAACTTATCCTATAAGTGCTCCTAAAGGTTTAAGCTTTTGGAGAGATTTATTCGTGAGTGCTCTGAAATAAATTGTTTTTTATTTTCAAATTTTTTTATTAATGTATAGGAGTGCTCACTTTTTAAATGCTCTTATGCGGTACACTTATCCGAGTGCTTTTGTAAAAAGTGCTCTTGTATCTTCTGCATTTAGTAATGGGAGTGCTTTTCTCCATAAGCGCTCCTAGATAGTCACTCGTAATAGCTTGTTTTGTAATAGTAGGATATGTAAGACTTTTATCCAAAGGTCTTACTCCTACCTAAAGATATGAGTTTTACCTATATGTCTTACTAACATGAAAAACCTATTGGTTTATCTAAGTCCCACTTTATCTAAGTCCTACCTAAATGTGGGACTTTTACCAAAATGTTGAACTCCTATCAAAATGTCCTTTTTTGCTCTTAGCCTTCCAACTTTTGGACACTTCTACCAGTATGTTGGAGACCTACCCAAATGTCTTTTTACTACCCAAATGTCTCTGGTTCTACTGGTAGATGTCTTTTTCAATCAACTTATTTTATGATCAATGCTTTCAATATATCTCTCATCTACCAGTATGAGGTCCTTCCTGTCAATTTAAAAACCTTCATACTCATACCGGCATATCCTTGAATATTTCACCACTATTTTTTGTTTCAAAAATAGGGTATCTTGGATCTCCTATAAACTCTTTTTTTTTTCAACTTCAAAGTATTGTGTTCACCTTCTTATGATCCTAAAATACTTTTAAATACAACCATGGGTGAAATTAATCTCTTACTTCATTCTTTGATTTATTCCTTCTACTTGTATATCTTTGCTCTACTGGTGTCGCACCCAAAAAAATGCGACGCGGACGGCGCGCGAGCGGAGGTCCCGGCCTTCACGGCGGGAACCGGATAGAATGAGGAGTCGCCACCAAGATTTTGAGGTAAATCTCGGGAAACCGATTAAAAGGAGGATAAGGGTGATCTGCGAAATCAGAGAATAGGTTCGGGAGTCGGTTGAGTGTGGGGAAGGTGTTAGGCACCCCACAACACCCGTTCGTGAGAACGGTTACCTGAAGTTTGTTGTGCTCTATTAATATGGTTTTAAAATTATTTTAATTATCCCTTTTATATTCACGTGTCTGATATAAAAATGATGATAATTGAGTGAGAAATGTTTATTTATTTACGAGGGAGGACGGACTTGACTCAGAATCTGACTCTGAGGCCTACGTACCCTGTGATGGGGATCAAAGTCCACGTAGTTCGGGCTTAAAAGTTTGTCGGTAAAAATATTTTTTGAAGAGAAATTAATTAGAAATAACTCACCATTTTGCAAATAAAACAATTTCTGAAATTTTGATATGTGTGTTTTAAATTGCAAAAGGTAATTTAATTTTAATTATTTTCTCAATTTTTGAATTTTGAGTTAAAGAAAAGGAAATGGTTTAAAATCATTTTTTTATCTTTTGTGATTGAAAATTTTAATTGCAGTACCTACAGAACCTAATTGGTTCATACGATAATGCAATTGCTCTAAATATCTGCGGAGATTCTAAAATCTCACACGATAGAAGAGTTTAGCAATTTAATTTATTTTATATTCTTATGTATATTTTTAAGTGTTAATAATATATTTTAAGTGTGTATATACATATTTTAAAGGTTCTTAATCATCATACCTGCAAAGCCTTATTAACTTATACGGTAATATGATTATCCTAAATATCTGTGGAGATTCCAAGATCTCACTCGATAAAGGAATTAAATTTATTTAAATTTTTAATGTGATTATATTAATATATAATTTATACGTATTTTAAAAACTTAATCGTTATATCTGCAGAGTCTTATCGACTCATACGATAATACGATTATCTTATAAGTCTATAGAGATTCAAAAATCTCTCATGACTAAAAGATATAATTGATAAATATGATTACCATTTAAACATATTAATTTGGTTAATTAATTTTTCTAAATTGTGTATTATATGATTATTTACAAAAATTATTTATTTATTATAGAAATTGATAATCACTACATCTGCAGGGACTTATTATCCCCACGATGAGGTGATTAATTCAAGTCTCTACAGAAATTCTTGAAACATCACATGAGACTTAAATAAATTATTAATTTGAATTATAAAAGGAGAGTTAATTTAATGGTGGGCCTTTAGAACCCATATTAACATATAAGTTTTACTCTCGTATCTGTGAAACCTCATTGATTTGCACGATACGAGATTATCCTGAATATCTGTAGAGATTCAAAGTCTCACACGATAAAATGATTAAATAATATTCACTTTGAATATATTTTAATGTGTAATTATATAACACATATATATTTTTTTTTTATTATAGAAATCTTAATTGTTATACCTACGAAGTCTTATTGACTTACACGGTAGTACGATTATCTTAAAGGTCTACAGAGTTTCAAAAACCTCACATGACCAAAAGATCTAATTAGAAAATGTGATTATAATTCAAATTTATTAATTTAATTAATTAAAATCATAAAAACATTTATTATTTTATTTACAAAAATTTATTTATGTAATATATACAAATTGAGAATCACGATATTTACGGGGATATATTATCTCACACGATAATATGATTAATTTAAGTCTCTACGAAGATTCTTAAAATCTCACATGAGACTTAAATATTTATTATAAGATTGATCCTCATGCCTGTGAAATCTTATTGATTTATACGGTATAAAATCATTCTAATGCCTACGGAGATTCTTAAAATCTCACACGACAAATAGATAACCAAAATATTTGTATTTGCAATCGGTGCATAATATTATAGTTGGCTAAACAATTTATGCAATAAAGGCAATGGAAAGAATAAATTAATTTGATAATTTGTTATTCTTTTGACTTGAGGATATATTCTAAAAAAAAATTAGATTTGGCATAAACTTTTAGCAAGATCATAACCACGACAGATATGGCTCCAAACCCCAATCAACCTCACAAATTATCAATATTTTCACAGGCTCTTTTTTTTTTATTTTGGCCACATAATCTTAGATATTTGGCTTAATGTTTCAAAGATATTCAAAAGGAAGAAAAATAAATAAATGAAGCAGCAACATTCTTCCTTTAAAACAACAATCACATAAACTTAAAGGGAAGCAAGGTGGATCACACATAAGGCAACTAGTCACTTTAATGTTTCCATTTTTCAATTTGTGAACATTAATCATAACCCACGTAGCTTGACAAGGCATAAAATAAAATAGGATAATTCTAGAATCATAAGTAAAGATAGAAAACACGTTACCAGGTGCTTATCAGGAAGAGGAGAGGCAGACCCAGAGAAATAGTTTCACAAAATTCTTTGATGCCCTCTCTGGTTCTCTCATGTTCTATCCCAGAAATATTTCACAATCTCTCTCTCTAAGCTCTCCTAAATCTCTTCGGATTATCCAGCCCCCCTCAATCTCTTTCCCATTCTCTCGGTCTCTTCCCTTCTACGTCTCCCAGTCAATGGACCAATCACCTAACAGCTCTTATGGGTGTCCGCCAGAAGACTCTTTCAAAGTTCTCTCCCTCTGATCTCAGTCTCTTCTTTCTCTCGATCTCGTTTTTGGCTCTCTTTCTCAGTACCTCTCTTCTCTTCCTCGGTCTCTTTTATGCTCTATTTTTTTTCAGTTTTCCTTCTGTGCCTCGTACTCTCTTCCTCCTCCAGTTTCGGTCCTTCGTCTGGTTTTCTGCATTTTCTTTGTTCTACTTCTTCTTCGCTGGTATTTTCTCTTTAGTTTCTGCCTCCGCCTCATTCTCGTTCATTCTCGCCTCCCATGCTCTGTTTTTCCTTCAGTTTTTCTCCTCTCTCCTTTTCTACTGTCATCTCATGTGTACATCTCCAGCTCTCTCTTTTTTTCAATCTCCTTCCTGTTTCTCGTGCTCTCTGTGCTCTAGTTTTTTTCTTTTTCTCCGTCTGATTTTTTGCATCTGCGGTCACGTCTTGGTGCTCTGTTTTTTCTTCTGTCCTCTTTCCTTTTCCTCCTCTCTCAGACTCGCTCCGTTTATTGCTTCTGGTTCTCTCTCTTTCTTCTTTCTTGCTCTTCCTCTCAGCGTCTTCTCCTTCTTGCATCTCTGGCTCTCTTTTTCTGCTATGTGGCCGAAGTTTTGGGGCTGTCCTTGTTTGCTCTGCGTCTCTCTCTTTTTATGCTGCATGTTCGCGTGTTCTCTCTATGAAGCTTTTCTGCTCTGTTTCATCTCACTTTTTCCTTGCTGTAACGTCTGCTTTCTCTGCTATTTTGTGTACGTGAGTGCATGGCTACCTTTCTGTGTGTTTCAGTTTTTTCAGCGCACGCCTCTGCTTCTTCTGTTTCTGTCTCTGTGTGTGTGCTTCTTCAGCGTGCCTGACTATGTTTTTTTGCTCTATTTTTTTCCTGCTACGCATGCTGCTTTGCTGGTGTTTCGTGTCCCTGTTTCTGCTGTTTCTGTTGTATGGCCGAAAGTATATGTGCGTGCATGTCTGCGTCTGGCTGTGTTCTACTTTCATGTTCTTTCTTCCTTCTGATGCGCCGGGTAAACTTTTCCCACTACTTTTCCTTTCTCTGCCAGCAGCTGAAAGCAAATTTGGGCTGGGTGAAGATTTTCACCCGCCCCATTTCTCCCTCTCTTTCTTTTATGCCTCTTTTGTCCCCTTTTTTTTTTAGATTAGAGGAGAGAAAAAAAAAATCTAATTTTGTAATATATATTTTTAAAAAAATGAAAAATAATAAGATTTAAGAAGAGAAAATTTAACCTTTAAAAATTGACTCCTAATATTTTTGAATGATTAGGATAATTTGGGAGAGATTTTAAAAGATTTAAACAAGATTTTTATTTTTGAAAATATAATCTTGAAAAAGGATTAAATTTTATTTTTTTTTATATTTTTTTATATTTTTGATTATTCATTATTAAATTAAAAAAAATACCGGACAAAATACAGTGTTCACAACTGGTATCAATTTTTTTTTACCTTTTGTCAAAGCATTTAATGCATATAGCCGTTACTTTCCTTAAAGCACCAGTAACATGCAAGCCCACCAAAAAAGCACTGTTTCATTGCCTTAAACAATGAATGACCTCAGAGGAATCAAATTGAGATACTCAATGGTAGATATATGAGTGTAATAGATATATCTCTAGAATCAACTATAAATTGGATTAATTTATGAAGAAAAAAAGCAGAGAAGTTAATTGACCCAACTACATGCATTCACTCTCCAAGTAGTTTATGCTAGTACATTATATATTCTTAGTACTTTATTGATTGTACATTCTGAAAGAGTTATCATGGTAGTGATTCATTACTGAATCCTCTATATTCATTTATGTATTTCTCATTAGAGATAAAATTACTTAAGCTCGGGGAGCTTAAGGAGATTATAAAGCACATTGTAAAGGAGAGTTAAAAACTCAGGAAAGAGTTTGAATTGTGCTGTAGCAACCAAGAGCCCGATTTAATCTTGGTAAGATATAGTGAGAAATCTCAATTGTATCTTAGGGACTGGACGTAAGGTCAAGAGGTTAAGAGCTGAACTGGGATAAAGACTCAGTGTAAAGCTTCTTTTCCTTTCACTCAGTCTTGTTTGGTGATATTGCTCCTAACTCATATTTAATTCTTGCATTATTTTATTTAAATTTTATTTTACCCAATTTACCTCATTTTTGGGTAGACTTTACAATTGACATCAGAGCCTGGTTACTTAAATTTAATTTAATAATCAAAGTTAAAGATCCTACTAACGGATAATTTTATAGATGGTAATCTCAAAGAAGGATTGTCAACCACCAGACCATAAACCTTCAAAGGTGAAGACTATCCCTCCTAGAAAAGTTGTATGATGATGTATCTAGAAGCTCTTGATATAGAAATATTGAATATTGTCACTAAAGGTAATACATTCAAATGACAGTTAGAGATGACAAACTCATGAGAGAAAAGAGTGAAAATGAGTGGAGTGATGAAGATAAGTGGCTCATCAATTTTAATGCTAAAGCTAACCTTACAGCAGCTTGTTTACTCAATCATGCCAAGTACTATCAGGTCACTCATTGCATAAATGCAAAAGAAATGTGAGACATTTTAAGGCAACCTTGTGAGGGAACTAATGGAGTTAAGGAGAATCAAAAAAGCAATCTCATACATGAATATGCAACATTTAAAATGAAGGATGGAGAAATGATCAAAGAAATACAGATAAGGTTCACTCACATAATCAATCATTTGATGAACTTAAAAAAGACTTATACTCAGGCAGAGCAAGTAAGGAAAATTTTAAAGAGTCTTCCAATGGAGTTGTAACATCCCAAAAATTTTACGACTCGAATTTATTTTAAAAATAAAATAAAATATCTATAACTAAATGAAAATTTAGAATAATTTGATAGAGGTCTAGAGTTTGAATTTTACTAAGCATAAGCTGGGTTTTATTTTATTTTTAACTATGAAAAAGATTACCAAAATTGACTCAGGCTTTTGTGTTATAATAAAAAATATTGGGCCCTTTATTGTAACTTTTCTCAAAGTCTAATATTAGCAATTTAAAGAGCAAAAGAACGCAGAAACTGAAAAGAAAGAAGGAAAGAAATGCATAAATGAATAGGAGAGAGGAAGAAAAGAAGAGAAAGAGAGGGAGTTAGGCTTGGATCTAGGAGTCTTTGCGACTGTTACGAGCTCGGCTACACAATAGGTAAACTCCCTACTTCAATCTTCTTCCCTTCCTCTTCATTTTCTTCAATTTTTGGAAGAGAGAATTTTTAGATTTTGATCTCAAAGGCTTTATTCTTGTAAGCTTTTGTTTCTTTAGATCTTAAGGAGGATGTTTTGAGTTTCTATATGGTGTTTTAATATTTTGAGTGGATAATTGGATGAAAAGAGGTGTTTTGGACACAAATCAAACCCCAAGAAGTTGGGTTTTTCTCTTCAATGATTTAAGTCTATTGATTTAGTTATAATTTTTCCATTTGAGCCCAATAAGATTTAAATTAAGGTTTGGCTTTTATTATAAGGGCTAATGGTAAAAATTGGTGACACTAAGTGAAGGTTTTTAATTGATTAAAATTTATATAAATTGGAAATTAGCCTAGTGATGGCTAATAAATAATTTTGATGGTTAAGTGATACTATGTGAATGGTTGGTTTAATATATGGACCATTAGGATGGATTATGACTCATTGACCCAAGTTGTGTGGTATGAGTTATAGTCTTCATTAATGCTATTTGTCATGATAAGTGATGTAGATCACTTATATATTGTAAGGATTGTTGGTGAAATTTATTCGGAAGTTAAGGAACAAGCCGAATCCTATTTTATATAAGAGGAACCCTTTTGGTACCAAAGGGTTGAGGTAACAGGGGAATTTATATTTCTTATTACTTTATTTTACCTATTTTTAAATAAATATTACTAGTTATCATGCATTACATGTTTTAAAAAATTAAATGTGCTTTATAAGGGGTTATGGGGTACTACTTTGATTATAGTGAAAATATATTTTCTAATTGTTTAACAATAATGTTTTTATGAAAATAAAATTTGTTTACATGTATTGTAATCATGAAGAATAGAAGTTGTACTTAAGGAAGTGTAACTAAGTAAGGTACCTTAGATAGGCTAAGGAACCATTTAAGGAAGATTTATAAATGTTATACTACTTTAGAGTGTTAAAGTGATCAATACTCAGGAAAGGTAGACATGAATAAAAGGCATGATCTCGATAGGAGTTCACCAATGAGAAGGTGTGGACTTTTGATATTCTATGGCACACTGCTAATACTCAGTGTTGCCTTACGTATTGTGGGCTCAATGCACTAAAGTGGTTGGTGTATTGAGTGTTCGACATCTCTCAATGGAGGAGGGAATCCAACATATGAAGTATGAAGTTGAATGCCTAGGCCAAGGTAACCCTCACATGGAGAGTAAGTCAGGCTGGCTCTAGGAGGGAGTTAGCTTTAATTGCTCAGGATTCACGCCGAAGGGGCATAGGCGGTTCAGTGAATTAGATCATACCTTAGATTATGTTTTATGCCTGTGGAGGTACAAGTAGGTATAAGATTTACCTGCAAGTTAAAGAGTGCCAGGGGGCATTCTGTTGGTCATGAAAGGCCATATCGGCCTAGGTCATGCATTCATGCATTTTAAATGGCTAAATTATACTATGTTGAATTTATTATTTGTTTATTCGAGTATGGCTTGCTTTGTAATAATCAATATAGATTTCTTTGTTACTAATACTGTGGTTGTCTCACCCCTTTCTTTTTAATATTTCCAGGTCCAGGCGAAGGAACTAATGGAGGACGGGGAAATAAGCAGAGCTAGGGGTTGTTTGTGAATTGTAAAGAACTGCAACCCCTTTTTTTAGCAAATCTATTGTAATTTATTTAGGATTAGGGTGCCAATAGGATGTGATTATGTATATGTTTGTGAGTATGTGTGGATTGTATGGCTTGTGTATGAATTTTTATTTTCTTGTAGACTTGTGGCTAGGAAACTTGGCTATGGTGTGTGGTTTTGATTGATTTATTTAGTAGACCAAGTTTCTACTACAAGTAAATATTTATTTTGATATATATGTGATTTCACAAGTAAATGCAAAGTGGTTGCATTGCAAATGGTGTGCTATGGGCAAACATATATCTTGGATAGAGAGAGTGGGTGCGCGGACCCCACAGAGATCTCTGAGCCAAGTGAAAATGTTTAACGTGTGTATTCATATGTGTATATGATATTTGGAATAGTTTTTGACCACTCTTGTGTGATTTGTGCATTTTAGGGGTTTAAGGTCCATTTTGGGAAATGGCACCCAGGTGGTCACAAGTAGCCTCTAACAATACATTGCAACTACCCAATTCATATTGAGATCAATGATTTGATGTAACCTATCAAATGACTGTATAACATTCTTTTTGTCATGTGATATTTCAATCAAGTGTAAGACATGGCATTGTCATTCTCCTTTACCTGACTATTACTTTCTCGATCTCTTAGTGGACTGATTATAACAATGAAAAAACCCTTTTTATTGCAGTATGGCCATACATTTTCTTAGTCTTACTCATCGAGGGGCCCGATAATATCTCTGAATTAATGTGAGGGATAAATTTTATCTTGACCACTCATATTCCTCTAGATAAATATCACTAAACTCAATTATAGCTTTTATGGTTACCCAGTCAAAGGTGAATTTTGACTAAGTCAAAGTTTAGTGGTCATCATATAGAAATCCATGATGATTTTAGGTTAAAGGGCTTAGTGATATGGTTATATATGAGATAAGCTTATAATTTATATCGTGCCACTTTTTTACAGTAAGTCGATCCATCATCTTGTATGCTTTCAAGTGCCTACAACTTTAATTTATATCTCTATAATTAATCAAAGTCATACTAGTCTTGTTTTATCTATGATCCCTTATAGATGACTGATCAAGGACATTTAGAACAATCATTATAATTTATTTAAGGATACAATTATTATAGTGAAAATGCAATTGATATGATAACAAAAGTAAAATTTATTAAATAACAATATTCATAGAACAATAAATGGCCTTGGGGGACAATTTCCAATAGGGATTCCAAACCTACAAAAAATGTTAGACTTTAGAAACCTAAAAACAACCTTAGAATCATTCAAATGAGTAGGAATACCTTCAATCCACTTGCTAACATAGTCCACAGCAAGCAAGATGTATAAGAACCTAAATGAAGAAGGAAAAGGGCCTGTGAAATTAATGCCTCAACCATTAAATATTTCACAGAAAACATTGGGTACTTGAGGCATCTCATGTCTCTTTCCCAAACTTCCAAACCTTTGGCATTTTTCACAACTTTTGCAAAATAAATAAGAATCCTTAAACAAAGTAAGGTAACAAAGACCATAATCCAAAAACTTTCTAATAGTTCTTTAACCACTAGAATGGCCTCCACAAGCATGCACATATAACATATGCCATGGCATATGGTACAAAATTAGAAACCTCATAGCTACTTACACAATTTGCTTTGGACCATTGTGCCTTCACTCAATCCTACTAACACATTAGCCCAACATGCCAAAACATCAATCCACCACCCAAAAATCACCCTTAATCAACTAATTTATCCTCTAATTAGAAACTAATTTATGGATTAGAAGTTCAGGATGTTACATGTAACGTCCTAGTTTTAATAGGAATTTAGTTATGAGAATTTTGGATTTTGATTGAGGATTTTACATTAGGATTTATATTTTTGTTAAGGTTGAATTGAGAAAATTAAACATTGATCAATTGAGATTTGATTGATTAAATAAATCTTTTTTGAGGATAATTGAGGCTTATTTATGGTTGAAGAACTTAATCATGGACTAAAATGGGCCTAAAGCCATGTATGGAGGTTGAATAGGGTCTAAGATAGGTTTTAGGCTGGATTGGGCCCAACTGGATAGGCTTTAGGGAAGCACAACATTGTTTTTATCATGTGGCATGATGCATGATGTATTCATTACAGTGCACGACATAAAAAATCACATATCAATCTGTCTTCCTGACAAATGCAATTTGAGGGAAGTTTTGAGGGTTCGTAGGTTATTTTTGGTGGCTTTTCAAGGGTTTGAAGTTCCTAAACCTAAGGCATGAATTTAAGGTTCTGCGCCACTAAGGCAAACTTCTTTAATCCTTTCTTTGTCCTCTAATCTTGTTTTTTAATAGTTTATTCACTTCTAGTGTTATGGCTTCATTTTAAGAGGTACCCAATCCTTAAATTTGAATTTAAGGTATTGTTTGAGGATAAATAAAGGTTGTTTAGTAGTTTTAATATTGGTTATGGTTATAAGATGATCAAATTCAAAATCTTAGGGTTGAAATTGACATTTTGATGATGATTTCAAATTCTAAGGTTTAAATATGTACGTTGGAATGTGTAATGAGGATTAATAAAACTAAATGTAATGATTAAAGTATATGGAAGATGTTAGGGTTAATGAGAGTAATTAACACAACTCTAGGATTAGTGGGTGATTAGTATTTATGCATTTTGCTTAGCTATAATTAGTATGTATTAATAATTTTAGTATTGTGTGATGTGTATATCGTGGTGTTAACTCTTTAAGTAGTGGCTATTCATGTGTCTGGGAAACTTTGCTTGCAAGGAGTAAAGGTAACTACTCTAACTTGTCATATTGTGTGATTTGTGATTGATGGTGTGAAATTTTTATTATGGATGATTGTGTTATGAAAATGTGTATTTAAAAATAAATATATGTGTTTTGAAAGGTTAAGTTGCCAAGTGGGACTATAATGCATTGAAATGTGTTCTAGAATGAGATTACATGCCTGAAAATATGATTTATTGTGTTTTGAACATGTGCGTATGAAAATGTCTTTAAAATAGCATGACTAGTAGTGTAAGGTTGGGAGTTGTGTGTTAGACTAAATTATCATGTGGTATGGTCCCATTAGGGATAATGGGTGGAGCATGTGGCTTAAACTAGCTTACCTTTGGCTAGATGAGTTAGAGTATCAAGCATGGTGTAAGGTAATGATGAGGCAATGTCATAATTGTGTTTAAACTTAAAATATTATTGTGTATTGAAATTATGTCTCATTCCTTATGGTTAATGATTTTTTAGGGATGGGCCCATTTAGAGAAGCACCCAAGGCATAGTTATGGTGTGTGGGAACACCAAGTTTTTGTTCAGGGCCTCATTTAGTTTTAAAGCACACTCTTGCCAACCTGAGGATATTAAATTTTTCATTGAGCTTATGGCTTGGGATTTTTTATTAAATTAATGTATGCTAGCCATGAGAATGATTTTTAACTCTCATGGTGTTATCGAAGATGTTTTGGAACTTAATGTTGATTTTGTGATGCTATATGATTAAAGGCATGGTTTTTCATATTTAACTGTGTTAGGTGGTTGTAACCCAACAATGGATATTTGTGTGTGGTTAAGTAAATGCATCTGTACAAATGTTGACTTATGTTTGTGTTATGCGGTCAAGTGTCCTACATGATTGGTTGATGGCTTTGGTGTGGTTTGAATGTGTTGAGAAAAATTTAAAAGTGTGTTTTTAAACTAGTGAAGATTTTAGTGGATAAAATCTTCCTATGGAGGAACTTGTGTTCCAAACCAAAGCCATTAACTAGTTTACTCAATAAGCTTTATATGGATACTTGAATTACTTAATTTGAATGTTTGTACAAAAAGTTATGCATGTTTGAGGTTTGGTCTGAAAGTCTAGACTATAATAGGGAGCCATTGCATAATGTGCTGTAGTGCACTACCCACATTAAGGTATAATGCCTTTGTACCATTCATCGTGGCATGGAATGAACGACCCTTGTTTTCTAGTTTTGCCTTTCTTTTTTTTAATAATTTCTAGAAAAGCCCTTTTTACCCTTTTGCCTTCTTTTAACTTGTTTTGGGACAATAATGCACTTAAGAATCATGATTCCTCATTTATAGTGTTTTTGAAATAATATTTAAGATTTTTCTACTTGAAGATTTGGGATCCCATTCTCGGTACTTATAAATTATTTAAGTTTGAACATTTTATTCCTATGGTAGGTTCTTTTTGAAAAGTTGAACACTTTTATTACCATGGTAAAGCATTTTCTACCATGGTAGTTGATTTTATAATATGTTTGAGATGCAAGAAAAATCCTTTTCTATGATAGCAAGATTATAAAGTAATGATACTTTTTATTTACTACTACAAAATACCTTTTCATTACCATAACAATGGTTTAATAAGTATGTCTTACTTCTAATTACTATGGTAGATGCTTTTCCACCATATTAAGTATTAGACAAGTAGTTGATTGCATAAAAATGTATTTAAAGAAAATATGATTCAGGGTATAATTTAGGGATCTTTAGGTCACCCCTCAATCTCTAAAGAGCTTGGGCTAGTCCAATCACACATATTAGTTATGTTATGAATAGTAGATCATAGAATTGGTAAGAAGGAATAAGGATGAAATAAGGAGGTAATAAGACTCATCATGCATAATTATTGTGATAATAAGCCTTACAATCATGTTTACCCACTTTACATACCCTTAAATGTTTATGTTTGTATATGTTAGAACTTAGGATTCCCTAATTACTAAGATATTTATCTCACCTGATGGTTTAACATTTTATGTGAGACATTTTGAATAGTGACAAGGGAATAAGAGTAGAGGCTGATTAGACTCTTGACATTTGTATGCCTCTTGTTCAATTTATGTATAGTGGATTTGTATTAGTTGTTATATATATATTGCCAATTATGGGACAATTATTGCATTGTAATTGAATTTTGCATTGTAACTAAATGCTTATGACTACCTAGCCATTTTGTACAACTAAACTAGTGTGGGCTTGTATTGAGGCTATGCTTGAGTTATTACTGAATATTGTAAGTCTAGCCGGTTTTGTTATTTCATGCTTATGGGACTTGTGATGTGGTTAAAAAATATTGTATTGATATATATATATATATATATATATATGTAAACTTGATGATAATGAGATTCATGGTTAAATTATGAATCGTAGTTGTGTTGTGTAAAAACTTATTTTTCTTGACCCTTAAAAAATTAGTGAATTAATATTTTAAGGTGCAATTTTAAATATAAATTGAAGTTTAGAAGCAATGCTTTTAGAAAGAGGAAGAAAATAGAGATAAGTAAATTTTCTTCTAACTAAAGAGATTATAATTATTTAATATTATGAAAATTATATTTGAGTAAAATATATATAAATAGAGTTAAATACTTTAGATTTTTAAGAGTCTTGAAAAAATTATAGTTAAATTATGCAAGAGATTTTGAAGTTATCCAAAACCAAAACAAATATATAGGAGTAAGGATGAATTTTATACATGAAGAGAGCATAAGATAAAGAAAATTGGTATTACATTAAAAGGAAAAAGAAAAGGAGTAGTAGATGGCCCACAAACCATATCAAATATAAACCTCTCACGCTATAATTCATTTGTTAAAAATATACACCCTCATACATCCATCCGTGCAAACCCTAAAGAGAGAGAAGAGGAGAGTGCAATAAAGAGAAAGAGAGAGAGATGTGAGGAGGGAAGAAGAAGAATGAATTAAGCAGCTACAAGTGAAAATGACGGTAAGGTAAGGGTTTCTTTTCAATCTTCAATCACTTTCCACAAATTCTATTGGTAGATTTTTTTTATTCTATCTTGAATAAAAACTTAAGGTTGGAAATTTGATATGTTTAGGTTAATTGGTAGTTGATTTATGATTTAGGAGTTGAATAAAGTTAGAAAGTTGGTTTAGTAATGTTAAAGAATGAGATTTTGTCATTTTAGCTAAAATACTAGACCTTATAAGAAGGGATTTCAAATTTTTGAGTTAATTATTGATTGAAACTTTGATAATTGGTTATGGAAAACTTAAAAATACTTACTAGAAATTAGTTGCGGGATTGAATCATAAGTTTAAGTGATTATTCTAATTTTGGATGAATTAATGTAAATTTTTAGATTTTTTGGTATGAGTAATTTGAACATTGTTTGGCCATGAATAAATGTATATTTTTCATGATAATTAGATTTTATTTGAGTTCTTGTTGAGTGTTCAATATTCTTACTTTGAAAAAAGCTTTTTTTTTTGTCATAACTATGAAAATGAGAACTTGTAGAATTTCTTGAAGTTTTTGAAAGCAATTTGGGAATAAATAAAAGAATATGAAATGATTGGAATTGTGAGATTTTGTTATGTAATTGTAAAAATGATAGTGTTCGGTGTTAAACTAGTCGTTAGGTTAGTTTGAGTATTAGTTGCTACATTAAAGTTTTAAATACCTCTTACTTATTTGTATTCTCTTATGTTCAATTACCAATACAGATCTGTGTATATTCAGTAACTCTCTTATTTCTCTATTCCTCTCAATCTCTCTTTGATTCTCTTATTCTTTATGTTCTTCTCTCCTCTATTCCTCTCTCTCTCTATCTCTGTCAAAATATAAAGCTATAATAGTGGTATCAAAGCTAGGTTTACCTAAATCTTTTGATTTAAATGTTTGATTTAGGATTGAAATGAAGAATTTGAGAATTGGAGGTGAGAATTGAGAATTTTAGTATATGTAATTAAATTAATAATTAACCTTTGTGTTATTAACTTTGTTGACCACTAATAAATATGGTTGTGTTGAGTCAAACTTTAAGTTAATGAAAATTTAGAGTTATGATAAATTGAAAATTAGAAATCAATATTTGAAAGTTCGATTGGATTGATAAGGCTAAATAATTGGGGTTTTAAGCTTATATATTAGTTTTAGCTGTTTTCTTAGGAAATTGTATACTAATGATTATCTATATAACTCATGTAGACTTATTTTGGTTATGGTCTTAAACATGAGCCTTTCAAGAATTGTGATACGTAATGCCCTTCCCAACATTACCAAACACACATAACACAAGACATAAGACACCGTTATAATAACTAGGATTAATTAAATCCCTTATATCTAGTTATCATAACATAAGGGTTAGAAAGAATTTTGAGAAAAATTGAGCTCCCAAGAAAACCTTTTTTAAAAAGTCATTTGAGTTTAGCCTATAGTTCAAAACAAATAACACAAGATAATAGAAGTATAAAAAACCTATAATAACCCTATGACATGTAAATGGATTGGTCTAGAAAATTCCATATATTTTTCTCCATTTACCATCAAGCAACATCACCTACCTTAGCAGATGGTATAGAGGGACTATATCCCTCTTTATGAATTGCACCACGGGTGCCTACTGCTTGTTATGAAATCCTAAATTTTAATATAAAAAAACTAGTTGCTAATTAGGTACAAATTAGTAATTGGTGGATTTGGATAGTGGATTAATGTGTGGTGTTAATTAATTGGTGTGATTATAGGATCGAATTGTAGAACTACGATTCAGGCCATAACATGTTAGCACGAGTGAGATCTATCTCACTACGCCACACGTCACTATGCATGGCACAAAATTTAGATAAGTTAGGTCATGATCAGCTCATGGTTCAGAGAAGAGAAAAAAGGGAAAAATGCACCAAAGAGAGGAAAGGAAGCTCAGCTTTATTAGGGCAATGATTTTCAAAAGCCTAAAAGTTTGTTTCGACCAGTGACTTATCGGGTAAGTTTTGTACTGCCCTGTGCTACATTTCTACCCTAATTTCTTTGAGTTTGGTTAGTAGAGAAATTAAATTAGGGAGTTTTAAAGGGTTAAAATTTGAGGGAAAGGTTTTAAGAGGGCTCTTGGTGTGAAACTAAGATTTTGAGATTGGTCTAACTAATGGTTGAACCTTAAAGGTATAGGCTTAATATAGCCTAAATGATTAAGATATTAAGGATGAAAATTATTAATTGAATGAGTTAAAGGGGTGTTTTGGTCATTTCATGGCCTAAGAATATGTAATTGTGACAAATGGGGTTATTAGATCTAAGAAGTACCATTGTAATTGTTATAGGTATTAAATAGTGTTAAGTGTAAGAACTGACTAAAGAGGTCTCATTGTGTAGATTGAACATTTGAAAAGTTACTCATAGGAATCTACACCCTTAGGAAGTTAAAGTGAGAATGGTAACCCTTGGTAATTAGGGTAAAAAGATACCTAGAGTAACCCTTTTATCTATTAGTTTGTGAAATTATTTATAAGTATTTTGTATAAAACGTATGCATTGTGTTTTATAAACTAATAGAGTAGTAGTGTTGCGAAAGAAATATGCATGTGTGTGTGTGAGTGATGCTTGCAATGTATGCAAGAAGCATATGTATTTGCATCCACAAATGTACCCTAGACTATGATAGGGGATCGTGGCCCTATTCTGTGTAAAGCAAGAAGTCCTAAAAGTCTTGAGTGTAGAGCTTACTTTACCATGAAGGACCTAAGAATATATTCACAAGTGTACCTTAGACTAGGGTAGGGGTTCATGGCCATACTTTGTGCAACACTAGGAAGTCCTAATAGTTCAAGCATTGAGCTTGATTCACTAATGGAGACTCAAGAGACCACCTATATTTGTGGTACTTATCTAAGACAATGATTTAATGGGCCTTGTTTCATGTAAGGCAAGGAGTCCTGGTCAAAGCATTGATCTTGGTTTGCCAGGAGGACCAGGAGTGCATGAGCATAGTGGATGATTGAGTATGATATCATGTATATGCTATTTATATTGTTTTTATTGAAAATGATGCTACTTAATCTCTTATTTTTTATTTTACTTACTTACTGGTATTTAGGGTTTATCCAAGTTACTGATATGTATGTCTCACTTCATCACCTTTTATATACAGGTAAAGATAGCTCTAGAAGAAAACTAGGAAAGAGTAACCTTGCTTCTAGTACTGGTATAAAACTACCTTGTACTGAATGTATATGATGCATATAATTGTATTTAAGGATTTAGTTGCTAACTAAGATGTATATGTGTATGTGAATATGAATATGTGGTTATGTTGTTTGAAAGCTTGCTTGTATACTTTCTATTACATCTTGCTGAGTGTATCACAGTGGTGAATATATGGATAGACTTAGATGTTATTCAAGCAAGTTTGTAAATGTGTTTATGATGAGTTGTGGTGGATTGCTTATATATTTGATGTTGCATCTCACCGAGTGTATAATAGTGGCAAATACATTGGTAGACCTAGATGTTATTTAAGCAAGTTTATGTTATGTTGTATGTTCCACTAAAATATACGTGAATTGTGATGATGAAATGTGGATATGTGTAGATCTTGACCAAACAGTGGGGCCTAGCCCTATTTGTATGAGTCAAGTATATTTATGATTCTTAACTATATGGTGAGGCTTAGCCCTATATGTGGAATTCAGAGGTGTGAAAATAGAACAAGTGTGGATTTGCATGTGCGAATGCATGTGATACCTCATATAAGACCACAAGTGTGAAATATGGCATTGAGGAGTCAAAATGTGTAATTAATATGCAATGTGTAAATGATGTGTTAATCAAGTGTATATGATCCTTTTTAACTTAAGGCCCAAAGTGGTCTAATGAGATAAGGGATGAAAATTGAACGCTTAGGGTGCTAAATTTTAAAATAAAAGTAGCTTTTTACACCCAGGTGTCCAATTTAAAATTAGATCGTTGGATCATCTCCAAACTTATCTCATAGATAGATTATGTTATGAGCTTCATGTGGACATTTGAATCACTCCAATTGAATATCAGATGTGAAAAATGCACGTAGTAGAAGTTCGTATCAGAAGATTTACCATAGCAATAGAATCTGATACGTGCACCACAGTGCATGTGTAATGTAAGGTGTGGATGTGTAAGTAAAGCCTAGGGTGAAAATTGGGACTTTACACCTGTCATGACAGTACTCCAGGACTAAATTTCAAAGTATGTCGTTTCGCCATCCAACATTCAATTTGAACAATTCAAGCTTCCACCTGTAACTCTTTGAGCCACCTAATTATTAGCACCAATTTCACACCCAAATACTCAACCATTTAAACCCGAACCCAAATTAGTCCATTTTTCTTTCAAAACAATAACAAAGGTGTTCAAACTCATGAAACTAGTGCCAATAACTTTGAAACCACTTGGACCAACTTAAATGGACCACAAACAACCTGATTGCATAGTAAAATCACAGCAATAACATTCCATACAAGATTTAGCCATCAAAACCCCAAATTCAACATAATTCCAAGGGATAGAAAAAATTCACAATAGTCATTCTTTTAGCCATTCAAACACACGATCAATAAAAAAAATATTTGCACTGATATCTTGACCTCTCACAACATTACATGACAATTACAATATTCTAAGTCAAGATACCCATAAATTGCAATAGAATTTATGCAAGTGACACCAAAATGTCTTTATGATCCTAAATTGGCATAAGCATAATTAATTTGTTGCAAAATCAAATGAAAGAAAGGGAACTATACAAGTATGAATCGCTCAATGCTCAGTGGCATCTTGCTTCCCTTTACCTTATTGAAGCCTTCACTGTTAACATGTAACAATGGGGTGAGTCGAGGACTCAGTAACCAAATAATCTAAATAAACTACTCGTGTGTGAGAATAGGTAGTGAGCATGCGAAGTAGCATTAAAATATATTTCATATATAACAAGTACTACACACATACATGGCTATTCAATGAAAATATGCATGACCAACACACCACCTTGTATCCTCCTTATTTCTTTTGACTGAATCTATAGGTTGACAATTTGATAAAACTAAATCCATGTGATTGGATTGGCTCAAGTTCACTAATTATGAGAGGCAACCCCAACCAAAGGCGCCTTCATCTAATATGGACCATAGATTCCCCTTTCCATGAATACTCGAGGTGTTGTTCATAACACTGAGACTTCCGAACAAATATAGAATTGTATACTGAGGCCTCTAAAGTGCCAATGTACCATATGGATTTTAAAAAAATATCCCCAACACCACACTAGGTTGAACTCCCACCCTCTCATAATGGTCATGCCAAACATATGCTAAACAAT
The DNA here is from genome assembly GCF_029017545.1 of Prosopis cineraria. Lineage (NCBI taxonomy): Eukaryota > Viridiplantae > Streptophyta > Magnoliopsida > Fabales > Fabaceae > Prosopis > Prosopis cineraria. The sequence goes on along the minus strand of NW_026555345.1, from coordinate 17,602,347 downwards.
TCCACATATAACCATAACATATAATTTCCACTATAATAATCATTTCCACCATAAACCATAGAATTTCACAAATACTTATAGTTGAATATAGGATTTAGTTTTCAAAACCACAATATTTAAAATATAATTTTTCATTCCACTTCATATAAAGTTTCTAATCATAATCATTTCTAATACTATACAAATACAAAATAAGAGTATTAGCTTTAATAATTACCACACAACTATTCAAACATGCAAATAAAGAGTTTAAACAATTTGGTTACCTCAATCCTTTTGTCACTAAAAGGGATACTGTGGCCAATCAATAGCCCTACACATGTCTACCGACTTAAAAACACCTGACATCTACAAGGTTAAACATTAAATTATTAATTTACACTCTAATTAACCTCTTTTTAGCATAATTTTGGATAGTCACTGTGCTCAAAACCTTACTTTAACACCATCAACTCTCCTAACACACTACATTAATCAACACCCAAACACTCTAATAACACCAATCTTCTACTCACATTGCTCTTAAACTCTCAAATTTCACTTATGGTTTATCCAAACCCTAGCCAAAAACTCTAAATTATTTCATAATCTATAAACTTAGATCTAAAAGCTTGATTTAACACCTCAAGACCTTAATGAAGGCAATGGGTTTAGTCACAACTCAAGGAAAATTAAAATTAAGCCTCATATTGTCCCAAACATTTAGAAATTCACATAAAGAGAGAGGGAGAGGTATAGGAAGCTTACCTAAGGATGAATCTTACTCCAAATGTGTAAAGTCCTTTACTCAATCTAGACTTTACCACCACATTCACACATTACAATACAATCATAATACAATATTAGAGTAATGGCCCTCGATTTGTTTTCAAAATACAAGATTCCAACTTCATCAAAAGCATATTCAAATAAGAGGGCTAACAGACATAAACCTTAAAACTCAAGAAGGCACAACTATTTTTTTAGAAACGTGCCATGTGCTATGGCGTGTGATACAAAGTAACGTGCTCTGTTTCTCTCTATGCCAATGCATCGTGGTGCATAAGATAGCAAATTCTGCTTTCATATGACAATTCGAAAGACAAACTTCCACCATGCACAAATTTCACATCTAACATTTGATTGGAGTGATTTAAGCATTCACACAAAACTCTCAATATATTTTATCTAATAAGATAAGTTTGGACACGATCTAATGATCCAATCTAGAATTAGATATCCGGGTGTAAAAAGCTACTTTTTCTTTTAAAACTTGATCTTTAAGTTTTCAATTCTCATTCCTTGTCCTATTAGACCACTTTAGGCCTTAAACCAAGTCCAAAATGACTATTTAAACCTGATTGTCTCATCAAATCACATATATCACATCAAATACTTAATTTGACTTCTCAACACACATTACAAACTTGTAGGCTTATATGAGGCATAATACATATAACTGCATAGACATATATACTTGTTCTATTTCAATCATTCAACTTTCTCATATAGGGCTAAGTCTTACCATACGATCAGGAATCACAAATATACTCACATCCTGCAAATGGGCCTAAGCATCACTATTTGGGTCAAGTTCTCACATATACACATAATTTCACATAACAATTCACATTCAATACAAGTGGAACAAGTTACATAATAACATACACTTGTTTTATTGGCATTTAGGCCTACCCACTACTGTGTACCTTCAATGAGATACAGCATCATATAGACAAGAAAATTTTCAACCATAAATCTTATACACATTCATATATTCATATTCACGTATACTTATGCATCCTAGTTGGCAACTCAAATTTTTAACTATAACCTTATACATTTATTACATATAAGTAGTTATATCACTACCGATTGAGGCTACTCTTTCCTCGTTTCCTTTCCCAGCCTTCTCGTCCTCTCTTCACTTGTGTACAAAAGTAACAAAGTGAGATATACGTCCTAATAACTTCGATAACCCCCAAATACCAGTTAGTAAGTAAAATTATAAATAAGAGATAAAGTAGCATGTGTTTCAATAAAAATAGTATAATATGAATATACACAAATTCATACTCATCATCTATCATACTCATGCTCGTGCATGAGAGATTTTACCTAGCAGAGCAAGCTCTACCCTCGAGCCAGGACTTTTAGTATTACACAAAATAGGGCCCACCAAACCTTTGTCTCAAACCAGGTATCCTCATTGTGTATGAGTGGTCTCCTAAATCCCACCTAGCGAAGCATTCTCAATGCTTGAAATGTTAATACTTTCTAGCCTTACACAAAGTAGGACCATAACCCCTACCCTAGACTAGGGTACACTCATGGATCATTTTCTTATATACTTCTTGGAAAAGTCAAGCTCTAGGCTCAAGACCTTCAGGATCTCTTAAGTCCTTCTTGGCGAAGTGAACCTCTATGCTCAAGACCTTTAGAATCTCCTAGGTCCTTCTTGGTGGAGTCAAGCTCTATGCTCAAGACCTTCAAGACTTCTTAACCTTATACAGAGTAGGGCCGCAACTCTCTGCTCTAATCTAGGGTATACTTGCAAATGCAATGCACATGTCTATGCATATGTCTTATCTTATACATTTCAATCAACACTCACACACCTACATGCATATTCTTTCACAATACTACTATTCTACCAGTTCATAATATAATGCACATAGTTATATAAAATACTTGTAAATAACTTTTACAAATAAACAAATATAAGGGTTACTTCAGTTACCTTTTACCCTCATTATTAAGGGTTCCCAACCACTTTGGATTCCTAAATGGTGCAATTACTCATGAGCAACGTCTCAAATGCTCAATTTACACAATGTAATATCCTTTAGTCAATTTTCAACATTTAATATAGACATTAATTCAATTAAATTAAATCCTTTAATGTAATATTTGCCATGACATTACTAGGTCAACACTCACACATCATTGTGATAACTAGGATTAAATAAAATCCTCTAAAGAAGTTATCACAACTTAAGAGTTTAAAGATAATTAGTTTAAAACATTAGGATCCCAAGAAAACCCTTTTCTAAAATATTGTTTGAGCTCAAACCATGGTTAAAAATCAAGTAAGAGCAGATACAAAAGTATGGGCAACAAACCACATTAAAACTACATTAAAAACACCATTCTTTTGTAAATTTTGCTTCGTCCGCCACGGTAGATGGCATAGAAGGACAAATCCTTCAAAGGCCTCTTGCGCCGCAGCGTATACCCACTGTCATGATAGCAGATAGCTATTATGGCATCCCTTCAAACTTCCGAAGCACGCCGATTTGCCATCTGACAACTAATTTGGGCGATTTAAGTGTCCACAGGAAGCTCTTTGAGCCCTCTAGCTAATGGCATCAATTTTTCACTCGGATAAACATCTATTTAAAAGATGGACACCTGAACCCTAAATGGTTCGTTTTCACCTCAAAACACACACATTGGTGTCCAACTTACAATACCAAATGCCATTAGCCCCAGAGACACTTAGACCACCTCAAATGGACCACACGTAACATAACAATTTATTCTCACACAATTAAGCAATCATGCTTAAAATAACCACCAAACCCCCATTTGACCATAACATAACGGGGCAGATAAAATTCAACGTACAAATCAATTGGTCATTATGGCATTCAAAACACTTGAAATATATATCACATGTAAGTGTAACTTGGCCAAGCCCATACTTAATCTATAACATCAAGTTTGGACCAAGGTACACACACTTGTCACAATTTCATATAAGTGACATCTAAAATAATGTCATGTTCCTAAGTTGGCAATATTCATTACAAACCTAAAAGAAAAAAGGGGAAGACCTATACTACACGCTCTTCACTCTTCAACTGCCCCTTCCTTCTCTTTGTCCCTACTGGAGCCCTCACTTGTAAAATATAACCACAGAGTGAGATAAACATCTCAATAATAGAATAATTCACTACTATTAATTAACATGCATAACCATAAAAGAGTAAAATTATGAAACTTCAAAATATACATTTAGCATATCACCATATATCCTTTTCATCAATATAAATCTTTTACTACTAGCATGATCATTCTACTATCCGAGCCTCCATATCACCCCGATCGAAACCATAGGCTCTTGGGCCATGTGCACATTCATAATTATCCAAGCTCACCTTCAGTGGTAGGATCACCTAGCCAAAGGTGTCCTATCCCACTTTTGAACTATGGTTTCCCCCTATCACATATGAATTGGGGTGTCGTTACTCCAACACCGCATCATTGATGCTAAGGAGCATTACTCTCCAATACCATATCCTACATGGATACTAAAGAGAAAATCTCCAACACCATGCCTTATTAGACACTAAGGAGATACATGCCATATGGACTTCTACTACTCCTTCCTATGAGTGAACTCCCATCCCTAACATGATCATGCCCACACTCAATATATATATCATATATACATTACAAATTTTTTAACTCATTCATATATATAGTTTTCATCATACTTTATAATTTGAAAATAGATTTTTCATGCTCAAAAACCACATTTCACAATATGCAAGATTAACAAAATATCAAGTTCAAATCCACATGTCTACTCACAAACAATTAAGCAATATAATCAATCAGTGTAAATTACTTTGTTACCTCAATTCTTTGTCACACACAAAAGGGTTACCATGGTTCAACATTAGCTCCAGGCGTTATATATGTACAATATAGCTCGAGCAACGCTCAGTCTACATAATCAAGTGACAATCATCAATTATCACTTTAGATAACTCTAAATTCTCTAAGTTCTAAATGTCTAAAATACTTAAATTCCTTTTCTAACAACATCAACCATTCCCAAGTACTCTACTTAAACATCCCAACACACCAAATTCGCTAACTAATGTTTCATCTTGTCTCAAAATCCTCAAATTATACTTAGGGTTTGTCCAAACGCTTACCAAAAATTTTTAATCACCACAAAACTTATAAACTTAAGGTTAAAGGCTTGATTTAATTCTCCAAGACCTTAAATAAATTAGTGGGTTCAGTCTAAACCTAAGGAAACCAAAATCAAAGCCCCCATTGCCCCACCAATGTAGATTTTTGCATAAAAGAGGGAGAAGAGGGAATGTGCAACTTACCCAACGGTGATTCAAGCTCCAAATACCTCCAAAGTAGCCTAGAGATTATGCCCTAACAGACTACAGGCTCTCTTCTATCACTCTCTTCTTATCTCTCCTTCTCTTTATTTATTTTTCTAGTCTAATTCTCGATCTGGTAAGTGCTGATTTTGTACATGCGCTGTGGCGGCCGTGTCGCGCACCACGGCACATGGCACAGAAAATTCATAAAATTTTAAACTCCCTTCGGTGCCATGGCCCGCTTGAACATCGACCTAGCCCTCTTCTAAGGCTGTCTGAGGATCCAAAAACTATATTAGTCTCCATAACCCTCGTGAAATCAACAATTTATCTAAATTAACCAAATTATCCTTGAAAGCACTGATAATTTTGAAATTGAGAAGCTTAAGATGTTACACTTAACATATAAAACTATTCAATTAGCACCTTTCGAATTCATATAATCCATTCTTTATAGTCACTAGCCCTATAGGCTATTCAAATGATCATAACACCCTTTTAACTTATTTATTCACTAAATTCATCATTTTTAACCTAATAATTTATGTTAATTCTACCTATAACCTCAGAGTTCAAACATTAGACTCTAGATTAATCGTAAAACCTTAGTTTCACACTTGAAAACCATTTTTAAACCTTTCTTTTAGATTTTAACACTTTAAAAATTCCTAATTTAATTTCTCTACCAATCAAACTGAGTGAAAATAGGGTAGAAATATAGCTCAAGGCTGTACAATACTTACCTAATAAGTCACTAGCCCAAACAAACTCCCAATTATTGGATAATGGAAGCCTTAGTAGAGATGAACTTCCTCTCCTCTTTTGATGCATTTTCGTTCACTTTCTCTTTTGATTTCACAAGCTGATCACGTCAGATTTAAGTGAATTTCATGTAATATGCCACTGCACATGTAGCACCTACCGTGGTACGTGGCACAATAAGGATAATCTTACTTATGCTCGCACGTTTCATCCCAGCTTGCCATTCTATGATTCAATCCTATCAACATAATAACTAATCAACACAAAATATCAACTTAATATCTAAACCACAATCAATCCACTAATTACTAATTTACCTCTGATTAGCAACTAGTTTTCCTAAATTAAAATTCAGGATGTTACAAAATACTTTCAAATAGCTCCTAAGGTCAACCCCTAGCAGTCCCAAGTTTGTTCATTGTCGCTCTCTCATATTTTTCTCCTTCTCTCTTTTGTTTTTTTGCCTAAATTGCAAGTTTGATAAATGCAAATTTTCTCCATCCACCATGGCGCATGGTGCGTCTACCATAGTGGACACAAACTGACCCAACACTATTTTTAGTCCCTTTTATGCCCTAGTTCGCTTCAACTTTGATGTAGCCCTCTTCTAAGGATGCCCAATAACCACATTAGTCTTTTAAAAGCATTATTAATTTAAAATTCACTTAAATTTACCAATTTACCTTTCTAAACACTTGAAATTTCAAGGTTTGAAACTTAGGATGGTACATGATACTTTTATTAACTTTGGTGAGAAGTAACCACTTTCTTCATTATTGTGCATGCTAGTGTGTATTTATGAGTTATTTCTAAAATATATGATTGGTAAGATTTATTGAAAATTTTATGGTACATTTGATAAAACTAGAATGTGAGCTGTATTGTGAAAAATTCTACTTTGATATATGAAATTTCCCCATGGGACATATGTCTATGTGTTGAGAAATTGTTATGGAATACTAATATAATAATTGATTTAAAAATGAATTAGATTTCAAATTGTATATGAGTATTATAATTTTGAAATGAATGCCTATATGATAAGGGAATTTTTGAGATTTGTGCACATAATTAATATGATAGGTTGCATGACATTGAGTTGACCCTTAATTGGTATTGATGGCTTTTTAGAGTTACAACAATGAGGTATTCTTTTACCATATGGTAAGGCCGTCATTTGGAACTCATGTCCCACTTGTTCATCGAGGGACATTGCCTAACTTATCTCCACTGGTTCTATGAGGAGATTAGTTAAGGCCACAAGACTCCACTTGTTCATTAAGGTGGAACTTATGGCTTGGTTGTGTCATTTGAGTTTTGGCTAGCCCACACCACTTAATTGAAGAGCTTGTTGGATCAACTAGTGACATGGATATTGACTTAGCCCATAGGTTCAACTAAAGGAAATAAAAAAGATAAGGAGTCTTACGTGTTGATATATCTGATTGGTATATATTGGTATATGATGATTGAACGAATGGTTAAATGCTTTATAATTGTCCCACTTAACACCTTATGAGCATGTATTAATTGTATTGTAGGTAGGACTACTTGTTGCTGAGACATTGCCTTGCCCCCCATTGCTTAACAATTCATAGGTGAAATTTCATATGGCAATCCACCAAGAAGGTTTTGGAGGCTTAGTTTTCCATTGCCTTGTATTGCCTCCTCTTTTGTTTTTGTGTTGAATTACTATATGTTGCCATATTTATAGCTTATGCACATATACTCTGATAATTTTTTATACACTTGATACAGTTGTCTACTTGTTGCTAGGATTGTTTGTTAGAGGCCTTAAGAATTACATGTGGTTATTTACATGGATCCATATGTTGAGATTTTTGAGTACAGCAATGTTTTGGAATGTGAAAGGCATATTCATAAGAAGTAATTTGAGAATGGATTTGGGCTTTATGATTGCCATATAAGTTGGGCTTCAATTTCCCTAAGCATATAGTTGATTTGAGAGTTGGTTTGGACTTTTTGTTTATGGTTTCTCTTATGATTGATTGAATGGAAATTTTTATCATGATAGTTTTTTTTTTTTCAAAAGCTAGGTTAAGATTAATTATTTTTAACCATGATAGTTGCTTTGAATGTATAATTAAATCTTTTCTATCATGGTTAATGTTTTGACTTAATTAAGTTACTTTTGTAACCATTTAGGGTTTTCAAATGCTTTGTTAAATTCTTTTCCACCATAGTTAGTTTTCCAAATTTTGAGAAAGATCTTTTTCTAATGTGGTGGATTTTTGAATTATCTCTCTTCCTTTTCTACCATGTAGTTGATTTAATGATTATATATGGTTAAGTTATCTAGTACAATAAGAAGCATGTTACATGTTGACTCCCAAGGTGAGTGTGCTTGCATCATTGGTTTGGGAGTTCAATTATGATAAGATGCTTAAGTTATGTGAATTGACTATTTTTTCCTTGTGATACTGGATGATCCTATTTGAGGATTTTCCATTGCTTTTGTTTGTTTGATTACTTTAATATGGTGTTTAAACTCAAATAGGTTTGGAAACTAATTTTAAGTTAGGATCCTAATTTCAAAGTATTTTCTATTTATTTTTGCTCTTGTTTTTCTTATAACCATGGTTAAGCTTTTTCCTACTATGGTAATGGTTAATTTGGGACATTAACCTCAATTACCATAGTAGTGGAGTTTAATTAGTGGGTTAATTGTGGTGGTTTATTACAATTACATCATTCAAACACCTTACAACTCGAACAATTTAAATTCAAGACAACTCATTCATCTAATTCACAATCAAAATAATAAATCTTGAAGAGAAATGAAGAAATTAAAACTTAAAATATTACAAATACCTTGATGAAATGACCCTTGGACCTTTTTGAACCCCTCTTTTATCAAGTTTTGGCCAAACCCTAGGAGAAGAGCCATTAGAGTTCGAAAAAGAGCACAAAACATTACTAAAAAAAGTTATATATAGTGCCTTATGTATAGTGGTTATTAAAAAACCACTATATAGTTGAAGTAAGATTTAGGAAAAGAGAATGTATAGTAGTTATTTGAAATAATCACCATATAATCTTGAAACTTTATAGCAAATAACTGCTATATAGTCTCTCTTTTTTTTAAAATCTTTTTCTAGAGACTATATGATGATTCTTTCTAAATAATTGTTATATAATTCTATATAGCGATTATTTAGAAAGAACCGCATATAAAGTCTCTCTATTTTTTTTTTGAATTTTTTTTTCTAAAGATTAGATAGCGGTTCTTTTAAATAACCACTATATAGTCGCTCGCTATATAGTCAATTACTATATAGTAGTTATTTAAAAGAATCACTATATAGTTTTCTGACTCTAAAAACTTTAAAAAACACAAATTTTATATAACACACGGATTGATGTTATTATTATCTATGAACTATTGAGTTTTTTATCCAATGGCACATATACTCTCTCTCTCTCTCTCTCTCTCTCTCATTGTCATTTATCATATTCAAATTCATCCCTCACACTTCACTTTCACAACACTCAACGCTCTCCCTCCCTCCCTCTCCCTCTCTCTCTCTCTCTCTCTCTCTCTCTCACGCAACCTTACTCCTCCACTCCACACTCAACCCTCTCCCTTACCCTAGCTTTTAAGTCTTCATCTTCATCTTCATCTTCACCACTCACACAATCAACTCCGGCCATGATCTTTAATGCGGCCAACATCCCTTCTCCTTCATTCTATGTGCACAAATGGTGTCGTGCACTATCGTCTAATCTGGGTGGTACTTGATCTTGCCGACATCACTCTCCCTCTATTCTGTCTCATCATCATCGTCGATTATATATTGTTAAACAGAAGGCTAGAGTTCCAGACTTACAACCACAATTTTTAATTTTTGGTTTCAAATCTATGGTTTTTTTAGATATGTGCGATACTAATTTGAGTTTGTCTCCTTCATGAGAAGGTTTTTTTTCATGATCTATAGTTTTTGTTTTTCTATTTTTTATTTTAATTGTTAGTGGAATACTTTAATATCAATTGTTGTTAATTTCATGTGTGGATATTGTCTCTACTACTCCAATCTTTATTTTTTTTAAATTTTCATTTTACTTCTCTCAAAATTTGTAAAAAAAAATATAATGTAAGGGCTACTAAAATTGCTACTTCTACTTTTAAAACAAAGTTCTCATATGTATAGTAAAAATAAAAAAGCCACTGTATAGTTGGCAATTATATAATGGTTATTTCCAAACAACTGCTATATAATTGGCAATTATATAGTGGTTAAAAACCGTTATATATTGGCTTAAAAAATGTATAGTATCATAATATATAGCAGTTAAAATCACTATATATAGCTAAAAATAGCTACTATATATAGCATTTTTGTAGTAGTGTTAAATGAAGTGATCTCGGGTCCCCTTTTGAAAACAACATTGTCATAGTCAGACTAAACTGTAAAACATTTATCAGATGGTGTTTTAAATTGTAATTTTTTTAGGACCTTTCTTTGATTTTCTGCAAAGTTTGTGCCCCTAATTAAATAAATTAGGATCAGACAATGTATAATCGTTTTTTTTTTTTGGGAGCTTCTTTACCCAAATTGACCAACCATTAAGACATCCCACTGGAGCGCTAAGCATGCAAGATCTGTGTTGTGAGTTGAAAAAAAAAAAAAAAAAGGAGACAAATTCCATTGACATACGTTTTTTTATGAGAAAATGATGGCTGTGGAATTGTTGAATCAGTTGGTGTCGAACAAGTATTAGATACATGTGGTATCTAATACAACTATATGTATATATATATATATATATATATTAAACTGAAACAATTGGATATGGCTACGTCTAAATTTATTTATTTATTTTCCCATCCAACATGCATGAGTTGAGGCAAGAGACGTGGCGTTTTGTGATTAGAGTCTAGTTTTTCCGAGGGGATATAAAGACCATAAATGACACCCACCGCAAAAACAAGAAAATGGAACTTTGCTCAACTAACGCAACATTATGATAATGGTCATTGTACATATTATCATGTGCAAATGAAGTTATAATAACAAATAAAATAAATGCTATTATTATTATTATTATTATTATTATTATTATTATTATTATTATTAGCAGCAGCAGCAGCTTGATCTCTTTATACTATATATTTAAACTATATGAAACATGACTATGTATAAAAGTATTAGTCTTTTTTCACTTTATTTTAATTTTATATATTTCTGGTGATATTTCTCTCTCTCTCTCTCTCTTTTTTAATATATGATAAATAATAATTTTTGAAACCCCTAAAATTTAAATTAGAATTATTAAATAAAATTATTCTACATTTCCTTAAGTTTCTCTCGATTTTGAATTAATTTTTTATAATTTATCATGGTTTAATCAAGTTCTTATAGTTTGATGAATTAAATATATTACAATTAACATCCTTCAATTTTTATTTTTTTAAAAATAAAAAATTTTATAGGGTTATTTTACTAAAATATTAAATAATTTTAGAAATAATTACATTATTATTAAAAATAAAAATTTATATAATTAAGTTATGTCATCTAAATAATTCTTATACCTATAAAAATTTTAAAAAAATTAATAAAAATAAAAATATTGTATTAAGTCAATTTTTTCCTTGTTTTGGCCAAAAGTGTTGAATCAAGTTTTCTATAAATTTTAAAAATATTTTATTATTACAAAATTTAATTATACATTAATAATTTTAACTTACTAGATTAACATAATTAATCAATCAAATTATAAGGGCTTGATTAAAATAAAATAAACTACATAAATCTAATTTAAAATTGAGGAAAACTATACAATTTTGTAGATTACTTTCTCCTAATTATCTTCCCTCAAAGTTATCACTTATATAAGTGCATCTTGTTTTATATGGGAATTTTATATTTAAATAACCAATGAGGAGGTGACCACCAAACAAAAAGGATTATTTTTTAAAGAAAATGTTACCAGTGGTCTCTATGGAATCCTTTTTTTTTTATTGGGTTTTTTTTATTAAACTAAATGTTTTGATAATAACAAAATCAAGAAAAGGGTGTTTGTTATTTGGCATAATGAATATCATGAATTAAGTAACAAAACATCAAGGAAGAGTGAGCATGAAAAAGTTATAAAAGAAATCATCATAAATATGTTGCACTTAAAGACAAATGAGCATGAAAAAGAAGACTAGAAGCCATCATCTTATGCATGAGAATGATGAATCAAGAGAAGAAAAAGAAATTTTCATAGGATGCATTTATTTTATTCTTCTAGATAAATTTGTGAAAAACTAATTGAGAAATTAAATATAAGTTAAAGTAAAGCATCATGTAGAAAGTCATAAGCTCATTAGTCCTTAAGGTTAAAAAGCATTATCTATAAAAGGATAAGAAATGTCTACGCTTGTTTGATACATATCTATATGCACTTATGTTTCACATTTTTTCATTCACGTTTGGGCTATAAGTGTTCCACGTATATTTGATCATGTTTTGTACATATAGAACTTAAAGAATTTTATTTAAACTTGAACCATAACTGTACCTTGCTTGAATTAGAGAATCATAAGTGAAGACATAACATTGTATGTTGATTCACACTTGGATATTCATGTCTCCATGCTTGATTAGCAAGACAATGTGTAGAAATGTTTTGGTTGAACTTCTGTAATCAAATTCAAGCTTAGATATTATTTTTACCATGCTTAATTGATCCTAAGTGTCAACTTGAAGTATGTTTAAAAAGCAACTCACACTTGGATTCTGTTGAATCCAAGCTTGAATGAATGCATCACTTATTAACCTTCAAGCCTGACTTAAAGTAAGCCTAAGTCTTGAACAAGCTATTCAAGCTTGGTTCAGAAGTTACCCAAGCATGATCCACATCACAAAGAGGTAAGGTGCCTCCGTGCACTCATTCATATTTGGTACTTAAATTACCAATGTGTTTAGATTCATAGAGAAGTTTCGTGTTTTATACATATCATGCACACTTTATACCCTAATTGGCCCATGCTTAAGCCAATGTGAAGTGATAAGTACACTAAGGTGAAGAGAGCTCATCCATGTTTGGATCACTCTTGTCTACACATGAATGAGAGTTCTGACAGTATTTAATGCACTTTATGAAAAAAGTGCTTTTTGTCTGTGATCACTTCAGCAAGTCTCCAATAGTTATAATCTGTCTTCCAAGGGTTCTGACATCCAAAAAATAATATTCTATATGTAAAACCTCATTTAAGTGAGTAGTTAATAACATGAATGGGCATTTAGTATCTTGCATTCATTTCTTTATTTGAAAAAGCTCTCAAGCAATTTATAAACATTCATTGTTTTATACCTACTCTTCTTAAAGAGTCTGAATTTCAAAAAGTTATTTTTATTTTGTCTTTAGAAATCTTAAAAAGGATTTTTTTTTTAAGTAAGAATTGTAACAGCTTATTTGTATAAGTAAGTTTATTGTTAAAAATTAAGACTGTTTGTGTCTTGTGGTTGTAATGTAGTGGCAAGCACACATCAAAGTTTGTATTTATAATAAAAAATTTTAAATGTGATCTTGAAGACTAGATGTAGGCTGAACCATTATAAATCTTCTATATCCACTTTTCTTCTCAATCAAAAACTCATTTCTTATTTACAAATTTGTGCATAAATTGTTCTACACTTTGCTTTATCTTTTTAGTTGGTAAATAGTTTTTAAAAATTTTTATGACCTCTCAATTTACCCCCTCTTAAGTATTAGCCTAATTCTACATTTTAAAAAATAACTCATCTCTTTCAAGTCCATTGAAGAACATGTATTATTTTCCACCTTTTTCTTTTAAACATGTATTTCTTCCCTTGCACCTCTATGTAATGCATACTCTCTTTGTTTAAAAATATAAGACATTTTTTGAAGAGTTGGATATTCAAAAATGTAAAGTATTTTTAGTCTTTTTGGGTGTAATCATTACCTTTTTTTTCCAAAAGTGCCCCTATTAATAATGACTTTATATTTATTATAGGGTGTTTAATAGGGATAAATATGTAAAGACAGGGTTAGTTGAAAAGTACATAACTATTTCATTAGATGGTGATATTTAATTAAAAATGTCTTATATTTAATTAAAAATACCTTACATTTTTAAACGAAGGGAGTATATTTTTTCCCCAATAATGAGACATTGACTTTATATATATTGCAATAATTTACAATGAGCTTTTATCTTCAGATTAATATTTTGTTCTATTTATCAATTGGTTGACTTTAAGCAATTTGACAGTGCTTAGCCATCTTTAGCTTCACAGTGTATCATATTATTGTATCATAAATTCTTGCGACTCAGTAATTTGCCCTTTCTTTAATGATAGAATGACAATAAAATTTTTAAAGTTTAAATTTATATCAGTTAGATTTTCAATAAAATTTAATAAAAGATAAATTGTAAATATTAATTTATACAGTTATAAACAAAAATTTTAAATGCAATTTAATAATTATATTTAGAATCTAAATATTTTAACTGCACTTAAAGACCTAATTATTATCAATTCATTCTTTTAGAACTTAATTGTAATTTTCTTGTATTTTATAGAAGCATGAAGTTAATTGTTCATTTTATTTATTTTTTATGCTTGCGCATTTGTTGTTAATTATTTTTCTTGACGTTCAAAGATTGACTAGAGAAGAATGAGAAAGTCTAATGTATAACTAAAGTGAGATTTACGTTGAGTAGAATTTGAGTTTTTTTTTTCAGTATAATATGAGTTTTTAACCTCGTCCTTTAAGAAAATTTCCGCTGTTCATTTTAATCTGATTGCCCTATTAAATCTTCAAATTGTAGTTCTTCTAGTAAGTGCAATAAATGACAACAACAAAAAAAAAAAAACGAAAAAAAATAAATATAAATCATCTTCCAAAAAATAAAATAAAAAATTCACCAACTGTCCCCAGATGAATATTTTTGTACTTTGTACTATAATTTACTGTATTGTTTGGTTAGGAGAAAAATACAAAATATTTCCTCTCCTAACTACGAACCACCCAATATTGTATTGCTCAAGGTTGAGGGGTCATTTTTTGGGGGGAAAACTGAATGAATCATTTCTTATAATTTGGAATTTATGTTTCTTTTATAGTTAAAATAGTGATAGAGGTTTTATGTTCTCTCAATAATAAATTAATTTTTTTATGGAATGAATTGAAAATGAACAGTTGAAGATTGAGATGGATCATGTTACCTAATCAAATGAAGGCAATATCTTTTGAGGAAGATGGTTTCACTTCTGGGATTCAATTTGATCAGATAATGAAAAACTTTAATATTTGTTCTTTGGCCTCTTGCTTTTCTTAATATAAAAAGACAAGCAAACAAAAAAAAAAAACAGAACATGCTTGATTAATGGATCCAGGGTGGCAAGCAATTAGCTTCCTTTTCCTTAACTTGTCTTGTTAATTATTTTCATATTTTAGCCAAACCCAAACTACTGAAAAATACATCTAAAGCCAACTCTTCATCTGCATATATAGTGGATGCCCTCCAAAAAAGTGCCCAAAAGTTATCGACTGATTGGTTTGGATCAAAGGCGAGCTCACACCAAATACTAATAATAATAATAATAATAATAATAATAATTTGCATACCAATCAAAGGGTGAAAGACATAAATTTAAGGGAAAGTGACAATTAAATCCTAAAAAAAAGAGTTAAAAATACTTATGTCCTCGATAAAATTTTTTCAAAAACAACTTGTAAATATTAATTTAAACAGTTACAAATTTAAAAGTTTCAATTTTAAATAATAATGGTCAAAACCATTATCAAACTATGATGAAACCAATCATAAGTAAAATATTTTATTAAACCAGTTAAATACGAGTTTAATAGTTTATTAGTTTAATCAGGGAGTTGACATGAATTCCCATATTATGCAAATTACCTTGTTGAAGTTGGTGATGGATGAGATTGAAGCTATACATTCAGAGATTGCTGAAACCTTTTTTCTCTGTTCACAAACCATCGAACTGTTCTTTTGGCAATTGGTAGCCAAATCTGCCTCACTCTTTCCTCTTTCACATTGTTCTGATCATCAACCAAAGATGAACCCTTATTATCATTTTTCATGCCCAAAGCTTCAAATCTAGGGACAGCTGTGATATCTGATACTGATCTTTTCTCATCTGGATTCACATTTTTGGATGTATGGCTGGGATATCCTGCAGAATCTGAATCAGAATTGAGGTTATTCTTCAGTCCACTCATCACTTTGTTGTCAAAAGAAACCTCCCTTCCCATCTCCTCCTTGATGTTCATAACTTGCCCATTTTCTAATTCTTCTGGTGAAACCTGACTCTGATCATGATCATTAAGTGCTATACTGTTAAGTCTTACACTTGAAGTAGAACCAAGCATCTCCGAGTTCAAGAACATGAGGTCTGAGGAGCTCACGTTGCTCCATCGATTCTTCAAAACGAAATCTGATGCAGTAATCTTGTGTTTGTGCTTGTGAAAGACCTTTTTGTGATCACCACCACCATCTTCATCAGCTGCAATTTCCTCTTTTGTAGAACCCTTCATGATTCTCCTGAAGCTGCTTCCAAAATTGAATCTTGATGATGATCCATTTGGCTGTTCTTGTTCCTCTCTCTGAATAAAAAGCCCTAGGTTGGATTCTTCCTCCAGTTCTGCTCCACCATTAATGAGCAGCCTCAAGCTGTTAGAATATGTGAAAATGGTCTGATCTTCAGGATCAACCCTGTGTCTACAAAGAGGACAGCTAGAATGCTTCTCAAGCCAATGATCGATGCAATTAATGTGAAAGGCATGTTTACACTTCGGAAGTAGCCTGAGAATCTCAATGTCCTCAAACTTTGATAAGCAAACAGCACATTCAAGACCTTCTTTTGATCCTTTTAAGGAAGAGAATCTGAAGAAGGGAAGTGATTCTATGACAGTCTTGTCGATTCCTGAGAATCTTGACCTCGTTCTGATAAGCCAAGGTTGACCTTCTGGGTTGCCATGAACTGATGAAGCTCCTCTGTTACAGCACTTGGCAAACATGAGGAGAGAGAATGTTAGAACAAACATGAAGCTGAGGATTCCTATGACAACCGCAAGACTTGGTCGGAAATTGGAGACAACATCTTGAGAAGGAGCACTAGTTGAAACCTGTGCTTGGCAAGGGAAAAATCTGAAGAAGAATGTTAGACAGTTCAGAAACAGAAGATGAAAACCCAAATGGTTCATGATGATTCTACCGGAACCAAAAGAGTAAACAAAAAATTCTGATCTCGTGCTTTCAAAGCTTCCAAATTTATAATAATAGGATTGGTGAGCTTGGACTTTTTGTTAGATTATTTTATTTCCACAAATAATGACTTCTTGTTTTTTTTCTTGGTTTCTTCTTAGGCTACATTTTGCTCTTAAAAATATTAAAATATTTCGTTTAAAAATATGAAAGTAATGACTAGATCGATATCGTGCTTCTAAATGACATAACCCGATTAACAAGTTTTATCCTGACGCAATTTTTCATGTTATTTTAACTCCATAGGCATGGAAGATTAAGTTAATTCATTTTACCTTCAGGACAAATATTAGGTTACACTGATAAATTCAATCCACAAATTTCCCACTTTTATTGAACTTGTGGAACAACATCTTCATTTTGGAGTGAAATATTTGGTATCTTTGGCTTGCCTCAAATCAAGTTAAGGAGACTTAATATTGTCTAAATTAATCAAGATCGAATCGAGACAAGATCTTTTCACGCTAAAACTTTATCACTAATGTTGTTATATTCTTTAGGTTTGAATTTGAAGCCTCTAGTTAAGTTGGATCAATTCCATTCATAAAGTTTTTATCCTAAGTTACTTGTTGAACTTTTTTTTGGAAGCACAAAAAGAAAACTCTACCAATAACAAACATTATCTTTCTTGAGTTACTAAGATAAAGTTGGCATTTTTCAACTAAATTATTACATGCACAAAAACTGATATTAAAATATGTAGCCACTTGCTTAAATAATGAGAATCCCTACTATTAACGTCAACTTTAATTAATTATTTGTTAGACTTTTTTTTTTAGGAGATATATATATATATATATATAAATAACGGTGGATCCTAGTGGTTAGAAATAAACCAATTTTTTATCTATTGATTTTATTTTTTAAAAAATATAAAGAAAATATTTTCTGTTTGTTTAGTTTCTAGGCAAGGAAGAGGGGTTTTATTGGGGATTAAAAATGTTAAAGGCAGTTTGGTAAAATGCACTTTGACGGCTGATCTTGATAATGAAACAGAATTTTGCGCTGCCACATGTCAAAAATGTTGTGTTTGGATATTGTAAGGTGGACATTCCCCAATTTTTTTTTTTTTTTTGTGTGTGGAAAATTAACAATATCACATAATCATTGGATTATCTTTAAAATGTAGCTATGCTTCTTAGTAGTCTGTTACATTATTAATGCTGTTTTTAATATCATCAACAAGCACCAAGTCAACTAGACAAGTGGCAATTATTATTTACTAGATAGTTTTTTTTTCTTTTTTCTATTTTGGTCCCCTACTAAATATAAACTATATTTGTACTTGTAGAAGTTAATTATTTAAGTTGGAAAAAATTAAAAAGATACTTCTTGAATCCTAAACATAGGATCTAGATAACAAATTCACACTTATTAAGAAAATTAGTAAAGTTAAACATTGTTAATTTTTCTAAAATACCCCTCCTCTTAATTAATTGTATTGGAAATTAGAGGGAGAATGACATTAAAGTTTCAAATCAATGAATTTATAACAATTAGGTCCTTGAAAAAAATTTAAAAAAATAAATTATAAATATTAATTTAGATAATCATAAATTCAGGAGTTCTAATATAGGCTAATATTATATGATATTATATAATACCAGTCTAAGTTTTAACTGCATATAAGATATTTAAATTTAAAATCTAACTATTAGTTTATAGTTGGAATTTTTATTTGCAACTATTTAAATTATTATTTGCAACTTATTTTTTAAAAAAATTTTATCGAGGACTTAACTATCATAAATTTCAAGTTTTAGGATTTTATTATCATTATCCCAAAATTACCTTTATTGATGACATGCAATAAGGTGTGCAATTAATTGGAGTAGTTCTAGAAAAAATAATGATAAATATGAGAGGAAAAAAAGGATTAAGATCTTATACTCAAGACTAAAACAAATTTTCAAAGTAACTCTTATATTTAGGATCGAAAGCAGCATTTGTCTCCATTTGTCTCCACTTCTTAATGTGCCATAGATTGAAAGGAAAAGTGGGCATTAGGTTCACCATCACTAATTAATTAATTTCTTCTCTTGCCCCCTTTCCCATTCACTTTATACGAATTATATTAACTACTTTTGGTCCCCATTTTAAGATACCATTATTGTTATTTTTATATTCCATACGACGTGTAGTCCCACCCCTAATTCACAATCCTGCCTCTGCCCTTATATTTAGCTGGCCTTCGAAGGCTTGACGCAAGTTTTTTGTTTTTCGTTTTAATAAAAGAAAGTAAGAAAATTTTTGTAGAATCGGAATTCCAAGTTAATCATTTCAACTATTATATATATAAATATTACTCTTTTCCTTCGGTCTTTATTACATGATAACTTTTACAAAGATTTTTTTTTTATATAATTCTAGAAAAAATCTTTGATTCTTAATATAAAGTACATGTAAGATTATTTATTATTATTTTTTAATTTTACACTTATTACAAATTTAATTTTATAATTCATCTATATTGTGTATTTCTTTCTACCTATTTTTAATGGAGATAAAATTAGAATTTTTTTAATTTTAAGACATTTAATAAGTTATGTATGTGTGTGTGTGCGTATAGACGCGCGCGCACATGCGTTTGGGGCTGTTGACAAGGATATGTTTGTCTTGGTGTTGTCACAAGGTTGTGATGTTCTTATTTGGAGCAAGCAAGCAGAGGATTATCTTGCATGTCTGGTCAAATCAATAGTTTTCCCCCCTCTTCTTACTATACTAGTTTAAACGTGTAAAATTGTTTATATTTTATAGCATAATTGAATGGGAATTAGATAATTGTTAATTCGAATGGATAATTGTTCTTAATGAATCCGAAAATGTTATGGTGAAAGACATCTGTCATGTTTTCAGCTGTGTTTCCTATGAAACTTCCTGTCATATTTTGGTCCAATAATGTAAATTTCGATGATTTATATGCATATATAATATAAAATAAAAAAATAGATTCTTCATTTATGTTTTAAGCCTGAATTATAGTTGAAAAATTGAACCAAACTGGTTAATTAAACTAGTTATTGAACCAATTCAAAAAATGGGATGAAGTGTTCCTGAAGAGAACTATTAGAAATTTAAAATATAAAAAAAAAAAGGACAGAAAAGAAAAAAAGAATTGATGGCACAGTTGATATAAAACATTCAAGTTTTTAATTTATTTTTTATTTAGACTAAGAAATAAATTCATAGTATGTATTATGAAAAGAAAATTTGGGAAAGGTATCGTATGATTAAGAAGAAAACCAAGAGAGTTGCAAGTAAAGCTCGTTCTAAAACTTTTGAAAAATTTTATAAGAGCCTTGAGATAAAGGAAAAAAAATGAAACATTTATAAAATTATTAAGAGTAGGAAAAGAAAATCAAGACATCTAAAACATGTAAGGTGTGAAAATGTTTAAGTGAAGAAGGGGTAAGATGGTTAACTAAATTATTTAATATGATTTTACGGTCCAAGAAAATGCCTGACGATTAGAGGAAAAGTACATTAATTTTTATTTATAAAAATAAAGGGGATATTCAAAATTATACTAACTATAAAGAGATTAAACTTATAAGCCACACAATGAAATTGTGGGAGAAAGCAATTGAGCATAAGTTGAAATTGGAGATAAGTATTTCTAAGAATTAGTTTGATTTTATGCCAGATATATCAACTACAAAGGTAATTTATCTACTAAGGAGATCAACGAAAAAGTATCGTCATAAAGATAAAGATTTACACATAGTTTTTATTGATTTGAAAAAAACTTATGATCGTATACTAAGAGAAGTGCTTTGGACACTCTTGAAAAAAAAGAGAGTATGGATTGCTTATATTAAAGTTATACAAAATATGTATGAGAGGGTAAAAACTAATATAAGAACGTCTAGTTGTCAAACAAAGGACTTTTCTATAAAGATTGGAATACATTAGGGATCATCTTTAAGTCTTTATTTGTTGAACTTGGTCCTAAATGTTTTGACGGAACATATTCAAGGGAAAATTCTCAAATATATGCTTTTCACGAATGATATAGTTCTTATAGCAGAGACAAGAGAAGATATTAATTGTAAATTTGAGTTATGAAGAAAGACCGTTAAAAGGTTTTCATTTGAGTAGGAATAAAACAGAATATTTATATTGTAAATTTAGTAAGAGACTAGTTGGCAATAATTTGAAAGTGAAATTGAAAGATCAAATTATACCTCAAGTGGAAAAGTTTAAACATTTGACAGTCATTATTCAAAATAATAGTGAAATCAGTGGGAATATCTTACATAGGATTCAAGTTGAGTGATTTAATTGGAGAAAAGCTAAAAGAATTATTTGCGATCATAAAGTGCTTAATAAACTCAAAAGAAAGTTCTATTGTACTTCTATCAGACCGACTATGTTATATAGTAGTAAATGATAGGCTCTAACGGAATAGTAAGAGCATAAAGTTGGAGTAGCAGAAAAGAAAATGTTATGATGGATGTGCGAACATATACGTAAAGATAAAATTTGAAATAAGCACATACGCGAAAAAGTGAGGGTAGCACTTATTAAAAAAAAATGATAGAAAATCGTTTGAGATGGTTTAGACATGTATAAAGAAGGCTGCAGGAGGCATCAATGATAAGAGTGGAACATATAACTTTGAGCCCTATTAAGAGGGGTAGAGGAAGGTTTAAGAGAATACTCTTAAAAATTGTTGAATGCGATCTCTTAATTAATAATATTTTTAAAAGTTTAATA
Source organism: Prosopis cineraria (assembly GCF_029017545.1). Taxonomy (NCBI): domain Eukaryota; kingdom Viridiplantae; phylum Streptophyta; class Magnoliopsida; order Fabales; family Fabaceae; genus Prosopis; species Prosopis cineraria. The sequence continues at coordinate 17,580,492 of NW_026555345.1, read as the reverse complement.
AATGATAGAGCATAGTGACGTCTTACAATCCATGTAGCTAATCCCATGTAGTGAAATAAAGGCTTGTTGTTATTGTATGTATTATAAGATTAGAAGCCATAAAATAATCATGTTTTATATTTGCCAGAAAATAACCATGTATAATACAAATATACTTTATTTTATTTTTTAAACTTATATAATGTGCATTAACTTTTTAGAATTGTAATTTACTCCTGATCTTTACTCGATTTAATATTTTTAAATTTAATTTTTATTTTTTATTTGAAATCAGTGTTTTTTGTATTTTTAATTACATCTTATCATTCTTATTCAAAATAGTCTATATATATATATGATTAAAAATATATTAAGTTAATAAAAATCAAGGGAGAGTAACACTAAAGTTCACGACAAAATTTTGACAAAATTTTCTATAAAACCAATTTTAAATATTAATTTCAATATTTACAAAATCAAGAGTTTTAATTACATCTATGACACTTAAATTTTGAATATAGCTTTCACTTTGTAATTGAAATTTCTATTTACAATTATTTAAATCAATATTTATAATTTATTTTTAAAATTTTTTATCAAAAAACTAACTATAATTAACTTTTTATTTTGAAACTTTATGGTCATTCTCCCAACAATCAATCCATTCACTGGTCCACTTATGGCCAGTCTGTTTTTTAGCATCTTTACTATACCATTACAAGTCAACGAAATTAATTCAATTAATAAAGAAAATAATACTTCACCTTCATATGTAGTTCAGTTTTGATGACAGACACAAAGTACAAAACTTTATATGCCAAAATTCAACATGAAAAAGCGGACAAACAAGATCACCTATTTAAAATGTTAAACTCCACCACAGTTCAAGAACTTCTCTCCCCGATACTTAACTAGAATCTTGTAACATTATCAAAAGTCAAAGATGCTACATGGTCTAACCACAAATTCTTAAAGATGATTCACAACTATATTCATAGTAATCAATTATAAATAGACATGTCAACGAACAGCCTAATTTACTCCGGCAGAAACGTTGTACTTTCCCCACTACTTAAAAGAATAGCTTCCCTGAAATTCTTCTCAAGACAATTACTATATATTACTCAAAGGATAAATCAGGCTGTGACATAAACATCAGAAGCTTAATTAACTATTTGACAGAAGAAAATTGATGGTGGACCATTATTTCATACAACTGCCACGTTGATTCCAGTTGCAAAGAGGCAAATAACAAAAGAGATAATTGTTGATTTGTTCATAGATAGAATGGATGATACAGGATTAGCTTAGCTGTGAGCGGAGGCTGCAGAATTTCCATTTGCTTTTGTCCCCAAGACTGCACTACCCTCCATGTTAGGAAGATCTTCATTTGCATGCTGGACAAACTCCTCCGGCGACATGTGAGAACCATGACATGCACAAACTATCCTTATTTGGTTAGTGCTGTATTTGTAAGTTACACCAGATATAGTCCTACCATTAGGGCCTGAACCAGTTGTGGAAACCCAAGGTAGGCTAGGATAAGAACCGCTCCCGCCAAATTTCAAATCGGCAGCAAGACCTGGCTTGATAGCTGAAAAATCAATGGAGAAACTTTCTCCTGCTGATTGGTCAGGCACATCTTTTGCCCTGAGGTTTGTGCTGCTTCCTTTCACATCTTCAGCCTGTGATGGAGCACCTTCTTCGGCCATGTGCTGTTTTCCATCAACTTTTGTTCGATCTAGGAGCCTTCCTTCGCGTGGTATGGCCTCTGATAAATTATTTGAGATTAATTGTATGGCAGCTAGAATGACACAGGAATAGTAAAATGTCATTTACAATCAGATTTTCAACCAAAAAAAAAAAGGCAAAATCTGTTTACCTAAATGGGTTCAAACTTATTTCATATTCCAACTTTCTATCAATTTCTAAAATTTGGTTCATGAGTAGGATACATGATGCTTGCCGGAAAATATATACAGATAATCTTCAATTTAACATCGAATAAGTCACAAGTGTCAGATGCATAAAGAAGATACCATTGGAGATGCACATATCACTCGTCCATGTTATCTTACAAGTTTGAATTAAGAGTCTAGTTAGAGATGTCTTCCTTTAATCTCATAAGTTATTTTTACCTGAATTTGGTGGAGCCCTTCCAGCAAAGGAAGGATGTACTTGTTGAGGATGCGAAAGCAAACCCCATGAGTTCTCTTTATCCAACATTGGAAGCTGAACAGAAGGATAACCTAACATCACTGGCAAGTTTCCATTATTCAAAGGTTGAGCTCCTGGGCGTTCACCAGCTGCAGCAGACATCACATGCATCACTCCAGGTATTGGAGGGCCCGATGCACCAACAGAGTTAGATTCTTTTATAGGTGGTGGATAAGGCACATTCATCACATTTACTTGTTGGACAGGGAAGGAAGCACCATAATTCAAATTTGCAAGCTTAAAATCATTTTCTGATGAACCAGTAAACCTCTTTTGCCCACTAACATCAGTAGGACTCAAGTCAGGACCACCTCGGATCTCTTTTAGAGCATCAGAAGAACCACCAACTCTAGTAAGTCGTTTGGAACCATCGTCATGGCATAAGGTGGGCCTAGAGGTTAAGTTCTCGGCTTCAGAATCTGCCACATCTTCATTTTCTGCAGCTGAGCCATCTTCTGTTAGAGATATGTGTGATGCTCTAGCCTTGTCATGAATGGCTTCACTTTCATGCTTCTTCTGATGATTTATCTCATCAAACATCATTTTTCGTTTATTACCCACCTCTAACCGTTTATCTTCCTCAATTTCAACACTTTTACTACTGTTGGCAAGCCAAAGTCCTCTCCCATTTACATTCGCAGAGGCTTCACCTTCTTTGTCCTTGGAAAGGTCATTAAAGAAGTTCTCCTCTGGTTTTGGGGGATCTGCTCTATGAGTACCAGCAACTAAGTCTTGCTTCTGGGAATCAGTCTGAAAAAAGCTTTTAAATTCATCAACCATTTTTCCGCCCCTACCAACTTCTTCTGTCCTGGTATCTGAGATGGCACCATTCTTACCCTTGGGTTTGGCAGATGAGCCACCACAAAATAGACCCAGGCTGAGCTCTAGTCCATTATCATCATCCATATTGTAATATATAAAATATCAGAACAGTTCAGACATTATCTCTTTCCAAGCTGATAATCATATACATGGTGCCACCCTTCAACAACATGAAAACATCCTTGAATAACTGCAACCAGTTTGAAATCAAATAGGGAAACCAAACCAGTTGGATCAGTAAAATTTACCATACCCAAAATTATAACAAAAACGTAATTATCATTAAATGTACATAAAATAATTAGAACATTCCCATATTTGTCCTTTTGACACGTAAGACAGAAACAAATTTCAAGCAGGAAAGAATAGGACCAAATAAGAACTATCTCCAGCCAAATTTCTGTACTTGCAGGATGTGAAATTATCAACGAATCAAATATTGAAGGAAAAGCCCAGACCAGTCAGCAGCCAATATATTCAAGAGAATAGGGTATAATAATGCCTCTCAACCTTTAAAGGATTGTTTAGGATGCCAGTTTTTCAGACTTTTGTCAACAAACACAAAAACCCAAAACATTATGGACAACCATAACCATAGGGGAGCTTAAGTCTGGAACATTAAAAAAAAGGAAGAAAATCAAATTCAGAGTGGAACTGCAGCAGTTCAAAACTCGCAGCTCACACGCTACATCATTTGCTCTACCTCCTACTGCTCCTAAACAGTTCCCGCTAACGAAATATGGACAGAACAGAGGAAGAAAGAAGAAAATGTAGTGTACAATATCAAGGCTCACAAGTCAATCACTACCTCTTTGACATTTTCTTCAAATTACGTTTCTCTTTTTTTTTTTCTTTTTTTCCTTTTCATTACATAGCATATTTTCATTTCTTATTTTGGCGCCATTGGAATGTGCCTTTTAATCGCCTCTTGATTAAGGCGTTTCAGAGCCTGAAGGCCCCTTCCATTTTAGACAAGCTTACACGATGACTCATCAGCTGGAAGCAATAAAGAATGTGGGCCCCGAAGAAAACCGATATTAAACGCCAAGAAATACTTCGATTGCTCCCAAAGCTAATTCGGTCTGTGTCTTCTCATTTCAACTGAATCATAATTTAAAGAGAGAGAGAGAGAGAGAGAGAACACAATCAAACCTTGAATTTAGTTTCCTGAACGATCTTCTTTTATCGGAAATCAAGCAAGGAATCCAGATCTAGCTACACAACAAAATCATGCAGGTAGACTCAGAGAATTAGAAATTTAAATCCCTTCCCCCAAAACATCAAAACTGAAGCTTTAAAACATATGCATGAACAATCTAAACCATGAGAGACATGGGTAAGAAAATAAACAGATAAGATATGCACCAAGTGAACAAAAACAAGAATATCAGCACCGTTTGGATCCAAGAAAAAATCTGATAAAACAAAAAACTACTCAAAAGTCCAATCACACAAAAAACCCGGGGGAGGGGGGAAGAGAGATTAACCAGGAAGGAAAGAGAGATGATGATGTTGATCAAACCCTAAATCAAGTCGTCCTGTGCAGACAGAACAGAGGAAGATGAGCACGGACTGAAATGGAGGAGAGAGAGATGTTCGAAGAATATAAATATTTATTTAATTTAAAAATTCTTTCCCGTTTAGGCATGTGGTTCTCATGTGGAACAGCAGATAGCGCTCGTCTCATTACTGGTCCAAGAAAAAAAAAAAAAAAAGCCTCTCGCCAAGGCCCTAGCAAGCCAAGGCCCGATTTGGTACGGCGAGACAAAACACTGAAGCATTTGTTCTTGGACGTGGTATTTTTCGTCAGAGTTTTTTGTCTTTTTTGGGTGATCAAGTGGGGCAAAAGCCGAAACAAACAAGTAACTAAGAAATTAAACGTGGGCTAGAAAGCTCGCGCATCCTTGACAAAGACTCATGCAATGACTGGACGACACTGGTTGGAAGATAGCTTCATTTTGCCAACGAATCTGCACATTGATTCCCCTCACACATTACATGAGAGATTTGCATATTCCACCTACTTCCCAACACGCTCCCAACCTTCCTCATGGCTCGAGAGTTAGACATGCTTGTGCATAGTAACTCATCAATCATTTTTGCAACGGTTAAGGAATTAGTTTCAATAATTAGATTCTGTCCTTCCTCTTCCCTCAATATGTTGATTCCAGTGATCACACCCCAAACCTCTGCTTCAATTGCAGAACATCTCCCCACTCTTCTACAGAACCACTCTTCCGCTTTCCTTCATGATTTCTTAGTAGTTCCCCCACATCCAGCTTTGTCCCCTCGCTTGAAACTAGCACCACCATCGACATTGAGTTTTGATCCATCCCCTGTCAGGTTTCTCCCAAGAAATTCCTGCCCTTATGTCACGTCTCCAGCCAGGCCAAATGACATAGCACTTATGGATTCAAATACTGGGTCAACTATTGACTAAGACAAACATGTACATGTAGATATGAAGCCCACATACAAATTTGGCTTTTTACAGAGGACTTTTTGCATTAATTGCTAGAAAAATGTTGTAGAAGATCAAGGCAGTGACAATTTTATAATTATTAAATTGCCTATTGGACTTTTTATATCAGAACAACCAATATAAAAAGTGATTAAGATTTTTAAAATTTAAAAAATTAATTACTTTCCATATTAGTTTTACTTATAATCGATGTAGTATAAGAAATTGATGTAAAAAGCAGGGTTTTAAAAATAGGCCGGATTGGTTAGTTCAACCTATTTAATCATGAACTGGTTGTTAAATTATGTGTTTTTACAAAACTAAGAGAAAAGGGATTTTTTATTTGTGCAAATCAAATGTTGAATAATGAAGTGATTAAACTCCCAAGAACTTGAAAGATCAAGAGATGACTTAGTTTTATAAGCTTAATTTTGTCTCTTCTCTTAGATTCAATTTAAAAATTAATGAGAGCTATTCACATAGCTAATATGGTAAGAATGCATTCATTATATAGAACAAACTTTAGACTCCTTGTTGGATAAGGCTATCACCCAAAAAAAAGGTGAATTGGGTGTTTAAAAATTTTCACAAAGCTTTTCTCAACCCATAAAGATGATGAATATAGAAATGAATCTCAATGCCAAAAGCTTTTGACAGTTAAGGAGATTATGGAAAGAAAAAGCTTGACACAAGAAATTTATTTTAGTTCAGCCTAACTACTTGGCTTACATCTAGTCTTGAAGATTGTAAGATCAAGCTGGTACCTAAGAGGGGATTGAATTGGGTGTTCAAAGATTTTTTCTAAACTTTTTCCCAACCTAAGAAAATGTAGACAAGAATGCAAGACAAAAACTGGAGAATTAAGGAACTTGATAAGAAAAGCTTGACCTAAAGGATTTATCCTGGTTTAACCTAACCACTTGACTTACTTCCAATCCTTAAGATTACTTTAAGATTTTCAACTAAAATCACAAGTTTCAATGGGTACTTTCCACCATAGTATAACTCTTAAGATTACACCAACCTTAGTTCAACAATAACACTTGTTACACTAGTAAGCTATTTATTTCTCCTTTTTCATACACATAAATACTTATCTCTTTGCATCGTAAAACATGCATTAATTTCTCTTTTCTTATTTCTGATTAATTTATTGCATCATAAAGTGTATCTCTAACTTTACTCATTTCTATGTGCACCGAAGGCTTCTCACTTTATGGCATAGAGTACCATACTTAGGCACCTTGGTGCTTTACTTTGATGCATTAGATGTAGGATCTTGCATATGCATTCCTATGGCATCTTATATATACACTAATATTTACAACAACACAATTTGATTACATAAGCTCAGAAATGCCGAAGTAGTAGTACACTACTCTTAGCCTGAGTCTTTCCTCTTATCCATATTAGAACTTGTAAAATAGTAACTATGAGGTGAGACAAAGTCTCAACAATCAAAATAATCCAAAACTATATATTTTTAAGAATAACTATAAACAAGTAAATAAAAACATTATAATTATATTATATATATATATATACACACACACACACATATCCATTTTCGTAGATACAAATATTCTCACGCATGATCATCTATCTAACTGCACCTCCATATCACCCTGGCTGAACCCATAGGCTTTACTGGACCAATTTTATATAAATTAATTCGAGCATACTTTCAATGATAGAATCACTCGGCCAAAGATATTCTATTCTACTTCTGAACTATGGATTCCTCCTATCACACACATAATTAAGGTGTCGTTACTTCAATACTGCATCTCACAGATGCTAAGGAACGTAATCTCCAACACTGCACCCATATAGGTATTAAGAAGAGAAATCCTCCAACAACACCCTTTAGGGCACTAAAGAGAATGTATTACTACCATATGGACTTTCACAATACTCTACCTAGGGAGAACTCCTACCTTTATCATGATCATGCTTTTTTACATAATATATAATCATATATTCACATATATGTAAAATAGTTCACTTTTCATTTAACTGTTAAAGCAAATTTCTATATAAATTTACTTTATAAATCAAATCTCTTTCAAATTCAAAATCATGCTGCAAGTTTCCAAATGATGCCAATCATTAAAATTACATATATCATATTATACAATTTACTTGTAAACAATTAAACTAGCTATTAAATAGAATGAATTATCTAGTTACCTCAACTTTTCTAATTTTAGAAAGGGTTACCTATGGTTCTCTTTTCACTTTTAGCAACCACTTGCTCAAAACACTTGTGAGCCACGTAAATCTACACAATTTAGCACTATGTGTCAATTACACATTGACCATAAGTACTAACTAACACAATTAAACTAAGTTAAGCTCACTTTAACACTTAGTCACTTTTAATTAAGAACCATGCCTCTTATAGCTTCATTAACCTTCTAATAATCCACACAAGCATTTTCACCCTTTCAAAACTTCTTAATTTAAGTTGAATTGAGCCTATAACTTTAAAACTCAACCATTAATTCTCAAACCAATTGCAAAAACTTAGTTTAATACCTAATAGCCTTTTTATAACTATTGAGTTAGAAAACCATTCCTTAAAACTCCCCAATTCAATTTCTCTATATTTTAAACCAAGAGAAATTAGGGTAGAATGAGAGAGTAGGGTAGTATAAAACTTAACTGGTAAGTGACAAGTCAGATGTAACATCCTAAATTTCCTAATTCAAAAACTAATTGCTAATTAAGATAAATTAGTAAATTAGTAGATTAATTGAATAATCAAGATTTTTGAAAAGCAAGTCAATGTTTTGATCTATTGTGCTCTTGAATAGATATGATTAAGTGAAAGAATAATATTTCAAAGTGAAACATGTGAGCAACAGTAAGAATTCACTCATTATGCCACAAGCCATTGCATAAGATGCATGTGCTGTGGTATATGGCACAAAACTTAAATAAGCGAGTGTGTATCCAGCTCAAGAGTCAGAGGAGAGAAAGAGATAAAAGATAGGTAGAAGAGGTTTTAGTCTACTAGGGCAAGAGTATGTGAAGCCTTAGTAGATATTTTTGACTTGTTGTTGGATAGGCTAGTAACTAAGAGGGGGTAAATTAGGCGATAATAGATTTTTCTGGAAAACTTAAAGGAGAAGAAGATAGATGTAAGAAGTTGAGAGAATTGACATGAGAGATTTATGTTGGTTTAATCCAAAAACTTGGCCTACGTCCTATCCTTAAGATTACCCTTGAGATTTACAACAAGACTCACAAGCTTCAATAGGTAGTTACAACCATAGTACAACTCTTAAGACTTTACGTGTCTTGTTTCAACAACAAAACTTACTACACTCGGCAAGTTATTACAAATCACTTGAAAAACTCATTTTCAAGATTTTAGCTTATTTACAAAGTAAAGAATTTTCAAAGATGAACTCTCTTGAAAAAGTAGAATAAGTACAGTTGAAAGCTTAAGAACTTATGAGAGCTTTTTCATAATATTTATCAAGAATGATAAATATATAAATACAATACTTTAATGCACAAATGAAAGCTTTTTAGAATGCTCAAAAGATAAATAGTTCACTCAATGATTATAATTCTTGTTCTAGACTTGAATTGTATCACATATATAGTTTTGACAGTTAATAGATTATTGGAATAGTGTATCCACTTGTTGATCACATTTCTTACATGTAACAAGGTAATCCACTCGTAAAATGGAGCTAGCCAAGTTCCAGTCAAGCATATGTGACAACTTAAGCTTGAACACTAGGGTGAGTCACAGGTGTTTTGAAGGAAAAGAATATGCAAACCATTTTGTGTGACAAAATAGGTATGTGACCCTTAGGTTCTCATGCGTGAATTTTCTTATAGAATACTAAAGCCAATTCTGTGTGATGAATCACACATGGAACAACTCACTATCATGCTTGGAATGGAAGGTTACAAAACTCAACCCATTTTGAGAAGACAGATCATGTGTGGAATACTCTATTACATACACATGAAATAGCTAGTTACAAAATTAAGCCATTCTGTGAAATATATCAAGCGTGGTATTCATGTGCATTAAAGCATGGATTGCATGATTGAAAAGAGTTAGAATAATAAGTGATAAATCATGTAAATGTACAAGACGAAATAGGCTTGAAATGGCTTAGGACTAACTTAGGCTAAATGTGTTTAAAAGATTAAGTGATAAAACACGTGTAAATACATTCTATTTTAGGCATGGAATGACACTTGACAATATGTAAAGGGACACAAGGTGACAATTCAAGCGTGCATACACAAGGTTAACTTGTGTGAATTAGAGCATAGAAGCTTTATCAAGGCATTATAAAAACACAGGTGACAAATCATGTGTGGATCACTGCTGATTCAAGCATGAAACATTAGTTAGTATGCCTAAGGTGACAAATCACGGGTAGAACTAAACTAAATCATGTGTGAATCATCAAATAGTGAAAAGCTCAACTTTTATTATCCAAAATAAGCTAGAATAATATAACTTACCAGCTTGAATTGACTAAGATAAGTCCTAAGATGCACAAATAAAACTTATGAGCCTAAGATGATGCATTCACTTTAAAGATTGATAACATGTGATTAATCTCTCAAAGTTTTCATATTGAATCTAAGAAAAATAAATAACTTATCCTATGAAACTTTTTCTTCTCTTGATTTTTTATACTTTTGAGGTTTTGTCTTCATCCATGATTCTTTACGTATATGTACACATAGCAAAAACCTTTTCTCTTGGTTTTGTAATCATCAAAATATATGATTCAACATTCTTCCCATTTTTTTATGATGGCATAACCTTAAGATCAAGGTTCTTAGTTCTATTCAATAAAGTACTCCCTCTTAAACAGGCATAGGAATTTAAAAATGTAAGTGTAGAATAATAAACTTAAAATTTAAATAATGAAAAGACATGAATGAATAGAACAAAATATTTCATTGATAAATGAAAAAAATACAAGAAGTGTCAAAATAATTTATCAATGAATATACAAACCTGTAATTGATTCCTCTAAAAACTAAGAAAATTCTTTCTAAGAACTATGAAATCCTACTACAACTCCCCTTAAGCCTATAGTCTAATATTTCTCCCCCTTGGCATCATCAAAAAGATGCAGGATTTTATAGGAGAGAGTGAACTCAGGATCGAAGATAGGCTTTTAAGACTTCTCTATCAGACAGAGAGTCTAGGTTGTAAGGTTAAGTAATGGGAACTATAGCCTATATGGAAGAGTCGTTGGGATCCATTAGAAGAATGGGATCCAGTACAACTTCTGAGCCATCAGTAACTCGAACATCTTCAAGTAGAAGGTCTTGGACTTTCTCTTCAATATGACCTTCAGTGGTTAAATTCTTTTAGTTTTGTTGAGTCTGGCCTTCAATGCCTTGATCCTCAAGTTTGGTGTTCTAGCTAAAGGGAAGGCTTGTTGTGTTTATGTTTAGGGATGGATTTCTTTCTTTAGAAGGTTTTGGTGACAAATTAGGTAGAGGAGAAGGTAGGTGAAGGCATAGCCAAAGGAATAGAAGGGGGAGTGGCTGGCTCTTCAACATTTGTGATGGTAAGTTTACCAATAAGTTTGGTAATACTTATGTTAGCTATGTCTTCATATAGCTCTTCAAATGTTACAGTATCAAATGATTTTGACGGTGAAGGAAGTTCAAGATTAGGTAAAATTTTGATAGGGATTGTCACTTGCCTTCAAAATTAAACTAAAGCTAACCTTAATGCAATATAGGGCCAATCCTAGGTCATCTCCCAAGAAATAATTTTAAGTCTAATTTAAAGTTATCTAGTGAAATAAATCACCCAAAGTTTGAAGTTGATTAACTAATTGCTAACCTAATTATCTAGTGAATTAAACTAGCAAACTAAACCTAAGTATGAATGAAGTGGCTTCCTAATTTTAGTAGGAACCCTAGGGTGTTGCTAATGGAAGAACCTAATTTTCAATCAAACATGGTAGCTCACTCAACTCCTTTTCCTTAGTTAAAAAATGCATTTAGTTAAGACAATTATCTCAAGTGTCTTAGCTTCACTAATTCAATTTTCTAAGTGCTATTATAAGCCCCTTAGGTAACCTTACTAGCTTAGCTCTAAAATTAACCAAATGTTTAGCTAAAATTCATTCCCAAATGCCACTACCTAAAGTAATACCTAAGTTCAAAACTATGAAAACTCAAGCAACTAATCAAGTATTCACCACACAATAAAATGTTAGGTTAATACAAGACATTTAACCATTGAAATCACATATTACTATGCAAATTCATAGAGTAGACGAAATTCCAGCAGCACATAGGTCATGAAATTCAACTCAATAATATTATTTCAACATTACAAATTACAAACAAATACTGATTCAACAAGGAACTTGAACCTAGTTAGTTATCCACCCGTTTAATAACGAAGCTAGTTTAGGGTGTATGACACCTCATGGTGTAAGAAATGGGAGAGACCGTGATCCATAAGTGAGTTAGGTACACCTTGGCTGGGTAATCCCCTTACAAGTGTTTAGGTTAGGGAAGTCAGGAATATAGACTATGCCATTGAGTTATAGCCCACAGTTTCATGTCAGAGGAATAAGGAGGATATAAGGGAGGTGTGATCATGCATATAGTGAGAAAAGACACTTGTTGTCTGTATTGAGTCCATAATGTAGATATGTTGAGCTGAGTAATAATTTTTTCGTTAAGCTTGCCAATGATTTGTGTGAGAAATTCTATTTATATGAAAGATGCTAAAGGCATTATTTTTCTAAGTGAATGCCATTATGTTAGCTAAGTTGTGAATTCTTATTTCAAATGTTGCTCATAGGTTAAAGTAATAATATTTACTACTACTTGCATTTAAACTAATTGTTATGCCTTAGTATGGGCTAGTCGGACCTTAGTTACTGAGTAGTTGTGCTCACCCCATTATCTTTAATATTTCAGAGAATAGCTCAAGAAGTGTGGATAGAGGAAAACAACCCGAGGCTTAGGATCATCATCCATTTGCAATAGGCCTCTTTATTTTAGATAATTTATGTGTTATGACAATTTTGATTGCCAACCATGATTTCTCTTTTTGTTACTTACTTGCATTAAGAGAAAGGTAAATTGTAATGATATTTTAGGCCTTAAGGAGAGAGTTGATTATTATGTGCTCTATTGATAGGGTCAAAATACTAATGCAAGTGAGGGTAGTGCATATTATGTGATGTTTTAAGAAATCTTGATGAAAATTATAATAAACTTCCCCTTCTTATGATTTCAAGTTAAAGGGTTGAGTAGTGAAAATTTAATCTAAAAATATTTCTTATGTTTTAGTACTTTGCATGAGTTAATTTTGTTGAGTTGTAGATGGTCATTTGGTGTCGGTGGCCATTGGCCCTTAATTTTAGGATAGGACACTTGAAATTTGTGAAAGTTGAGGTAAAGGTATAAGTTTTGAAAAGGGTGCTCAATTCTCATTTTAAAAATAATTTAAGCTTAAGACCAATACCATTAGTTAGAGCTCGGAAAGAGCTTTCCGTAAACTCCTAGTTCACATCATTCGGGCATCGGACGAAGATTTGGGGCGCGTCAAAAGTTGGCCATAAAGCTATCAAATTGACAATAGAACTCACGGTTAGAGTTCATGCATTTGCACTGCGGTGCATAGCATCATGAGCCGCAGCATATGTCACAGAGGCGAACACGTTGCGGTGCATGTTCAACAAGCCAAGGCACATGCCTTTTAATTTTTTAAAATTTTTCTTGTTCCAGATTTTTGTACTATATAACCACTTATGTGATAATCTCTTGCTTTCGCGTATTTGTAAACTTTGTTTGGCCTCTTTGTAAGACTTGATTTGACTTTAGATTTATAATCTTGGGGACACCATTTCGTTAAGTAATGAGAATTTTGTATTTAATCATTACTATTTTCCCATTTTCCTAATTACTAGGGATTTAGGTTTTAATTGTAGGATAAAACGAGGAGGATATTACACTCTTAGCAGTAAAGAATATAGGACAGCCTCTTACTTGAGCCTTATAAGTCTTCTTTATTCTATCCCAGCCAAAGCTCACATAGAATGCCTTGATGACCTTTAGAGAGTAATTGATATTTAGTTCCAGTAGTCCTTTATAGTTACTCAAGTACTTATCTATATCAAAATTGTGATCTTTGATGAATGACTCATACCTGGTAAAGTGCCCAATAACCACTACTCCAGATGAGGTTGTAGTGAGATTGATGTTCAGTGATGATTGGCTTACATTCCCTTATGCTTGCCTCAAAAATATTAGTAAGAGGCACATTGCTGCCATCCATGGACAATTCTGTTCCCAGCCTTATTAGCTCATTTTCTTGCTGGCTTGACGAAGTTGGTTCAGTCACATGTTCCCTTATGATTCTGCTTCTCTTAGAGGATTGAGTAGGTGATTTACTACCTCATTGAATCAAGGCTTCAGAGAATTTTCTCTTTTTAGTCACTTCAGAACTCAGTTTCTTCCCAATATCCTTAGTCTGAGCCATTTTAGAGGTATTGGAAAGAAAGATTAGGTTGGAGATTGAGAAGAGTTTGGATGAATTGAAGATGCAAAATAGTGTTTAAATAGGATGGGTAAAGAAATTCAAACACTATAATAGCTAGAGAAGAATCAGGAAGACAGTTATGAAAAATTGAGAGTTGTAATGGTCAGATTTTAAAATGTTAGAGCACGCATGAAATGGAGGATCTAACATAAGGGGTATAGATAGCCACGAGCCAATCACGGGTGATGAAGGGGGTGCTTCACACGTGATTTTTCATTTCTTCTATGTAGACATTTCTTGCTTAAGACACAGCATGTTTCACGTGTGATTCATCTATATAATGAAATCTTAGAATTTGACATTTTGGCTCCAGTTGATTCATGTGTCGTCACTAATGAGTCTCATGTGTGATATATCTAGGACAAAATATAAAGGCTCTCGGAAGCACATTACATGTCAGGAAAGCATCAACCTTAATGCTTGATTTGTCATGACTCAAAAAGATACTTCTCTGTAAGACAATTCATGTTTGATGCACAGGTGCATTCACACGTGATTTATTATGACTCAAGCTAGGTAGCTTTCTGTATGACATTTCACACAAGAAACCAGTTAGGTCTCACACGTGATTTCTCAAGCCTCATAAAAGCCACAATACTGTAAAGCATTTCACACATAATTTAACATGTAATCATACTTGAAATGTCTTAGAACATAGAAAAACAACTCTTTAAAAAAAGTAATACCTGATCAACTGACTTTCTCCTTGAGAAACATTCCAATTCAATCCAAAAAGCCAAGATTCATAATAAGAACCCTGCAAAATAATTTATAAACATTTCGAAGTTTAAGTTTGTAAAAGATTCAAATATAATAAGATTAAACTATAAAACTTATCACAGCGTATTGGAATTTACCATTCCCAATTCCCTTCTAATAAATGTAAATTATTCTTCAGCTAGAGGTTTAGTGAATATATCTTCTAATTGCTTGATGGTTGGAACAAATTTTAACACTGTCCTTTTTTGCACATGATCTTTTAAAAAATGATGCCTTATATCAATGTGCTTGATTTTTGAGTGTTGGATAGGATTCTTAACCAAATTGATAGTACTTGTGTTGTCACATTTGATTGAAATTTTGTTGAAATGAACTCTCTAATCTTCCAATTATTATTTTAGTCACAAGAATTGTACACAACTTCTAGTAGCCAAATACTCAGCTTCACACAAAGATAAGGAAATACTATTTTGTTTCTTGCTGAACCATGAGATGAGTGAGACTTCAAAGAACTAACATGTTTCACTTGTGCTCTTTCTATCAGTTTTATATCCAATGTGGTCAGGATTAGAATAGGTGATCAATTCAGGCTCTCCTCTTTTAGGAAACTAAAGTTTTAGCTATGGTGTTTCATTTAGATACTTGAAAATCCTCTTCACAACTTTTAAATGAGACTCTCTTGGGTTTGATTAAAATCTTGCATACATATAAAAATGAACATTATGTCTGATCTGCTAGCAGTGAGGTACAGTAAGGATCCAATCATTTGCCTGAATCTAGCTTGATCCTCCTTCTTCCCTTTTTCTTCCTTGTCCATCTCAATTGAGGTACTCATAAGGATATTGTTTGGATTGGAATTCTTGAACCTAAACCTCTTCAGCAGCTCATGAGAGTATTTGGTTTGGCTTATGAAATTCCCATCCTTTATTTGCTTGATTTGTAATTTGAGAAAGAAATTTAGCTCCCCTATTATAGACATCACGAATTCACCTTGCATAATCTCAGCACATTTCTTACAAAGAATCTCAGTAGTAGCTCTAAAAATAATATATCAACATATATTTGAACTACTAAAGTATCACTTCCTTCAATTTAGAAGAATAAGGTTTTATTTATTATTCCTCTTTTAAATTTTTTACTGAGTAAGAATGTACTTAACCTGTCATATCAAGCTCTTGGAGCTTGTTTGAATCCACACAAAGCCTTCTTTAATTTGTTGACATGATTTGACATTGATGGATCTTTAAATCTTGAAGGTTACTCTACATAAACTTCTTCATTTATAAAGCTAAAAATCCTTAATGCACTTTTAACATCTATTTAATGAAGCTTAAAATCCTTAATGCAAGAAAAAGCAAGTAAAAGTTTAATATTCTCAAGTTTAACAACAGGGACAATAGTTTTATCATAATTAATACCTTCTTCTTGATTATAACCTTTAGCTACTAGCCTAGTTATATTACTTACCACAATACCAATTTCATCAAGCTTATTTTTGAAGATCTATTTTGTTCCTATTACAAGATGATTATTAGGTCTAGGTATTAAGTCCTAAATTTGACTTCTATTAAACTAGTTTAACTCTTCTTGTATTGCTATAAACTAATATTCATTAGATAAGGCTTCTTTAATGTTAGAAGTTTCAATGTTAGAAAGAAATGCACTGAAATGGAATACTTCTCTAAGTGAACCTATAGTTCTAACTTTATCATCAACTTCTCTAATGACTTGATCAATAAGATGTGACTTATTATATCTCCAACCCTTTAGAAGATCATTTGTCTGCCCATTTTGATCATTAGTCATGGTATCATTATTGATTTATTTTTCCTCCTTTTCATTCAGTGAGAGACTATCAAGAGGAAGATTTATAGTTTCCTCTTCTTTATTCTTATCTGATAAGGATTCATCAAATCTGACATGAATTAACTCTTCAACAATTAAGATTCTTTTGTTAAAGACTCTAAAATCTTTGCTTCTATTAGAATAACCTAGAAACACAACTTCATCACTCTTGTAGAGCTCATAGGGTGTCTTGTTCATAATGGGTCTCATATAAGCTTTATTTATGATGTAGCAAGCTATACTCATTGTATTTGCCCAAAAGTATTTTGGCAGCTTCTTCTTATTCAGCATTGCTCTCACTATCACCTCTAAGGTTCTATTCTTGGTGCTAAGAATTCATAACTTATTCCCTGTTCTTCATAAAACTCAATGAAGTTGAAATTATCAAATTCTCCACAATGGTCACTTCTAATTTTTAAAATGTTCAAACTCTTTTTAGTTTAAACTTTGGCTACAAATGCCATAAAATAATCAAAAGTTTGATCCTTATGTGAAATGAAAAAAGACCATGTGAACCTAGAATAATCAATAACAAAAGTATAAAGATTAACTCCTAGGCCTTTTACCCTTAAAGGACCAATTAAATCTATGCAAAGCAGCTTAAGATGTCTTGAGGTGGAAACTACATTCTTGCTATAGAATGTTGTCTTAACTTACTTACCCTCCATGCAAGCATCACATAACTTGTTAGCTTTAAATTTAATCTTTGGTAACCTAGTGACAAGATCCTTCTTAACAAGCTTGTCTAGTTGCTTCATATTCACATGAGCCAATCTTTTGTGCCACAGCCAACTTTCATCATTTACTGATATTAGGTACTTTGTGTTTAGTGAATCCCCATCACAAAGGTTAATGGAATATACATTCTGAACTCTTTTTTCTTCTAGAATAATTTTTTCTGTTTGCTCATCTCTCACAATGCAACACATAGCACTAAATATAACCTCATAACCTTTGTCACATAATTGACTTATGCTTAAAAAGTTATGTCCCAAACCATTAACTAGATAAACATTATCTATGCAAGGAGAGTTAGAAGAATTCTTACCAATCTTACCTATACTGAGAATTCTACCTTTCTCATTGTTTTTAAAAGTGACAATCTCACTATCTTTAGTTTCTACCATGTATAATAATGTTGAGCTATCACCAATCATGTACTTGGAGTAATCATTGTCTAAATGCCACTTTTTATTTGTGACTCTCCTTGATACTTGTACAAATGTTAGGTTTTCTTAGGTGCCCAAATTTGTTTGGGCCCTAATGGATTAGTAAAACCCTTTAAAACCCATTTTATATTTTCACTCAATCCTTACTTCCTATGAATACATGACTTAGTCATGTGTTATTTCTAATTGCAATAAGAACAACTAGATTTGGGTAAGTTAGTCATAATAGTATGAACAAATAAGTTATTATAATACTTTTTTTTAGGTTTACAACATAATCCAGCTTTATAAAAAACACTTTTTTGTTGACCTAAAATCTTATTCAAATTTTCTTTACCCTTAACAAACTTAGCAAGAGTATTTTTCAAATCTTCTTTTTTAGATATAAACATTTTGCTATGCTTGGGGAGCTGGAATAGTAAGATAGACTTCTCTGTAGCCCTTATGGATGACTTTAAGGTCGTGCTAGGACTAAAATTCTTCAGGTAGGTAAACGCTTACCCCATGCCTTATTATAATTTACTTTTCATATTGAAAAAGAAAAACCCTTGCTTGGTGCCTACAAGAAGGGTGAGCGGTGGACACCAACTCTTGGCCTTGCAAGTCAAGAAGGGATTAAAGAAGGGAGAGGCTACGTACTTGGCAACGCTAAAGGAGACTGGCTTTAGGGATAAGGTTAAGGAAGAAGTCCCTTCGATAATTGCCCGTGTCCTAGTAGAGAACTAAGACATTATGCCTACTGAGTTGCCTAAGAAGCTTCCACCACGAAGAGAGGTAGATCATGAGATCGAGTTGGAACCAGGAACCCGGCCACCAGCTATGGCGCCATATCGTATGGCACCACCCGAGTTGGAGGAGTTGAGGAAGCAACTAAAGGAGTTAATCAATATAGGTTTCATCCGACCATTAAAAGCACCTTTTCGGGCACTGATCTTATTCCAAAAGAAGTAGGATAGGTCCTTGCGCTTATGCATCGACTACTGGGCTCTCAACAAGGTAACTATTAAAAAAAATATCCTATTCCCTTGATAGCTGACTTCTTTGATCGCCTAGGAAAGGCAAAATACTTTTTCAAGTTGGATCTAAGGTCTGGGTATCATCAAGTTCGAATAGCCGAAGGAGATGAACCCAAGACCACTTGTGTGACACGATATGGGTCTTTTGAATGGTTAGTCATGTCTTTTGGACTAACTAATGCACCAGCCACATTTTGCACTTTGATGAATAAGATCTTTCATCCTTATCTTGATCGGTTCGTGGTGGTGTACTTGGACAACATTGTCATCTATAGCAACATGTTGGAGGAACATGCTAAACACCTCTAAATTGTGTTCAAGACCCTTCGTGAAAATGAGCTTTATTTGAAGAAGGAAAAGTGCTCCTTTGCTATGGAGGAAGTCTCCTTCTTGGGACATGTCATCTCACATAGTTGCCTCAAGATGGATGAGAAGAAGGTACAAGCTATAAAGGAATGGGAGCCTCCAACATGTGTGGCTGAGCTACGGTCCTTCTTGGAATTAGTAAACTATTATCAATAATTTATCAAAGGCTACTCAGCAAGAGCCACCCCTCTTACAGAGTTATTGAAGAAGAACAAATGTTGGGCTTGGACGGAGGAGTGCCAACAAGTCTTTGAGAACTTGAAGGCAGCTGTCATGGAAGAACCAGTATTGACACTTCCTGACTTCTCTAAACCCTTTGAGGCACATACTGATGCCTTTGACTTTGCTATAGGAGGTGTCCTAATGCAAGAGAGGCATCCTATTGCCTTTGAAAGTCGCAAGCTAAATGATACTGAGAAGCGGTACACGGTCCAAGAAAAGGAGATGACGACCGTAGCCCATTGCTTGCGTACTTGAAGGCATTACTTGCTAGGGGCAAAGTTTATCATCAAGACGAAAAACGTGGCCACTAGTTACTTCCAAACTCAAAAGAAGTTGATGCCTAAGCAAGCAAGGTGGTAAGACTTCTTGGCTGAGTTTGACTATGTGTTAGAGTATAAACCAGGAGCAGCTAATCTCATTGCTGATGCTCTAAATAGAAATGTAGAACTGGCAACCTTGACCCAAGTCAGTTGGGACTTGGTCGAGAAGATTAAAGAAGGGATGGCTCAGGATCCCTTAACCCTACAGCTAATGGAACTAGTTAAAGAAGGGAAGACTAAGAGATTCTAGGTGGATGATGACATCCTCTACACTCTAGGAAGGCACATGTATGTCCCTAAATGGGCAAACCAAATAGGCAGGTCACCCATTGAACTTTGGCTTTACTAGAAGCAGCCTATTATTGGCCTCACATGAGGAAGGATGTAGAACTTTATGTGAAGACTTGTCTTGTATGCCAACAAGACAAGGTAGACAACCAATTACCTGGAGGACTGCTCGAACCCTTACCTATGCCACCAACCATAGGAAAGTGTTTCCTTGGACTTCATCTCAGCATTACCTAAGTCAGAAGGATTTGGATCCATCATGGTGGTAGTAGATCGATTCTCCAAATATGTAACTTTCATAACTACCCCAACAGACTGCACGGCTGAGGAAGCGGTTCAAATATTTTTGAAAAATGTGGTAAAGTACTGGGGCCTTCCTAGAACTATCATCAATGACAGAGATCCACGGTTTACAGGAAAGCTGTGGATCGAACTGTTCAAACTATTAGGGACGGAGCTATACTTCTCAACTAGTTTTCATCCTCAAACAGACAGGCAAACTGAGAGAGTGAATGCTTTACTTGAGTGCTATTTATAGCACTTTGTTAGTGCCAATCAGAAGGATTGGGTTAAGTTACTTGATGTGGCTCAGTTCTCCTACAACCTATAGAGGAGGGAGGCGATAGGGAAGAGCCCATTTGAGATTGTGATGGGGCAACAACCACTCACCCCACATGCCCTCGCAACCTCCTATAAAGGTAAGAGCCTTGGAGCTTTTAACATAGCTAAGTCCTGGCAAGAACGGGCAGATGAAACAAGATCATTCCTTGTAAAAGTTGCTAAGAAGATAAAGAAGTTTGCAGACAAATGAAGGCGTGTAATAGAATTCCAAGTTGGGGACATGGTAATGATGAAACTTCTCCTACAATAATTCAAAGCCTTCAAATCAGTACACAAGGGCCTCATTCACAAATATAAAGGTCCTTATAAGGTAATCAAAAAGGTAGGGAAAGTCTCATATAAATTGGATCTCCCTGCTAATTTGAAGATTCATCCTATCTTCCATGTTAGCATGTTGAAACCTTATCACGAAGATCAGGATGACCCAATGCGAGGAACAACATCACGTGCCCCACCAACCATCACCAAGGCATACGATCAAGGAGTAGAAGAAATACTTAGTCAACGAGTTGTGTAAAAAAGAGGTGTGCTACCAGACACACAATACTTGATCAAGTGGAAGGGATTGCCAGAGAGCAAAGCGACATGGGAATCTCAAAGAGATCTTTGGCAATTTGAAGAACTACTTCATTCCAATAGAGATGATGCCGTGACGAGGACGTCACTCGAATAGGTAAGGGAGAATGTGACAAAGCTAGAATTTTCACGAGGTTAAAATATTCTAGAAACTTTCAGAATGATCCAGGATAATCAAGAAGGCACCGGAGTCTTCTGGGATATACTGGTATGACCTCGAAAGACCTAGATATCTCTAGAATAGTATAGAAAGCACTTGAAGTATCTAGATCATTCTAGGGATATCCTACTCTTGTACATTATAGAATTCTATTTGTAAATATCAAGATATTTCTTGTAGATATTTCTATAGAAATATCTAGAGAAAGAATATATACTGTTAGATCGAATCAATCCCAACTGTCCATTAAGGAGGTGAGAATTTTCTCGAGAAAGAGGGAGGCCTATAAATACCTCCTCACTCCTCATTTGTAACCACTCAAGCAAAGTAGTAAAGCTCTCAAGTTCATTCACTCAAGCTCTTTACTTTCTGCTTGTGCTAGTCCTTTTAAGTCTCTTTGCCTACTTTGAGGGTTCGGCTAACTTAGTCACGATCAAGAGGTTGATCAAAGCTAAGGCCGGCACGATTCAAGGAAAGGGAAAGTTCCAAGGCCATGACAAATGTGACAAAGCTAGAATTTTCACAAGGTTAAAATATTCTAGAAACTTTTGGAACAATCCAGGATAATCAAGAAGGCACTGGAGTCTTCTGGGTTATGCCGGTATGACCTCAAAAGACCTAGATATCTTTAGAATAGTATAGAAAGCACTTAAAGCATCTAGATCATTCTAGGGATATCCTACTCTTGTACATTCTAGAATTCTTTTTGTAAATATCAAGATATTCCTTGTAGATATTTCTATAGAAATATCTAGAGAAAGAATACACCCCGTTAGATCAAATCAATCCCAACCGTCCATTAAGGAGGTGGGAATTTTCTAGAGAAAGGGGGAGGCCTATAAATACCCCCTCACCCCTCATTTGTAACCACTCAAGCAAAGTAGTAAAGCTCTTAAGTTCATTCACTCAAGCTCTTTACTTTCTACTTATGCTAATCCTCTTAAGTCTCTTTGCCTACTTTGAGGGTTCGGCTGACTTAATCACGATCAAGAGGTTGATCAAAGTTAAGGCTGGCACGGTTTAAGGAAAGGAAAAGTTCCAAGGCTATGACAATGTAGTATCAGAGCCACGTTCGAGGAAGCTGTGGTTCCATTAGATACTCGTAGGTGAGGATCTCGGGTGTGACTAAGGAGATTCTTGCTCACGAAGAGGAGAGGGGAAGGGAATCCTAACCTCCACACCAAGGTGGCAAGAAGGCACAAGGCACTAGTAAGGTACATTCAGAAGACCTTACTGTACTCTCTATAAAAATCGATGCTTTAGAGAAAGCAATGAAAGAAATGATGGGTAGAGTAGAGAAAGTTGAGGGTGATATGGGCATGCTGGAGAACCATACTCTTAAAGAACTTGATGAGTTAAAGAGTAGTGTGGATACTTTACAAAACTCTGAGGATCAACGGGAGGATGCCGTGAAATCCTTAAAGACAAAGGTGATGGATGCCATCACCATGATGCAACAATAGCTCAATATTCTCAAGACTTCCTTGGAAGAGAGAGGAAGAAACCCACTATTGGATGGAAATAGTGGAATAAGGGAAGTCAAGTTAGACCTTCCCAAGCCCATAGAGTTTAGGGGGGTACAAGATGCCAAGGAAGTTGAGAACTTCTTATGGTAAATGGAACGTTATGCCGACACCTTGGGGATGATTGATGATCAAACCAAGGTACATACCGCTACCTACTTCCTTTCAGACAATGCCATGCTATGGTGGCAAAGGAAGCATGAAGACATG
Organism: Prosopis cineraria; assembly: GCF_029017545.1. Lineage (NCBI taxonomy): Eukaryota > Viridiplantae > Streptophyta > Magnoliopsida > Fabales > Fabaceae > Prosopis > Prosopis cineraria. The sequence continues at coordinate 17,557,411 of NW_026555345.1, read as the reverse complement.
GATAAAGGGCTTTGCACAATCAATACTTGGGAGGACTTTAAGAAAGAGTTGAAGAGGAAATTCTACCTAGAGAATGTGGTCTATGAGGCATGAAAATGTAAACAATCAACACTTTGAGTTTTCAAAATGTTTACTTTCTTTTTCAAAGCTTCATTTTCAATTTTAAGAGACATGCTTTTTCTTTTTTGAAATGGCAAGCTTCTTTTTAATTTAAGCAAAATTTTTCTTAAGCAAAAAGGATACATTATGTAGTTCCTCAAAAGTGATTTTTAGTTCTTCAAAAGAAAAATCAAATTCAAAGTTTGAGTTAGAATCATTTACCTTATCTATTTCACTCTTAGCCATCAGATAGAGATTTGCTTTTTCTTCTTCTACAAATTCCTTATCATTATCACCCTATATTAAAGAGAGATATACTTTAAACTTCTTGTCATACTTGTAGCTCTTGCTCGCTTATTTTAGGGGACAATCGGCTTTAATGTGGCCTGGCTTTTTGCACTTGAAGTAGATAATCTCCTTGTATTTCTTCTTTAAGAATTTCTTGTTGAACTTGCTAAATTCTTCCTAAAGAATTTTCTAAATTTCTTGACAAACATAGCCATTTCTTTATTAGAATCTTCACTATCACTTGTTTCAAAATTAGAATTTTCTTGTGATACTTTCAGTGTCAGTGATTTCTTCTTCTCAGCATCCTCCTTTAGCATTGATAATCTCCCTTCATATTTAGCAAGACTTCCAAACAATATAGCCACTGATCTTATAAAATCACTTTCCGCATCCTCAATAGTAGTGATTTTTGATTGTCATTTAGTAGGAAGTCCTCTTTTGATTTTTCTGACTTACTCCTTTTGTGTGTAAGTCTTTCTAAGTATTGCAAGCTCATTCATCATATGTGTATATCTTAATTGTATTTCCTTTATGCTTTCTCCAAGCTTCATCTTGAAAAGCTCGTAATCTTGAGTCAATGTACTCATCTTGTTTTCCTTCACTCCTTCTATGTTTTCATGAGCTATCTTTAAAGCATCTCATATTTCTTTTGCTATTTCAAGATTGCTAACACGGAAGTATTCTTGTTGACTCAAGACATTTGCTATGATTAATTTTACCTTGGAGTTCAATAACACCAGCCTCTCTTCTTTTTCTATGAATTTGCTCTTTACATTTCTCATTAGCTCTCCTTCCACAGTTTTCATGTGAATATAAGGACCATTCTCAATAATTTCTCATAAATTAAAATCAAATGCTTCAAAGAATAATCCCATTTTACTTTTCCAAAAGGTATGGTGTTCACCATTGAATCCTAGAGGCCTATTGATCTCAGTACCCTTGGGAAGAATAGTATCACTAAAACTAGCCATAAGATTCTCTTAGACTATTAAGTTCTTGATTAAGAGTCCAAGCTCTGATAGCAAATGTTGGATAGGCTGGCACCCAAGAGGGGAGTGAATTGGATGACACTAGATTTTTTTAGAAAACTTAAAGGAAGATAGATGCAAGAAGTTGAGAGAATTGACATGAGAGATTTATCTTAGTTCAGCCCAAAACTTGGCCTACATCTAGCCCTCAAGATTACTCTTAAAATTTTTAACTAAACTCACAAGTTTCAAAAGGTGCTTGCAACTATAGTATATGACTCTTAAGACTTTACATGTCTTGTTTCAATAACAAACCTTGCTACACTCAGCAAGTTGCTACAAATCACTTGAAAAACTCATTTTCAAGATTTTAGCTTGTAAGCAAAGAATTTTTAAAGTTGAGCTCTCTTGAAAGAGTAGAATAAGTACAGTTGAAAGCCTAAGAACTTATGAGAGCTTTTTTACAAGATTTATCAAGAATGATAAATATATGAATGCAATACTTTAATGCACAATTGAAAGCTTTTTAGAGTGCTCAAAAGATTAATAGTTTACTTAAAGATCATAATTCTTATTCTAGACTTGAATTGTATCATATATATAGTTTTGACAGTTAACAGATTGTTGAAATAGTGTATCTAGCCATTAATCACATTTCTTACATGTAACAAGGCAATTCATGCATGAAATAGAGCTAGCCAAGTTCCAATCAAGTATATGTGACAATTCAAGCTTGAACACCAAGATGACTCATGTGTGTTTTGAAGGAAAATAATATACAATCCATTCTGTGTGACAAAACAAGAGTGCAACCCTTAGATTCTCACCCGTGAATTGGCTGGCAAAATGCTAAAGCTAATTTTGTGTGATGAATCATACGTGAGAACAACTCACTATCACACGTGAAATTACTGGTTACAAAACTCAGTCTACTTAGGAAGGTAGATCACACGTGGAACACTTTATTACACATATGTGAAATGGCTAGTTACAAATCTAAGCTATTCTATGAAACATATCATGGAGATACTTATGTGCATTCAAGCATGGATTGCATAATTGAAAAGACTTAGAATAATAAGTGATAAATCACACAAGTGTATAAGATGAAACATGCTTGAAATGGCTTAAGATTAACTTAGGATAAATGTATTTAAAAGACTAAGTGACAAAACACATGTGAATACATTCCATTTCAGGCATGAAATGACACTTCACAATATGTAAATGAATATAAGGTGACAATTCAAGTGTGCATACACAAGGTTAGCTTACGTGAATTGGAGCATAGAAGCTTTATCAAGGCATCACACAAACACATATGAAAAATTACATAAGTGACTGCTAATTTAGGCGTAAAACATCAGTTAGTGTGCCTAAAGTGACAAATCACATATGGGACCAAACTGAATCACGCGTCAATCATCAGATAGTGAAAAACTCAACTTCTATGATCCAAAATAAGTTAGAATGACATAACTTACAAGCTTTCCTCTTGTGTCTTTACCCCTTTTCTCCTCTATCTTCAAGTATTGATCCACATATTTAGATTCAAATTTCTATTCTAGGCGCTATGGTGCATATTACATATGCTGCAGCGCATGGCACAGTAAGAAAACTCTCATTATAGCTCACACACAACTCTAGATTGCCATTCTCCTACTCAACCTTGGTTAGACAATTTGTCATCAACCTAAAAATTCAATTCACCATCTAAAATCATGATTAGAAATTAGCAATTACTTTACCCCTAATTAGTAATTAATTTTTAAATTAAGAAATCTAGGATGTTACAATATTCAAGTGTGTTATACAAGTGTGAATGGTTAGTTCTCTCATACAAACAACTACCTTTAATGCTCAAGAGGAGCATAGGAAATGAGACATAATATGATCACTACCCATTTAGAAAGAATAATGAAATGGCTAAGAATCATGCAATGAATGTCACCTTGAATAATGGTATCAATATGAGATCTAGAACCTAAAATCTAAGTTGAATCATGGATGCTTGCAATCTATGATGCCTGTAGCCAAGAAAAGAATTCCTTAAGAAAGGATCTCATGAGTGATTCATGGAATTGTGGTTTAGATACTATGGGTATATGAGACTTAAGCTTGAACAGTGTTAATAAATCAAAATTGACATAAGCTCTTAATAAAGAAACACCATAGCATGCAATTCATATTGTGTGTGCTTAATTTTTTAATGCAATAATAGAAGTGGATGGAAGGATCCCTATTCCATCACTATATGAGTCCTAAAAAGGAAAAAAATCTTTTCATAGTACCCTTAAGACTTAGACAATGTCATAAGAGGATGACTTAGTGACAACTACTTTAACTCGCACCCTATGTTCATGAATGATTCGATCTAATGAGCTGAGTATTGGGAAGCAACTAGGTCAAACTTAATTGACATAAGGTCTGAAGGATGATTAACCCTTAAAAACACAATTGTGCTAGTATCTGAGATATGTCACTTACAAATAAAGAACTTCTAAGTACAAGTACTAAGCATATGAAAAGGTAGTTTGAGTTAAATAATTAACTTAAGAAGGATTAGATATGCCATGAATAATGTCTATGGGTAAATCTAGGGTTCTTAAGGAAACTTATAAATGCAATGTACATATATAATAGGATGTCTTTATATGCTGATCCTATAAGATTTCTAGTGTATAAACATCTAAATCAAGGATGTCATGCCCACATAGTCATGACAGAGCACTAAATATGAAGGAAAAGAGATAGAGTATGCATGATGATAGTCTTATCAAGTATTAGTAGGAGATGTTAGAATTTGAATTTTTATGATTTCCATCCATGATGAGTCATTAGTGGGATTTGCAATATGGTCATAATAAGTTGACTAGAATCTAAAATTAATTTGATTAATTTTTATTGCCATCCTGAAAGGGAAACAATCATCTATCATAATGATGATTATTCCAATCAGCACATCCCTCCATAATGAGGTGAATCAATGCTAATTCGATCTTCCTTTTATACAAAAACATCCTTTCACTATAAATAGTGACCAGGGGCTAGAGGTAGAAGCATCCCAAAATGAATAGTTTTCTAGTTTACTCTTCCTCTCCCTCACTTTCTCTTCAGTACATCTATTATGCATTATAGTCTAGACTTTAGTAGTCTAAACTCATGTAGGTAGTCGGATAGATTTTACTATGTTCGAATCTAGTAAGATTCCAACCCAACTCATTTATTCAATTTGTTATTTATTTAATAATCCTTTAGAATGCACATGGATTTAGATTTGAGCTAAATCCATTGTTTGGATCCATAGGAATTTATGGAATTAGATTTGGTCCAAATCCATACTTAAATATAATTCCTTTGTAATTTCAAATCCCTTCTACACACTAGAAATTTCAAATTTTAATTCACTTTCAATGACCCTCCATGACCACCTTGTATTGGTCCACCACTACTACCATCATCTAATGCTAGTCTGCTGCCATCATTTGATGTATGTCTATTATCACCATCCGATGTCGATCTGCCATCTCCACCACCTTTCGAGATCAATCTTTAATAACCGTTTGTAATCCATCCTCCTTCATCATGTGGCTCTATGTTGGAAATTGTGCCATAAGGGCAATTATTATACTATAAACATTGTTATTTAATGAATTTCTCTTTTGTTATTATATTAATTACATGTTTATTATGATAATTGTATCCTTAGATAAACTATAATGATTGTCTTAAATGTCCCTAGTTGATCATATATAGGGGATCATAGATGAAACAAGACTAATATGACTTTGATTAATTATAGAGATATAAATCAAAGTCATAAATGTAACATTTAAAAAACTAATCGTGATTAGTTAACCTAATTATTGTGATTAGTGAGTTAATGAGGTATGTGGCCAGAAGAGTCTAATTTGGTGTAATTATTGTGATTTTAGCCTTAAAAGTGGTTCTGGATTGATGGCAAGCCACTCGGACAAGAAAAGAGGGAGAAAAAGTGAAGATTTGTCCTCTGTGCCACATATCATAGCTCATAGTCAATCTGTCATGGTGCATAGAGGCATATTTGTATGTAATAGGCTCCTCTATGCCATGCGCCATGGTGCACAACCAAAATTTTTGATAAATCAGTTCACATTCTGCATAAAAAATAAAAGAGAAAAAGAAGAAGAAACCGAAGAGCTCTGCTTTTACTCTGTTAGGGCACATTGGGGGATCACATTAAGGCTAGATTGAAGCTCCCAAACACTCAAGGTAAGTAACCTAAGCCTTATTCTTCCTTTCTCCCCCCATTTATGATGATTCATTGTAGGGTTTAAGTTAGAAGGTTAAAATTCAATCTATAAGGGTATGGGTTCAATTTCATTGATTAAAATGAGTATAATGAGAGTTATTTAAGGCATTGGAACACTACATTGATGGAATTATCAAGAGCTTGTTGGGTAGAGTATTAAATATCCAAAAATTGATATAAATATAGTTGTTGGAAGTGTTGGTAAACCATTAATGGTGGTTCAATGACTCATAAATGATAAAGAGGGTTAATGGAACCTAATGAGGCTATTGGGTATGAATGGGCAGATATTTATGAGATTGGTAGAATAGAGGAAAGAATGGAATCAATGTTGATAATTCCCTTAAGAGTGGGATTGTGATGATATTCTTGCTTATGATTATAGTGTGAATCATTTGGCATTGTGAACATTGTATTTTATCCGGGTATTTTTTTAAATTTAATAAAAATAATAATAAATAACCAAAAAATATAAAAATAAAAAATGAAATTTAATCCTTTTTTAGGATTATATTTTCAAAAAAAATAATAATTTAACAAAAAAAGTCTTGCTTAAATTTTTAATTTAATCTCTCACAAATTATTCCAACCATTCAAAAATATTAGAAATCAATTTTTTTGAGACTCAACTATTTTTAAATTTCTCTCCTTAAATCTTTTTGTTTTCCATTTAAATATATATATATATATATTAAAAAAATTAGATTTTTCATTTAAATTTCTCTCCCTTAATCTAATTAATAATAAAAAAGAAAAATAGCATTAAAAAAAAGAGAATGGCTGAAAAAATGCTGGACATGCACGTACGGAGCTTGATAAGCTTCACAGAGCAAGCAAACACAGAGCAGCAGACTAGGGAGAAGCAAGCATGCACAGTGAACACACGAAACTGGAGTCACAGACAGCCAAAAGAAATAAATCTTTCTCAGTCAGGCACTATATGAGAGAAAAGTAGAAGAAAGCCAAAACACATAGAAATAGAAACACGAAACACTAGCAAAGGAAGTAGACGCATGCGCAGCAAGAAAAGACAGAATAAAAAAAAGGGGAAGCGTGCGCGCACATAGCCACAGCCTAAAAGAGATGAAGAAAACGTGCACGACAGAAAAGAAAGCAAGAGAACATGTACACACACTTTCAGCCAAGAGAAGAAAAGAGACAGAACTAGAGACATGTGCATGCATGCAGCAAACGAAAACATGCAGAAAGCTTCACTTTGCAGAGTAAGAGATGCATGTTACAAGGAGAGCATAAAAAGAGAATGAGAAAGCAAAAAAAAGGAAGAGGAGATGGGGGAAAGAAAAATGAAAAGAGAGAGATAGAGAGTGGGAGACAAGAAGGAGTTTGAGAGGACATATAAAAATGAGGAAAAAATAGAGCATAGACAGTATTCAAAAGAGAGCATGAAAATGGAGAAAAAATGGATGAGAAAATAGAGACGAAGGAAAAAGGAAGAGACAAAGAAAACACCAGTGAAGGAGGAGCAGAACACAACAGACGTAAAAGAAGATCGAGGAAGGAGAGATCCAAACTCGAAACTGGACTAAAAATAGAGGAGAAAACTGGAAGGAGATTGAGAGAACACAAATAAACTGAAAATGATAGAGAGTGGGAGACGAAGAGAAAAGGAAAAACAGAGTGAAAAAAGAATAGAGATTGATAGAGGGAAGCTAGACGAAGAACAGATGCAGCAAGGAAGAGGAAAGAAAAAAAAGAGTGAGACCAAGAGAAGAGCTCGGAGACGAGAAAAAAAAGAGAGGAGAGATGTTTTGGCCAGGGACGTAAAGAAGAAGCTTGAAAGAGAAATGAGAAGTTGGAGGGAGAGGAAGAGAGAGAGAGACAGAGAGGCAGAATGAGATATGCACGAGCACAGAGACGGAGGGTGAAGAGGAAGCTATAATACAGAGCTTCACGCTATGGGGAAGAGAACCTCGTTAATGTCACCACCATCTCCTTTCTTGCAGTTTTCACTTGAAGCTGTGAAGGTATTATTTATAGGAGTGCTTAGACCAAGCATTAGCGGCATTCAGCTATGGCTTTGTCCTTAAGTGAGATTTTGCTATTTGTGAAGGTTTAGGCTAACATGTTATTGTTTTGCTTTTACTTTAGTAATTGAATATGAAAGTTGAAAGTGGCTTCGTGTTGATTTCATGGTGTAATAAATTGTGATTGATTATTCATGGTGGTTCAAATTAATGGTTTCTTAGTGCCATTTTATTTTGAAGTTTTCAAATAATATACTTCATGATTCTAGGTCACAAATTATTATTTTCAACTTCGTTGTCTCTGTAATTGTTAATTTATTTTATATCCCATTGATTGTGATGAAGCAATTATTATAATTGTAGTGATGATTTTTGCTACTTGTGGCCTTGCAGTTTCATTTCGTTATAGTCATAATTTCTATTATGTCTATTTGTGTTTATGATATTGCAGTGTTCTGGTTTCTTCTTTTCCATGCCCTGCATAATTTCTTCTTGCTTGTTATTTGCTATTAGGGTCACAGATGTTGTGATTATTAATTTATATATATTGCCCATTATTGAAATTAATTCTCTCTTTATACTAAATATTTAAGTCTCATGTAAGATTTCAAAAATCTTCGTAAAGACTTAAATTAATCACCTTATCGTGTAGGATAATAAATCCTCGCAGATATCATGGTTCACAATTTATATGGTAAATAAATAAATTAATTTTGTAAATAAAATAAAATAATATTTTTATAATTTTAATTAATTAAATTAATGAATTTGAATTATAATTATATTTATAAATTATATCTTTTGGTCATGTGATATTTTTAAAACTCTGTAGACATTTAAGATAATCGTATTATCGCGTGAGTTAATAAGGCTTCGCAGGTATAACAATTAAGATTTCTATATTAAAAAATATGTGTTATATAATTATACATTAAAATATATTCAAAATGAATATTATTTAATCCTTTTATCGTGTGAGACTTTGAATCTCAACAGATATTTCGGATAATCTCATGTCGTATAAATCAATAAGATTTCACAGATATGAGAGTAAAACTTATATATTAAAATTAAATCTTCTTTTATAATCCAAATTAATAATTTATTTAAGTCTCATGCAAGATTTTAAGAATTTTCGTAGAGACTTAAATTAATCACCTTATCGTGTGGGATAATAATTCCTCATAGATATAGTGATTCTCAATTTTTATAATAAATAAATGATTTTTGTAAATAATGATACAATACGCAATTTAGAAAAATTAATTAATCAAATTAATGTATTTAAATTGTAATCATATTTATCAATTATATCTTTTAGTCATGTGAGATTTTTAAATTCCCGTAGACTTCTAAGATAATTGTATTATCATATGAGTAAATAAGACTCTGCAAATATAATAATTAAGTTTTTAATATATATATATATATATATATATGTATATATAAATTATATATTAAATTAATTAAATTAAAGATGTATTTAAATTTAATTTCTTTATCGTGTGAGATTTTGGAATCTCTACAGATATTTAGGATAATCATATTACCGTATAAGTCAATAAGGCTTTACAGGTATGATGATTAACAGTCTTTAAAACACATACATACATACCTAAACAAATTATTACTAACACTTAAAATATAAATAAATTAGATTACTAAATTCTTTTATCGCGTGAGATTTTGAAATCTCCGCAGATATTTAGAATGATTGCATTATCATATGAGCTAATAAGGCTCTGCAGGTATAGCAGTTAAATTCCCAATCATAAACATAAAAAATAATAATTTTAAACTCTTTCCTTTCTTTATTCCAAAAATTTAAAAATTGAAAAAATAATTGAAATTAAATTACTTTTTGCAACTTAAAACACACATATCAAAATTTTAGAAATTATTTTATTTACAAAATACTGAATTATTTCTAATTAATTGCTCTTCAAAAAATATTTTTACTAACAAACTTTTAAACCCAAACTATATGGACTTTGATCCTCATCACAGGGTACGTAGGCCTCAGAGTCAAATTCTGAATCAAGTCCTTCCTTGTAAATAAATAAACATTTTTCACCTAATTCTTATCATTTTTATATCAAACATATGAATATAAAAGGGATAATTAAAATAATTTTAAAACTATATTAATATAGCATAACAAACTTCAGGTAACCGTTCTCACGAACGGGTGTTGTAGGTGCTTAACATCTTCCCCATACTCAACCGACTCCTAGACCTATTTTTTATTTTCACAGACCATCCTTATCCTCCTTTAATCGGTTTCTCAAGATTTCTCTCAAAATCTTGGTGGTGACTCCTTGTTTATATGGTTCCTGCCATGAAGGCTAGGACCTCCCCTCGCGTGCCATCTGCATCACATTTTTTGGGTGTGACAGGAACCATTCAAGCTTGTTGAAACTTTGGAAGTTGATATTGTGAGGGTTAAACTTTTGACCTCTCAAAAGTTTGAGGTAATCGAGGAAAACTTAATCTTTATAGTTGGATGTTAATTATATATGTGAAATGTGATTTATGATTTAAATTTATAATGCATATTGGCAATGTGTTTGACTTGCAAAATGGTTTTGGAAAGAAAAACCTTAATTATGCCACCTACTTGTGATTTATAAATTTAATTGTGGCATGTTGTTGTGAAAGTAAATAATTGTGTGGTTTAATGTATTGATGATATGGAGTATGTCAGTGAATATTTTAGAATATTTGTCATGAATTAATCCTTAAAATGCATATAATGTGAGAAATGTGCATAGCATGATCATTGGTAGGAGTTTGCCTAGGGAAAGGATTAAATTAATTTAAATCCACATAGTATTAGCAGTGCTTGTTGAAATCAAGAACTAACCTTGGCACCAACTGTTGGAATTAAGAGTTAGTCCTTGTCCCATGGTTGATTCCAGATTATCCCACTTATTCTATAAGGGATTTAAACTTAACTAGTCTCTACTAGTTCGTGAGGAGGCTAAATTAGGGGTACAACACTCTATGGTTATTAATATTAGGGAAAATTGAATTACATAAGTGAGTGAGTTCACCCTAGCTCGGTAGCTCCTCACAAGTAAAAGGGTGGGTTAGTCCATGAAGGACATAGTCACGTGATAGCCACCGGTTTCATGTCGGAGGTAATAGGAGGGTATAAGGTTGGCATATGATCATGCATCTAAGACCAACTACATGGTTGTTAGTTTTGTGGTCTAGTATGTGTTATGGGCACATGATTGTTATAATTGCGACCTCATGTTGTGCTTTGTGAACCATCATGATATTATGTGTTGTGGACCCGATCACATGGTTGTTAGTTTTGTGAATCGTGGTCAAGTGTTTATATGTGATATTTATGTATTTGCCTAATTGCATCTATTTACAATTGATATGCAACTGTATAGGTTAGATGAAACTTCGTTACTAGATAGTTGTACTCATCCCTCAATTCTCAATATTTTTAGGAGATAGCTCATTGGATTCGAGTCGGGGAAAACAAAAGAGGCCTAGGATTGTGGAGTAATCCTCTTTATGCCTCTTTTTGTTACTTTCATGTATATTTGTTAATATAATTGCCAACTAGGATCATTTGACATAATTTATACACTACTTGCATGATTTTGGATATAACTTGTGTATTTTGTGCCCTGGGTTAATGAGTTTTGATTGTAAACCTGTGAATAGGGCTAAAATACTTGTGCAAGTAGAAACATATGTTCAAAAGAATTTTAATGAAATTGATGAACTTGTGCAATGTTTGCTTCCCCTTTTGTGTTTTGAGAAAATCAGGGTGGAATGGTGATTTTTGTGATACAAGTATTTCAAATTGCATATGGTGCATTGCAAGGGTCTGTTAGAGTCTATTGAGTGTGGTCGGATGGTTAGTGTAGGCTATTGACATACATGGTTGAGTTGGGACACCTCATTTGTAAAATTTTATGAAAAGTGGTTAAAATGGGTTTTGGTGTCTAACGTTTTATAAAAATTTGAGTATGAAATCAATGCCATCAACTAGAGCTAGGAGAAAGCTCCATGTAGATACTAAAATCACCTCAATTAGATGTTGAATGGAGAGTTGGGATGTATTAGAAGTTCGCTCCCTGTGTTGTCAAATAATAGCATTGATGCTATCAAATTCATGCAATACACCATGGTGTATGGCACAAAAAAGACAAGCCACAGCACACATATCGTGAGCCGCGGTGCATGTGTCATTTTCTACACAAAATCTATTTTTGAGTCTTAAAACTCATTATTTTGGGTCCTAATTGATTTCCAAGCTTTCTTATTCCTTTAAAACTTTGATTTGAGCTTATTAAACAATGTTTGAGATTTGAATTGTTGCATTTGGGTTTCCCTTCAAAAAGGATTTGAGAAATTTTCCTTTTTTGTGAAATTTTACAGTTTAGTAATCCTTTGAAGGTTAGTTCCATGACTGCCATGATTTAGAATTAAATGTGAATTAGTAAGGGAGATCTTATAGTTTGGTATCAATTTCTCTGGTTATGAGAACTGGACTGTGGATTTGTGAATCAAGTGTGAGTTTGCTTGTGAAAGGTGCATTTGCATCTAGAAAATTGGCAATTAACATTATACACATGTTGTTTTCCCTTTTAAGCTAGTGCTAATGATTTTTCCTTTTATGGGATAACTTCCATTCTTAGGAGGGGAGAATGGTGCAAATAAGAAATACGATTGGCAACATTCCGGAAAATATATCAAGACAAGTGCGGGAAGTCTTGGTACAAGAAGAGAATATTGTCTCTAGTGAGCATGTTAAGATGGGACAAGGCTTGGGTCATGCTAGAGAGCAACCGAGACCTATAACGAGCAATGAGAATATATTACTAAAGTTGAGAAGCATGATGGAAGGAATTGAGCAAAGAATAGATGAGCATGATGATATTTTGAAGAAGAGATTGGAAGAGTCAAGCAAGACTATAGAAGGAGTTGGTGGTCATGGTGAAGTAAGACTAGAAAAGAAAGCACTTGACCAATAAGAGGAGGATTATTATGAAAAGAGTGGATCGAGGAAACTTGAACCAGTGAGGCCTAAAAGGAAAGAGCAAGAGAGCTCTATTGACCTAGCTTTGAAGAAGTTTATAAGGTTGAATCTGATAGATAGAAAGGCACAGTAAAAGATTAAAATTTTAAAGTCTCTATCCTAATGTGGACCGAACGAACTTGTTTAAGTCAAGGTAGATAAAAGAGTTACCTTTTAATTCTTTGAACTTGGCATGTGTTCTCTTCAAGAGTTTGGTTCTTAAGAGTTGATAATGTAGATGTGCTCCTTCTACCGGTATCTACACGAACAACTCTTAAACTCGAATAGTGTGCTAGCGCTCTCAGTATCCATTCTTCTTTGAACGTTAGTTTTCCTTACTATAAGGTGTTTCGTGACTCTCAAAGTATTTTTTTTTACTGTCAAAGCTTTTCTAATTCTCTATTTCTCCATTAAGCATGTCCCTATCTATATATATATATATATATATAGTATGTGGATTAAGGTTTTTATCTTCCACTTAAAGAGCCCACAAAAATTTGATTAAATTTATCTCATAAATTTAATCTATGATATCATATCTAATTTAAATTTATCTTATAAATTTAAATTATAAAACCGACATGATATTCTCTCATATCATGTTAGTTATTAAATTTAATCTATCATACAAAATTAAATTTAAAACTACCACAATATAATATAATATAATATAATATAATATAATATATGCATATTATATTATATATATATATATATGAATATATATATATATATTATATTGAATTTTATATATCATATACACATATCATATATATATATTTCAAAAATATATATACTTATATATATGCAATTATATTTCAAATTTTATATTTCATATAAATATATATATATATATATATATATTTATCAAATAAATATTCAAACACACACACACACACACACACACACACACACACACACATATATATATATTTCATTCACCTTATATTACATTCACTGCATTTAGACATATTCTAGATTCAATGAACTTGGACATTATAGCTCGAGTTGGGCTGTTCTTGTGTGCGACCCTATAGGCCCATATGAAGTTAGCAGTTGGCTAATTACGCTATTAGCCCACAAGTCATAAGTGGCCTCTAGTAAGACATTACAACTACCTAATTCACATGGAGATCAATGATCTAATGTAACCTATTATGCAACCGTATCATATCCCTTTTATCATGCGATATTTCAGTCAAATGTGAGACATGAAATTGTCATTCTCCTTTTGCCTAACCATTACTTTCTTATTTTTGAGTGGATTGACTATAGCAATGAAAAAACTTTTTCCATTATAGTATGGCCATACATTTTCTCAATTTTACTCATCGAGGGCCAGTAATATATATCACTTAATGTGAGGGAAAAATTCCATCTTGACCACTCATATTCTTTTGCATGAATATTACTAAACTCAATCATAGCCTTTATGATCAACTAGTCAAAGGTAACTTTTGACTCAGTCAAAGTTGAGTGGTCATCATATAGGAATCTATGATGATATCAAGTTAAAGGGCTTAGTGATATAGTTACATATGAGATAAGCTTATGACTTGTACCATGTAACTTTCTCATAGCGGGTCGATCCAACACCTTGTACTCTTTCAAGTGCCTATAACTTTGATTTGTATCTCTATAATTAATCAAAGTCATACTAGTCTTGTTTCATCTATGATCTCTTATAGATAATCGACCAGAGACATTTAGGAAAATCCCTATAGTTTGTTCGAGGATACAGTTATTATAGTGAACATGCAATTGATATAATAACAAAAGAAAATTTCATTAAATAACAATGTGCATAGTATAATAATTAGCCCTAGGGCACAATTTCTAACAGAATCCTCTATCATTTAAGGGTTCCATGGAGAATAGAGTGGTTGAGAAGTGGATAGATTGATTGAAGATGATCTTTTTTTATGACTTGCACATCTGAGCAAAGAGTATTGCTTGCTATATTACTACTTGAGGATGCTACCAAATAGTAGTGGGAGAGTTTGAGATCGGTGGATGGGTCTCAGTTGACATGGAGTGAGTTCAAGAAGAGGTTCTTCTCCTACTACTTTCTTGCCTCATTTAGAGCTGAGAAAGAGGCTGAGTTCCACCAGTTGCAGTAGGGAAACATGAATGAAGAATAATTCATAGCTAAGTTCAACGAGTTGTCCAAATACTCGACATACTTAAGGAACCATGATGATGAGTATTAGAAGGTCAAGCAGTTACTTGACAAGATGCAGCTTAATTACAGATAGCAATTGGCTCCCTTTAATATTATCTCCTATAGTGATATGTGCAGTAAGTTGAGAGTAGTGGCCAAACATGGTTGTGAGGCTAAGGATAGCCAAAGGAGAGATGGTAGGGGCTGTTTCTCTACATATATGGGTTCTACTAGAGGTGTTGGCAAGAGAGCTGGGTATATCTCTGGAACATCTGGACTGGGTAGCAGTGGTAGTAAAAAAAGGAGTTTATGGAAGGGTTCACATTTTAGAGGTTCCCAGATGAGGAGTAATGCCCCTAAAAGTATAGGTGGACAAAGTCAAGTCTCGAGATAGGATTCTGCTCTTACAGTAGCTAGACAGTTTAAAGCCTTACAATGTAACAAGTGTGGAGACACCATACTGGGGAGTGCTGGACTTATTTCAAGTGCCATAAGGTTGGGCACATTGCTTGGTATTGCCTGGAGGATGCTCCTAACACCGATCAGAGGTCTACTATTCCTGGTCGTCTGTTTGCTGTGACAAGAGAAGAGGCTTCCCCAAAGCTTATTTGAAGTATGATTTTTTTAAGCAATCAATAAATTTCTACTTTGTTTGATTCTAATACCACTCACTCATTTTTTTATGAGTATGCAAAAGGAGAGAGTTTGCATGTAGTTAAAATGCCTTTGATGTTGAATGTGTCTATACCAGCTGGTGCTTCAATGAGAACCAGTCGGGCTTGTTTGAAAGTAGAGTTAACTTTTGGTAAAATAGTCACAAGTGTTGATTAATTTATTTGCCCATGTTGGGGATTGACGTGATAATTGGCATGGATTGGTTGTTTTCTAATAGTGTGACCTTAGACTGTAATAAAAAGATAGTTTCACTTCTAGTGTACACGGCGACCACAACAAATGTTGAAATGGCACAGCCTATATCTGTAACTACTCTGGAGACTCCTAAGTTCTTATCAGTGATACAAGTGAAGAAATCAGTGAGAGAGGGATGTCAAGCCTTTATGATGTTTTGCTTAGTACACAGAGTGCATGATGGAGCACTAGACAAGGTTGGAGTTGTCAATAAGTTTCCTGAAGTATTTGCAGACAAAGTGTCAAGATTGCCACTGGAGAGAGAGATTAAGCTCTCAATCGACTTAATACCTGGTACTAAGCCAATCTTAAAGGCTCCATATTAGATAGCTCCAACAGAGTTAAATGAGCATAAGAAACAACTAAAGAAGTTATTGGAGAAGGGGTTGATTAGACCGAGTATCTCACCTTGGGGTTCGCCTATTCTGTTTGTCAAGAAGAAATATAGTAGCATGAGATTGTGTATAGATTATCGATAGCTGAACAAGGTGACAATTAGGAATAAGTATCTGTTACCCCAAATTGAAGATTTACTAGATCAATTGGGTAGAGCAGCGGTATTCTCTAAAATTGATTTAAGATCTGGCTATCATCAGTTGAGAGTGAAAATTGACGATGTGCCAAAGACTGCTTTCAGAACTCATTATTTTGGGTCTTAATTGATTTTCAAGCTTCTGTATTCCTTTAAAACTCTTATTTGAGCTTATTAAACAATGTTCAAGATTTGAATTGTTAAATTTAGGTTTCCTTTCAAAAAGGATTTGAGAAATTTTCTTTTTTATGAAATTTTACAATTTAGCAATTCTTTAAGGGTTAATCCCTTAATTGCCATGATTTGAAGTTAAACGTGAATTAGTAAGGGAGACCTTATAAGAGACACTTAAAAGGGTATAAGGTATTGGACCGACCCGCTATGAGAAAGATGCATGATACAAGTTATACGCTTATCTCATATGTAACAATGTCATCAAACCCTTTGACCTAAGATCATCATGAATTCTTACATGATGACCACTGAACTTTGACCTAGTCAAAAGTCACCTTTAACCAGGTAATCATAAAGGCAATGATTAAGTTTAGTGATATTCATGAAGAGAAATATGAGTGGTCAAGATAGAATTTGTTTCTCACATTAATTAAGAGATATTATTAGGCCTCTTAATAAGTAAAACTAAGAAAATGCATGGTCATACTATAATGAAAATGGTTTTTTCATTATTATAGTCAGTCTACTCAAAAATCGATAAAGCAATGGTTGGGTAAGGGAGAATGACAATTCCATGCCTCATACTTGATTGAAATATTGCATGAGAAAAGGGATTTAATATGGTGATAGGCAATTTTGGATCATCAATCTTTATATGAATTAGGTAGTCGTAATGTCTTGCTAGCGGCTACTTGTAACTTGTGGGCTAGTAATGTTATTGGTATACTGCTAACTTTATATAGGCCTATAGGATTGTACACAAGAATAACCCAACTGTTAGGTTATATTTGTTACACACTTTTCTTAGGCATTTAGGACTACATTTCATGATAAAAAACCCTAAAATTGTATTATTGGTTTTAAATTAGGGTTTTTGGCCTTAGTGAGAAAGTGTGCATATTAGGGATATTTTGGTCAATTGTACTTTGTTGGAAATTCAAGGGTAAATTTGGAACTTGATATGTGCATTAGTTTAAGGTCTATTAGACACTTTTTTCTTAGCTAATTGGGACCATTTCTATATATTAAAAGTCTCTATATGCATTGATATCACATTTTTAGTGCAATTTTGCTTAAGTATTCAAATACATGCATTAGGGATAATTTGGTCACAAGATGCACTTTTTCACCAAATTAGAGTTAAGCTAAAGGTTTTTGTCTTTTAATGAGCTAAGATGATTAGTCTAATTAGTTTTCATTGATTCATTCTGGGTTAAGCTTTATTAGTAAAAGACAATAGTTTAAGGTTGTCTCCCTTTGATTTTAGTTTAAGTGTGTGCTTGTCTACACTTGTGTCTTATGAGGCTCTTTTCCTTTAGCCATCTTAATACCTTAGATGAATTAAATATTTCCTATCTTAGTTTAATTAAATAAATATCACACTATGATTATTTGATTTAATTGTGATTTAGGTGAATTAATGTGACAAGTAAAGACCTAACTCAAAGTGGCACTTTACATGGAAGAAATTTTGGTTCAAGACTTAGTTTGGCATATGGGGAGCTATTGAACACAAAATTTCAGACCTGAATGGGCTTCAAAATGGTGTAATTTTCTAAGGAGAGGCACACATGAAATTTTCATGCACTTACACACAAGGGATCAAGTTGACTTGTCAAAGCTCAAAAAAATTACAATGTGTTTGAGAAGCTTGGAAGAAAATTTTAGATCTGAATGTGAATGGAATTAGGAGTGAATTCTAAGGAAATTAAGGGAACATAAGAGCTTATCATGTCCATGAACATATAGGATTAGAAGAGCAACATTAGAATTATCACCTAAGTTGACTTGTAACCTAGACTACCCTTAACCTCACTTGACCTAATAACTTGTTTTGAGTTTTATGACAACTTGTTTAGTAGGTCACCATTATATTTTCATCCAATAACACTTCTTAGCTAGGTTTAGATGAATTTTTCATATCATTCACTCACATTTTCATCTTAAAGTTCTCTTACTTCTTTCTCTATATTTCTACTCTCTCTCCTCCATATCTCTTAATCTAACCATTCAAATTTCACAAAACCACCACCATTTTCTTCCTCTTTTCTTCCTCTACATAACCTAATAGCTTTTGCAAGGTCAAATGAAGCTATAATAGGGCAAAATCATGGTGAAGGAGACCATAATCTTAAAGCTTCATCTTGTTCATCACTTGAAGATTTGAAGGAGCTACTAGGAGGACGAGGAAACCTTGAGTTTGTATTATTTTCTAGTTGGATTTAAATTTCTTCTCTCTAATTTTATCTCTCTAGAATTATAAATTTTATGACTTTTTGATCTTGTAATTTCAAGTGATGACTCAAATGATTGAGAGATGCTTGTTTCTACTTGAGTTTTGTTACTTTAAGCTCTAGATTTTGGCCTCTTCAAGTTGGTTCATAATCTTGGTTAGATTGATGAGTTTAACTTGTTTTCTTTCTTGTCATAATCTTGCCAACTTGAATTCATATGAATATCTTCATGAATCATACTCTTGAGCATATTGATTCCTTCATATGTGCTTAACCTAATTGACTTATGTTTGTAACATTTTGGTTAGGCTTAATGCTAGCTTTGCTTTGGCTCACTCTAAGACCATAATCTTGGATTGGGGTTGGTCAAGGTAGTAGCTAAGTCTTGGTTATTATAACTAAGTCACTAAAACCAAAGAGAAGAGAGAAGAAATCAAACTAGCTAGGTTGTAATCAAACAAGAATAGGTGACCAATTCCATATAGGAGTTCCTACTTTTAATAGGTTTTCACACACCCACTTAATTCACTTTAGATTTAGGTTAATTAGTCCATTTAGATTTTAGGCTAATTCTATCCTAAATCATTTTTAACTTGTAGCACATTTCAAACCTAAATTTTTCAACTAAGCTTCCTCATAAAGATAGACCTAGGTTCACACTAATACTACATTAGTGTAGCTTAGTATTATTTTGCTAGGACAGCGACAACCTTAGTCACCAACTCGAGTTATAATATTTAAGTTCATTAAATATGAAATGTGTATAGATTCAATGAATATGATGCTTTACCAAGGGTGAACGAATTTTATGTATATATGTATGCATTATGTATTTGAATATTTATCTAATCAATATTTGTGTGTGTATGGATATATATGTATATGAAATATAAAATTCAATATATATATATATATATATCTAATATACTATACTATACTATAATATATTATATTATATTGTATTACTATGTTAGTTTTAAATTTAGTGTTACATGATAAATTAAATTTAATGACTAACATGATATAAGAAGATATCATTGTAAATGCCTCAAGAAGGGTAGTTGAATTAGGCTAATTGAAAATTTAAATAAATTGCAGTAATAATCATTGAGATGAAGGAACGAAATTAGCAATCACAAGAGTTAGTTGAGTAGAACTTGACACCAGTGATATATTCTAGTTTGACTCCTACCACTTGAGTCTACACCTAGTCTCCAGGAACCTCCTGAGATTTCCAATTATGTTACCAAGATTAAGCTAGGCTTTTTGTTGCCTCAGTACATTAACAAACTTCTCAATAAGTCTGAAACTCTCCCCTTTACAAAGGTAATAATAAATTCCCTTAAACTCCCTGAGCTTAAATTCCTCTATTTTGAAGTAAAATAAGGATAAACAAAGTAAGTTCAAGAATGAACTATTATTGCTTTTAAACTCTCTTTAAGAGTGAACATATAATCAATGAAGCTCTTTAACAATAAATGATATACAAAAGGTAGGTAGACTTTAATGCTTAAATAAACACAAAATGTTCTTGTTGATTCACGTTGTTCCCTCTTTCCTTCATGTTTCATAAATGAGTTTTTTTATAATTGAGGATCATAAATGATCCGTTAGACTCATAAATTTTTCTATTAGAGGTTGCTTGTGATCTGTTTCCTTCTTGATTCATGTTTCCTTGGATATACGAGCTTCTCTAAGATTCTTGGGTGGATTAGGCAATGAAATAGTGCTTTTCAGCAGAGATTTCCTCTTTTGTATAGTAACAGCTAAAAACATTAAATGCTTCTAACAAAAGTGGTTAAAACTTATATGTTTTGGTAAAATAGAAAGAAAACTCGGTGACATAATCCAAAATAGGTGAACTGAATAACTTCAAGAAAATAATTATGTTTAAATATCATTTGATAAAGATATAGAGTAAATACAATTTCTTAAAGTGAACACAATTGATTTTGGATGAAAAGAAGGATTAAAAGATGAGTTCTAGAGACCTTCGAAATTGATACGAAAAATAGAGCATAAAGATTCATAGTAATACTAGTGTTACAGTGTTGTAGCACTGGTGTTACAGTGATGAGCAAACTCTAAAAGAAGGTCATAGCACAGGTGTTGTTTAGATAGTACTAGTATAATCCAACATAAAAAAGACAAAATTTTTTATAATTTTGAGTGAATAAGAATATTTCTAAAAAGATTACTCAGCACCGGTGTTATAAGGAAATAATACTGAAGTAATATAATCAAACAAATATCCTCATAGGAGAAAAGAAGGTACAGTACTGGTGTTGAAGTGTTAGCACAGGTGTTACAAAAACTTGTACAGAACTAAGTACAAGTGCTAACAAAGTAACACCAGTGTTGTCTTAATTCAAATAAGGATAAAGAAAGAATAAGATCGATAGTAAAAAGATAGTATCAGGGCAAGGAAAAAGGTTCGAATAAGAGAAAATCAATTGCACTAGCTTAAAGAGATAACATCAGTGTTAGAATGAGTAGGTGTTATATGAAACACGAATCAATAGAACAGTGAAGATAACTAAAGTAGCACCGGTGTTAAAGCTTCAAGTATCGGTGCTAACAATACTTTAAAACATTTGTTTTTGAACAGGACAAGCTCAAGCACAAGAATTATAGTCAAGTCAAATACTTAACTAATAAAATAGCATACCTTTTGTTATGTATAAGCTTACTCTTAGTCAAATTTGATTAACATTAGGCCAATTAACTTAGGTTTAAGTTAAGAAAACCTGAAACGTACAAAACTTCTCTTTATTTATAATTATCAAAACCAGGGTTCAACAATCATATCAGTTCTGTAATTTGAATTTATGAGATAAATTCAAATTAGATATGATATTATAGATTTAATTTATGAGATAAATTAAATTTAATTTTGTTGGCTAAAAAAACCCTAATCTATATAATAAAGACAAGGGATGAGTTTTTAGTGAGAAAGTCTCTTGATGGTAAAACTCTAAGAGCTACGAAAGTACCATAGAAAACAAAAGAAGCATCTGATTGAAGGACGAAAGATGAAAGAGCTAGCACATTGTTCATGCTGGAAAGCTGCTCGTGTGAATACTAGTAGAGGGATTTGATCTACATTGTTAGCTCCTAAGGTCCAAACGCTTGAAGAAAATTAGAGAAGTTCGATGCTAGAAAAAGTATTTCTTCTATCCACTTTGATTTAAACAAATTCAATCAATCCGCAATCGCGATTGGGATTTAAATTTTAATTTTTCATTGCACTTCCCAATTCAACACTCTATACGTCATTGTTAACCAAGAATGGTCTGGTGCCAAATGCCACCATCGCTACTACCCATGACCAGATTGTCATCATTGACAAGAACTGGACTACCAACTGCGACTAAGACCTATCCTGTCTATCATCGAGGACTAAACTGTCGATGTCAATTGGGACTGGACCACTGGCATTGACCAAGACTTGTTTGTCGACTTTGACTAGGACTTAATTATTAACATCATGTGAATTGCCTTTAAATTTAAACATAAAATTTAAAATTTAAAATTTTAATTAAGACACAAACAAAGGATTTTAATATTATAACTTGAAATTTTTAACATTACCAAAACAAGGAATTGAGGATCTATGAACTTCAAATGTGAGATTTCAAATTCAAATTCTCAACCTAAATCCACCCATCCAAACACAACCTTACATTTTTTTTTCTTTGTCATAATGGTATTGTGTAGTACTTTGTAATCACATTTGATGTTTGTTTGATCATTTCTCATGTTCTAATAGTGTTCGTGAAAGTTTACTCTCACATGCCAGAGTAAAAATCTAGTTACTTAACGCTAACCACTCTTTTATGTGATATTCTTATTATTTTATTTAGGGCACAAATGTTATTCTCAAACTACAAATTTATTTATTTACTTGTTTATTTGTTTCTTCCTTGATTCTACTTTCTTTTCCGTTTTCTTTTTGCTATTCAATTTTTTTTTTGTCGAATGCAACTCTTTTTATGTACCAAACAGATTGTTTTCCGATCCAATAGTTCTCTCTTTTAACAAATAGGGGTAACCTTTACTTATTTTACAAAAAGGAATGATGTTCCATCTTCACTAGTCATATAATAAGATTTGACTGTGGAGGTCGAGAGAGCAAAACTATTTATAAATTGGTGAAAAATCATAGAAGATCTATTGAAGAATGCTATGATTCGATTCTATCTACATTGTAGGCAGAGGGGGCACGTAAAAAAAATAAGTTTACTCAACTTTATATGTATAATATATATATATATATATATATATACATATAAATCATTCCCAATATTTAATAATAGAGTTAAATGGTAAAGATGTCCTTAAAATTTTGTTCTAAGAGCACCCTATATTCTTAAATGAACAAAGGTGCATAAATACTCATGAACTTCTATTAAATTTGACTAATGTTCATTAAAGTTGATAGTTAAAGAAAAGGAAATATATATAAGGTGCAAAAATACCCAAAAAATTTTCTTTAAGAGCTTTTGGTATTCTAAAATCAATAATAATGGTACATCGGTATCCATTAACTTTATAAAAGAAGCCATATAATCAAACTCAGCCATAACAACTCGAGCTTTCAAACTTATTTAGGATGGGCGGGATACCTGAATTGTTATATTTTATTTTATTTTATTTTTTATTTTTAATTAATGTCAATTTTTATCTTAAAAAATTGAGATTTTCAATTGTTATTTAATTTTAATTTTTTATTAATAATGAAAAAGAATTCAAGTTTTGATTTGGCCTAGATTTCTTCAAACTTATTCAAATGGCTTGAATAAATTTGAAGTAAATAAATTTTTCTAAACTTTTAAACTTGATCTTAAGATATTTTGGATTAGCTCCATCGAACTTAGTCCAAATTATTGATTCTAACCTTTCTCAATCCGTTAAAATAATTTAACTTTGACTATGAAGTTCAAAGAATGGAATTTAACAAATTGAAAAAGGTTGTCTTATTTTATAAAATTAATGGATATACATGCATCATTACTATTGATTTTAGGATACCCTAAGCTCTTAGAGAAAAAGTTTATAGGTATTTTCACATCTTATATATGCTTTCTTTTTTTTTTTAATAGTCAACATTAATGGATGTTAGTCAAATTTAATGAAATAAAGATTGTTGCACTCATCATAACAAATTCATGAGTATTCTTGTATCTTTATTCATTTAAGAATATTGGATACTCAAAGAGAAAAAGTTAATGGATATTTTTACATTTTAACCCTAAATAATAGTATATCTAATGCCTCCTAAAATATATATATATATATATATATATGTTTCCCCTCATTTTAAAATTTCTAAATTATGTATTGCTTTTACATTGTCCATGGAGTCCTGTCAATTTGTTTTCGAGAATTGCAGTATGCTTGTTTCTTTTCCAGTTTGGAAGCAAAAGGCACTTCCCTTCGGTTTGGATGCTACATTTGTTGAATAGCTATGTTTTCATCTGAGTCTAAGCCATCAACAGGCATATAACGCATTTTGTGTCATGTTATCATTTGTTATGACTAAAAATAATAGCACAAGTCAAAGTGAATGGAAGTTGGGCTATACCTTGCCTAAATCAAACAAAACGTCAAAGTTAATTTTATAGATGGTTAATTGTGTTACTGTCTTCTGTATTTCAGCGCATGTAACCAAAAAGATTCGAAAATCTTAATTCTTAACGTGGATATTGGACACTGGCATACACAACTCAATGTTCTGTGTAGAAAAAACCTCCAACAATGTAGTTAGATTATATTTTTGTTGTGCATTGCATAACTCATTTTAGGGAGAATTTCATTATTGGACCACTCGTGAGACATTAATATTTAAAATTCAGGACCAATAAATTCTAAAAATTCACTACAAGATCAAGGGACTATTATGTTTTAGCAATGAGTTAACAAGTTACATTATAGTTTTAACAAGTTACGAGGATTGAATACGTAAAAAGTATTGCCAACATGTTTCATTAGGAAATTAACAAGTTGCATTAATAAAATAACAAGTTAGAGTTTTAACAAGTTATCAAAATTGGATATACAAAAGGTATTGTTGACATGTTTTGCTAGTAAATTTTTAAGTAGCATTAGTGAATTAACAAGTTAAGATTTTAATAAATCACTAAAATTGAATATATAAAAGGTATTGGTGACAAAATTCGCTAGTGAATTAATAAGTGGTATTAATGAATTAACAAATTATTTTAACAAATCAACAAGATTGAATATGTAAAAAATATTTGTTAGAAATTGTGATAGTGAATTAATCAGTAACATTACAAAAATGACAAGTATCATTATTAATAAGTTTACTTAGCCTTGATTTAGAAGTTTGTTTTCTTATATATATTTGGCATTATATAGCCAATGAGCATCATTGGCTTAATGATTATGAATTTTTTCGTACATCAACGGGTCTTGGGTTCAAACACATCCCTAATTACCTATGGGTATTTATACTCTTCCAACAATTATCATGGGGTGGCCAGCTGGTGGTAGGGTTCCCTCGAGGTGGAATTTTTTTTTTAAAAAAATAAAGATTAATTATCTTTAAAACATATTTTCAATTTAGTACCTCAATCTTATGGTGCATTTTCAAAATTCATTGGTCCTAATTTAAAAAATATCTTATAGGGTCCTATAACAAAATCCTCTCTTCATTTTTCATGTTTTGTTTAGTAGTTCTGTTTTTTTTTTTTTTTTTTTTTTTTGTTTAATGAGAGAAAAATTCCATTGAAATAATACAAATAACAATGAGATCTTATGAAATGTCATAAATCTTCTCAAGTCCTTAGAGACCTTCCTGATGTCAATGATTTTTAGTGAAATGACTAAAATATCTTTACTTTAAAAATAAAAAATAAATATCAATGATTACTTTAGTTTAAATAATAACTATTCTTTCTTTCTTTCTTTTTTATACGATGACTAAAATGGAACAAAAAAATTTCCCTACATAAATTTCTGATTTAATAAAATTCAAGTGTTATAAATATTTATTATTATTTTAATTTAAATAATGATTTTTTTTTCCTAACAATGACTAAAATGAAACAAGCAATTATAACATTTTCTATATAAATTTTTTATTCACTAGAGTTATAATTCACATAGGGAAAATTGTTATTGCCTATTCCATTCTAGTCATTTTTAAAAGAAAAGTAATCATTACTTAAACTAAAATATTCTCTAATCATTAATATTTTTTAATTTTAAATTAGAGGTATCTTAGTTATTTCATAAAAAATTACCAGCATATGAAAGGTCTTTAAAAACTTTGAGAAAAATTATAACATTTTTCAAAATCTCATTATCATTTACATATTTAAAAGGAATTTTTCTGTGATTTTTTTTTTTTTTTTGGGGGAGGGGGGACGTTATCAAATTATGGAAATATTGAATAACAAGCTGTTTTTCATGAAAATACAATTTCAAGAATATTCATGCATCCCGGAGGCAAAACTAGTTAATAGGTGCGCTTATTTATAGTCAAACCTGTGAGAAAACAAAAGGTTCGACTAGATAGAAGTTAATGCACAATTCTCCGCAAATTAAAGCATCTCAAGTCATTGAATTGAACCAAAAATTTAACATAATAAATAACATCATTTCAACATCAGTCTATCATTTTTTTCCCTATAAAATGCCCAAACAATGACTTTATGTTCAAGATAATTTAAATCCCCGACAAATTTTTTTATAAAAGCAATTGTAAATATTAATTCAAATAATTATAAATTCAAAAATTAAAATTACTATAAAATATATATAAATATAATTCTCAATTTATAATTAGAATTCATGTTTCCAACAGTTAAAATCAATATTTGCAACATGTTTGCAACTTTATTGTTCCCTAAATATTTAGTACTGCTACCTAACATCATGTACAGAACTGGAGCATCGGTAATATTTTAACTAGACAAACTAAACAAACCTCCATTCAAATACGAACAAGTATTAGTCAATGGGCTAGAATCAGTACAAGCCTCAGTACAAAATTTATTCTACCATTAGTTCCAAAGTATTCATTTAAATACAATGACAAAATTGAATTCTCAAACGAGAACATGACAAGCACCGCCAAACATTATCACAGGTGACCTCATAGCAACAAGGAGGGATTACGCGCCTAAAATACTCAAGTTACCTCCTAATTCTAATCTAGTTCTGTACATCTGATCAAGAATTGTCCGTATATATCATCCAAAGAAAAACAAGAAAAAAGGGCTATGCTTTATACACGCATCAAATATTGTGTTTGCCCAATTGTAGTCAGATTGAACTCAACCGAAGGGAACCAACAAGTGCAAATCTGATCCTGACCGATATAGCCATTGGGGAGTTATGGAGCAGAATGGAAAGATCAACGCTTGAATCGAAAGAATAAGTAGGTTTTGCATTTTACTTGCAAGTGAGCATATTCAAAAGGGAAGGGCTGATGCAAAATTAAGATTTAGAAAGGCAGCACCT
This sequence comes from Prosopis cineraria, assembly GCF_029017545.1. NCBI lineage: Eukaryota > Viridiplantae > Streptophyta > Magnoliopsida > Fabales > Fabaceae > Prosopis > Prosopis cineraria. Next base: position 17,530,236 of record NW_026555345.1, on the reverse strand, counting down.
CCGGCTTGTTCGGAGAAGGGGATTTGGAGGAAAGTTGAGAGTTAAACTCCACCAGAGAAGTTTCTGTGATTTAATAAGGGGAAAAACATGTTAATTTCAGACGAAAAGTCATCAACTTTTTATCTCTACCTCAAATATATCAACATGCATTTCCCTAATTTTAAAAATGGAATTATATTTCATCCTAATCTATCCACTGCAGAGGAAAAACATATTTGAATCAAACCCAAAGTCCAAGTCAAACACTACCGTTAGGAAAGAAAGGTAAAGGACAATTCAATAGCTCAAACATTTTTTTTCCCCAGTCAATTAAAACATGTTTTACCTGTCCAAAAAAGGAGAGGGGGAAGAGTTAGGAATGAGAAGTGTTGACAATATAGCAACAATATGAATTTGTATCTAAAAAACAACACAATAAATTACTTAAGAAACAAGTACAAGGTTGCGTGTGCGTGAGGGTTGGGGTCATACGTACATATATTGGGGAGAGTAGGAAGCAGGGAAGGAGAGGAGACAAGAAGCCCCTTTTGCCTTCTTTCATTAAAGCACATTTTTCGAGGCCTAGAAGGCTAGCATCGCCGTAGCCCCCTAACACATGCATATAGATATTTTACCCTTTTTTTTTTTTTGAAGCATCAGTGTAACATAAAGCATGGGTGTGACAGTGCACGGTAGAGGCAATTTGGTTATATTTCTAAGCAGAAGTGCAAAACGATTAAGATTAGTGAAAACTAACAAACCCTGCCATCATAGCAATTCAATGTGATATATTAACTCCTACTCAGTCATAATAAAATATTTACCTCTTAAATAACCAGGAGGGAAAATCATTACCTCTTAGTAATGTCCTGCTTCTTTGGAGGCTGGACTTTGTCCAGGTAAGGGGCAATTATGGCATCCAATTTCACTAACCATAGAGCAAGAGCTGATGAAGTATGGTGCATAGACGCAAAAGATGCAATGAGTTTATCAACCACACCATCAGGAAAACTAGATTGAAACAACCAATCCTCATTGATAGCACCAACGAAATCAGCAACAACCTACAAATAAGTGAGCAAATATCAGGAAATAAATATAGCAGTTTGAAGAAGAATACAATTTTAAACACTATGGAAAAGAAAAAACTACAAATTTGGGTGACAGAAACAACATTAAGGGGCCAAGAAAATAACCTGAAAAAGCTCAGTTAAAGTTGAAGTGCGTCTGAGTCGTCTAACCCACAGCTTATGAGCAGACTTCCTCCACGCACCCACCAGCGCATCTACAGGCATAACAGACTGTACAAATAGAAGCAAGACACCAAAAAACAGAGATATAAATATATATATATATATATATATATTGTAAACGTTCTAGTAAAGACAATATAATAAGCTAATATAAAATCCCCAGTGTCCAAGAAAGAGAAATAGTAGTATGAAAATCTCCGAGTTGTAAGAACATAAAAAATATACTATTCAAAAGTATCCATGTGGTGGACTCTTGGATCAGAAGTTAACAACAGTAATAAATTACCCAAAGTAGTTTCCATAACTGAGTTACTGGTCCAAACAAAACAAAAGGCAAGGTAGAAAAATATTAATTTTCCCTCATAAACCCCAATCCCAAGTAAATTTTAAACATTAATTTCTTTCCTACAGGCAAGAAACTTGCGATACTTTCAATTCATACACATTGATACCTAAGATATGGTGGAACAGAAACCAGACACTCATGCCCACATCTAATAAAAAATAAAACTTGGAACATACGAATGACAATTCACCTCAATAGCATAAATTGCAGCTTTCAGTGATTGGATCTGGGATGATAAGATTTTGTAATTTGGAGAAGTGTTACTGTCTTCTTTCTGCCTGCATGTGGCTGTGTGGATTGCATATCTTTCTTCAAGATCAAAGTCAAGCTCAAATGTCAAATGGCAAATTTTACAGTGTCTCTCATCTCTCCAGAATAAATCATGACAACTCTCACATCTGGCCAGAGAATCAATATAAGACCTTCTACCATATTTCACAACATTGAGATTTAAATAAAAGGAATTCCAAATCCATGAATCGTATGCTTGGAGACGGAGCCACTTTTGCATTTTTTCTGCTCCCTTCTTAGCAGCTTCAATTACCACAGCCCCAGCTGAAGGTAAAGAGTCACAGACCGTCTCAATCAGGCTCAGGTTATCTACATCAGATACTGGAGAGTAACTATCCCCTGTGATCCTATCAAGATCAGATTGATCAGAATTTGACATATGACATATTCTAGTATGGTTGACCATCGTCCTGGACATAGCTCTGCAAAGAGGGGCTTTCAGCTTCTCCAAGGATGCAACAAGAAGTGCCTCCCGTTTGCCTCTATCATCCAAAAATGACAACAAAGCACATAAAGCCTGCACATTATTTAAAATAATCCATTATTTAAAATAATAGGGACAATTATTAGCACTAAAATACACCAACAGACATATCAGAACACAGACTAACAGATATACTTCCTCTTCAATTCCTACATTTATATCATAGAATTACTGTTAGCAGGGGGAAAAATTCAGACATGGCTGCAAATCATTAAGGTTAGATCTACACCTCATCATTATCGATCACTTCCCAGTGACCATCTTCAGAAGATTCAAAGTAGACTCTCCTATGGCCTGGGTCACACACATTGCAAGGCCCCAAGAAAAGCCAGTATCTATTGTACCTACGGTCAGATCCCAAAAACACTGATTGAATGGGGTGTGAATTGGTTAAACCTATTTCAGTTGCTTTGTTCCCATTCTCAAAGGATTCCTCCTCAGTGTAGATATTTGAGAATAATAATGAGGAATCCACTGCATAGGACTGAGGATTCAATGATGAATGCCCTTCTCTAACATAATGCATTGGTCCAATCTGATTCCAACATGACCCAGGCTTCCTTACTAGCGACCTCTTTATTTTTGCTCCAGAACCACGTAACTGGATGCTCGAACTGTAATCAACAGTAACTTCTGCTGGATCCTGTGAAAAAGTTCATCAAATTTAAATTTATAGAACAAAATCATTTGACAAATTGAATAGGTTAACAAAAAACAAAACCAATATGCATTACTTTCATAAATACACAATGAGTAAAATACTTCGATCCTACTGCTTTTCCCACCTTTTGAGTTTTTTTTACACGAACACTACATATCCAAAACCAGTTTGTTATCTCTCATATTCAATTTTATTTGGTTGCAGGACATCGCATTGTCAGGACATTTTCACTCCAATTTGAAGCAGGGGTCACCATTCAAAGACAAAATAAATGACAAGTACTTTACCTTCATCCTAATGCTAGATCCAGAAGAAAGAAGATCAGTCAGAGCCACTATTGCATTCAACTTTTCTTCAATGCTCAAATCCGAATATTCACCCTCCATCAGTCCAAATAGCCACACTTCTCCTGGATGGCTCTCGTCAATTTCAGTTGATGCTTTGAGCATATTTTTTTTCATCGTAGAATTGCTTACCCACTTCAATTTCCTTAAGTTGGAGTTCCCTGAATCACATTCAAAATCATCACTGCTGCTCCATGTATTACCGTCATTAAGTTCATTATCTACACTTCCAGAGTCTTCTGTGTCTGACTGAATGTCATCAATGTCCTTAAACAAGCTCATGCGCAGTCGATATGCAGATGATGAGATCTTTTCAAATAAAGTAATATCACTCGACAGGGTTGAATATATTAAAGATTCAAGCTCCTCTGTTGTGCTGACAAGGTTCAATTCAACAATCTTCATAACATAAAAATAAAATTGAAATTCATCAGATGCAGAGAGAAATATTATACTCAAATCAAAAAGATAATAGTAAGAATTACGAACATTAAAAAAAAATAGCCAATAGTTATTTTCCATCCTACAGCCTTTTCATCTTCATAGAATTTACTCATTGAACCACTAAAGTTCTAGTTTCAACTAGGACATGCCATACATCATACAGATAGTTACCTGCATTGACTTTGCTAGTTCAGATACTTTTGACCCATTATTTCCTTGTGCTAACAAAATTTTAAACAACTCGCCCTTCAAAGTGCCAGCGCATAAGCCATACTTTACTAGGAGATTCAGTTCCTACAGAAAAAAAAGACACACAAAATGAAATGAAAGATAAAATATATATGTACTGATCACCTTGCATGATGAAAAAAGACCAACAAGAAATAAGATCCAGAATAGAAACAAATAATAATAATAATAATAATAAACAACCATTCTTGAAGCATCACCAACCAATTAAATTTATCCTGAAGAACTAAGAAGAGTGCCTGATTCTTTAAAATATTAAAACCAATAGTAACAAGGGAAGGGGGAAAACTGAATTTTGATCTCTTGTTCTTTTAAAACAAAAATGGAGCAATCAAAGCTCTACTAAATTATAATTTCAATAACGACAGGGGCATATCTGAGATGGAAAATACAGAAATTTTTAAAACAGGACTGGATTATAATAAATGATTAAAGTTTATACGAATCTTATAAATATTAGCCATTGATTTCATTTCTTGAGCTTGTAAAAGTTTATAAGAATCTTATAATAAATATTAACAATTGATTTCACTTCTTGAACTTGTAATTATCAAGGAGTGGCAAGGAAATGGACAAGATATTTGCTGAACAATCTACTACCTTATTTAACACTAAAGCAACATTTCTTCCTCTTTTGCGTGAGAAAAGATGAATGGCAAAAAGATAGATGCATTAACTATTGACTGATTTAGATCAATGAATTTGAAACGTAACTTTTCAATGACTAAGCATAGCACATGATCGGTTTGCAGTTTATCAAATATAATATTTAAATATTATGTTTACATGAAAATATATCAAAGTTGATAAACAAACAAGCAGACATATCCTGCTTAACCTTTTGCAAACAGACAACGCTTTTAAAAATAAAAAGCAACATATTTTTTAGATTATATATATATATATATACATCCATCTTCTAGAGTACTTGTAGTCTAAGCATATTAGACAGACAGACAGACAAGAAGATGTGTCCTATTTAACTTTACGCAGTTAAACAGCTTTTCAAAAAGATGTACCAATAATTTTCTGGATAAAAAGAATATCTTCCAGAGTACTAGCCTAAAACAAAATGTTCAGTAAAGTCTATTCTAGAATTGAATGCATCGAATACCTTGTTAAGTGCTTCTCTTCGCAAAGAAACTTGTTTTGAACCAAAGCCAGCGGCAACCAAAACTTGTCGGAGTATTTCTATCCACGTAAGTGGATTAAGTGATCTTTTCCAGAAGTCCAGAGAATATTCTTGATTTTCAACCTGCTAAATCTTTATTATTAAAATAGACATGGAAAGCTTCTTTACTTACCTTGACTTTAGCAAAAATAGGCAAGTGCAAGAGTTTCGCTATACTGAACAAGAAGTAAGTTATACATTAAGTCACTGTTACAGAATTGCAAGTCCATGGATCGCATGATCCATGGAATAGAGAAAAAAAAAATTATAAGAAATGTGGTGAAAAGAAAGCACTTCATAAAAGATGCTCACCGAGTGAAGCAATGCAAGAAAATTGCATGACTTATTTAGATGAGGCGGAAATCCGCCAGTAAGTTCCACTTCAATGTCAGATAGAAGAAGTGTAAGAAGGGCCACATGAATCTTTCCAAGAAGCATTGAGTCCTAAGAAGCATATGCAGGAGAGAGAGATGCATTTTCAACGTTAAAATCTATCATAAAGCAACAGAAAAAATAAAATTGAACAGGTATTTAAAGATTCTTCCATTAAGATAAAGCCTGGTAAAGAATGAGGTATTACCTTATCATGAAAGGCTTGAGCCAACTCATCAAGAGTGAAGGGGCAAATATTAACAACAGTAGCATATGTATAAAGAAAATGGAATACCTGTTAAAATGAAGCTAGCCATTTTCAGTTTTCCAATTGATGATCATTTGATATAAGCTTATAAGTTTCACGGGAAAAAAAAAAATACAAGATTCCAACATATTATCAAATCAACTTTAGAAGTTAAGAGTTGCAATGAATTATAATCAAATAAAGAACTTGCTTCCGTCTCAACCAAAACACAGAAAAGAAACTTGCAGTGCATCCCTAAGGATCCAACCTCAAGTAATACTAGCTACGGTGAAGTATTCAGTAATTCATCCAAGTCAAACTCAGAAAAAATCAATAAAGGTTTGTCTCATCATACGTCTAAATCAGGAAAGAAATTCACCAACTTTCACTTAATCATATACATAGCCTCCATGTGTGAGCCTGTGGGCACACGCACACACATTTATCATCCAAATTCTATCTACAAATAAAAAATAAAAGCAGCAGCAGCAACACAAACAACAACAACAACAACAAGAACAATAATAAAATAAGCCAGACAAAGTACAAAAAATATTGCACAACAACGATATTTCAAAGGGCACTAATCAAGCATGTGCATCAGTGTAAGATCAGAATTCCTTTCTCTTTTTCTTGATAAAATAATAAAAATAACAATCTGTTTTTTAAAAAGAAGATGAAATATGTTTTATTAATAAGAATTTAAGAACATAAAAAAAGAGAGATACTTATAAAACAGTTAAAGATAGATTATCCAAATGTATGCAGTCATAAAATCAGATCTTTCAAGTCACAATTTGTTGTTTACAAGTACCTTAAAAAGTTTCTTGACAGTTTCTGGAGAGGAGTCCCAAGGTTGCAAACAGATAGGCTTCTTCATCTTAACAGTATCTGGTGGAAACTTAGACAGCACATCTGTAAAAATCAGAAGCAATTGTTGACAGGAAAGAATCAGTTCAGTCCTATGAAGACATCAGAACATAAAACTTACTGCCGCTTATCGTTAAAAAATTATTTCTCCCAAGCAACCTTTACAAAGAGAGCAGCCAAGAATTCCACTGACAGCAAGATGATCAGAACACATATGCATATCTGCCCTTGCTTGTAACTCTCTCATCTCTAGCTCTTCATCATCAATTAACAATGACAATCGATCAAGTTCCTCCTCAGATATAAATCTACCCAAAACAAGTTCACATTTTTCCTTCCATGGTTGATTCTGACTTGCATCCTGCTTATATTTCACCTGACAGATAGGAGCAAGTTGTAAACTTGCCAAACAATTTATCATTAACCATGAAAAAGAAAATTTAACTTTCAATTTACCACTCTTCTTTGAATGAAAGCCTTCCTCTTTTCTTGTATTTTATTTCTTACATTCTGTAGTTTATTCTTTTTCCTTCCCTGTTCAGAACAAACAACCATCAAGATCTATAACTACTATTAACTGCAATTCACAAGCCAGTGCTAGTGCAGGACCAAAAACAGAGCACAAAATTTAAGAGTATGTAATTTACAGCATTGTTTAGGGTTTTGCATGGCTTATTGCCAACAACAAAGCCAATAGGAACTTCTGCAGCGTCTGGATTTGTAGCCCTCCATACTGTCATTAAACCCTTTCCAATACCGTGTTTTTTCAATGGTGCTTTCTTATTTGATTCAGGGTGACTTCCAATTGCACTCTCAGAAACCTGAGAAGAATAATTCAAAAGCATGGGAGGGGAAAAGATCGCCTTAGATTGGTTTAGTGTGCAAAAAAACAAATGATAATAATAATAGAAAGCTTTCTTTAAAAAAGAAAGGGGGGGTCAAAAACTAACCTTTCTCCTTTTAATTGGTCCTTGATCCCCTTGACAAGCAGAAATGGAATTGTTGAGACCTAAGCAATCAAAGATAATATCAACAAGACAAATTTTGCCACAAGAATTGTGAAGAGCGAGCTACAGAGGGAATTAAGGGTGAAGTGAACTTAGAAGATTAGAGATGGGATGAATATAACTCGAGATGAGTTCATTAAGTAGAAAGTGAAAAAAAATTGAAAATGAAGTCCCCTAGAGGTATAAGCTAATAAATCATGAACTTATCATGTCACACCATGAGGCCAATGGTATAAGCTAATAATATATTGTATAAGCTTGTATATCATAACATTTTTACACATCAAAATAATGTAAAATTTAATCAGACCTTTGTGGGTGGGACAAGGCTTGATAAAATTTTAATATATTATAAGATAAATTATAAGTTTATATTTTCCTTTCCAGCCCCCAAGCATTTTGATACACTCTCAAAGCCTTCATCTTGCAGCACCTTTGCTGCAGCCACCCCTTCATCTAAATATTAATGTATTAATATTAATATATCAATATTAATAATATATTAAATATATTAATATAGCACAAAAAATTCAAATGAATTCAGATATAGTAAATTTTAAAATAAAGGGCATATAGGACAAACGACCTAAGTTTCATTCTATCCAGTGTTGTAGTATACATCACCCAGCATAGGATACCATTATCTTATACAATATCTTACACAACGTCACACCAAACATTGGATGCTATTAAAATCTTATGAAACCTTGTCCAAACTATCTTATACTATATTGGGCCTTATCCTATTGGGTCCCATCCTGTATAGCATACTAAATGAATCATAAATGTATAAATTTCTAACATAAGGAAGAAGAAAATGAGGTAGAATCAGAATAGATCAATTAATGGTGAAAAACAAACACTTCCCTTAAAATTGTTTAGACATCCGTCCAGTACATAAGTTATGAACTAGTAAACAACTTAACATTTAAAAAAGGGAGTACCTACTGAATCCATTGCCAATCATCAATAAATAGGACTAATTTTAACCCATCACCATAGTTTTAAACAAAAGAGTAAGTGGAGAATACATTCAATAGCATACCAACACGGTGGAGGGATAGACCTGGAGGAAGAGATTCAAATTCCTCATCTAGAGGAGGGCCACCCATCTGGAACACCTTCAGAATGCAGTTTGCCGTAAACAACTCCTGATGACTTTTCTGCTTTTTCTGCCTCCTAACGCTCCTACTTATAACTGCATTGTATCCTGATGGTGAAGGAGAATTAGCTTCTGATTTGACAGATATCATTTTGAGCATCTCCTAGCAAGAGAAAAAGCCAAGACATATTCTCCACAATGAATCAAAAGTTCTTACGCGAAGAAGAACATGACGGCACTAACACTCCATTCTCTTTCTCTCTCCTCCTTTGCTCAACAAACCAATATTGAACTTGCTTATATGTCAACCCCAAAGCACCCGCAAAGTCTACAATTGCTCTCGGTGTTGGATACTTCTCCTCTGCACCACAACAAATTGGTGGAATTAAATCCCAAGGAAAATTAAGGGAAAACAGGATTAATCAAAAAAATAGATAAAAGTACGTTTAAGTATATTACTGATACAGAGGAACAAGAGCACACAAATGCGTTGATATAAGGTTTAAAATAATACCTTTATAAAAATTATTAAGGGCCTGAAGCTGAGAAGCCGTTTTCCTTTGAACTTTCATTGGCTTATTACAATATTCTGCAAGTTTTAAAAAAAAAAAATCACATAACAAAAAGAGAGAATGCTTTCGGCAGTGAATGTCACGGACGCGATCCTCACGGCGGAGGAGTCAGAGACTAGGAGTAGGACATAGTTGCAGAAAGCTAGTCAAGCGTTTCAAGAGGAAGAGTTTCTCCATTATCGAAGTATTGGAAATATGCGCAATTGAAACATAAGTGGCAGTAAGTTAAGACGAGAGATTATTTGACTGAAAATACAACTGCTATAGAGTTGCATTCAAAAGAGATATAACAGACTGATGGCTTCGCAGAAATGAGCTCATTTCTGTTTTTATTCCAAAGACTCCTTTACAGGCTACAAATACATACACAGAAGAAGTGGAAGAGCAGACACGAACTGTAGATGCCTCGAAGTGGTATATAATCAAGGACCATTTCCGAATTCGACTTCCAAATATACAATTGAATAACACTAGACTCGATATCACGACGACCTTAACTTGAAAGAAGACGCATACGGAAATGTTGCTGAGTCTGTTTGTGTATTCATGACAAGCGATAGAGAATGAAACAACGGTAGTACCTGAGCATGGTGCAACGTTGTGTTTCAGAGATAAGCTTGAAGGCGGTACAGTGTAATAGAGGAAGTGAGAAGTAGGGTTTTGGCTTGGGTTTTAGTATTGGAAATGGGAACAAATATCGGTTGCTCAAACTCATACATCATAGTGCTCGGAATAACCCTTTCAACGGATTATCCAACTCAGCTTATCTCCGAATTGATTGGCCCATCCGGGCGGGGCGGGGTAAGTGCTTGATTCAGATGTACCGGACCATCCAGGTCGGGAATAGTCCTCCCATTTGTCTCTCTCTCTCTCTTTTATATACGAAGTACAAACCCTTCTGCTTCCTTTTTTTTCTTTTCTTTATTTTAAATACAAATGGTTCATTTAATTTTGTCATTTTCTCATCACTTTTTTTTTTTTGCCTCAAGTCTTCAACAACAATTTAAATTCTTTAAAATTGACATATGTGAATTTTATTAAAGTTTACTTTTTAAAGGAAGAAAAAAATATTTTTATATTTTATAAAAAATGATAAAATAAAAAATACTAAAAAAAGAAAGATTAAACATGGGAAAGCTTCACAAAATTTAAACATATTAACTTCAAAAGATTTAAATTACTTCAACAAATATGGGGCATGCCTTGTCAAAGATTACAAGTGTAATGCCTTCTATCATTAACTCCAATCAAAATTAACTAACAGACAACCCTTAAATATTAAGGAACAATTATGATTAAAGAAGAATAATAATTAAATTTACAAAAGATCACTTGAAGTAGGGATTCCAAAAGCCATTTAAAAACCTTATTAAAGTATTTCCTTAAAGAATCAAAGTAGTATAAAAGATATGCAAAATCATGGAAAATAAAAATAGCATTGAGAAACAATCACATAGAAACAAAATAGTCATTTCCACTAAAACTTTAGTGTTTGTCGTGGCTGAAAGTTCATCCACTATTACCAGTGCCACTTGAAACCATTTGTCATGACATGTGGTACAAAGACCACTTCATCACAGCTAAAGGCCATGTCCACTATAGCTAGTTATAAATAAGCCATCCGTCGTGGTCAAACATACATTTGCCACTGCTGAAGCCCTCTGTTAGCATAGAAGAATAGTGTAATGACCCCATCATTAACCCTAAATAACCCTTGTAACCACTAACCCTTAACCTTAAGGATCAATCATGACTTTAAAATTTAATATTAATAACGAAAGATAACCTTAGTATTGGGATCCCAAAGATGCTAAAGAGATAAAATATGACACTTTCTAGAAATTAGAACATTTGAAACTTTCATACAGAAACATGGAAATATAAGGCATAACATAAAAAGGTGACTAAAAGGTAAAACAATCATTTACAACATCTCTATACTCATTTGCCATGGCTAGGTATTCCTTTGCCATAGCCAATTGCAGTTCGGTGTGCTTGCCACGATGGAATACTCACTTGCCACGACTAATTTACAAGTGTTGACTCACCGTGGCATTAGACATCCTTGCCATGGCTAACTCATGTTTACTTGTTCACCACATAGGCAATACAATAGATAGCAAGTTTAACTAAATTTTAAACCTTCCTAATTAATCACTCAAACCTCCATTTAAAGTGATCCAAGCATTCACATATAGTTAATTAAGAGATCTATCTAATGGCTCCAAGTTTATCCCATTCCAATGCTACATGTGGATTCTAAAATGTAACATTCTCAATTTTAAATCCAGATTAATTAAGCTTAAATATATTAGTAAAGTGAATCTTTGAGGTGTGTGGCTAGAAAGGCCTAACAGGCGTGTTTGATCTTAATTTCAATATCAAACGCAAGTCTGAAGGAGAATTGGGTCACTCGGGGATAGAAGAGAAAGAATTTTTGAAAAGAGTGGTTTTGTGCCACATGTCACGACGTGGAGTTGGTCCGCCGCAGCGCATGCATGCCAACATGCCTAGGAGAAGTAGCGCATGGCAGAATTTTGCAGTATTAAGTCACAAATTTAAAGTGAAAATGAAGAAAAAAACAAAAGAGAACGAAGGAGTGGTTAAAAAGTTGAGCTAGGGTTTGAAAAAACTGATTGTTGGAAGTAATTTAGGGCTCATAAACACCCAAGGTAAGTTTCCTAGCTTAAATCTTACTTTTTTCCTCCATTTTCTTGATGGTAGAGGTTAGGGTTTGATTTCTAATGGTGATTTTTGATCCATAGAGGTTATAGGTCCGAACCCATTGACTTAAATAGAGTTAGTGGGGATAGATTGAGATAAGTAAACTTGATATTTATGATTTTATGATAATTAATGGTTGGAGGACATTAAATATTCAAAATTCCCATAAATTTGGTGGTTGGGAATAATGTGGCTTCATTAATGTACATTTAAGAGCTTAATATTATAAATGAGAGTTAAAGGAAGCTAAGAAACCTTATGGTTACTTCTACATGAGTTTAGAATAAAGCTTGAGTATTAAGAAATGATGAAAATGCTAGTGAAAAATAGCTCAAAATAAATATTGATGTTTTACGTGGTATGCTTGTAGTGTAATTACCATTGGCACTATTCAAGCTTCTTGGAAGCTTCGGGAGCGAATAGTTGAGGGGTGAAACCTTTGACCTCTCAAAGGTTTGAGATAACAGGGAAAATTCTATCTTATGCTTGTATGTCTATTAGTTTATTGATTTATGAATTATTAAAATGTATAAACTAGAGAAAATGCAAGTGTGGCTTAATTTGTGAAGAAATCCACTAGATCAAATTTGTGAGTTTTATGCCTTATGATATAAAATTTTCTTTGAGAACAATAGTGGTGGATTTTTATATTAATGTTTATTAGAAGTGCAATGATTTTTACAAATTGAGAAGCAAAATGAATATTTGTTTATAAGGAGTTTAATGATGTTTGAAAATAGGGAAGTTCACTGATTTTGAAAGTGTGAAGTACAATGATTATGATTTTGGGAGTTCAACGACTTGTATGGCCTTGAAGTTCCATGAAATGTGTTTGAGAAGTTCAATGATTTTGTAATGATGAAGTTCAATGATTTTAAAAGTGTGAGGTATAATGATTGTGATTTAGGAGTTCAATGACTTGTTAGGTTTTGAAGTTCTATGAAATATGTTTGAGAAGTCCAATGATTGTGTAATGATGAAGTTTAATGAAAAATGATAATGTGAAGTTCTATGAAATGTATATGTGTGAGTTATGGCATGAATGTCCATTGCATGATCTTGAGAAGCGGGAGTTCACCTGGGAAGCAAAGTAGATGAGAAATCCACATAGTAAGGCCCCATCCGTGTGATGGATTGCCTAAATTAATTCCATCCTTACTGTCCCACTAATTCAACAAGGGATTATACCACTGGTTCAACGAGAGAGTCGAACCTAGCTAGCTATCCATCGGTTTAATGATGAAGTTAGTCTAGGGTGTATGACATCCCATAGTGTGAGAAATGGGGGAACTTGTGATCCATGAGTGAGTTGGGTACACCTTGGCCGGGTAATCCCCTCACAAGTGTTTAGGCTAGGGAAGTTAAAGAATATAGACTATCCCATTAAGTTATAGCCCACGGTTTCGTGTCAGAGGAATAAAGAGGTGATAAGGGAGGTGTGATTATGCATGTAGTGAGTAAAGACACTTGTTGTCTATATTGAGTCCATAATGATGGTATTTGAGTTGACTATTAATTTTTGCTATTATACTTGTCAATAATTTGCTTGATCAACTCTATCTCTATGAAAAGTGCTAAAAGCAATATTTTGAGTTGAACTGCGAATATTAAGTTTTCAAATTTCTCGTATGGATTAGAGTATTAGTATTAATTGTCACTTGCATTTAAACTAGATGTCATGCAATAGTATGGGCTAGTCGAACCTTGGTTATTGAGTAGTTGTATTCACCCTGTTATCTTTAATATTTCAGGGAATAGCTCAAAAAGTGTGGACAGAGGAAAATAACCCAAGGCTTAAGATCATGATCCACTTGTAATAGGCCTCTTTATTTTAGGTAATTTATGTGTATGACAATTTCAATTGCCAACTAAGATTTCCTTTTTTGTTACGTACTTGCATTAAGAGAAAAGTAAATTGTAATGGTATTTTAGGCCCTAAGGAGAGAGTTGATTATTATGTGTTATGTTGATCGGGCCAAAATACTAATGCAAGTGAGGGTAATGCATATTATGTGATAATTTTGGAAATCTTAATGAAAATTGTGGTAAACTCCCCCTTCCTATGATTTTGAGTTAAGGGGTTGAGTAGTAGAAATTTAATCTGAAAATATTTTTTGGTTGTTTTGGTGCTCTGCACGAGTTAATTTTGTTGAGTTGTATGTGGTCATTTGGTATCAATGGCCATTGGTCCTTAATTTTGGGATAGGACACTTGAAATTTGTGAAAGTTGAGGTAAAGGAGTAAGTTTTGAAAAGGGTGTCCAATTCTTGTTTTAAAAATAATTTAAGCCTGAGACCAATGCTATTAGTTAGAGTTTGGAAAGAGCTTTTCATAGACTCCTAGTTTACATCATTTGAACATCGGATGGAGATTTAAGCCGCATCAAAAGTTGGCCCTCAAGTTGTCAAATTGACAGCAGAACTCATTGTCAAAGTTTGTGCATTTGTGCCACGATGCCGGTGCATGTCACAGAGGCGAACACGCCACGACGCATGTCCAATGAGCCACAACGCATGCCTTTTAATTTTTTTTTTAAAATTTTTCTTGTTCCAGATTTTTGCACCTATGTAACCACTTATGTGATAATCTCTTGCTTTCGCGTATTTGCGAACTTTGTTTTGCCTCTTTGCAAGACTTGATTTGACTTTAAATTTATAATCTTGGGGTTCCCATTTTGCCATATATACAACTCAAGTGTCTCCCCTCTTGAGCCAAATCATATTCACACTCTAAATGTACAAACTACAATCATGCATAGATAGATAGATAGATAGATAGATAGATATATATATATATATATATATATATTAATTATCATCAAAACACATTGCAATATAGGCCTTCCCAAAAACATGAAGACCCCACAATAAAATACCCAAGTCAAGCAATAAGGGTCACATGTAAGTGTCAACATAGATAACATGATACAATCAATTCCCTAAGTTAGCAAATTATGCAATCAATTACACTACAAGGAGACTCGAGACTTTATAACAACAAGTTCTAGTCCTTGGCCTCAGAGGATTCCCCTTTTCCATTCACCTTGTCATCCCCTGGAAAAATTGTTAACAATCAGGAGTGAGATTATACAATGTCAGTAACCACGGCATATAAATTAAAGTACATAAAAGTGTGGTAAATACAAGCACGTAAGACAAATAGTCATATCATACATGTTATTAGTATTCAACATGTATCATAAAACTATTAATTAATAATAATGTAGCATATAAATCAATGTATGTCAATGATGCATGATTATATGCAATCTGTCCTTATATCTCTCCTTATATATTCTAACTGAATCTTTAGGCTCTCTTCAATTATGAGAGGCAACCTAGCTAAGGCCCCATACTTACTCTCAGATCATAGATTCCTCTATTCCAACTCATGGGGTGTCATTCTTCCTAGTCGAAGGTGGTACCTAATTTATGGTAGTAGTCAAGAACTAAACATCAAGGCCTCATGGTGCTTATGAGCACCACGTGGATTTCCTTATTGCCTTGCTATCTCGAGTGGATCCCCAGTCATTCATAATCATGCAATATACTTATGTTACTTCATGATATAATATACATGCAAATTTGATTAACCATTACCACAAAATATGTTTAGGAGTGCCTATTTTAGAAAGCTTATACAAAAAAGTGCTCCAAAACATAAGGGCGGCACATACAGGAGTGCTTTTCTGAAACAGCGCTTCCTACATCTATGGGCATGACCTTTTCCTCTCTCATTGAATAAGATTTTAGGGTCAATTAGGTATGCAATAATAAGGTATGGTGTTCTTTTCTAAACAGAAATTAGCCGATTTAAGCTCTTGCTTTAATACCCGATAAGGAG
Organism: Prosopis cineraria; assembly: GCF_029017545.1. Taxonomy (NCBI): domain Eukaryota; kingdom Viridiplantae; phylum Streptophyta; class Magnoliopsida; order Fabales; family Fabaceae; genus Prosopis; species Prosopis cineraria. The sequence continues at coordinate 17,514,277 of NW_026555345.1, read as the reverse complement.
TACTTGTCTGTAGATCCACTTGGACCTTCGTTTTATATAGCTTGTAGGCATTAATAGATAGTACTTTATTATTTGGGTAGAAGATTGCACTTCTTATTTCAAATTTATTTGAGAGTAGACTCTCAACGGTAAAGCCTTTATAGCATAAGGCCCTCTCAAAGTCTTTCTTAATGGTGAGTTGAGACTTGGAATCTTGGAGAAAATGCGAGAAGACAACCCCAGGGATTGGCATAGAATACCAAAAAATTAATAAAAATTAAAATAATAAAACTTATAGGAGCACTTTATGCTTTATGATAAAGCACTCCTATAGGTAGCAAAAAAAATTAATAAATATAAGAACCCATAAGAGCACTTTAATAATAAGTGCTCCTATAAATTACCAAAATAAAACAAATTAAATATAGAAAAATATAGGAGCGCTTTATATTAAGCACTCCTATAGATTTAAACAAAATTAATTAATATTTTAAAAAAGGATAAGTTATAGGAGCGCTTTATAGAGAAGCGCTCCTATAGGTTTCCCTAAAAAAATAGAAAATAAAACCTACAGGAGCGCTTTTTGTAAAAGCACTTTGCTAGGTTTATAAAAATTAAAAAACGAAACTTATAGGAGCGCCTTTATGGGAAGCACTCCTATAGATTACCAAAAATAAAAAAACGACACCTACGAGAGCACTTTCTGTAAAAGTGCTCCTGTAGGTTTTAAAAAAAAAACCTACCGGAGCGCTTTTACAAAAAGTGCTCTTATAGGATCCTTTAGGAGCGTTTTTTTGACAAGCGCTCCTAAAGGCTTGTAAATTTTTTTTAAACTTAAAAAAGTTAAATCTGTGTTATAACTTACAGAAAGTGAGTCATATGTGCAGAACCTCTAATCTTTCAAAACCCTTCAAGACTTGTTCTCTCGCTTCGGCCATTTCTACCCCCATTCTTCTGTTGTCAACTGGGCATACATCTCGGTGTTCCAATCGAGTCAACGGAGCCATTCTAGTCGTGTCACCAAGCTGTACTTCCTACTGTTCCAGTCACGTCAAACTAACAGTTCTTCCATCGTTTCCAATCATGTCGAATTAGTAGCTCTTTTGTTGTTCCAGTTACGTGACTGATTCCAACGTTATAGTCGCTATTTCAAGTTTTAGATCACTTGCTGTCATTGATTCCAATTTTGATCTCGTTCTTGTTGTTGATTCTAGTTCTTCCGAGCAGTTCAATCATTCCCTCCTTGTTTCAAATCACATTTCATCCCTGTTTAGCCGTCCATGCCATCGTAGCTATGTCGATTTTTGCTGTCCTCATTGAGCGCCTATTCTAAGGTTAGTTTTAATTTTTTTTTAAATTATATAAGTATATAGTAATTTTAATAAGTTATATATATATATATATATTACTAATAATAATATATGTTTGATAATAATACTCTATGATTTTGGTTTTTATTTTGTTTTACATGTTAGACTACTATATCGTTAGTTAAAATTGAACTTAAAGTTGATTATAATTGTATATGATTGAGTTGTTATATAAATGAATTTTTTATGACTATAATTGTATTAAATTAATAGTTAAACTTAAGATAAATAACAATTGTTTGATAGATTTTTGTTACATTATGCTACATTATGCTAAATTATTGGAGTCGATTATTTAGGATGTTCCACTTTTAGAGGGGACTCTACCATATTTTTTAAAAAAATATTCTAAAGTTTTGTTTTTTTTGTATTTTTATGATTATATTAATGATATGGATCATAAATGGATGTCGGCTAATCGATTGTCTAAAGAATATTGGGATCTGGTGGATGAGTTCATTGAGTTTGCATTTTCTCATAGTCAAGATCCTGTAGAGTCATACGCCCTTGTTTAAAATGTTGCTATGGAAAATGAGTTAGGTTAATAGAATTGAAAGATCATTTAGTATATAATGGGATTGATCCAACTTACACCTGTTGGACCATACATGGAGAGATAAGGAATTATATTAGTGATTGGAGGGATAATGTGAGCTACACTTCATTTGATCGTGATAATGGGATATATGATGTGGACCATCTTGACAAGATAATTGATATGGTTGAAGAGGATCTTAAGGACTGTCCTAAGATATTTGAGAGGTTGAAGCAGAGTGATGCTAATGAACCATTGTATCCCAGTTGTAAAAAATTCACAAAATTATCAATTATTTTGAAATTGTACAACTTAAGAGCGGTTAATGGATGGAACGATAAGAGTTTTGCAGATTCGCTTGAACTTTTGCATGAGATGTTGCCAGAGTACTATTAGATAGGGAGGTGTAGTGAAAGATTAAAATTTTAAAGTCCCTATCCTGATATGAATCGAACGAACTCGTTTAAATCAAAGTGGATAAAAGAGTTACCTTTTAATTCTTCGAACTTGGTGCATGTTCTCTTTAAGAATTTGAATCTCAGGAGCTGACAATGTAGAACTTCTCCCTCTACCGGTATCCACACGAACAGTTCTCTAACTCGAACAGCGTGCTAGTGCTCCTAGCGTCAGTTCCTCCTTGAACCTTAATTTTTCTCTTTATTGGATGTTTCGTGGCTTTCAAAGTGTTTTGCCATCAGAACTTTTTTTTTTACTCCCCTATAAAGCACGTCCCTATTTATATATAGTATATAAATTAGGATTTTTGTCTTCTACTTAAAGAGCCCATGAAAATTTAATTGAATTTATCTCATTAATTTAATTCATAATATCATATTGAATTCAAATTTATCTTATAAATTTAAATTATAAAACTAACATGATATTCTCTCATATTATGTTAGTCATTAAATTTAATCTATCATAAAAAAATTAAATTTAAAACTAATATAATATAATATATATCACATATACATATTATATTATATATAATTTTATATATCATATACATATACGTATATATATATATATATATATCAGATACACACACATATGAATATATATTTTTTGAAAAAATATATATATAACTATATTTTATATTTTATATTTCATATAAATATAAATATATATATTTATATTTATCAAATAAATATTTAAATATATATCTCTCTAAATTCTTGCGAGTACTTCTCCACCAATTTTATACATTTGCTAAAAATGTTGCTTCTATTAACATAGTTGCAGTTTGTATATCTACATTTTTTCTTATTAATGCTATTAAAGTTGCTTTTCGCCATTCTTCTATTATTTTACTATTATCTAAATTACAGTCTAAATCTAACTATATTTCTAAATTTGATATTTATTTATTTTCATATTGTGTTAAAGGTGTTGATATAAATTCATTATTTTTTGGTATATCAAAAGTAGCTTTAAAAGGTATATTATTGCCTATTTTATTTGGTTTTATAAAATCAATTTCATAATCTACTTCTCTTTCATCTGGTTTCATCATTTTTTCATCTTTTGGTTCTTCTGATATTCTACTGAATTCTACATTCTTATTATTATAAGATGGACTATCTAGATTTAATGGTCTAAAATTTTGAGGCATTCCACAGGGTTAGTTATGAATTACTAATTGTGAATTTTACATATTTATAAAATCTTCATCATAATTATTATTTATTAAATGTTTATACTCTTGTTTTATTTTTTCTAATTCTTCTCTTTCTTCATTTTCTTCATTTTTCAATAATTTTTTTAATTTCATTTCTAATTCTTCTGATTAACTTAGTTCATTATATTCTAATTCATTTATTACTTTAGCCATATTTATGTTTACATTTTGATTGTGATTTTTATTGCATTTTCTTTCTCGGTTTATAATTATAATTTTTTAACATTATTTTTGTAACTTTATCAGCTTCTTCAAATTCTCTAATCTATTTTAGTCTATAGTGCCTATTTATTAATTTAATTTTAGTTTTCTTACCAACTTTATTTAAGAATTCAATTTTTTAATACTTTTATAGTATACATATATCTATTATGAAGTAAATTTTTAATAATTGTAAATTATTACTTGTAGGCATATCTAATATTTTATTGAATAACAATTATTAAATAAAAAAAATAACAATTATCATTTGTAATATAATTCCTAACCAATATAAATTTAGATATCCATTTTATTAAATTATAATACATTTTTATTCAAGGCGAGAGGTGGCATTTTGTTGGCTTTTCAAATGCAACCTCTCTTACTCATTAACTAATTATTATTTTTATTTAATGTTATTAAATATTATAAATAACTTTTTTTTTATTTTTAAGGAGATAGGTGGTGTTTGTTCAATCTACAAATGCCACCTCTCTACCTCATTTATTAAAAAATTATATATTAAATATTAATTATTCATTTTATTATTATTTTTAGGATTATTTTGTATTTTGTTTGAAAATAATTATTAATTAATATATGTAATTAATAGAATATCAGAAGAATCAAGAGATGAAAGAATGATGGAACCAGATAAAAGAGAAGTAGATTATGAAATTGATTTTATAAAACCAAATAAAATAGATTGCAATAATATACCTTTTAAAGCTATTTTTTATATACCAAAAAATAATAAATTTATACCAACACTTTTAATGCAATATAAAAATAAATAAATATTAAGTTCAGGAAAATGATTAGATTTAGACTGTAATTTAAATAATAGTAAAATAATAGAAGAATGGGAAAAAACAACATTAATAGCATTAATAGAAAAAAATATAAATATACAAACTGTAACTATGTTAATAGAAGCAATATTTTTTAGGAAATATACAAAATTGATGGAGAAGTAAATCTCAAGAATTTAGAGAAAAATTTAAGAAATTAGATAAAAATTATAGTAATAGAAGAGAATATTCTGCCATGCTTATAGAAAAATATTAAAAAATTTTATTAAATGAATTTGGAGGAATAGCAAAAGATACTATAAAAATATTGCATGAAATAGAATTATGTTCATTAGAACTAGAATATTTAAATGCTTTTATATGTGAATATAAAAAATATTATTATGAAGCAAGATTACGAGACTTCAACAAAGAAAGATTTTATTTAGATTTATTTTATAAAAAATTATCAAAATTATTATCAGATACAATACTAGAAGATTATTATAACACTTATCAAGTAACTTGTTTTGAAGCTGATATAATAGATGATTTAGATCAAGGACCAATAAATGTATTAGAAGAGAATTTTTTTTAAAAAAATATATAGTTGATAAATATAAAAATTCTTGGAGAAATATGAAATATTATAAAATAAATAAAATAGTTTTAAGATGTAGAGAATTAATAAAAAGACATAAATGGGGATGTAAATCAAAAAAATATGAAAAAAGAAAGAAAAGAAAATTAAAAATAAAATTTATAAAATATTTAAAAGATAAATATTATAGGAAATATAAACCAAGAAAATTCTTTAAAAGAGAAGGAAAGAGAAAAATTAATTATAATAAAAAATTCAAAAAATATAAATGTTATAATTGTAGAGAATTAGAACATATATCACCTAACTGTCTAAGTAAAAAAGATAAAAAAATAAAAAAAAAAAAAAACTTATAAAAAAGACTTAAAACCTATAGGATATGATGAAGAATTATCTAAAATAGAAAATAAATTAAATAAATTAGATATAGAAATTTATAAATTAAAAATAATAAGTGAAACTGAAACTGAAAATAGTGAAATTAAAAAGAAATGAGTTATATGTATATAATGAATAAATTAGAAGATAAATCTGAAAGTAGTAACCAAAATGAATATGATGAATATGAAGAAGTTATAAGTACAGAAGAAAGAATAGTTCAAAAAAGAATAACTTTTAATCAAAAACAATATGAGAAGATAAGAGATACCAAATTAAATTTAAAACTAAAGAATTAATAAATGAAAGTTTTATGAACAAAGTAAGAAAATTTGTAAAATCTAAAAAACAACAAAAATATGCATGTGTAGTATTAGAAAAGAAACACCTTATAGAATCAACATTAATAGAAGGAGTATTAAGAATACTTTTAATAAGTAAAGCCTTAATAGATATAAAAATTAATAAATTACTATTTATAGATGAAGTAAATGAAATATATATTGCAGGAGTGCAATTATTAGTAAAAGCTTATTTTCAAGAAAGAAGAAATATACCAATAGAATTATTAATAACTGATGGAAGAATAATAAATAGTACGAAAGATAGTATTCTAGAAATATTAACAAGAAATTTATTATATCAAAAACTAAAGTTTACAATAAATACTAATTTTTGTATTTCAAGAGTTGATAAAAATATGAATAAAACTTATTTAATATATCATAAATTAGGAGGAATAAAATTATTTTCAGAATCAAGAACAATAAGTATAAATATATCACCAAAAAAAGTTGAATTAAGAAAAAAATAAGATTCTTAGGCCAATACATAACAAATAATGGAATAAAATTATAAGAATGTATTAGTAAAAAAATATTAAAATTTGATGAAATAAAAAAATAAAATGAAACTTCAATCATTTCTAGGATTAGTAAATCAAACTAGAAATTATATTTCAAACTAATCAAAATTAACAGTAAAAGTAAGTAAATTAGCTAGAGAAAAAATAGTATGGATATGGGACAAGGATAAAGAAAAAATAGTAAGCCAAATAAAAACTTTATGTCAAAATCTACCCAAGTTAACTATCTTAGTAAATAATGATATAATATGAATAATATATACAAATGCTAGTGAAAATTATTGGGGAGCAGTTTTATATCATATCAATGATAAAGAAGAAGAAGTAATAACTAGATATGCAAGTAAAAAATTTAATAAATCTCAAACTAGATATCACTCTAATTGAAAAGAGTTTTTAGCAATAGTAAAAGCAGTACAAAAGTTTGAATTATTTATTATTAACACTAGATTCATTATAAGAACTGATAATACTCAAGTAAAACACTGGTTGAATAAAGGAATAAACACAACTCAATTATGTAATAAAATGTTAATTAAATGAAAATGAGATATGTCTTATTACGATTTGAAATTAAATATATCAAAGGTAAAAATAATCTTGTTACAGATTATTTGCCCAAATGAAGCTAAATAGAAAGGAGACAAGTATGATGACAAGTGGTGGTGGTGGTGGTTCTCCAACAGGGCCAATAATGACCCTACTATACTAAGTAACCATGAAGGTGAATATTTTAAAAATGAATATGAGCTGGATTGCTGAATAATTAAATATAAGTATTCAATCATTATCTGAAACAACAGCTCATCTTAAAAATAAGGTGAATATTTTGACAAGTAAAGTAGTGGCTTTAGAGAAATCTAAGAAACCATTATCCCAATCCCTCATATATATTGCAGGAGTGCAATTATTAGTAAAAGCTTATTTTTAAGAAGGAAGAAATATACTAATAGAATTATTAATAATTGATAGAAGAATAATAAGTAATGTGGAAGATAATATTCTAGAATATTAATAGGAAATTTAATATATCAAAAGCTAAAGTTTACAATAAATATTAATTTTTATATTTCAAGAGCTAATGAAAATATGAATAAAACCTTGTTAATATATTATAAATTAGGAGGAATAAAATTATTACTAAGATTAAGAATAATAAATATAACAGTTATGATAGGATTAATTTTTACAAATAAACATAAAATATATAAAATAAATAAAGAAAAATTAACAATTGATAAATATTTTATGCCAGTATTATAAGAAATTAAATTAGACTCAACTAGGATAATAATACTTGAACAATTAAGGTTAGAATTAGACAATACTATAGGATATTATGAAAATGAAAACAATTCAAGGAGATTATTAGCCAATAATATTATAGGACAAAGATCATTGAGAATAAGTACACCAACTTTAAATATAAATATTAATCAACCTACAAGAAGTCTAAGTTTAGAACAAAGACTTAGTATAAGCAGAGAAATATCTAGAGAAGAAAGACTATTACTTAGATTTAGAAGTGAAAGACCTATAACTTTCAAATTTAGAATCATTAAGACCTGAAATATTAAGAGAAAATAATAATTATATATTAATAGAAGCAAAACAAGAATCAAATTGGATAGATGCAATGATTTTAGTAGACTCATTAAGAGAAAAAAGTACAATACAATTAAGTTTAACAAATAATAACTTAAAAGTAACTAATGAAGAAAATAGAATAATTTCATCAAAATAAATAAATAATAGAGATGTTATAAGTATAAAATTTTGGATAATAGATGATAATAATGACTAATGTAAAATAATTTTAAGAAAAGATTTCTTAGAACAAGTTAAACCATGGAGAATACAAAAAGAAAGAATTATGATAAATATTAATCATCAAATAATAGTTATTCAAAAAATGAAGTTGATATGACAAAATTATATTATGTATTGATAAAATTTAATTATCAAAAGTATAGATCAAGAAAATATTATGTATTAGTAGATACAGGAGTAAATATATCAGTAGCAAAAGCAAATGTATTACCAGATAAATTATGAAAAAAAGAAAAGAAAATATTAAAAATGCAAGGAGTAGGAAAAGAGATAAATTGTATTGAATTAGAAGCAAGAGATATTATAGTACAAATAGGAGAATATGAGTTAAAATAAAAAAATTAAATCAATATAATGATAATTCATGTGATGTAATATTCTGGATAGATTTTATTGAATAATATTATCCTTTAAATATGTTTGAAAAAGCAATAATATTAACAACACCTCGTAATCATCAAGTTTGGCGAGTAAGAATAACAAAATCATATAGTAAGAAAGATAAAAAATTTTAAAAGAAAATAGAAGAAGATGAAGTACAATTTTTGCCAAATAAAAAACCTTTATATAATAATGAGTCATAAATTTAGTAAAAGTGTTAAATACTGCAAAGGAAATAAAAACAAAATCAATTGAACAAAGATTATCAGAAAATTATAGCGATAATCCTTTAATTCATTGAGAAAAATATAAACCTTTAGCAGAAATAGAATTAAAAGACTATAGTAAAGAGATAAATTGTAAACCCTATCCATGGACTGAACATGATAAAAAAAAAGGAAATTGTAATGCATATAAATGAAATGAAACAATATGATTTAACAAAAGAAAATATATCTGTATATTCATCGCCTGTGATACTTGTAATTAAACATAGTGAAGAAAAAAGAGAAAAATTAAGACTAGTCATAAACTATAAAAAGTTTAATGAATTAGCAATAAGAAATAGATACCCAATCCTAAAAATAGACCTATTATTTAACTTAATAAGAGGAAAAAATATATTCAGTAAGTTTGATTGTAAATCTGGATTCTTTCAAATAAAGTTAGAAGAACAAAATAAAAAATTTGCTGCTTTTAGTATATTTAAAGGATTGTATGAATGGAATGTATTACCAATAGGATTTCATAATAACCTTAGTATATTCAAAGAATATGTAACAAAATTATTATTACTAATAAAATATTTTGTTGTAATATATATAGATGATATTTTAATATTTTTAAAAGATAAAGAAAAACATGAAGAACACTTAGAAAAATTTATAACCCTAATAGAGGAAAAAGGATCAAATATATCACCTAAAAAAGTTGAATTAAAAAAAGAAAAAAATACAATTCTTAGGCCAATACATAACAAATAATGGAATAGAATTACAAAAACATATTAGTAAAAGGATATTAGAATTTGGTGAAATAAAAAATAAAAAGGAACTCCAATCATTTTTAGGATTAGTAAATCAAGTTAGGAATTATATTCCAAACTTATCAAAATTAATAGTAAAAGTAAGTAAGTTAGTTGGAGAAAAAACACTATGGATATGAGGTAAGGATAAAAAAATAGTAAGCCAGATAAAAACTTTATGTCAAAATCTATCCAAGTTAATTATCCTAATAAATAATGATGTAATATAGATAATATATATAGATGCTAGTGAAAATTATTAAGGAGCAGTTTTATATCATATGAATGATAAAGAAGAAGAAGTAATAACTAGATATGCAAGTGGAAAATTTAATGAATCTCAAACTAGATATCACTCTAATTAAAAACAGTTTTTATCAATAGTAAAAGCAGTACAAAAGTTTGAAGTATTTATTGTTAACATTAGATTCATTATAAGAACTGATAATACTCAAGTAAAACACTTGTTGAATAAAGGAACAAAGACAACTCAATTATATAATAAAATATTAATTAAATGGCAATCAGATATATCTTATTATAATTATGAAATTAAATATATCAAAGGTAAAAATAATCTTATTGCAGATTATTTGTCCAGATAGAGCCAAATAGAAAGGAGACAAGTATGATGACAAGTGGTGGTGGTGGTGATTCACCAACAGGACCAATAATGAGCCCATTAAACCAAGTAACCATGAAGGTGAATATTCTAGAAATGAATATGAGTTTGATTGTTGGATAATTAAATACAAGTATTCAATCATTATCTGAAACAGTAGCTCATCACAGAAATAAGGTGAATATTTTGACAAGTAAAGTGGAGGCCTTAGATAAATCTAAGGAACCATTATCTCAATCTCCTTAAAGATAAGTAAAAAAAAATTGATGTCTCAACCCAGACATCTGATTCTCAATTCCAGCCTCGTGGTGAAACGGACTGAAACGGACATAAAACAGATGCATGAGAGTTATAGAAATGAAGCAGAAATGTTGTTCTATTTACACCTTCATTAAGCCAGAAAAATGTTTAGCATTTACATTTGTAACGTCTTATTTGCTTGCTTGTTTCATTCAAAGTCCTAGCACTATAAATAGGACTAGCTTTGTTGTAAGAGTCAGTTTAGATTGAAAATAAAAATCAGAGTTTTCTCTTTCGTTTGGTTTCTGTGCCATTTTGGTATCAAAGTAGGTCCAGAGAGCGAGAGAGTGAGTTACAATTGAGGAAGTACGTCAGAGAAGAGAGAGATTTAGAGGAGGAGCCCCTGACATCTTCACATTTTGCAATCCAGGCGTTTTCTCAAAAAACTAACATTACTATCATGCTTAGGAGGTCTGAAAACATGGAACATAAGGTTCCCTGTTGCCAAAAAATCATCCACGCACTATCACGCGCCACTGCCGTAACTCCACAGGCCTCATCGTTGATTCACGGCCGTCACACACCTTCTGCAGGTAGAAGATGATGATGTCATTTGCCACATTATTGATTTGACCAGTCAACAATAGGTTAGCCCAATTTTTTTCGCCTTGTGTCACGATCGCCACGTCATCCTGCCCTGTCAGCCATATTTTTTGAAATTACATTTTTACCCTTTCATATTTTCGTATTAAGCCCTGAACTTTTTGAAATTTCATCTTGACCTTAAAGTTTTTAAAATTTCATGTTGACCCTAAATCTTTCCTAAAATTATACTTTTATCCCTTAACCCAATTCCATTTTGACCACTATATTTTCCATAATTACACTTGGACCCCTATACTTTTAGAATTTCTATTTTTACCCTTAAACTTTTCAAAATTCCCATTTTGCCCCTATACTTTCCAAAATTTCCATTCTACCCCTATATCCTTTTAACAGTTCAATTTTGCACCTCGATCTTTCCAATATCTCTAGCCTTGACATTTATCAAAATGCCTCCAAGATGCAGACATGTGCATGAGGTTAAGATGGAAGAGATGAGACATAGGATACGAGAGTTGGAAGCTACTATGGAAATGCAGCGAACTCTGTTAAACAATAACAGAGAAAACTAAAAGGAAATTTGAGAAGCAGCAGTTCATCATCCACTGACCACCGTCGCTGTCTACAACAGCAACAATTCCATCCTAATGACATCAAAGTAGACATTCTTAAATTCAAGGGAAGACTCCAGCCAGACGAGTTTGTAGACTAGCTTTAAATTGTTGAATGAGTATTTGAATACAAGGAGATTCTAGATGTGTAGAAAGTCAAGATTGTTGCCCTCAAACTTAAGAAACATGCTTCCATTTGGTGGGAAAACGTTAGATGGAAGCGAGAACATGAGGGAAAGCACAAAATTGAGACCTGGGAGAAAATGAGACGCTAGCTCATTAAGAAATTTCTGCCAAATCATTAGCACCAGGATAACTTTATCCAGCTACATAATCTTTGACAGAGGTCTTTATCTGTAGAAGAATATACTAGAAAATTTGAACAACTCATGATAAAATGTGATATTTAGGAGAAGGAGGAGTAAACAATAGCCCGGTACCTTACAGGCTTAAACACAGATATCAATCGTCCAGTCCAGCTTCAGCAATATTGGACCTTAGATGATGTCATCTGTCTGGTCATGCATGTTGAAAAGTAAATGCCCAAGAGATCTTCTTTCTAGCCTTCTTCCTTCAAAGGTTATCTAGAAGCCCATAAAGTAGAATTTCACCAGACCAACTCCTTTAGCAAGCAGCAATCTAGCACTATGCGCAAACCATCACCTAATGCTGCCAAGGAATCTAGCTCTAAAGCAATCAAATGCTTTAAATGCTAAGGATTTGGCCACATTATTATGGATTGTCCTACTCGGAGGGTTGTCACCTAAAGAAGATGAGGAGGGGACTGAGTTTTATGGCATTAATTCGGTATATGATGAGGAGGTCACGCCTGCTGATCAAGGAGAAGTATTAGTACTTAGATGAAGTTTACATACAATTATAGTCAAAGAAGAACCTTGGCTATGACATAACATTTTTCACACTCGTTGCATGGCCTAAGGAAAAGTTTATAATGTCATCATTGATAGCGAAAGCTATGAAAATATAGTATTTGACTGCATGGTGGAGAAATTGAAGTTGCCAATACAAGATCATCCACAACCTTATAAGCTTCACTGGCTCAACAAGGGGAATGAGGTAAAAGTTTCTAAACAATGCCTTGTGACCTTTTCTATTGAGAACCGATATTGTGATGAAGTTTTATGTGATGTTATTCCTATGGATGCATGCCACCTTCTCTTGGGGATGCCATGGCAATATGACTGACATGTTATGCACAACGGGCGAGCAAACACATATTCTTTTATGAAAGATGGTGTCAAGTTCATACTAGCGAATCTACCACCTAGCGAGATTAGCCAATCCTCGAGGGAATCTAGTGCCTCTAAGCCATTAATGTCTTTGATGACTAAAGAGGAATTTAAGGTGACAAAGTCTGAAGCCTAAATGATGAGATTTATTCTAATGCTTAAGGTGAACGATGAGTCGGCCAATCCACTAAGAGTCATTCCATTATTGTCAAAATTTTTAGATGTAATATCTAATGAGATACCACCAAGGTTGCCCCTCATGAGAGACATACAGCATGCCATTGACTTTGTTTTAGGAGAAGTCATTCCTAACAAGCCTACTTAGAAGATAAGTCCTCAGGAACATGTCGAAGTCTAGTGAAAAGTTGAAGAGTTATTGAAGAAAGGGTTGGTTCAAGAAAGTGTCAGCCATTGTGCTGTACTTATTCTTCTAGTACCTAAGAAGGATGGGAGTTAGAGAATGTGCATTGACTGCCGAGCCGTCAATAAGATCATTATTAAGCATTAGTTTTTAATACCTCGGCTCAATGATATGCTAGACTAGTTGCATGGTGCTACTACCTTCTCTAAAATTGACCTTTGTAATAGGTGCCACCAAATCAGAATTGGGCTAGGAGATGAGTGGAAGACTGCTTTCAAGACCAGAGGTAGCTTGTATGAGTGGAATGTGATGCCTTTTAGGTTAATAAATGCCCTTAGTACATTTATGCGCCTGATGAATTAGGTATTGAGACCCTTCATTAGTAAATTTGTTATTATGTACTTTGACAATATTCTTATTTACAGCAAGAGTCAAGAAGAACATTTAGATCACTTATGGCAAGTTTTGCAAGCCTTGTGTGAACAAATGCTTTATGCAAATCTCAAGAAGTGTACCTTCCTCACTAGTGAAGTTGTATTCTTGGGTTACATCATTACCGCAATGGGTATTCGAGTTGATCCAAACAAAGTTGTAGCCATTGACAACTGGCCAATTCCAAAATCTATCAAGGAGGTTCAAAGCGAAGCTTCCACGAATTAGCTTCTTTATACAAGAGGTTCATATGTAATTTTAGCTTTATTACTGCACCACTTATAGATTACACCAAAGGAGAGAAATTTTAGTGGATAGAGCAATCTCAGTAAAGCTTTGAGGAGCTTAAGAAGAAGTTGATCGAAGCTCTAGTATCAACTCTTCCTAATTTTGACTAAGTATTTGAAGTTAGCTGTGATGCTTCTAACACTAACATTGGTGCTGTCTTAAGTTAGGAGGGCCACCTATTACCTTTTTCAGTGAGAAGCTCAATGATGTCAAGCTTAGGTATTCTACCTATGATAAAGAATTTAATGCCATTGTTTGAGCTCTCCAACATTGGAGTTATTATCTCTTGAATAAAGAGTTCATACTCTTTTTTGATTATGAGGCTCTCAAGTATTTGAACTCTCAGTGAGTGAACTCTTACAATCTTATCCATTTCTTATCAAACATAAGGCTGGAACTTTGACCTTTGTGGCTGATGCTTTTAGCCGTCGATATGTGCTGCTTACAACACTGTAAACTAAAGTTGTTGGGTTGACCTTATTAAAGAATTGTATCAGGATGATCCTGATTTTTGATGAGTATAGGAAGTAACTGCAAATTAACCTTCTACTAGTTCTATAGACATGAATGGTTTCTATTCCGAGGCAAAACCCTATAGATTCCATAAGGTTCCTTGAGAGAAGCCATAATTTAGGAAGCACATAATAGTGGATTAACTAGACATTTCAAACAGGATAAAACAGTTGACCTAGTAAAGGAGAACTTTTATTGGCCTTGACTTGAACAGGATGTCAACAAGTATACACAGAGATATAGAATTTATCACTTGGCCAAATCCAAGGGTTAGAATATTGGATTATACATGACTTTCCCAATTCCAAAAGCACCTTGGGAAGATGTAATTATGGATTTTGTTTTAGGTCTACCACAGTCTTAAAGGCAAAGAGGTTCTATCATGGTAGTTGTGGATTATTTCTCAAAAATGGCCTATCTCATTCCATGCCAGAAGACCAACGATGCTATTCAAGTAGCAAATTTGTACTTTTAGGAGATTGTACGTTTTCATGGCATTCTTAAGACTATCACTTCTGATCGTGATGTGAAGTTTCTTAGCCATTTTTGGCATATGCTATGGAAGAAGATGGGGATTAAGCTTTAGTTTAACAGCATTAGTTATTCCTAAATAGATGGTCAAACTGAAGCTATAAATAAGATTCTTGGTAATCTTCTTCACAGTTTTATGGGGAAGAATTTGAAGCAATGGGATCTCATTCTTGCTCAAGTTGAATTTGTGTATAATAACTCTGTCATTCAAGCAACTGGGAAGTGTCTGTTTGAAGTTGTTTATGGCACTCATCTCCTTAGTCTGCTAGACTTGACCCTTTTACTTGATAAGTAGCAATATAGTTTTGATGTTGAGCAAAGGGTTAAAGAAATCAAGAAGTTGCATGAACAAGTTCGTGCATGAATACAGAAACAGAACTTGAGATACAAGACTCAATGTGACAAGCATCGGAAGTATCAAACTTTTTACATGGGCAATTTCATTTACAAAAGGAATGGTTTCCTAAACAACCAAATGCCAATCTATCCCCAAGAGCTTATGGTCGGTTCAAGATAGTGCAAAAGATCAACAACAATGCTTACAAGGCAGAATTACTTGGTTCTTATGGTGTATTTGGCACTTTCATGTTGCTAGTCTATCTCTTTACATTAATCATGATGCTGAATTTGACTCGAGGGTGAGTTTTACTAAATCAAGGGAGGATGAAATGAATGCATGAGAGTTACAGAAATGAAGCAAAAATGTTGTTCCATTTACACTTTTATTAAGACAGAAAAACATCTAGCATTTATGTTTGTAATGTCGTATCTGCTTGCTTGTTTCATTCAAAGTCCTAGCACTATAAATAGGACTAGCTTTGCTGTAAGAGTCAATTCAAATTGGAAATAAAAATCAAAATTTTCTCTTTCGTTTGGTTTCTATGCCACATAGCCTAACTAGATCTAGTCCAATAATTCCATTTACTAAAATAGTAAAAGAAGCCTAAAAAGCCAAAGCCCAACTAGTGACTAAAACACCTTAAAATAGTCCTTTTACTTCTATCTCTTTAAGGAGAAGTCTAAGTCCTGTAACCTTACCTTCCTTTAAAGCCATTGATCAATATAATTACCTCAAACTCCTTATTAATAAGACCAACCATTTTCTCCTTCCAAGACCAATAATATTAAATATGTTTTCCATTATTCCTTCAATAAAGTCATTGTTTATCCAAATACTAACCCAGAACTTATAAAAAGCCTTTTCAGTTATGGTCTTACCTACTCAATATATCCATCTAATGACATGTTAGAAATATCCAAACTTCCAGATTCCATTAAAGATGCTACCAAAGATTATTTTGAAATTGTAACTTAATATCGAGTTTTTATCCAGTGTTACTCAACAATAGTTGAAATAACTCCTGACAAATTCTATCCTCTAATTAATTTGATTAAATTCATGATAACAGGAAGATCTTTTGAGTATAACCAAGAAGAAAAAGAAGATATAATGAATGATGACATCTCAAATATAAAATCTCCACTATCAGAGCATAGGAAGTGAACATTATTTTTCAAGAACTCAATAGAACAACAACTGCAAATGAAGCTTAGTGGGCATATTTCACTAGACCCACTACATGTATATTCTCAATAGGAAGAAATAGCAGGATTAGGAACTTTAGTAATTGGTATGAAAGATTAAGAAATAATCAAATGGAAAATGATAAAGGAACTAAAAGAAAGATATGTCAAGTATTATCTGAATATGTAATCCATAAATGCAGGTATTGTGAAGAAAGAAAATAAGCTAATAAAGATTATGAAGATTCTTCTATCAACATGAATATTCTGGATTAAGCCTGCCGACATGTAAAGACAAGAAAAAGATGGCAAAAAAGTAGCTGACAAGACAAAAGTAGTTGTCGACTCTTAAAGAAAAGTAAAAGACAAGTTGTCGACTCTTGAAGAGAAGTAAAGTGGAAGATAAGCAACTAAAAGTCATTCTTGTTTCTTGTAATTATTTGTAATTTAGTCAAAAGTAGGAATTATTAGAGTTACTTTTTATCTTCAAATAACCATGGTTATGTAACTAAGGTTGAAATGCCAGCTCTATATAAAACCCTGTAAGCTTAGTCATTAGGCATCAGTCAAGTATTCTGCTCTTTGTCTCTCTCTTGTAATCTTGAGCTCAAAATTCTCTGATCTCTTTTTACTATCAATAAAAGTATTTGTTTCAAATATTTCAACATTTGCAAATATTGAAGATTGACAGGTATGTCTGAGTAATTTCTTTTTGGGGATTAAGGGGGAATTATTATCTGGTGCTTAACAAAGTTATGATTTCTGCAATGATCCTATAGAGGGGATTACTGGTTGTGTTGCAATGGCTACACCTCCAATAGGAAACAAAGGAAGGCTGTGTGCTATGCTGGTCTGAAGGAAGTGGTTTTGTGAAAGGTCTATAGCTAGGATTAAGAGATTTCTGGCTTGTTAATCTTAGTATGAAAGAGGATTGAGAACCTTTCATGTTCTGCTGTGACTCGAATCAGTATCAATCAAACCCTGTGGTAGCACATAACCAGCTGGTTTCATATATATATATATATATCATACACACACACACACACGAATGTATATATATTGAATATATATATATATATATATAATTATATTTTATATTTTATATTTCATATATATATATATATTTATCAAATAAATATTCAAATATATATATATATAATTCATTCACCTTATATTACATTCATTGAATCTAGACATATTTCAGATTCAATAAACTTAGAGCTGGGCTATTCTTGTGTGCGACCCTATAGGCCCATAGAAAGTTGGCAGTAGGCTAATTACGCTATTAGCCTACAAGTCACAAGTGGCCTCTAGCAAGACATTGTAACTACCCAATTCACATAAGGATTGTTGATCCGATGTAACCTATTATGCAACCGTATCACATCCCTTTTGTCACGTAATATTTCGATCAAATGTGAGACATGAAATTATCATTCTCCTTTACCTAACCATTACTTTCTCAATCTCTGAGTGGACTAACTATAGCAATGGAAAAACCCTTTTCATTGTAGTATAGCCATACATTAACTCAATCTTACTCATTAAGGGCCTAATAATATCTCTAACTTAATGTGAGGGGCAAATTCCATCTTAATCACTCATGTTCCTCTACATGAAGATCACTAAACTCAATCATAGCCTTTATGATCACCCTGTCAAAGGTGACTTTCGACTAGGTCAAAGTTCAAGGGTCATCATGTAGAAATCTATGATGATCTCAGGTCAAAGGGCTTAGTGATATAGTTACATATGAGATTAGCTTATGACTTATACCATGCAGCTTTCTCATAGAGGGTCAATCCAGCACCTTGTACTCTTTCAAGTGCCTATGACTTTGATTTGTATCTCTATAATTAATCAAAGTCATACTAGTCTTGTTTCATCTATGATCCCTCATAGATGACCGACCAGGGATATTTAAGATAATCACTAAAGTTTGTCCAAGGATACAGTTATCATAGTGAATATACAATTGATATGATAACAAAAGAGAAATTCATTAAATAACAATGTGCATTGTACAATGATTGGCCTTAAGGCACAATTTCCAACATCCTCCCTCTTGTACTAGGTATAATCATTAATTTGTCTAATTCTCATTGTTCTGACATGACGCTCATGCTTTGCCTGTGCAAGAGGCTTTGTAAGAGTATTAGCAACATTGTCTTCTTCTGCTACTTTGCATATTTTTATATCATATCTATCATTAATCTCTTTAATAAGGTGCAAACGCCTGAGTATATGCTTAGTCTTTTGGTATGACCTTGGCTCCTTGCTCTATGCAATTATACTGCTATTGTCACAGAACAAGTTTATTGGATTTGAGATGCTAGGCACAACTCCTAGTTTAGCAATGAACTTCTTGATCCAAACGGCTTCCTTAGCTGTATCTGATATTGCTATATACTCAGCTTCTGTTGCAAAATCAGTTGTTGTGCTTTACTTTAAGCTCTTCCAGCTCATTGCCCTACCATTTAAGGTAAACACATATCCTGATTGTGATTTAAGGTCATCTTGGTTAGTTTGGAAGCTTGCATCTGTGTAACCTATTACAACTAGCTTGTCATCCAATCTATCATATACTAAGAATAAATCCTTTGTTCTTCTTAAGTACTTCAGGATATTCTTCATAGTAGTTAAATGATCCTCTCCTGGATCTGCTTGGTATCTACTAGTCATACTTAAGGCAAATGAAACATCCAGTTTAGTGCATAGCATGGCACATATGATAGATCCAATTAACGAGGCATATGGAACCTTACTCATACAATCTCGCTGACTTTGTGTACTAGGACATTGGTCTTTGTTAAGATGAATGCCATGAGACATGAGGATGAAACCCCTCTTTGGATCCTGCATACTAAACCTATGCAGTATCTTATCTATGTATGTGCTCTGACTTAGGCTTATCAGCTTTTTGGATCTATATTTATAGATCTTAATCTTAAAGATGTAAGTGGTTTTACCTAAGTCCTTTATAGAGAAAGATTTTTCTAACCAAGACTTGACATTCTGCAAGGTAGGAATGTCATTCTCAATGAGTAAGATGTCATCTATGTATAGCACTAGAAATATAACTGTGTTGCCATTAACCTTTTTGTAAACATAAGGTTCATCAATGTTTTGAATGAATCCAAACTCTTTGATTACATCATCAAAATGTTGATTCCAGCTCCAAGATGCTTGCTTCAATCTATAAATATCTCTTTAAAGCTTGCACACCTTTCCAAAGTCCTCTGAACGCATAAAGCCTTGAGGTTATATCATGTACACTTCCTCAAGTAGACGTCCATTAAGGAATGCTGTTTTAAAATCCATCTGCCATATTTCATAGTCATAATATGCTGCAATAGCAAGGAGGATTCTGATTGATTTGGCCATTGCGACTGGTGAAAAGGTTTCATCATAATCTACACCATAAGTTTGGGTGAATTCTTTTGCAACCAATTGTTCCTTGAAGACATTTACTTTGCCATCCACGTCAATTTTCTCCTTAAAAACCCACTTGCACCCGATGGTTTTTATACCTTCATGTGGACTAACTAAGATCCATACCTTATTATCGTATATGGATTGCATTTAAGACTTCATGGCATTTAGCCATTTCTCAAAATTTAGTCCTACTATGGCTTTTTGGTAGGTGGTTAGTTTATTATGTTCAATGACCAACACATCATGACATTCATTAATCAAAAATCTATATCTCTAAGGATGATGCCGTGTCCTATTAGACCTTCGTGGGCCTTGTGTTATTTGAGTAGGCTTATTTACTTATTGTGAGTCTTCTTGGTTTTTCATCTGTGACTCTTTGCTATTTTTGGTTCTCAAATTTCTTCAAGATGTATCTTGCTCCCATTGGTTCTTTTAGAGATAAATTCTCTTTCTAGAAAGATACCATTTTGAATTACAAATGCTTTATTATCGGTGGGATTGTAAACATAGTATCCTTTTGTTTCTTTAGGATACCCCACAAAAAGGCACTTTGTGAATTTGGGTGCTAACTTTTCTAAGGCCTATTTCTTAACATAAACCCCCAAATCTAGAGAAAAGACAAGCTAGGTTTCTTTCCAGTCTATATCTCATATGGTGTCTTCTCAATTGTCTTAGATGGAACACGGTTCAGTGTGAACGTAGCTGTTTCTAGTGCATGGCCCCAAAGTGATGGTGGAAGATCTACTTAACTCATCATAGATCAAACCATATCTAATAGTGTCCAAGTTCTCCACTCAGAAATACCATTCCATTGTGGTATTGCTGGAGGAGTTAATTGCCCACAACTCTTGAGATGATCAATGAATTCTTGGCTTCAATATTTACTTCCTCGATCATATCAAAGAGTTTTAATAGTCTTACCAAGTTAGTTTTGTACTTCATTTTGGAATATTTTGAACATTTTAAAAGATTCAAATTTATGTTTCATTAGGTAGATGTAGCCATATCTACTATAGTCATCAATAAAGGTAATGAAGTACAGATAACCCCCTCTGGCAGTTGTACTCATTGGTCCACATACATCTATATGTATGAGTCCCAATAAGTCATTAGACCTCTTACTATGCCCAATAAAAGGTTCTTTTATCATCTTTCCTAATAAATAAGATTCACAAGTGTCATAAGATTTAAAATCAAACAAGTTGAGAAGTCTATCTTGATGGAGCTTGAAAATGCATTTCTCATTTATATGGCTGAGATGACAATGCCATAGGTAGGTTGGATTCAAATCATTCGATTTGATCCTTTAAGTAGTTATGTTATAGATGTTTTCATTACTAGGATATTCTAGATTTAAAAGATAATGACCAAAATGCAAATCACCATTAGCATAAAAAATGTCATTTCCATAAATAGAACATTTATTATTCCCAATAATGGAAGTAAAACCTTCCTTATCCAAATAACAAAGAGAAACAATGTTACTACTCAAAGCAAGAACATAATAGTAATTATTCAAAATTAACAAAAGTCCACTGAGTAAAAGTAATTCATAAGTACTTACGGCTAAAGTAGTAACTCTTGCTCTGTTTCCAACTTGTAGGTCCACTTCGCCTTTCACTAACTTTCTACTATCTCTAAAACCCTGTCCATTTGTACAAATGTGAGAACCATATGCAGTATCTAATACCCATGTAGAAGACAAAGAAAAGTGAATATTTATAACATAAATACCTAAAGTAGTAGCCTCGCTATCCTTTTCTTTTTTAGATCTTTCAAATAGAGCTTGTAGTTTCTCTTCTAATGACTCGGTTCATTGTAAAAGAAGCAAACTCCTTCCTTTAGATGCTTTGCCTTCTTAGCTGGAGGCTTGGTTTCGAGCTTGTTTAATTCTTTGATCTTACCATTTGAGCCTTTACCCTTTCTATTGCCCTTGCCCTTACCTTTCTTTTTCACACCCTTTCCTTTCTAAACTATCAAAACAGTGCTAGGCTTTTTTTTTAATGTTTTGCTTAGCAGTTTTAAGTATCCCATGCAGTTTAAAAATGGATTTCTCTATGTCATTCATGTTATAATTCATAACAAACTGGTCATAACTTTTTGGGAGTGAGTTGAAGATCAAATCTGTAGCTAACTCCTAGCTTAGGGGAAATTTGAGCCACTTAAGGTGATTAATATAGCTCTTCATCTTTAAAATATGAGTGCTAACTGATGCACCCTCAGCCATCTTACAGGGATGTAAGGCCTTAATGGTCTCATACCTCTCTTGCCTTGCCTGTTGCTGAAACATTTCCTTGAGATGTACAACCATCTCATAAGCCTCAATGTGTTCTAAATTTCTTTAAAATTATGGAATTATGGTAGCTAGCATTAGGCATCCAACATCCATCAAGTCATTAGTGTGCTTTGTGTAAGCATTCTTTTGAGCCCTTGGAGCATTGGCCACAAGCTCCTCAAGAATAGGTTCATCTAGGACATAAGCCTTTCTTTCCTGCTTGAGAACAGTTCTCAAGTTCCTGAACCAGTCAAGAAAATTTGTCCCATTGAGTTTGTCCTTCTTAAGGATTGATCGCAACGATAGTGTGGTAATGTTACTAATTGACATGATTCTACAACAAAATACATAAAGTTAATTTTATATCTCCCACTAAAACTAAGAACCCTCAAATTTAATTAGTGAGCTAAGACCCATATTTCACTTATATTTAAGTCCGCTTTGGTAGGATGTTTAAAATTAAGTTATTCAGGTAGGTAACTCATTTACCAATTACATCACATGTAACTCTTAGATCTTTATAGGATTCAATCATCATATGATTCGACATGTTCAATCCTATCTAATGCCTTAAGATCCAAAATTATTTTGATACTCTCAATTAAGTTAGACAATAATGAATCTTCATGAGTAGCACCATTACTCATGCTTGTCTCACTAAGATAACCTAAATGTATCTACTTTGGTGGATCCGACATTTGAGTGATCTAGGTTTTGAAAGTATTCATTAATTGATGGCATTATGACTTAAAATTTTAATTAGAGGGTTTAATTTATTAATTTTATAATTGTGTAAAGTGAAAGTCATTGTATCTCATACAAAATCATGCATATTATGATCTAATCAAAAGCATAATCAAACGTGATACAATATGACTCAACTAACCTATATCCGTCCCAAGCCAATGAAAGGACCTTTTTAAGAAGATAAATTACATCAAGAAACTCTGTTTATACATATGAGGGGATTGAGATGAGAAGAGAATGTACACTCAAAGTTTATAGACAGAAGCACGACATGTAGGCCGTATTTAAAAATTACAACACTTGCAAAACTAGAGCCACATGTGTCATCATACTCAAACAATTTCAAGGCAAAGAAAATACAATAAATAAACAATTCATATATAATGAAAGGCTACAAATTATGAATTAGATTGCGCTACGTAGAGTTAGCCATGGCGGTCCCGCTAAATATTAGTCATATAGAGAACACACATCATATAGCTAAATATTAATCATATTATTTATTTAAATTCATATAAATTTCAATATATAAAATGAGTTTATATATATGTATATTTGTTTCAAAAACATCACATGAAAAACATATATGGATTTTGAAAATATCACATATAAATTTCAAAAATCTCAAAGCAATGTTCATATAAAGAAGTTCATCACATGAAGATTTAAGAACGTAATCAATCAAAACCCAACTTAAACAAAAATTCAACCTGGCTCTGATACAATTGTTAGATGGGGAGGGGCAGCAGAAGATTAAAATTTTAAAGTTTCTATCCTAATATGGACCAAACAAACTTGTTTAAGTTAAGGTGGATAAAAGAGTTTACCTTTTAATTCTTCGAACTTGGCGTGTGTTCTCTTCAAGAGTTTGGATATCAGGAGCTGACAATGTAGATCTGCTCCCTCTATCGGTATCCACATGAACAGTTCTCTGACTCGAATAGCATGCTAGCACTCTTAGTGTCCGTTCTTCTTTAAATGTTAGTTTTCCTCTCTACAGGGTGTTTCATGGCTCTCAAAGTGCTTTGCTGTGAGAACTTTTTTTTACTCCCTCATAAAGCACGTCTCTATTTATATATAATATATGGATCAAGGTTTTTATCTTCTACTTAAAGAGCCCACGAAAATTAATTAAATTTATCTCATAATTTAATCTATGATATTAGATCTAATTCAAATTTATCCTATAAATTCATATTATAAAACTGACATGATATTCGCTCATATCATGTTAGTTATAAATTTAATCTATCATATAAAATTAAATTTAAAACTAACACAATATAATATAATATAATATAATATCACATATACATATTATATTATGTAAATATACGAATATATATATATACATATATATTTCAAAAATATATTATATTATATTATATTATATTATATATAATTTTATATCTCATATACATATACATATACATATATATATATACATATACATATATATATATATATATATCAAACACACACACACACATATGAATATATATATATATATATATTTCAAAATTACGATGGTTATTATTATCATCTATTACTCAAAATTTTACACTCATGACATCTCTATTATTTATTTTTATTGATAAAATTATTCTATTTCCTTCATTAGTTACTTCTAGTTATTATTTGTTAAACTTAATTGTATTGTACTTTTTTTTCTTTTTGGGTCTACTAAAGTCATTACATCTATCCAATTTGCTTCTTGTTTTACTTCTATTAATATATAATTATTATTTTCTCTTGATGTTTTAGGTCTTAATGATTCTAAATTTGAAGTTATAGGTCTTTCACTTCTAGATCTAAGTAATAGTTTTTCTTCTCTAGATATTCCTTTACTTGTGCTAGGTCTTTGTTTTAGACTTAAATTTCTTCTTGTAAGTTAATTTATATTAATATTTAACGTGGGTGTACTAATTCTTAGTGACCTTTGCCCAATATTATCATTAGTTATTAACCTTCTTGAATTATTTTCATTTTCATAATATCCTATCGTATTATCTAATTCTAATCTTTATTATTTAGGTATTGTTATCTTGGTTAGATCTAATTTCATTTCTTGTAATATAGGATAAAATGTTTGTCAGTAGTTAATTTTCTTTTATTTTTTTGATAAATTTTATGTTTATTTGTAAATACTAATTCTATCATTACTGTTATACTTATTATTCTTGATCCTAGTAAAAGTTTTATTTCTCCTAATTTATGATATGTTAACAAAGTTTTATTCATATTTTCATCAACTTTAGATATACAGTAGTGTTTATAGTAAATTTTAATTTTTGGTATATTAAATTTCCTGTTAATATTCCTAGAATATTGTATTCCACACTGTTTATATTCTTCCATTAGTTATTAATAATTCTATTGGTGTATTTCTTCTTTCTTGAAAATAAGCTTTTACTAATAATTGTACTCCTACAATATATATTTTAGTTACTTCCTCTTGAAATGGCAACTTGTTAATTTCTACATCTATTAATGTTTTACTTATTAGAGGTATTCTTAATACTACTTTGTTAATATTGATTCCATAAGCTGTTTCTTTTCTAATACTACACATACGTATTTTTCTTGTTTTTTAGATTTCATAAGTTTTCCTACTTTATTCATAAAACTTTTGTTTTTTAATTCTCCAGGTTTTAAATTTAATTTAGTATCTCTTATCTTTCATATTATTATTTTTTATTAAAAGTCATTCTTTTTTAAACTATTCCTTGTTCAACTTCTATAATTTCTTTATATTCATCATATTCATTCTGATTACTATTTTTAGGTTCATCTTCTAATCTATTCATCATATACATATAACTCATTTATGAAAAAGAAATGATAAAAAATGTTACCAAAAGAAGTAAAAATAATACTAGAAAAAGAAAATCTTAAAGAAAGATTAATAAGACTTAAAGAATATACTAAACCCTTAGAACAAAAAGTATATGAACTAAAAAAGGAGTGTAATGAACAACTAAGAGAAATAAAACATGATATACAACAATTAAGAACAGAACAAAGTTTAATAAAATATAACACTTATAGAATAATGGAAGCTTTAAGAATAAACCCTCATAATAATATAGAAGAAGAATGGTCTCAAGTAAATATGATGAGAATAATTAAAAAAAAATTATATGACTGAAGAAAAAATAAGAAAACATGACATGCATGAAAATATAAAACAAACAAAAATAGAAACAAAAAAATTAAGAAAAGGACAAGAAATAATGAATAATAATATATGGTTTATACATGCACAAATAGAAAAATTAGAATTAGAAATATTTGATCAAGAAAATGGAACAAATTATACAAAAAGAAAAGAAAAAGAAGTAAAACAAAAACTAGAAATAGAAAAATAAAAAGAATTAAAAAAAGAAAATAAAATAATGAAGAAGAATTTGAAGAAGCTAATAAAGCTACAGAAATAATGTTAGGAAATTATAATTAGAAACATAAAAAGAAAATATAATAAAAAATTACAACAAAAAGTAAACATAAATATGGCCAAAGCAATAGATGAATTAGAAGATGATGAACTAAGTCAGTTTGAAGAATTAGAAATGAAATTAGAAAAATTATTAGAAAATAAAAAAAGAGGAGAATTAGAAAAAATAAAACAAGAATATAAACATTTTATAAATAATAATTATGATAAAGCCTTTATAAATATGCAAGATACAAATTCACAATTAGTAATTCATGAACAACCTTATGAAATGCCTCAAGATTTTAGACCACCAAATCTAGATAACCCATCTTATAATAATAGAAATGTAGAATCAAGTAGAATATCTAAAGAATTAAGAGATCAAAGAATAATGGAACCAGATGAAAGACAAGTAAATTATGAAACTGATTTTATAAAATTAAATAAAACAGATTGCAACAATATACATTTTACAGCTACTTTTAATACACCAAAAAATAATAATTTATACCAACACCCTTGGCACAATATGAAAATAAACAAATATCAAATTTAGAAATATAACTATATTTATATTGTAACTTAGAAAATAGTAAATAATAAAAGAATGAGGAAAGCAACATTAATAGCATTAATAGAAAAAAATATAAATATACAAACTGCAACTATGTTAATAGAAGCAATATTTTAGAAAATATACAAAATTGGTGAAAAGTAAATCTCAAGAATTTAAAGAAAAATTTAGAAAACTACATAAGAATGATAGTAATAGAAGAGAATATTATGCTATGATTATACAAAAGTATCAAAAATTATTATTAAATGAATTTGGAGGAATAATAAAGGATATATATGAAATAAGTAAACAAAAAGATGCAATAAAAATATTACATGAAATAGAATTATGTTTATTAGAATTAGAATATTTAAATGCTTTCATATGTGAATATAAAAAATTATTATTATGAAGCAAGACTAAAAGATTTAAAAGAAGAAAAATTTTATTTAGATCTATTTTATAGACAACTACTAAAATTATTATCAGATACAATATTAAAAAATTATTATAATACTTACCAAGTAACTTCATTTGGAACTGACATTATAAATGATTTAGATTAAGGTCAAATAAATGTATTAAATAAAGTAAATACAATGGAAAGAAAAGAATTATTTTTAAGAAAATATATAACTAATAAATGTAGAAATGCTTGGAGAAATATGAAATATTATAAAAACTAATAAAATAGTTTTAAGATGTAGATAATTAATAAAAGGACATAAATGGGGATGTAATCCAGAAAAATATGAAAAAAGAAAGAAAAAGAAAAGAAGATTAAAAATAAAATTTAAAGAATATCCCAAGGATAAATATTGTAAAAAATATAGAAAATACAAAGCAAGAAAATTCTTAAAAGAAAAGAAAAGGGAAAATTAATTATAATAAAAAATCTAAAAAATATAAATATTATAATTGTGAAGAATTAGGATATATATCACCTAACCGTCCAAGTAAAAAAAATAAAAAAATAATAAAAATAATGAAAAAAGCTTATGAAGAAAATTTAAAACCTGTAGAATATGATGAAGAATTATCTGAAATAGAAAATGAATTAAAAAAATCAGATATAGAAATTTAAAAATTAAAAATAATAAGTGAGATTGAAACTAAAAATAGTGAATTTGAAGAAGAAATAAGTTATATGTATATGATAAATAGATTAGAAAATGAACCTGAAAGTAGTAATTAAAATGAATATGATAAATATGAAGAAGTTATAGAAGTTGAAGAAGGAATAGTTTAAAAAAGAATTACTTTTAATTAAAAACAATATAAGAAGATTAATATAATTAAATTTAAAATCTGAATTATTAAAAATGAAAGTTTTATGGACAAACTTATAAAATTTTAAAAATAAAAAAAATATGCTTATGTAGTATTAGAAAAGAAACAATCTGTGAAAATTGTATTTTGTCCAGATATTTTTTAAATTTAATAAAAATAATAATAAATAACCAAAAAAATATATAAAAATATAAAAATGAAATTTAATCCTTTTTAGGATTATATTTTAAAAAATAATTAATAGAATTTAATTTTATTTTGGATAATCTTTTGTTAGTTAGGATTTTGTTTCTTTTAGTTCATTAAAATAACAAAAAACATAAAAATACAAAAATGAAATTGAATCCTTTTTTATGATTATATTTTTATAAAAAATAAAAATAATAATTTAACAAAATCAAAAAAATCTTGTTTAAATCTTTAAAAATCTCTCTCAAATTATCCCAATCATTCAAAATATTAGGAATCAATTTTGTGAGAATCAACCTTTTTTAAAAAAAGAAATTCTTTCCTTAAATCTTATTGCTTTCCATGAAAAAAAAGAAGAAGTAGAAAGATATTCTTGCATAGTTCAAAATTAAATTTTTTCTCTCTTAATTTAATTTCCAAAATTTTAATTAACATAACATAAAAAAAAGGAGCGTTAAGCATAAAAAATAAATATGGGATGATCAGCGTTTCACCCACACACCTAAATGCTCAGCATGTTACAAGGAGAAACAAAAATGCAGAGAGCAAAAGTAAGAACAGCAAAAGCAAAGAGCAGACATGAAGGTACATCGGCCCTAAACACACACAAAAAAAAATAGGGAAAGAAAGTAGAAGAAGCACGCACGACAAAATAGAAGAAAAGAAGCCATAGACAGAAAAGACAGAAGAGAGATGAAAATGCATGTGCAGAGAAACACATGAAACCAAAGCTATAGATGCACGAAGAGAGCAGACTTTTTGGCCAGACACGCGAGCAGAAGAGAAGACCAAATGAAAACCTAGTAGAAAAGAAGAAGGAGAAGAGCAAATGCCAGCCGAAGACACAGAGAGGGCAGGGAGACCAAATTTTGGCTGGGAGAAGGAGGAAGAAAAGGAGAGAGAGAGAGAGAGCAATGATCAAGGGTAGGAGATGACGAAGTGGGAGAGACAAACGAATGAGAGAGATGAGGCATTATGAGCATCCCACGACACCACTTGGAAGGTGAAGCAAAGGAGCATCAACCCATAAGTCTCCCAACCTCATCGACGATATTGTTTGAGAGAGCTAGCGAAGCAATGATAGTCCTTCAATCTCTCACTCTCTGCCACCACATGCTTCACTTTGATGCACTTGAGTTCATTTGCTGAATGAGGAAAGAGGAGTTGAAGCTTGTAGCAGGAGCCGTGAGTTGGAGAGGTATTGAAAAAAAAAGGAGAAAGGGAGCATAGGCATAAACGCAGCAACGGGAGGAGAGAGGAGACTAAGATTAGAAAAATAAAAACAAAGACAAAAGTAGAGCGAGACAAAGCAGAAGTTGGAGGATGACTGAATAGAGGATGGAACCGAGAGAGCGAGAAGAAGAAAATGCATAAACAGTAGCAGGCATGCACACGTGGGTTTTTGGACTGAATGAGATCATCATTTTCTTCCTTCAGTCACACAAGTTCGGGATGTTTTACAAGCAACAAAGAACCAGAAACACATTCAAAACTTGAGTTTGAGGTAATGAAAGCATTGTCTTGAGAGGAAGAAGAATGCATGCCTAGAATCACAGTTGCTTAGGTAATATTTAAATCATATCATCTCCCTTAATCTGGATTCATTGATGAACATAACATATATATATATATATGATAGATATTATAAGTATGGACTGATCCAAATATATGTTTAGACATTAAAAAATTCAAGAATCAAATATTTTATATAGAATTTAGAACATATCTAAGAGGTGTTTGAAAAAAAAAAAGAAGAGAGCCTGTGAGAATATTGTTGATAACTTGTGGGGTGATTGTGGTTTGAAGTCGCGTCTACCATGGTTATGATCTTGCTAAAAGTTATGTCAAATCTGAATTTTTTTTAGAATATATCTTCAAGTTAAAAGAATAGTGAATTGTCAAAATAGTTTATTTCTCTATTCTTTCCATTACCTTTGTTGCATAAATTGTTTAGCCAACCACAACATTATGCACCTACTACAAGCGCAAATATTTTGATTATCTATTTGTTGTGTGAAAATTTAAGAATCTTTGCAAGCATTTAGAATGATTTCATACCATGTAGATTAATAAAATTTCGCAGGTATGAGGATCAATCTTGTAGGTATTTATATGGGTTCCAAAGAACCATTATTAAAATAATTTCTTTTTTATAATAAATATTCAAGTCTCAAGTGAGATTTCAAGAATTTTCGTAGAGAATTAAATTAAGTGTATTATCATATAGGATAATAAATGTTTGCAGATATCAAAATTCTCAATTTACATATTAGTAAATAAATAAATTTTTTCTAATTAGATCTTTTAGTCATGTGAAATTTTTGAAACTCTGTAAACCTTTAGGATGATCGTGCTATCGTGTGAGTCAATAAAGCTTCACAGATATAACGATTAAGATTTTTATCTTTAAAAATATGCATTGTACAATTACGTATTAAAATATATTTAAAGTGAATATTATTTAATTCTTTTATCGTGTGAAGCTTTGAATCTCTATAGATATTTAGGATAATCTCGTATTGTGCAAATCAATAAGGTTTTGCAAATATGAGAATAAGACTTGTATATTCATATAGGTTTTAAAGGCCTATCATTAAAATTAACTCTCTTTTTATAACCCAAATTAATAATTTATTTAAGTCCCATGTGAGATTTTAAGCAATCTTTGTAGAGATTTAAATTAATCACATCATCATATGGGATAATAAGTCCTCACAGATGTAGTGATTCTGAATTTTTATGATAAATAAATAATTTTTGTAAATAATCATATAATACACAATTTAGAAAATTAATTAACCAAATTAATGTATTTAAATTGTAATCACATTTACTAATTATCTTTTAGTCATGTGAGAGTTTCGAATCTCCATAAATTTTTAAGATAATTGTATTATCGTATGAGTCATTAAAACTCTGTAAATGTAATGATTAAGTTTTTAATATATATATATATATATATATTATATTATATTATATTAATTAAATTAAAGATGTATTTAAATAAATTTAATTCCTTTATTGTGTGAGATTTTGAAATCTATACAGATATTTAGGATAATCATATTATTGTATAAGCTAATAAGGCTTTGTAAGTATGATGATTAAGATTCTTTAAAAACATATATATATATACGTGCTTAAATGAATTATTAACACTCAAAAATATAAATAAATTAAGTTGTTAAACTCTTTTATCATGTGAGATTTGAAATCTCCGTAGATATTTAGAATGATTGTATTATCATATGAACTAATAAGGCTCCGCAGATATAGCAGTTAAATTCTCAATCATAAAATATAAAAAAATAATAATCTTAAACACTTTTCTTTCCTTATTCCAAAAATTTAAAAACTGAGAAAATAATTAAAATTAAATTACTTTTTGTAATTTAAAACACACATATCAAAATTTCAAAAATTATTTTATTTGCAAAATGGTGAAATATTTCTAATTAATTTCTCTTTAAAAAAATATTTTCACTAACAAATTTTTAAGCCCAAATTACGTGGACTTTGATTCCCATCACAAGGTACGCAGGCCTTAAAGTCAGATTTTGAGTTAGATCCTTCCTCGTAAATAAATAAATATTTCTCACTTTATTATTATCATTTTTTAAAACACATGAATATGAAAAAAGAATAATTAAAATAACTTTAAAACCATATTAATATTGCACAACAAACTTTAGGTAATCGTTCTAACGAACAAATATTGTGGGGTGCCTAACACCTTCCCCACACTCAACTGACTCCTGAACTTATTTTCTATTTTCACAGACCATCCTTATCCTCCTTTAAACAATTTTTCAAAATTTACCTCAAAATTTTGGTGGTGACTCCTCGTTCATCCAATTCCCGCCACAAAAGCCGAAACCTCCGCTCGCACGCTGTCTGCGTCACATTTTTTGGATATGACACACTCTATAGAATCAACTTTAATAGAAGGAGTATTAAGAATACCTCTAATAAGTAAAGCATTAATAGATACAAAAATTAATAAGTTACCATTTAAAGATGAAGTAACTATATTACAGGAGTACAATTATTAGTAAAAGCTTATTTCTAAGAAGAAAGAAATACACCAATAGAATTATTAATAACTGATGGAAGAATAATAAGCAGTGTAGAAGATAGTATTCTAGAAATATTAACAGGAAATTTAATATACCAAAAATTAAAATTTACTATAAACACTAACTTTTGTATATATATAGTTAATGAAAATATGAATAAAACTTTAGTAATATATCATAAATTAGGAGGAATAAAATTTTTACGATGATCAAGAACAATAAGTATAACAACAATGATAGGATTAATATTTACAAATGAACATAAAATTTATCAAAGAAATAAAAGAAAATTAACTACTAACAAACATTTTATACCTATATTACAATAAATAGAATTAGATCTAACCAAGATAACAATACCTAAATAATGAAGATTAGAATTAGATAATACGATAGGATATTATGAAAATGAAAATAATTCAAGAAAGTTAATAACTAATGATTATATTGGACAAAGGTCACTAAGAATTAGTACACCCACATTAAATATTAATATAAATCAACTTACAAGAAAATATTTAAGTCTAGAACAAAGATCTAGCACAAGTAGAGAAATATCTAGAGAAGAAAGACTATTACTTAGATCTAGAAGTGAAAGACCTATAATTTTAAATTTAGAGTCATTAAGACCTAAAACATCAAGAGAAAATAATAATTATATATTAATAGAAGTAAAACAAGAAGCAAATTGGATAGATGTAATGACTTTAGTAGACTCAGAAAGAGAAAAAAGTACAATACAATTAAGTTTAACAAATAAAAACTTAGAAGTAACTAATAAAAGAAATAGAACAATTTCATCAACAAAAATAAATAATAGAGATGTCATAAGTGTAAAATTTTGGGTAATAAATGATAATAATGACCAATGTAAAATAATTCTAGGAAAAGATTTTTTAAAACAAGTTAAACTATGGAGAATACAAAAAGAAAGGATTATGATAAATATTAACCATCAAATAATAATAATTCCAAAAATAAAGTTGATATGATAAATTATATTATATGTTGATAAAATTTAATTATAAAAAATATAGATCAAGAAAATATCATCCCTTAATAGTTGAAGATTTTATCAATAAAATTGACGATAAAAAGTTACTTTTTATCTTCAATTAACTATAAGTCAATCAGAAGAATTAGAAAGGAAATTAGAAAAATTATTAGAAAATGAAGAAAGAGAAGAATTAGAAAAAATAAAACAAGAATATAAACATTTGATAAATACTAATTATGATGAAGCCTTTATAAATATGTAAATACAAATTCACAATTAGTAATTCATGAACAACCTTATGGAATGTTTCAAGATTTTAGACCATCAAATTTAGATAACCTATCTTATAATAATAGAGCTGTAAAATCAAGTAGAATATCAAAAGAACCAAAGATAAAATAATTTATGACTAATCTAGATTTTTCTCTTTTTCTTCACTATTTTTTTGTTACAATCAGTGTAGGTGAAGAATATTTAGATCTACTTTCTCTTGTTAAATAATATTGATTCATTTCATTAATATGCATTATGAATTCTTTTTTGTCTTTTTCAGTCTATGGATTGGGTTTACAATTTATTTCTTTACTATAATCTCTTAATTTTATTTTTGGTAAAGGTTTAAATTTTTTTCAATGAATTAAGTGATTATCACTATAATTTTTTAATAGTCTTTGTTCAATAGTTTTTTTTTTCTTTTGCGGTATTCAACTTTTTTACTAAATTTATGACTTCATTATTATATAAAGGTTTTTAATTTGGTAGAAATTACACTTCATATTCTTCTATTTTCTTTTAAAATTTTTCATCTCTTCTACTATATGGTTTGTTACTCTTATTCTCCAAGCTTGATAATTACATGGCATTGTTAATATTATTGCTTTTTCAAACATATGTAAAGATAATATTGTTTAATAAAATCTATTCCTAATATCACATTACATGAATTATCATTATATTAATTTAATTTTCTTATTTTTAGTTTATATTCTGCTATTTGTACCATAATATCTCTTACTTCTAATTCTATGCAATTAATTTCTTTTCCTACTCCTTACATTCTTAATATTTTATTTTTTTCATAATTTTTCTGGTAATACATTTGCTTTTGCTACTAAAATATTTGCTCTTGTGTCTATTAAGGCATGATATTTTCTTGATCTATATTTTTATAATTAAATT
The DNA here is from genome assembly GCF_029017545.1 of Prosopis cineraria. Lineage (NCBI taxonomy): Eukaryota > Viridiplantae > Streptophyta > Magnoliopsida > Fabales > Fabaceae > Prosopis > Prosopis cineraria. The sequence goes on along the minus strand of NW_026555345.1, from coordinate 17,479,489 downwards.
TTATCAATATATAATATAATTTTGTCATATCAATTTTATTTTTGGAATTACTATTATTTGATGATTAATATTTATCATAATTATTTTTTTTGTATTTTCCATGGTTTAACTTATTCTAAAAAATTTTTTCCTAGAATTATTTTACATTGGTTATTATTATCATCTATTACCCAAATTTTTACACTTATGACATCTCTATTATTTATTTTTATTGATGAAATTATTCTATTTCCTTCATTAGTTACTTCTAAATTATTATTTGTTAAACTTAATTGTATCGTACTTTTTTCTCTTTTTGAGTCTACTGAAGTCATTACATCTATCCAATTTGATTCTTGTTTTACTTCAAGTAATATATAATTATTATTTTCTCTTAGTGTTTCAGGTCTTAATGATTCTAGATTTGATGTTATTTGTCTTTCACTTCTAGATCTAAGTAATAATCTTTCTTCTCTATATGCTCTTCTACTTGTACTAGGTCTTTGTTCTAAATTGAGAATTCTTCTAGTAGGTTGATTAATATTCATATTTAAAGTTGGGATACTTATTCTTAATAATCTTGGTCCTATATTATTATTAGTTAGTAACCTTCTTGAATTATTTTCATTTTCATAATATCTTATTATCTAATTATAACGTTAATTGTTCTGTTATCCTAGTTGAATCTAATTCTATTTCTTGTAATACAGGCATAAAATGTCTGTCAAGAGTTATTTTTTCCTTATTTTTCTTATAAATTGTATGTTCATTTGTAAATATTAATCCTATCATAGCTATTATGCTTATTATTCTTGATCTTGATAATAATTTTATTCTTCTTAACTCGTGATAAATTAATAATATTTTATTCATATTTTCATCAACTCTAGATATACTAAAGTTAGTGTTTATTGTAAATTTTAATTTTTTGTGTATTAAATTTCTTGTTAATATTCCTAGAATATTATCTTTCACATTACTTATTATTCTTCTATCAAATATTAACAATTCTATTAGTGTATTTCTTCCTTCTTAAAAATAAGCTTTTATTAATAATTATACTGTTGCAATATTTATTTCAGTTACTTCATTTTTAAATGATAATTTACTAATTTTTACATCTATTAAGGCTTTACTTATTATAGGTATTCTTAATACTCTTTCTGTTAATGTTGATTCTATAGGGTATTTCTTTTCTAATACTACACATGCATATTTTTTTTTTTGTTTTTTAGATTTCACAAGCTTTCCTACTTTATTCATAAAACTTTCAATTTTTAATTCTTCAAGTTTTAAATTTAATTTAGTATCTCTTATCTTTTCATATTGTTTTTGATTAAAAATCATTCTTTTTTATACTATTCCTTGTTCAACTTCTATGACTTCTTTATATTCATTATATTTATTTTGATTACTATTTTCATGTTCATCTTCTAGCCTATTCATCATATACATATAACTTATTTCTTCTTCAGATGTACTATTTTTAGTTTCACTTTCACTAATTATTTTAATTTATAAATTTTTATATCTGATTTATTTAATTTATTTTCTATTTTAAATAATTCTTCATCATATCCTATAGGTTCTAAATTTTCTTCATAAGCTTTTTTCATTATTTTTATAATCTTTTTATTCTTTTCTTTTAGGAAGTTTGGTGATATATGATGTAATTCTCCACAATTATAACATTTACATTTCTTAAGTTTTTTTATTATAATTTATTCTTCTTTTTCCTTTTCTTTTAAAGAATTTTATTTGTTTATACTTTCTATATTTTTTGTAATATTTATCCTTGGGATATTCTTTACATTTTATTTTTAATCTTCTTTTCTTTTTCTTTCTTTTTTCATAGTTTTTTGGTTTACATCCCCATTTATGTCCTTTTATTAATTCTCCACATCTTAAAATTATTTTATTAGTTTTATAATATTTCATATTTCTCCAAGCATTTTTAGCTATATATTTTCTTAAAAATAATTCTCTTCTTCCCATAGTATCTACCTTATTTAATACATTTATTGAGCCTTGATCTAAATCATCTATGATGTCAGCTCCAAATGAAGTTACTTGTTAACTATTATAATAATCTTCTAATATTGTATCTGATGATAATTTTGATAGTTTTCTATAAAATAGATCTAAATAAAATTTTTTTTCTTTTCTTATAATTCTATTTCATTATTAGTTATATATTGGCCTAAAAATTCTATTCTTTCTTTTCTTAATTCAGCTTTTTTAGGTGAAATATTTAATTATTTTTCTTCTATCAAAGTTATAAATTTTTCTAAGTGCTCTTCATGTTCTTCTTTGTCTTTTGAGAATATTAGAATATCATCTATATATGTGATAGCAAAGTCTTTTATTGATAATAATAATTTTATTACATATTCTTGAAATATACTAGGGCTATTATGAAATCTCATAGGTAATACATTTCATTCATACAATCCTTCAAAAGTGCCAAAAGCAATATATTTCTTACTTTTTTCTTCTAATTTTCTTTGAAAAAAAATCCAAACTTACAATCAACTTTACTGAATATATTCTTTCCCCTTATTAAATTGAATAACAGATCTATTTTAGGAATTGTGTATCTATTTCTTATTGCTAACTGATAAGGATTATCACTTACCTTCAAAATTAAATTAAAGCTAATCCTAATGCAATATAAGGCTAACCCTAAGTCATCTCCTAAGGAATAATTTTAAGTCTAATTTAAAATTATCTAGTGAAATAAATCACCCAAAGTTTAAAGTTGATTAACTAATTGCTAACCTAATTATCTAGTAAATTAAACTAGTAAACTAAACCTAACTATGAATGAAGTAGCTTCCCAATTTAAGTAGAAACTCTAAGGTGTTGTTAATTGAAGATTCCTAGCCCTTTAATTAATTATGGCAGCTCACTTAACTCTCCTTCCTTGGCTAAAAAATATATTTACTTAAGACAACTATCTCAAGCTAGCTTTACTAATTCAATTCTCTAAGTATTATTACGAGCCCCTTAAGTAACCTTACTAGCTTAGCTCTAAAATTAATCAAGTGTTTAGTTAAAATTCATTTTTAATTACCACTGCTCAAAACTATATCTAAGCTCGAAACTATGAAAACTCAAGCAACTCATCAAGTATTCACCACACAATTACATGCTAGGCTAAAAGAAGACATTTTACAATTAAAATCACATATTACAATGTAAATTCATGAGGAGGCCAAACATTCCAGTAGTAACAAGAGCATGAAATTCAACTAAACAATCTTGTTTCAACATTACAAATTACAAACAACTATAAAACTAAAGTCAAATTGAACAACAATCAACAATAGTCATAGTATTCTAATGAAAGTGAAATAAGATGAAGAAATAATTAAGCTTAGCCAAGTGAAAACTTGAAGACTCCTCTTCCATCAACCCTTCCTTAGGATTCCATGAAGAATCTAGCTAGAAAACATTAAGAAAATCATGCTTCCTTTATGAACACCATGTGGCCGAGAGGTATGCTCCATAGTCTTAATGAATTGAGCTTCAATTCTTTCTCTAGATGCTTGGGGTGAGTTTGGCCATGATAGGGGAAGAGAATGGTGGAAGATTTGAGTGTATTTGATGGAGAAATGGTGGAAGAATAAGGGCTGGACGTGTTGGAGTATAGAGAAAAGGAGGAAAAAATGAACACCAAGAACAAGAGAGAGAAAATGTGGAAGATGAGTGAATGGCTTGGGACTCAAAATGGCATGCTCCTAGTGTTTCCCTTCAGTTGAATATTCAATTAAAAAATAAGAAAATAAAATAAAAAGAAAATTGGAGCCTTGTCACACTTGCAAGGTGGCACCTTCCTATTGGTTTGTAAATAATTTCAATATGTGCCTAATTTTTCATGTGACATCTACATCATTTAAATTTATTTAGTTCCTAAAAATAATCATAATTCACATTCAAATGATTAGCCATTGACCTCAAGGACTGTTGACCTCAATTGCCCAATTGATGCATAAGTCACATGCCACCTATGACATCTCTATTATTTATTTTTATTGATGAAATTGTTCTATTTCCTTCATTAGTTACTTCTAAGTTATTATTTGTTAAACTTAATTGTATTGTACTTTTTTCTCTTGCTAAGTCTATTAAAGTCATTACATCTATCCAATTTGATTCTTGTTTTACTTCAAGTAATATATAATTATTATTTTCTCCTGATATTTAGGTCTTAATGATTCTAGATTTGAAGTTATTGGTCTTTTACTTTTAGATCTAAGTAATAATTGTTCTTCTCTAAACGCTCCTCTACTTGTACTAGGTTTTTGTTCTAGGCTGAGAATTCTTCTAGTAGGTTGATTAATATATATTTAAAGTTGGGGTACTTATTCTTAAATCATTAGTTATTAACCTTCTTGAATTATATTCATTTTTCTAATATCTAATAATATTATCTAATTCTAACCTTAATTGTTCTGGTATTATTATTCTAGTTGGATCTTATTTTATTTCTTATAATACAGGCATAAAATATTTGTCAATAGTTAATTTTTCTTTATTTCTTTTATAAATTTTATGTTTATTTGTAAATACTAATTTTATCATTGCTGTTATGCTTATTGTTCTTAATCCTGGTGAAAGTGTTATTCCTCCTAACTTGTGATATATTAATAATATTTTGTTCATATTTTCATCTGCTCTAGAAATACAAAAATTAATATTTATTATAAATTTTAATTTTTGATATATTAAATTTCCTATTAATATTCCTAAAATATTACTTTCCACACTACTTATTATTCTTCCATCACTTATTAATAATTCTATTGGTGTATTTCTTCCTTTTTAAAAATAAGCTTTTACTAATAATTGTACTCTTGCAATATATATTTCAGTTACTTCATCTTTAAATGGTAACTTATTAATTTCTGCATCTATTAATGCTTTACTTATTAGAGGTATTCTTAATATTCCTTCTGTTAAAGTTGATTCTATAGATTGTTTCTTTTTTAATACTATATAGGCATATTTTTTTTGTTTTTTAGATTTTACAAGTTTTTTCATTTTATTCATAAAACTTTCATTTTTTAATTCTTCAAGTTTTAAATTTAATTTAGTATCTCTTATCTTCTCATATTGTTTGTGATTAAAAGTCATTCTTTTTTGAACTATTCCTTATTCAGCTTATATAACTTCTTCATATTTATCATATTTATTTTGAATACTACTTTTAGGTTCATTTTTTAATCTATTTATCATATATATAGATATATATATAACTCATTTCTTCTTCAAATTTACTATTTTCAATTTTAGTCTCACTTATTATTTTTAATTTATAAATTTTTCTAATTTATTTTCTATTTCAAATAATTTTTTATCATATTCTATAGGTTTTAAATTTTCTTTATAAGCTTTTTTCATTATTTTTATAATCTTTTTATTCTTTCTTTAGGACAGTTTAGTGATATATGACCTAATTCTCCATGATTATAATATTTACATTTCTTAAGTTTTTTATTATAATTTATTCTTCTTTTTCCTTTTCTTGTAAAGAATTTTCTTTCTTTATATTTTCTATATTTTTTATAATATTTTTATTTTGAATATTTTTTAAACTTTATTTTAAATTTTTTTCTTTTTTCATATTTTTACATCTCCATTTATGTTCTTTTATTAATTCTCTACATCTTAATACTGTTTTATTAGTTTTGTAATATTTAATATTTCTCCATACATTTTTACATTTATTAACTATATATTTTCTTAAAAATAATTTTCTTCTTCCTATAGTATCTACCTTATTTAATACATTTATTGGGCCTTGATCTAAATCATCTATAATGTCAACTCCAAATGAAGTTACTTGGTAAGTATTATAATAATCTTTTGATATTGTATCTGATAATATTTTTGGTAGTTTTCTATAAAATAGATCTAAATAAAATCTTTCTTCTTTTAAATCTTGTAGTCTTGCTTCATAATAATATTTTTTATATTCACATTTGAAAGAATTTAAATATTCTAGTCTTAATGAATATAATTCTATTTCATGTAATATTTTTATTGCATCTTTTTGTTTACTTATTTCATATATATCCTTTGTTATTCCTCCCAATTCATTTAATAATAATTTTTGATACTTTTCTATAGTCATAGCATAATATTATCTTATATTACTATAATTTTTATCTAGTTTTCTAATTTTTTTTCTAAATTTTGTACATTTTCTAAAAATATTGCTTCTATTAACATAGTTGCAGTTTGTATATTAATGCTATTAATGTTGCTTTTTTTTTTCATTCTTCTATTATTTTACTATTTTCTAAGTTACAATCTAAATCTAATCATATTCCTGAATTTAATATTTATTTATTTTTATATTGTGCTAAAGGTGTTGGTATAAATTCATTATTTTTTGGTGTATTAAAAGTAGCTGAAAAAGGTATATTATTACAATTTATTTTATTTGGTTTTATAAATCAGTTTCATAATTTAGTTCTTTTTTATCTAGTTCTATCATTCTTTCATCTCTTAGTTTTTTAAATATTCTACTTGATTTTATATTTTTATTATTATAAGATGAACTATCTAGATTTGGTAGTTTAAAATCTTGAGGCATTTTATAAGGTTGTTTATAAATTACTAATTGTGAATTTGTATTTTACAAATTTATAAAGGCTTCATCATAATTATTATTTATCAAATGTTTATATTCTTGTTTTATTTTTTATAATTCTTCTCTTTCTTTATTTTCTAATAATTTTTCTAATTTCATTTCTAATTCTTTTGACTGACTTAGTTCATCATTTTTTAATTTATCTATTGCTTTGGCCATATTTATGTTTATTTTTTGTTGTGATTTTTGTTGCATTTTCTTTCTGAATTTATAATTATAACTTTTAATATTATTTCTATAGCTCTATTAGCTTCTTTAAATGCTTCTTCATTTATTTCATTTTCTCCTTTTAATTCTCTTTCTATTTCTAATTCTAGTTTTTAATTTATTTCTTTTTCTTTTCTTTTTGCATAATTTGTTCCATTTTCTTCATCAAATATTTTTAATTTTAATTTTCTATTTGTGCATATATAAATCATATATTATTATTTATTATTTCTTGTCCTTTTCTTAATTTTTCTGCTTCTATTCTAGTTTATTTTATATTTTCATGCATATCTTGACTTCTTATTTTTTCTTCAGTCATATAATTTTCTTCAACTATTCTTATCATATTTAGTTGAGACTATTCTTTTTCTATACTATTATGAGGGTTTATTCCTAAGGCTTCCATTATTCTATAAATATTATGTTTTATTAAAATTTGTTCATTTCTTAATTGTTTTGTATCATATTTTATTTCTTTTAATTTTTCATTACAATTCTTTTTTAGTTCATATACTTTTTATTTTAAGGGTTTAGCATATTTTTTAAGTCTTATTAATCTTTCTTTAGGATTTTCTTTTTCTAGTATTATTTGTACTTCTTTTGGTAACATTTTTATTATTTCTTTTTCATTAAATAAATGTTCTAAATTTTTATGTTTTCATTTATATAACAACCTAATTGTTTCATTAAAAATATATTTTTTCAATTTGCTTGATTACTTATGCTATCTCTTTCTCCTCCTAATAGGAAAGATACTAAAATACATGATAGATCTTCTATAGGTAAATAAGAACTTTTGAGAATTTATTTTGTTCTACTTCATATATTTTAGGTTCCATTGTTTTAATAATATTCGTTTTATAATCTTCAACTATTTTTTTATTTTAATAATTTCAAAAACTATTTATCTAATTTCAATACTATCAGCCAACTATTATCAATACAACAATTAATTTCAAAATAAGAAAATAGATATGGAAAGCAAGAAAAGTAGGTAGGTAAATAGAGTAATTAATAACAATAAACTTTAAGGATTAAGAAGTTCATATTATCTTCCTCTTAACATCATCATGACTTATTGCTCTGATACCATAACGCGAACCAGCTGGTTATATGCTACTACAACGTTTGACTAATACTGATCTAGGTCATAGCAGAACATGAAAGGTTCTCAGTCTTCTTTCATACTAAGATCAACAAGCCAGAAGTCTCTTAATCTTGGTTATAGATCTTTCATAGAACCACTTCCTTTAGACTAGCACAGTATAGCCTTCCTTCATTTCCTATTGGAGGTATAGCCATAGCAACACATAACTAGTAATCCCCTTTATAGGATCATTGTGGAATTCAAGACTTTGTTAAGGATCAGATAATAATTCCTCCTTAATCCCCAAAAAGAATATTACTCAGTCATACATGTTATTCTTCAATACTTGCAAAGTTTGAAATAATAGAAACAAATACTTTTATTGATGGTAAGAAAGAGGTCAGAGGAATTCTGAACTCAGATTACAAGAGAGAGAATTGGAATTTAGAAAGCGTGTGTCCTGCCTTCTGAGATTACAAGGCTTTATAGTTATGTGACCATGGTTAATTGACGATAAAACGTAACCCTAATAATTACAGACTACTTTTGACTAAATGAAAAAGTAAAGAAATAATTACAATGATTACAAGAGACAAATTATCTTTTAGCTTCTTTTTTGACTTTGTTTTTCACTTTGTCTGCCACCTTACTTTTCTTCAAGAGTCGGCAATTACTTTTGTCTTGTTAGCTATTTTCTGCCATCTTCTTCTTGTCCTTACATGTTGGCAAAGCTAATCCAGAATATTCATATTGATAGAAGGATCTTCATAGTCTTTATCACCTTGTCTTCTTTCATCACAATACTTGTATTTATGAATTGCGTATTCAGATAATACTTGACATATTTTCCTTTTAGTCCCTTCATCATTTTTCATTTGATTATTTTTAATCTTTCATACCAATTATTAAAATTCCTGGAGTTTCTATTATTTCTTCCTACTGAGAATATACATGTAGTGGGTCCAGTGAAATATGTTCATTGAGCTTCATCTGTAATTGTTGTTCTATTGAGTTCTTGGAAAATAATATTTACTTCCTGTGTCCTAATAGTGGATATTTTATCTTGGAGGTCTTCATCATTTATAATGTCTTCTTTTTCTTTTACTTCATACTCAAAGGGTCTTCTTGTTGTCTCGAACTTAATCAAATTAATTAGAGGATAAATTTATTTGGAGTTATTTAGCTATTGTTAAGTAACACTGAATATAAACTTGATATTGAGTTACAATTTCAAAATAGTGTTTGGTAGCTTCTTTGATAGAATCTAAAAGTTTGGATATTTTTGATATGTCATTAGAGGGATATATTGAGTGGATAAGGCCATAATTGAAAAGGCTTTTTACAAGCTCTGGGTTAGTTCTTGGGTAAATAATGGCTTTATTGAAGGAATAATGGAAAACATATTTGACATTATTGGTTCTTGGAAGGAGAAAATAATTAGTTTTATTGATAAAGAGTTTAAGAATTATATTGGTCTATGGTTTTAAAGGATGGTAAAGTTATTGGGTTTGGACTCCTTCTCCTTGAAGAGGTAAAAGTAGAAGGACTATTATAAGGAGTTTTAGTAACTATTTGGGTTTTGGCTTTTTCGGCTTCTTTTACTATTTCAGTAAATGATATTATTGGACCAGATCTAGTTGGACTGTAAGGTTGGAATTGAGAATCAAATGTTTGGGTTGAGACATCAATTACTTGTTTTACTTGTCTTTGTGAGGAAGAGATAATGGTTCCTTAGATTTCTCTAAGGCCTCAACTTTAATTGTTAAAATATTCACCTCATTTTTTAGATGAGCTACTGTTTTAGATAATGATTGAATACTTGTATTTATTTGTCCAGCAATCAGACTCATATTCATTTTTAGAATATTCACTTTCATGGTTACTTGGTCTAGTAGGGTCATTATTGGTCCTGTTGGTGAACCACTACCACCAACACTACTTGTCATCATACTTGGTTCCTTTCTATTTGGCTCTATTTGAACAAATAGTTTGCAATAAGATTATTTTTACCTTTGATATATTCAATTTCATAATCATAATAAGACATATCTGATTGTCACTTTATTAACATCTTATTGCATAGTTGAGTTGTCTTTGTTCTGTTATTCAACCAGTGTTTTACTTGAATATTATCATTTCTTATAATGAATCTAGTATTAATAATAAATAATTTAAATTTTTGTGCTTTCACTATTGCTAAAATTTCTTTCCAATTAGAATAATATTTAGTTTGTGATCATTAAATTTTCCACTTGCATATCTAGTTATTATTTCTTCTTCTTTATTATTGATGTGATATAAAGCTGCTCCTCAATAATTTTTACTAGTATCTGTATAAATTATCCATATTACATTATTATTTACTGAAATAGTTAATTTAGGTAAATCTTGACATAATCTTTTGATTTGATTGATTATTTTTTCTTTATCTTTATCCCTTGTCAATGTTGTTTTTCTCTAATTTACTTACTTTGGCTGTTAGTTTTGATAAGTTTGGAATATAATTCCCAACTTGATTTACTAATTCTAAGAATGATTGAAGTTCTTTCTTATTTTTTATTTCATCAAATTCTAATATCTTTTTATTAATATGCTCTTGTAATTCTATTCCATTATTAGTTATATATTGGCCTAAAAATCCTATTCTTTCTTTTCTTAATTTAACTTTTTTAGGTGAAATATTTAATTCTTTTTCTTCTATAAAATTTATAAATTTTTCTAAGTGTTCTTCATGTTCTATTTTGTCTTTTGAGAATGTTAGAATATTATCTATATATGTGACAGCAAAGTCTTTTATTGATAATAATAATTTTGTCACATATTCTTAAAATATACTAGGACTATTATGAAATCTCATAGGTAATACATTCCATTCATACAATCCTTCAGAAGTGCTAAAAGTAGTATATATTTTACTTTCTTCTTTTTTATTTGAAAAAATCTAGATTTACAATCAAATTTGCTAAATATATTTTTTCCTCTTATCAAGTTGAATAATAAATCTATTTTAGGAATTGGGTATCTATTTCTTATTGCTCATTCGTTTAGTTTTTTTATAGTTGATAACTAATCTATATTTTTCTCTTTTTTCTTCACTATGTTTTATTACAATCACTGCAGGTGAAGAATATTTAGATTTACTTTCTCTTATTAAATCATATTGTTTCATTTTATTAATATGCATTACGAATTCTTTTTTGTCTTTTGCAGTCCATGGATATGGTTTACAATTTATTTCTTTACTATAATCTCTTAATTCTATTTTTGCTAAAAGTTTAGATTTTTTCAATGAATTAAAAGATTATTACTATGATTTTCTAATAGTCTTTGTTCAATAGTTTTTATTTCTTTCGCAGTGTTCAACTTTTTTACTAAATTTATGACTTCATCATTATACAAAAGTTTTTTATTTGGCAAGAATTGTACTTCATATTCTTTTGTTTTCTTTTGAAACTTTTCATCTCTCTTACTATATGGTTTAGTTACTGTTATTCCCCAAGCTTGATGATTACAAGGTGTTGTTATTATTATTGCTTTTTCAAACATATGTAAAGGATAATATTGTTTAATAAAATCTATTCCTAATATCACATCACATCAATTATCATTATATTGATTTAATTTTCTATTTTTAGCTCATATTCTCCTATCTGTACCATAATATCTCTTGCTTTTAATTCTATATAATTAATTTCTTTTCCTACTCTTTGCATTCATAATATTTTCTTTTTCTTTTTTCATAATTTTTCTAATAATATATTTGCTTTTGCTACTGATATATTTGTTCTTATGTCTATTAAGGCATGATATTTTCTTGATTTATATCTTTGATAATTAGATTTTATCAATATATAATATAATTTTGTCATATCAACTTTATTTTTGGAATTACTGTTATTTGATACTTAATATTTATCATAATTCTTTCCTTTTGTATTCTCCATGGTTTAACTTGTTCTAAAAAATATTTTCCTAGAATTATTTTACATAGGTTATTATTATCATCTATTACCTAAAGTTTTACACTTATGATATCTCTATTATTTATTTTTATTGATGAAATTATTCTATTTCCTTCATTAGTTACTTCTAAGTTATTATTTATTAAACTTAATTGTATTGTACTTTTTTCTCTTTCTGAGTCTATTAAAGTCATTATATCTATCCAATTTGATTCTTGTTTTATTCAAGTAATATATAATTATTATTTTCTCCTGATGTTTTAGGTCTTAATGATTCTAAATTTGAAGTTATTGGTCTTTTACTTTTAGATCTAAATAATAATCTTTCTTTTCTAGATGCTCCTCTACTTGTACTAGGTCTTTGTTCTAAATTGAGAATTCTTCTAGTAGGTTGATTGATATTTATATTTAAAGTTGGGGTATTTATTCTTAATGATCTTTGTCCTATATTATTATTAGTTAATAGCCTTCTTGAATTATATTCATTTTTGTAATATCCAATAGTATTATCTAATTCTAACCTTAATTGTTCTGGTATTGTTATTCTAGTTGGATCTTATTTTATTTCTTGTAATACAGACATAAAATATCTATCAATAGTTAATTTTTCTTTATTTCTTTTATAAATTTTATGTTCATTTTTAAATACTAATCTTACCATTGTTGTTATACTTTTATTTTTGATCTTGGTAAAAGTTTTATTCCTCCTAACTTGTGATATATTAATAATATTTTGTTCATATTTTCATCTACTCTAGAAATGCAAAAATTAGTATTTATTGTAAATTTTAATTTTTGATATATTAAGTTTCCCATTAATATTACTAAAATATTATCTTCCACACTACTTATTATTCTTTCATCAATTATTAATAATTCTGTCGGTGTATTTCTTCTTGAAAATAAGTTTTTACTAATAATTGTACTCTTGCAATATATATTTCAGTTACTTCATCTTTAAATGGTAACTTATTATAATAACCTTCTAATATTATATCTGATAATAATTTTGATAGTTTTCTATAAAATAAATTTAAATAAAATCTTTCTTCTTTTAAATTTCCTAATCTTGCTTCATAATAATATTTTTTATATTCACATATAAAAGAATTTAAATATAGAACCTGGAGAACAAGAAGTAAGTTATGAAACTAATTTTATAAAACCAAATAAAATAGATTGTAGTAATATACCTTTTTTAGCTACTTTTAATACACCAAAAAATATTGAATTTATACTAACACCCTTAGCAGAATATGAAAATAAACAAATATCAAATTTAGGAATATGGCTAGATTTAGATTGTAACTTAGAAAATAGTAAAATAATAGAAGAATGGGGAAAATCAACATTAATAGCATTAATAGAAAAAAAATATAGATATACAAACGACAACTATGTTAATAGAAGCAACATTTTTAAGAAATGTACAAAATTAGTGGAGAAGTAAATCCTAAGAATTTAGAGAAAAATTTAGAAAACCAGATAAGAATTATAGTAATAGAAGAGAATATTATACTATGATTATAGAAAAATACCAAAAAATATTAAGGAATGAATTTATAGGATTAACACAAGATATAAATGAAATAAGTAAATAAAAAGATGCAATAAAAATATTACATGAAATAGAATTATGTTCTTTAGAACCAAAATATTTAAATACTTTTATATGTGAATATAAAAAATATATACAAATATATATATATATATATAAACATATATATTTCAAAAATTATATATATATATATAATTATATTTTAAATTTTATATTTCATATAAATATATATATAAATAAATATTTATTAAATAAATATTTAAATATATATATAGATATATAATTCATTCACCCTATATTACATTCATTGAATCTAGAGATATTCCAAATTCAATGAACTTGGACATTACAGCTCAAGTTAGGCTATTCTTGTGTGCAACTTTGTAGGCCCATAAGAAGTTGGTAGTAGGCTAATTATGCTATTAGCCCACAAGTCACAAGTGGCCTCTAGTAAAACATTGCAACTACCCAATTCACATGGGGATTAATGATCCTATGTAACTTATCATATAATCATATCACATCTCTTTTGTCACGGGATATTTTGGTCAAGTATGAGACATGGAATTGTTATTCTCCTTTACCTGATTGTTACTTTCTCAATCTTTGAGTGGACTGACTATAGCAATGGAAAAACCCTGTTGTAGTATGGCCATGCATTTTCTCAGTCTTACTCATTAAGAGGCCCAATAATAACTCTCACTTAATGTGAGGGATAAATTCCATCTTGACCACTTATGTTCCTTTGCATGAAGATCACTAAACTTAATCATAGCCTTTATGATCACCCGATCAAAGGTGACTTTCGACTAGGTCAAAGTTCAGGGGTCATCATGTAGAAATCTATGATGATCTCAGGTCAAAGGGCTTAGTGATATAATTACATATGAGATAAGCTTATGACTTGTATCATGCAACTTTCTCATAACGGGTCGGTCCAGCACCTTGTACTCTTTCAAGTTCCTATGACTTTGATTTGTATCTTTATAATTAATCAAAGTTATACTAATCTTGTTTCATCTATGATCCCTCAAAGATGACCAACTAGAGATATTTAGGACAATCACTATAATTTATCCAATGATACAGTTATCATAGTGAACATATAATTGATTTGATAACAAAAGAGAAATTCATTAAATGACAATGTGTATTATACAATAATTAGCCTTAAGGCACAATTTCTAACAAGTATAATGAGCTTCCACCTAATACTTACGAAGCTAAAAAGGTGCTATGTTCTATTAGGATGAGTTATGAGAAGATACATGCATGTCTTAATGATTATGTCCTCTTTCGAAATGCGTATTCAACTTTAAAGAAGTGTCTAAAATGTGATGCATCATGATACAAGAGAAATGGGTGTAGTTTGGCAAAAGTGTTATGGTATTTTCCAATCATACTAAGATTTAGACGCCTATACAATATTGCAAAAAATGCCAAGCACTTAATATGGCATGTTGATGAGATAATTAAGGATGGCAAGCTATTGACATCCTGCAGATTCTCTTTAATGGAAGAAGTTTGATCTTATGTATCTTGAGTTTGGACATAAAGATAGAAACCTATGCCTTGCATTAGCCATTGAACAAATGAACCTTCATGGCATGCAAAGTAGTATTCATAATAAATGGCCGGTAATTTTGATGATCTATAACCTATCTCTATGGTTGTGTATGAAATGCAAATTTATGAGATTGTCATTGTTAATTTTTAGGCCTTGACAACTAGGAAATAATATAAATGTGTACTTAGCTCCGTTAATTGAAGATTTGAAGCTACTGTGGGAGACAGTATGGAGGTTTATGATGGGTATAGGGAGGAACAATTCATCCTACGAGCTATGTTGTTTGGCACTATAAATGACTTTCTTGCCTATGAAAACCTATCAGGATATAGTATCAAAGGGCGAGATGCATGCCCTGTATGTGAAGAGTAGCACACTTATTTAATGCAATTGCAACATTATAGGAAGAACATCTTTATGAGTCATCATTGATTTTTACCTCAAGCACATCATTATCGACAGTTCAAAAAAGCCTTCAATGGCCACTCAAAGAAGGGTAGAGTTCCTTTTCCTTTAATTGGTGAGCAGTCTTTAAAAAGGTTAAGGATTTAAATATTACAAATAGCTGGAAAAAGAAGTCCATCTTTTTTGAACTGTCATACTGGAAGTCCCTAGATGTGAGACATTTTCTTGATGCAATGCATATTGAAAAGAATGTTTGTGATAGTCTTATTGGCACATTGCTCCACATTTCAGGAAAAAAGCAAGGATGGTATCAATGTAAGGATGGATTTAGTTAGTATGGGATTAAGAGAAGAGTTGGCACCAGAGAGTAGGGGAAAACACACTTTTCTACCTCCAGCAGCTCATACTCTATCTAAAAAGGAAAAATTAGCCTTCTGTGAATTCTTGTATGGAGTTAAAGTACCAGAAGGATATTCTTCAAATATCAGTAGTCTTGTATCTATGAAAGACTTTAAACTAGTGGGCTTGAAGATTCATGACTATTATATTATCATGGAAAATCTATTGCTTGTAGGTATATGCTCCATTTTGCCAAAGAAAGTGTGTGGAACCATTACCAGACTTTATTTCTTCTTCAAGGCAATTTGTAGTAAGGTGATTGACCCTGAAAAATTACTTAAATTGGAACATGAAATAGCTAAGATTTTGTGTAAGCTTGAAATGTATTTTTCACCTTCGTTCTTTAACATTATGGTTCACTTGTCATTTCACTTAGTTATAGAGACAAAGTTGTGTGTCCAGCTTATTTGAGATAGAGGTACCCTATAGAGCATTACTTGAAGGTGTTAAAAGGATATATGAAAAATAGAAGTCAACATGAGGGTTGTATTATTGAGAGGTATATCATGGAGGAAGCAGTTGAATTGTGCACTGGATATCTCTCTAATATGGATGCCATTAGGTTGCCAAAGTACACGAAGGATATCATAGATGAATGTGGTGGAATTATTGGGAAAAAACTCATTAGCATAGACAAGACACAATAGAAACAAGTTCATTTATATGTTTTATGCAACACAGAGGAGGTTGAGCCATATTTTAAAGAACACATGGCAATTGTTAGGAGTCAAGACAAGGGTAAGCATGAAAGTTGGTTAATTATATCATAATCTGTATTTTTTAGATTGGTTTAGAGCTTGGATCTTTAAGGAGTCCTAACCATAAAAATGTTGATATTCTTGGCTAGGGGTCCTAGATTTGAAGTATTTTCTTATATAGGTTATGTAATTAATGGCATTACATTCTACACCAAAAGTCAAGATGATTGAAGCATTATGCAAAATAGTAGTGTAATGCTTGTGGCTCAGTTAGTGCATGTCTATAGTTTTAAAGACAAGAACCTTATCTATGCGAAGATGAATTATTTTAGGGTGATAGAGCATATTTGGGAGTTAGATTATATCAAGTTCTATAAACTAGTCTTCTATTGCAAGTGGGTTGACAATAAACCTGGCCTTCGAATTGACGATGAGTTGGGTTTCATTTAAGTAAATCTTAATAAGGTGGGTTGTAAAGATGAACCATTCATCTTAGTATCGCAAGCTTGACAAGTGTTCTTTGTGTTAGATCCAGTACACAAGAATTGATCAATTGTTCTTTTAACAAAGAAAATAGTTGATAATGAAGATGATGAAGATTTCAATATTGATCATGACCCTTTCATAGGGGCATCACGAACACTTGATGCTTCGACCAGGTTAATGCCTTTTACATTAAAGAAGATCACATGGAAAGGATTTGGATTGATGAGGGATAGGTAGAACATGCAAAAGAAAAGACAAGAAAAAAAGAAAAAAATTGTCTCAACGATTGTAAGATATTTGTTTTAATATTTCTCAAAATTTACTTTTATTTTACTCTTTTATTGAGACTAACAAGTTACTATTTTGTTTTATTTTTCTTGTAAGTAAATGGCCACCCCAACTAATTCCCATGATAAAAGTAATGATGATCTACCCACCCAAGAAGACGTAATCAAAGAAGTCAAGCGGGATAAAACTGTTATGAAAGCAGTAATACAAGCTTGGCAGCTGGTCAAAAATTACTAGCATATTGGAATGATAAGGGCTAACTAGTTAAGTCTACTCAGTTGGTTAGTTATATTAGGGTTCTAGCACATCACTATGTGCCTTGTTGTATCATAGATTAGAGAAAGAAAAATGACCCAAAGCTCGAACAAGCAAAAAATAATATCTAGGAGGATCTTATAATATCTATTAACATAGATGAGAGTCGTAGGCATTATATCATAAAAAAATATGCCTATAGTAAATTTTGAGTTACTCTTACAACATATCATCTTAGAGATGCAAATAGGGTAATCAATCCACATCCGCTTGAAATGTATCCGAAGATTCAGCAAGAGCATTGGGATGAATTTATTAAAATGTGCTAACAGCCTGAATTTCAACAGATAAGTTAGCTCAATTGCTTTAGAGTTGCAAATACTCCTTTTTTATTTTAAGTAAAAAGAAAGAGCTATCCAGATATTGAGCAAGGTTTGGTAAGTGCTAGTTAATAACTTGTAATATTTTCCATAGAGAAATGATTTTTAATCATTCTAATATCTTACCTTCTTTGAATAGAAGAAAGATGCTAGATTGAATGCCATAATTACTCGTGCTCTTGTGTGGAAGACAGCTTAAGAGGATAAGGAAGGTAGATTATCGGATGAGCGTACTCAAAAAGTTTGGGAGGATTGTGTAAGTATATATGTCTTAGTGTATTTACTTCATTTGCTTTAACAGATAATAAATAATTTATAATTTGTTTAACAGGAAGTCTTGTCACAATCATTATCACAGGATAATGCAAGTGGCCATATGGATATCCTTGGTAGGGCATTGGGAGCCCCAAAAGTCTTCGGTCGTCTTAGAAGAATTGGATTTAATGTTTCTCAGGGAACTTATTTTGGACGTCGGCCTAAAATTTTTATTGAACAAGACGTCATGGCAAAGGTGGGTGAAAGCATGGCAGAAATGGAGGCAAGAATTAGGAAAAAAATTATAAGAGCAAATGTAAAAGAAATTTGAGCAAATAATTGGATTGGTAAATGTGCCACAAGTCAGCCCCAGCGAGAAAGATAGTTGCTCCTTCCATACTAAGGAAGATTTTCCTAAGGTTTTAATTTCTCTATATATTTTTTTCTTTATATATTCATAAATTATATCTCACATTTTTTAAACCATTAGTTTATGTATTTTTCAGGACAAGTCATAATGTCAATTGTGGTTAGAATTACCATATTGTCATGTTGCGGCACTTGAATCTATGTATAATGATAATAGTGATACTATCCACAGTAAACCAATGCCTGTCAATCACTTAAAGGTCATCATAAGTATACTAATAGAAAATAATGCCGAGTTACTAGTGTAAGTAGTAGATGAGGATACTTACGTGGCTTGGCTTATGATAGAACACATTTATTACTGATTTTTATTTATCAATTAGGACCCTTTTATTGATGATTTATCACCTTCAAGTACACACATTGCATTAAATTTGGAATTTTTCCTAAGTTTCTAAGTTTAGTACACTAGGAATATTTTGGTCTAAAAAATGAATTTTTAAGAAAATGTACAAGAAAAATTGGCAAAGTAAATTTTATATCCAGTTGATGAGTGGTGAAATTATATTTTTAAAATCTATTTTAGTTTGGAAGTAATTAAATAAAAGTCAACACTTTCTAAAGTGTCTTAGTTTGACCTAGTTTTCGATTTGCTTTTGTATGAAAATTCTTATATAATTTTGTGCAACCTAGAACTTCATTAATTTAATAAATTCTCTCTTCTAATTATGAGTTTAATTCTAGACATTAATTAGATTTTATTATATCACATGCTATTTAATTGAATTATGTGACTTATGTGACATAGGTGGCATGTGACTTATGCATCAATTAGGCAATTGAGGTCAACACTCCTTGAGGTCAATGACTGATCATTTTCATGTGAACCATGATTATTTTAAGGGATTAAATCATCTTAAATGATGTGGATGACACATGGGAAATTAGGCACACATTGAAATCATCTATAAACCAATAGGAGGGTGCCATCTTGCAAGTGTGACAAGGCTCCCATTTTCCTTTTATTTTCTTTTTCCAATTTTTAATTGAGTATTCAATTGAAGGGAAACATTAGGAGAATTCCATTTTGAGTTCAAAATGAGATTCATTCACCCATTTACTCATCTTCCACATTTTCTCTTTCTTATTCATCTTGTTCTTCATTTTTCTCTTCCTTCTCTCTACACATACAGCCTCATCCAACCACCTTTTCTTCCACTTTTCACCATCAAATCCACTCAATTCTTTCACCATTCTCTTTTTCTCTCATGGCTAACCCTATCCCTTACAACTAGAAAGAGATTTAAAGCTCAATTCATCAAGATTCATGGAGCATGTCTCAGCCTCTTGGTGTTCATGAAGGAGCAAGGAGTTCTTGATGTTTTCTAGCTAGATTCTCCATGAAATCCTAGGGGAGAGTTGATCGAAGAGGAGTCTTGAAGTTTTCACTTGGCTAAAATTAACTATTTCTTCATCTTGTTTCAATTCTATTAGAATACTATGACTATTGTTTATTGTGGTTTAATTTGACTTTAGGTTCATGGTTGTTTATAATTTGTAATGTTGAAACAAGATTGTTGAGCTGAATTTCATGACCTAAGTGCTGTTGGAATTTCATCCACTTTATGAATTTGCATGGTAATGTGTGATTTCAATAGGTGAATGTCTTATATTAGCCTAGCATGTAATTGTGTGGTGAATACTTGATGAGTTGCTTGAATTTTCATAGTTTTGAGCTTAGGTACAGCTTTGAGCAGTGGCAATTAGAAATGAGTTTTAACTAAATACTTGGTTAATTCTAGAGCTAAGCTAGTGAGGTTACCTAGGAAGCTCGTAATAGTACTTAAGGAATTGAATTAGTAAAGCTAGGATACTTGAGATAGTTGTCTTAAGTAAATACATTTTTAAGCCAAGGAAGAAGAGTTGAGTGAGTTGCCATAATTAATTAAAGGCTAGGAATCTTCCATTAATAACACCCTAGGGTTCCTCCTTGAATAGTGAAGCCAATTTATTCATAATTAGGATTAGTTTTCTAGTTTAATTTACTAGATAATTAGGTTAGCAATTAGTTAATCAACTTCTAACTTTAGGTGATTTATTTCACTAGATAACTTTTAATTAGACTAAAATCATTCCTTGGTTGGCCCTATATTGCATTAGGGTTAGCTTTAGTTTAATTTTGAAGGCAAGTGACTAATTCCTATCAATAAAGCTCATCAAGTTACAAGTATGAAAATTGTTTGTCATTTAAAATCTCATCCATGTTTAATTTTGATCTTACTAATTAATTTTACAGTTTATAGAACTTAAAAGCCAAAGGGATAGTACAGAAGCCAATCAAATCAAAGGAAAATTATCAAAAGGATCTACCTCTGTAACTAAGGTAGGAAAGTTTGATACAGAATCTACTCAACTAAGATATCCTAATCAAAATGCACTTAGAGTGATTATGTGCACAATATTTAAAAATAATCCCATTCGTGAAATAGAAATGGATAAGGGGATTTATGGTGAGACGATTGTCGAAAGATTAGGAGAATAAAATATTAATGATATTCTAATGAAGGATTGGCTACAAATCATAATAGTTAGTTTATATGTCAGGTACTTTCTAAGTTTTGTTACTTGTGGTATTTATTTATTATTTATAATGATCTTTGATATTCTTTCATTGTAGGTTTTTATATTATACATTTGTTGTTCCAGGCTCATTGATGACAAAATTTTCATTCATTAGCCCGCACAACACAAGTACATACAACATTAACCATCATTCTTAAAAAATTGTTGATGCATTTAAGGCCAAAGGAAAGAAGAATATGTTATTTTTTGCTTCTCACAATCCAGGCTGAGTTGTTTTCTATCTACCTTTAAATTTGATTGACATTTGATTTAATACAATATTTTATGTTTTCAGGTAACATTGGATGCTCGTCTATATTAACTCATTAAAAGATAATGAGCTTAAGAATTACAAATCTATAAATATATTATTTAATTAGTAAGCATTTATTTCTCTATTCTTTATACTGGTTTATTATAACAATTAATCATAATTTTAGTTAGTATGCTTAATTCTAGTAAGGCCATAGCATGTTACCGAGATGATGAAGGTCTCTATCTAAATACACAAAAGAGTGATCCTGCTGAGTATTATACATAGAGCAAAATAAAGATTTGTATTATTTACTTAACAAAACATGTTTGTTATGTATATAAAATGATTGTTCGATTAATATTTTATGTTTATTATTTTGAATATGCTGTTTTGGATTGGTGTAGAATTTCTAAAAAATTCTAGAACGTCCAAGTTACAGGGGAGGCTTTGCCAAATTTTCTCCAAATTTGATCTGTAGATCATATCTTGATCTCTAAAATGTTAATTAGTTCTATTTTGTTTCTAACATGTTTGTATAATTACATCTTAATTTATTATTTTTATAGGTACCTACATAAATAAAAAGCTGGCCAATGTGGTTACTATGTGTTGAAGTTTATGAAAAAAATAATCACACAACAAGAGTTGATCATTCTGCCAAATGTAAGTGTTTTAAAATTACATTCATGTCTTACATGTAACATAGAGAATTAACTATATGTTGATTTTTCTTGTAGTATTTTGTGGAGCAAGATCTTTACATTTCATCATGGAACAAATAAAAAATGTGATTGAGGAGTGGTTAGAATATATAATTAGTTATTTGTGATAGGTAACATCTAATGTTAGAAATATACTGAAAGATTTATTAGTTAATTAGCTAGAGATTAGATAAGTTAGAAATTTGATCTTAGTTTGTCTTAATTTCAAGTTTAATTGTGTATAACTTTTAATGTTTAACAGCATTGTTGTTAAATTCATTTTTTTATATTGTTATGGAATAGCTGTCATTTGCAATGAGCCGAACATGATACAAAAAATATAAAATAAAAAATAAAAACATATGGGACTTTCCTATCTAACAAACATACAGGAGCTATAGGAGCGCTTACAAAGCGCTCCCATAAGGTAAAAATAAGTGCTCTCGTAAAGTATTTCTGTAGTAGTGAACTTATCTCATAATCAAGTACATACTATCCAACCATGTATAAATACCCACTACTCAAGTTTTATGCCAATATCGTAAACTCATGCTCAATGACATTTGAACATCATATACTTGAACAACTTTGATCATGCACAAGATTACCCGATCAAGTCTTTCATTGTGCCATAAACATTTAATCACATATCCAAATACCTTGTAGGAAAGCTCATGAATTCACATGTTATAATCAATACTTAATAAGATGTCAATAATCACAATACCATTTTCACATCATGTTTCACAACCATATTGAACTTCAATCATTCATTCCATTCCATTTCATCATTAAACAAGCTCATGGCCATAAATCACATTATTCAAAACAATCACTATCAACATGCTTGTATATCTATGTCACCATTTTCATTGGAATTATTAACATACAAGTCATAGTTGCAAACAACAATTATCTACAAGAATTTAATTTTCAATTACCTTAACTCTTAGGTTCTTTAGATTCCAAAGGAACTCTCAAGCAATCAACAGGCTCCAAGAGTAGTTAAATCTACAATTAGAATTATTAAATATCATTAATGGCTAATCATCATTAATAAGCCCTTCATCATAATTAAGGCCTAATACTCCCATTAAGCGTGATTAAGCAAAATCAACCCCAAAATTCACTTCCATTAACTTATTTAATCTTCGTTAAGTTTAAACTTAATTAATTAGCATTAGAATTTGAGCACCCCCTTATGATAAAAGTCATCAAACCAACCCAAACAACACTTATTTAACCTCAAACAACCCATAAAATTCGAACCTAGTGGCTAACCATCCCCAAGAAAGAAAAATCTAACCAAACTCGGAACAATATCTAGCTTAAAGTGAAGATTAAAGGCTAGGGGAAGGATTAGAAGTATTACCTTAAGCCTTTAGAGCTAAAAAATTAGGCCTTAATGGAGGAAATGTTGAAACCCTAGCAGAGCGAAAGATTTTCTCACCTAGCCTCACGTATTTCTCCTTTTGTGTTTTTATTTCATGAACAAAATTTTAATTATAGATTTTTGATCATTCACCATAGTGAATGCCACTTTCACCCATGCGAAATTGCTTTCATCGTGGCGAACACTAGTTTCATCATAACAAACACCTAAACTGAAAACCTTGGGCCTAGATCCACTTCAAAACCTTATTTGACCCCAAATAACCCTCATACATTATTCTAGGCCTAATTTTCGGTCATAATTAAGTGCCTAAACAATTAATTGACCTTAATCATACATGATTTTTAATTAAAACCTTAAATTCACAAAAGTCCTAAATTTAATCCTCAGTATATATATCTCCTTAATTATGTCCTTAAACTCTCTTAAGTACTTAATTACTCCTATTTCCTTAATTAAATTTTTAAGGATGTTTCAAACAAGCAAAAATGTAACTTTAAATGCATAATTATTCGCTCAAAACCTCAACTAAGGTGATCCAAGCATCCATAGAATTGTCTGCTTTGATATTAGCAGAAAACACCATATGAAATTCTATCATCGTAATTAGAATTAAGCAAATCCTCTGACTAGGTTACCGTAATAGAAAAGGGTTGATTTAAAATCATATTTTAGAAAATAGTTATATGGATTAATTGGGGTTTTGAGAAACCCATTTTGAAAGTTGTTTAAGCTCAAACATGAAATGAAATACAGTTTAAAAATATTATGGAAGCTTGACAAACAATTAAACAAGCAATAATAACATACAAGGGCAAAATGGGCATTATACCCATCCTACACCACTAGTGGATGACAAAGAGGGGAAAGTCCTTCATTGTGCTATGCACTAAGTGTTACATCTTCAATTTCAATTTGAATTTTTAGGTATTAAAAAGGGGTAAATTGGTAAAATTAAGTGATTAATGAATTAATAGTTTTTTTAGACTGCTAATGAGATTGTTGAATCCTTAAACAGTCATGAGAGCGGGATAGGATAAAGTTTAGGTCAGTCAGGCCTGAGTACAAGGCCTAAAATTTCTCAAGACTTGCTGTGCCATCCACCATGATGAATGGGCTCAGAGTTTTGGTTACATCTTTTGCAAATGACTAAATAAAGGGAGAGGAAGAAAAGAAATCAAAGGGAGCTTAACTTGTCTCTACTAGGGCTTAGTTTCAACATCACTTTAGGAGTATTTAAAGCTTAATTATTATTAAGTAAGCCTTCCTTATCCTTCATCTTCATATTCTATGCATTTTTAGTGTTCAATGGTGTGATTAGAAGTTGTTTCAGATTAAGGAGATGTTTTGGCCAAACCCATTAGTTTAGATGGAGATTTCAAAAATTAGATCAAGATTCTAAACTAGGTTTAAGGATTTTATAGTGATTTGAAGTTTTGAGTTAGGGTTTGGATAAACCCTAAATGAAAAATGAGAGATTAAGAGCAATATGGGTAGAAATTTTTGTTATCTAAGTGTTTGATTATTAAGTGAAATTAATGGAGTGTGTTAGGAGTGTTAATTTTGCTAAAGAGAAAATTTAGGTATAGCGAGTACCCAAAATTAGGCATTGTTGAATTCTAGTTTTGATAATTACAAAATAAAGGGAAGTTTTGTGTATTTCAAGTTATTTAACTTGAATATAAGTTAATTGGCTTAACATTAATTGAAATTGGCTAAGTGTAAGCTTGTTCATAATAGAAGGTCTTTTATCATTGTTAGTTAAGTATTTGACTTAGCTATAATATTTGTGCTTGAAACTGTCTTGTTCTAAATTATTTCTAAGTGTTCTTTGCATCGATATTGGAAGGTTTAACACTGGTGCTACTTCAATTATTTTCACTGTTATATTGGTTCAAGTTTTATAAAGCACCAATCCTACTTATTTTAACATGTAACATCCCAAAAATTTTAAGACTCGAATTTATTTAAAAAAATAAAATAAAATATCTATAATTAAATTAAAATTTAAAATAATTTGATAAAGGTTCAGCGTTTGAATTTTACTAAGCAAAAGTTAGGTTTTATTTTATTTTTAACTATGAAAAAAATTATCAAAGTTGACTCGAGCTTTTATGCTATAATAAAAAATGTTGGGCCCTTTATTGTAATTTTTTTTAAAGTCTTATATTAGCAATTTAAGAGGAAAAAAGAATGCAGAAATATAAATTAAAAAGGAAAGAAAGGCACGAATAAAGAGAACGAGAGAGTAAGAGGAAGAAGAGAGGAGAAAGAGAGGGAGTTAGGCTTGGATCTAAGAGGCTTTGCAACCGTTGGGAGCTCAGCTACACAATAGGTAAACTCCCTACTTCAATCCTCTTCCTTCCCTCTTGATTTTCTTCAATTTTTGGAAGAGAAAATTTCTGAATTTTAAACCCAAAGGCTTTATTCTTATAAGCTTTGGTTTCTTTAGATGCTTAGGAGGTTGTTTTGAGTTTCTACATGATGCCCTAATATTTTGAGCAAGTAATTGGATGAAAAATGGAGTTTTAGGGCAAAAATTAAACCCCAAGAAGTTGGGTTTTTCTCTTCAATAGTTCAAGTCTATTG
Organism: Prosopis cineraria; assembly: GCF_029017545.1. Lineage (NCBI taxonomy): Eukaryota > Viridiplantae > Streptophyta > Magnoliopsida > Fabales > Fabaceae > Prosopis > Prosopis cineraria. The sequence continues at coordinate 17,453,375 of NW_026555345.1, read as the reverse complement.
ATTTAGTTATAATTTTGTTATTTAAGCCCAATAAAATTTAAATTAAGGTTTGGTTTTCATTATAAGGGCTAATGGTGAAAGTTGGTGACACTAAATGAAGGTTTTTAATTTATTAAAAATTATATAAATTGGAAATTAGCCTAGTGCTGGCTAATAAATGGTTTTGGTGGTTACGTGATATTATGTGAATGGTTGATTTAATATATAGACCATTAGGACGGATTATGACTCATTGACCCAAGTTGTCTGATATGAGTTATAGTCTTCATTAATGTTATCTGTCATGATAAGTGATGTGGATCACTTATATGTTGTAGAGATTGTTGGTGGAATTTGTTCGGAAGTTAAAGAATAAGCCAAGTCTTATTTTGTACAAGAGGAAACCCTTTTAGTATCAAAGGGTTAAGGTAACAAGGGAATTTATATTTCTTATTACTTTGTTTTAGCTATTTTTAAATAAATATTACTAGCTATCATGCATGACATGTTTTAAAAGATTAAATGTGCTTTATAAGGGGTTATGGGGTACTACTTTGATTATAGTGCAAATATATTTTTCTAATTGTTTGACAACAATATTTTTATAAAAACGAGATTTGTTTGCATGTATTGTATTCATGAAGAATAGAAGTTGCACTTAAGGAAGTGTAACTAAGTAAGGTACCTTAGATAGGCTAAGGAATCGTTTAAGATTTATAAATGTTATACTACCTTAGAGTGTTGAAGTGATCAATACTCAGGAAAGTTAGACACGACTAAAAGACATGATCTTGGTAGGAGTTCACCAATGAGAAGGTGTAGACTTTTGATATTCTATGACACACTGCTAGTACTCAGTGTTGCCTTACATATTATGGGCTCAGTGCACTAAAGTGATTAGTGTATTGAGTATTCGACACCTCTCAGTGGGAGAGGGAATCCAACATATGAAGTGTGAGGTTGAATGCCTAGGTCAAGGTAGCCCTCACATGGAGAGTAAGTCAGGCTGGCTCTGGGAGGGAGTTAGCTTTGATTGCTCAGGATTCTCGTTAAAGGGGCATAGGCAGTTCGGTGGATTAGATCATGCCTTGTATTATGTTTTGTGCATGTGGAGGTACAAGTAGGTATAAGGTTTACTTGTGAGTTAAAGAGTGTCAGGGGGCATTTTGTTGGTCATGAAAGGCCATATCGGCCTATGTCATGCATTCATGTATTTTAAATGGCTAAATTATATGCTATGTTGAATTTATTATTCATTTATTTAATTATGGCTTACTTTGTAATAATCAATGTAGATTTCTCTATTACTGAGACTGTGGTTGTCCCACCCCTTTCTTTTCAATATTTCTAAGTCCAGGTGAAGGAACCAGTGAAGGATAGAGAAAAGAGCATAGCTAGGAGTTGTTTGTGAATTGTAAAGAACTGCAACCCCTTTCTTTTGTGCAAATCTATTGTAATGTATTTATGATTAAGGTGCCAGTAGGATGTGATTATGTATATGTGTGGATTGTATGGCTTGTGTATGAATTTTTATTTGCTTGTAGACTTGTGGCTAGGAAACTTGGCTATGGTGTGTGGTTTTGATAGATTTATTTAGTAGACTAAGTTTCCACTACAAGAAAATATTTATTTTGGTATATATGTGATTCCACAAGCAAATGCAAAGTGGTTGCATTACAAATGGTGTGCTATGGGCAAACTTACACCTTGGACAAAGAGAGTGGGTGTGTGGGCCCACAGAGATCTCTGAGCCAAGTGAAAATTTTTAGCATGTGTATTCATATGTGTATACAATATTTGGAATAGTTTTTGACCACTCTAGTGTGATTTGTGCATTTTGGGGGTTTAGGGTCCATTTTGGGAAATGGCACCTGGGTGGTCAAATTTTGGTATAAAGGATTTTTCTATCATTTATATGTTCTATTAGGTGTTTTTAATCCTATTTGACGTGTCCAAAGTGTTCCCACAGGTTTGTGACCATTAAGATGAGATTTGGACAAATTTTGAAAATGGTTTTTACCAAAAAATTGCACTTTTACATCCGGGTGTCCAAATCTCAATCTGACCGTTAGATTTCTCTAAAATTTGGATCACAAGTAAAAATTTTTATAAGCTTCCATGGGATTTGGAATCACATCGATCAAATACCGGATGGAGAAACGGCATACTCCAGAATTTGGTCTGGAGGTGCTGTCATGTTTTCATGACAGCAATAGGATTGATGTTGGGACATGCACGAATTTTGATTCAACCGTTAGATCTTTTTAAAATTTAATATACTTATAGTACTCTTTGAATTTGATGTGTAGGCTCTAGAATCACTCTGATCGGGGGTCGGATGATGAAATGGTGCGCTCCGGAAGTTGGTCTGAATGTGCTGTCATGACAGCAAAAATGCTAAACTTTTAACATGTCCAAATTTTTGTCCGTCCGTTAGATCTTTGTGAAATTTGGAACACTATTATTACTCATTAAAAGTGACATATGAGCTTTGAAATCACTATAATTAGAGGCCAGAAAGTGAATCGGCACCTCCCAAAAGTTTGCCCGAGAGGGCTGTCATGACAGCAAAATTAATGTTGTCATGACATCAATTAACTGCCCCTGTTTGCCTTATTTGCTTCTGTGTGCTACATATTAATCCTTTATACTTTTTTAAGAGGTTTTATATATGTGTTTTGCTATTATGTAAATTGTTATTGATTTAAATGATTTGTTTTCTAAGTTAGTTTTAGGATTAACTCCTTAACCACACTTAGTTTATTTTCTTAGATTTTTGGATAACACTCAGGGCAAGTGTTACATAACACCAGTGTTATCCCTTTAAACTTGTGCAACTGATTCTTCTTGAAACCTTTTTCCTTACACTGGTACTATCTATTTAACATCAATCTTGTTCTTTCCATGTCCCCATTTGAGTGAAGACAACACTTGTGTTACTTCGTTAGCACCTGTACTAGTTGTGAACAAGTATTTGTAACACTTGTGCTAACTCTATAGCACCGGTACTTTCCCTTCTGTTTTCTTGCAAAGATGTTTGATTGATTATGTTACTTCAGTGTTATTTCTTTTTAACACCAATGTTGAGTTATCTTTTCAAAAATATCCTTATTTACTTAAAATTGTCAAAAATCTTCATCTTTTACAATGTTGGACTATACCAGTACTATCAAAACACCACTTGTGTAAGATCCTCAATTAGAGTCTGCTCATCACTGTAACATCAGTGCTAGGACATTATAACACCAGTACTACTATGCATTTTCATTCTCTATTTTTCATATCAATTTCGAATGTCACCATAACTCATCTTTCAATCTTTTTTTTCATCTGAAATCAATTGTGTTCACTCTATATTGTAAATGCCCTAAGGGAAGGTGAATTAGGCTAATTGAAATTTAAATGAAATGTGATAATAATAATAAGTGAAATGAAGGAACGAAATCTCCAATCACGAGAGTTGAAGGAATAGAGCTTGACACAGATAATTTAAACAAATTCAACTCTTACCACTTGAGTCTATGTCTAGTCCCCAGGAACCTCATGAGATTTTCAACTAAATTATCAAAATTAATCCAGGCTCTTAGTTACCATAATACATAAACAGACTTTTCAATAAGTCTGAAACTCTCCCCTTTACAAAGGTAATAATAAATCCCCTTTAGCTCCCTGAGCTTAAGTTTTTCTATTTTGAAGATGTAAAACAGGAATAAACAGAGTAAGTTTAAGAATGAACTATGATTGCTTTTAAACTCTCTTTTAAAGTAGGTATATAATCAATAAAACTCTTTATCAATAAATAATACATAGAAGATAGGTAAACTTTGATACTTAAAATAAATGCAAAATGTTCTTGTTGTTGTCATTGTTTTTCCTTCTTCTTTAGGTTTTATAAATGAGTCTATTTATAGTTGAGCATCATAAATGATCTGTTAGACTCATGAATTTTTTCGTTGGAGGTTGCTTGTGATCTATTTCCTTCTACCTTTGAGTTTCCTTAGATATTCGAGCTTTTCTGAGGTTCTCCAGTGGACTAGCTAATAGAACAGTGCTTTATGATAGAGACTTCCTCTTTTGTATATGGTTAAAAACATTAAATGCTTCTAACAAAAGTGGTTGAAGCTTATAGTTTTGATATAACAAAAAGCAAGCTCAATGAGTAAAACAAATATTAGCAGCCAGAAGAACTTCAAGGAAATAATTGTGTTTAGATATCATTTGGTAAGGATATAGAGTGAATACAATTGATTTTAGATGAAAAGAAGGATTAAAACATAGATTCTGATGACTTTCAGAAGAGATACAAAAAACAAAGCACAAATATTCATAGTAGCACTAGTGTTACATTGATCTAGCATTGGTGTTAGCAAACACAGTAAGCAAGTTATAGCACATGTGTTGTCCTTATAGTATCGATGTAATCCAATATGTAAAAGATAAAGATTTTTGACATTTTTGAAAGAATTAGAATATTTCTAAAAAGATTATTTAGCACTGGTGTTAAGAGGAAATAACACCGAAGTAACAATCAATCAAATCTCTTCATATGACAAAAGAAAGGATAGTATCAGTGTTAAGGTGTTAGCATAGGTGTTGCACAAATTTGAACAAAGCTTTGTACAGGTGTTAACAAAGTAACACAGGTGTTGACATAATTCAATCAAGGATATATGAAGAGTAAGACCGATACTGAAAAGATAGTACTTGTGCAAGGAAAAAGGTTCGAATAAGAGAGATTCAATTGCACAAGTTTTAAAAGGGTAACACCAGTGTTATAGTGAATAGGATCGGTGTTATATGAACCATGAATAAATAGAACAATGAAGACAACAGAGGTAACATTGGTGTTAAGGCATCCAGTACCAGTGTTATCAACACTTAGAAATATTTTTAAACAATATAACTTCAAGCACAAAGGATTATAGTTAAGTTAAATACTTAACTAACAAGTTAGCATACCTTTTATTCCTATAAGCTCTCATTTAGTCATTTTTATTTTTGAGCTAATTATTTTAATTAAGAAAACCTAAAACGCATAAAACTTCTTTTTATTTTGTAATCATCAAATTCAGGGTTCAACATATATCTTTATCAAATGATATTTAGATACAATTATTTCCTTGAAGTTATTCTGGTTGCTTATCTTTCATTAAGTCACCAAGCTTGCTTTTTGTTATACCAAAATGTATAAGCTTTAACTACTTTTTCTGAGAAGCATTTAATGTTTTTAGTTGTTACTATACAAAAGCGGAAGTCTTTACAGTAAAGCACTATTCCATTACCCCATCCATCAGATAACCTCAAATAAGCTCGGATATCTAAGGAAACACGAAGGAAATAAGGAAATAGATTACAAGCAACCTTCAACAGAAAAATTTATAAGTCTAATAAATCAATTTTATGATCTTCAACTATAAATAGATTCATTTATAAAACCTGAAAAAAAGGAACAACGTGAGCCAACAAGAAAATTCTATGATTACCTGAGTATTAAAGTTTACCTACCTTCTGTGTATCATTCATTATTCAATAGCTCCATTGATTATATATATACTCTTAGAGAAAGTTTAAAAATAGTAGGAGTTTATTCTTAAACTTACTCTATTCATCCCTGTTTTACATGTTCAAAGCAAAGGAACTTAAAATTGGGGAGCTTAAAGGGATTTATCATTACCTTTGTAAGGGAGAGAGTTTTAGACTTATTGAGAAGTCTGTTAATGTACTGAGGCAATCAAGAGTCTAAATTAATCTTGGTAAAGTTGGAAATCTCATGAAGTTCTTGGGGATTGGATGTAGACTCAAATGGTAAGAGTCAAACCAGGATAAATTACTTGTGTCAAGCTCTGGCACTGGTGTTATAATTATGAGTAGACATGAACAGACATATAAAGAAAGTTATAGCACAGATGTTATCCTTATACTACTAGTGTAATCTAATACATAAAAGATGAAGATTCTTGATATCTTTGGAAGAATTAGAATATTTCTGAAAGGATTATTTAGCATTGGTGTTAAAAGGAAATAACATTGAAGTAACATATTAATCAAATCTCTTCGTAAGATAGAAGAAAGGACAGTACTGATGTTAAGATGTTAGCACAGGTGTTGCATAAACTTATGCAAAACTTAGTATAGGTGCTAACCATGTAACACAGTTAATGACATAACTCAACCAAGGATAAATAAAGAATAAGACCAATGTTGAAAAACTAGTACTAGTATAAGGAAACAGGTTCAAATAAGAGAGACTTAATTGCACAACCTTTAAAAGGGTAACATTGGTGTTAGAATGAGTAGGACCAGTGTTATATGAACCATGAATCAATAGAACAGTGAAGATAACAGAGGTAACACTAGTGTTAAGGCATTTAGTATCGGTGTTATCAACACTTAGAAATATTTTTGAACAAGACAACTTCAAGTATAAAGGATTATAGTTAAGTCAAATACTTAACCAACAAGATAGCATATCTTCTATTCGTATAAGCTCTTACTTAGTCAGTTTTAATGTTAAGCTAATTATTTTAGTTAAGAAAGCCTGAAATGCATAAAACTTCTCTTTATTTTATAATAATCAAAACCAGGGTTCAACAATTGAGGGATAATGAACCTACATTGATTAGGTAGAAAAGAATGGATGGCTAATCATAGCCTTAATTGAAAATTAAGTTATTTTGGTCAATTTGATCAATTGAATAATTGCGCTAATTGTGTATAGATTAGCATATTTCATGCATAGAGTGAGAAAAGAACTTAGTAGAGATGAGTTAGCAATTGTAAAAGTCTACGAATAACCTTTCTTATGATAGAAGGGTTAAGTTAACCGAATAACTTTTTCTATTTGATTATCTATTGTAACTATTTGAGAGTATGATTAGTATTGTATGAAAAAGGTTTTAAAATAAGCATGTTTTGCCAAATGAATGTTTAGTACATGAAATTGGGTTTTAAATAAATGAGTTTATGAATTACGTGATTTGTGATGTGTGTGTGTAGGTGTGGTTTTACACACATATAAAATTTGGTTTGTATAAATGTATGATCATTGGGGTAGGAGTTCACCCGTAGGGAGAAGTATTGAAAGACTATATGGCATACTCTCTTTAGTGCCTGACGGGGTGCAGTGTTAGAGAATTATATTTTCTTAGTATCTATTGAGGTGCAGTGTTGAAGATTATCTCCTTAATTTCCATTGAGGTGCGGTATTGGAGATTTTGACTTAGCATCGATGTGATGTAGTATTGGAGTTAATGACACTCTATTGTGTATGATGGGGGAAACTATAGTCCAGAAGTGAGATAAAACAATTTTGGCTGGGTGAGTCTACCACTAAAGGTAAGCTCACAACCAATGAACTTGTGCATTAGTCTAAAATGAGCCTATAGTTTTAGGTCAGGGTGATTTGGAGGTTCGGATGGTAGTAATCATGCTATATGCTATATGAGTAGTGAATGATTATGGAATGACTTGTGAAAGTGGTGATCAATAGTGAAATAATATGTTGCTATGATTTGAGGTGAAATTCATGTTTTATGCTATGTTCTAAATGTATGTTATGTAATACTTACTTATAGTTGCATGTGATAGTCAGTAGTAGAGAGTTATTCTATTACTGAGATTATTATCTTACTCTGTGGTTATATTTTTATAGGTCAGAGTAGTAATCAAGGTAAGGGGAAAGATTTAGAGCTGACTTAGTATTAATAAAGCCATAAATCTCAAAGTTTTGTGTCATGAACTCAAACTAGTATGAATTTTATAAATACAAGTTGCCATAAGACTTGCATGCATGTTTTGAATGGTTATTAGTGGTGAATTGTTGAAATTGTAGAGATTTGTAGTGATTTTGTAAATCTTAAACCATATGTAGTGAAATGAGTAATTTGGACTAAGATTTAGTTGTGAACTAGTTATGAATATGAAAATTTGTGAATTAGTAGTGAAATTGTGGTGAAAATGACCAAACTAGTATGTTTGGTGAAATGTGGAATTGGGCCATTAAGCAGCCAAATTTAGATTTGTGCGCACATATGATATAGAATGTAGTGAATCAAGTGTATTAGGTCTTTTTGAACTTGGTTCAAGGTTTAAAATGGCATAATAGTTCAAGGCATAAAAATGGTTAGCTCGCAGCTCTATGCCACATGCCATGGTGCATGACTCAGTTTTTGACTTTATTTCTTTATTTTGAAAGCATGCATAAACTCTAATGCATAAGTTATCTTATGCAGTGTATGCTCTATTTTGTGTTGAATTAGTTGAGAATTTTGATGATTTTTTAAAAATAAGTTTTGGGCCTAAACTTTTCAAACAAAGTATTTAAATACAGTTGGTTTTATTATTGTGGTGATTAAGTTAATTAACCTTTCCTAATGTCAGGTGGATATTGGGAGAGGTTATAGTTTGGTATCAATTTTTCAAGTTTTGAGACTTGATTCTAGTGATTCTTTATTGTATTCATCTATGTGGTAATTGTTCCTTGCATTCATCTTTTGATATGGCAACTTATCCTTGTACATTACACAACTCTTTCCCTTATGCTCATTTTTCCTTATCCTTTTCGTCCTTAAGCGGGGAGAAATAATATACACCATGAAGAGAGGTACTTATACTAGAACTATTATTTCTAGATGGTTGAATAAGGAAAAGCAAGAGCTTGAAGTCTAAGCAATTCAGCCACAGCCAAGAGATAGGCATGATGAGCCATTAGAAGAACTGAGAAATATGATGGTAGATATAAGGCAGATGGATCGGGATCATGATACAATTTTGAGAGGAAGAGAACAAGAAGAGAGAGTTGAGCTCAAGGTATTCCAATGCAAGAAGAAGCAAATAGCAAGCTTAGACCATCTTAGGGTTTGGGTATCAGATAAAAGGTTTTCAACATTGATCCATTAATAAATCTTGCTTGGAAGACATTCATCCAGTTTAAGCCACTAACTTTTGATGGTAGTATGAAAGAGGGGGAAGTAAGTTATGAATTGAGCAATTGGAGACCTTTTTTGAACTCATGGTTTGTACTACTAAGCAAAAAGTTATCCTAGCCACAGTGCAATTAGTTAGAGCTGTGAAGAGGTGGTGGGAGTCTGTAAGATCGACCAGTGGTACTTATATGACCTAAGAGGAATTTAAGGTTTTCTTCGACCAGGACTTCTTAGTTTCTTTCAGAACTAAGAAGGAAGAAGAATTTCATGCATTCAAACAGGGAGATCTAGATAAGGAAGAATTTATCTGAAGGTTTAATTATTTGTTTGTTTGCTCTACTTACCTCTAGCATAGTAATGACACTAAATGGAAGGTTGAGCGATTGTTAGAGAAGATGAGACCTGAGTGCCAATAACAGATAGCATTGTTTGACGTGATGACATATGAAGATATGTGTCAAAAATTGAGCGTAGCTGCCAGGATGGACGAAGAGGCCAAAGTTGAGAGAAGGTGAGACAGTTTAGGGAGATTCTCATCCTCTTTGGGTTCAATAGGCGGAGTTTCAAAGAAGCCTAAGTACAATTCTGGCAATTCTAATTCTTCTGAAAGGAAGGGTTTCAGTAGAGGGTCTTTATCTCGATCATTGCAGAGAAGTAGAGGTGTGAGGATTAGGCCTCCACAATCTTTAAGGCAAGTATCCAATGTTTCAACACCGACACTGAGTATAGGAAGGTCGCCCCAGTGTAGTATTTACGGCTAATCTCATCTATAAAGATGTTGGGCTTGCTTTAACTATAGAAAGTTGGGACATTTAGTGAGGTAATGCTTAAAGGTTAGAGTTGAGGGGATTGAGCAGAGATTTACTATTCTTAGGTGAGTATTTGTAGTTACATAAGAAGAAGCTAGATCCTTGAACTTAATCTAAGGTATGATTCCTATGTGTAGTCATTAGGTTAAGGCTTTATTTGATTCTTGTGCCTTAAATTCCTTTATGTTAGGAGTGTGTGGATAGATTGAGTTTGTCTTTGCAAGAATTATCCATGTTCATTAAAGTGACTATGCTTTCAAGATTGTCTAGTATCACTAGTAGAGCTTGTCAAGGGGTAGAGATTTGATTTAAGGGTAGAATTTCCAAAGTTGATCTGATTTGTATCCTTATAAAAGGAATAGATGTAATTATTGGTATGGACTTATTAGAAGCAAATAATGCTATGCTTGATTGTGTCAGAAAGATGGTTTCATTGCCAATATTGTCCGCAGTAGTGGATTTTTCTAAGCAGTTCAAGTTCTTACCGGTAGTTAGTGCTAAGAAGTTGATTCAACAAGGTTATGATGTGTGCATAGTATTCTTTACCTCCAGTACAGTATATGATAGTGGAATTGAGAAAATTGAGGTGCTAAACCAGTTCTTTAAAGTATTTTCAGATGAAATGACTGGATTATCTCCTGAATGAGAAGTGGAATTCTCAATTGATTTAGTTCCTAAAACTAAACCAATATCAAAGGCCCTATATCAAATGTCGTCATTGGATTTAACAGAGTTAAAGAAGAAAATTGAAGACTTGCTAGATAAGGGGTTTATCAGACCGAGCATGTCACCCTAGGGATCACTAATGCTATTTGTAAGAAAGAAGGATGGCAATCTGCATCTTAGTATTGATTATCGACAGTTGAACAAGGGTGAATGTGAAGAATAAGTACCTTTTACTAAGGATAAATGATCTTTTAGATCAGTTGGCTAGTACCTCAATCTTTTCTAAGATAGATTTACGGTCAGACCATTAATTGAGAGTTAGTGTAGTAGACATGCCTAAGATAGCTTTCAAAACTCAATATGGCCATTATAAATTTTTGGTTCTGTCATTTGGATTGACTAATACGCCTACAGTATTCATAGACTACATGAATTGTGTCTTCAGGCCATACTTAGATAAGTTTGTAATGCTCTTTATAGATGACATTCTAGTCTATTATGAGGATGAGGAGTAGTATGCGAAGCATTTGGGGACGGTGCTTTAGATTTTAAAGGATAAGAATCTATATGCTAAGCTCAGTAAGTGTGAGTTTTGGTTGTTAAAAGTTAGATTTTTTAGGCACATAGTGTCTGTTGATGGAATTTCTGTAGATTCGCATAAGGTTAATGCAATGTTGAAGTAGGAACATCCTAGTTCAATTATGAAGATACACAATTTTCTAAGATTGGCTAGGTATTATTGACGATTTACCTAAGAATTTTCCCAAATAGCTTTTCCTTTGACTAAGTTGACACAGAAGGATTAGCCTTATATTTGGGATGACTGGTGCGAGGTGGCATTCCAGAAGTTGAAAGAGAAGTTAATTACAGCTCTGATGTTGATTATCTCTAATCCAAGGTTGTGTTATGAGGTTTACGCAAATGAATTGTTGAAAGGCCTAGGTTGTGTCTTAACGCAATACGATCGAGTAGTAGCATATGCTTCTTGATAGTTGAGACCGTATAAAGAAAACTATCCTACTCATGATCTAGAGCTTGCAGTTGTGGTGTTTACTTAAAAGATTTGGTGCCATTATCTTTATAGTGCAATGTTTAAGGTGTTTAGTGACAATAAGAATTTGAAATACCTAATGGATCAAAAGGAGCTAAACATGGGATAGAGAAGATAGATAAAGCTATTAAAGGATTATAATTTTGAGTTCAAATACCATTCAGATAAGGCAAATGTGGTTGTTGACGCATTAAGCGAGAAGACTTTATATGTGGTAAGTCTAATGGTGCAAGAGTATAGATTGATGAAATCTTTCATATAATTGCAACAGGATGTGCCACTAAAGGCATTAATTAGTACCTTTTCCATCATAATCAGTAGTGACTTCTGGAAGGAACTGAGGATGGCATAGTTAAAAGATGAATGTCTTCTTGGGATTAGAGATGAAATTAAAGTGAATTAGGACGGAGGTTTTAGTTTTAGTAATGATGGGTTCACAGTCTACCGCAATAGGATTTGTGTGCCTAATAATGTAGATCTGAGGAAGGTGATTTTAAATGAAGTTCATTGTAGTAAATACACAATTTATCCAGGAGCCATAAAGATATTGTTAGACATAATGGCTTGTGACATTATGTTTAGCTCAAGTTTTGATGATGGCAAATATAAATAAGTTAACTATATTTATGCCTAATTATTTTCATTTATACATAGTAGTTAACTATGATTATAGAACAAGTGCTTTGAAGTGCTTTATATATGGTAAGTTTAATGGTGCAAGAGTATAGATTGATGAAATCTTTCATATAATTACAACAGGATGCGTCACTAAAGGCATTAATTAGTACCTTTTCCATCATAATTAGTAGTGACTTCTGGAAGGAACTGAGGATGGCACAGTTAAAAGATGAATGTCTTCTTGGGATTAGAGATGAAATTAAAGTGAATTAGGATGGAGGTTTTAGTTTCAGTAATGATGGGTTCACAGTCTATTGCGGTAGGATTTATGTGCCTAATAATGTAGATCTGAGGAAGGTGATTTTGAATGAAGCTCATTGTAGTAAATACACAATCTATCCAGGAGCCATGAAGATATTGTTAGACATAATGGCTTGTGACATTATGTTTAGCTCAAGTTTTGATGATGGCAAATATAAATGAGTTAACTATATTTATGCCTAATTATTTTCATTTATATATAGTAGTTAACTATGACTATGGAACAAGTGCTTTGAAGTGCTTTTATTTATGTTGTTCCATATTACATGAGATTTAGAAAAATGATTTGTGTGTATTAAAGTTATTTAATACTATCATATTTTTCCTTATCTTAAATTGATTCTATATCTGAGAGCATTCATAGTATTATCTTACATAAATTAGATATATGCATATTGACACTTAGACTAATCATTTTATTCATAATATATCATTTAAGGTTGTCCAAAGTGAAGATGAGAGTGAGCATGAAGAAGAAGAAATCAAAGTCATCATTAGCATGCATGCCACACTCAAGATGGGAGAACATAAAGAGAACGATGATCTAAGAAGACCTAAATAAAATTAAAGATATTCATACAAGCTTAGATGCACCTTAGAAAGCCTTGAAATTGATAGGTATAATATCATTAGGCCAGAAATCTTTATGTTAAACTCATTGATTTATATATGAAGTATTGGATTAAGATATCTTGAATCAAAATGTGCATTTTAACTTTTAAGAGAAAAAGTGAGATATAGTTTTCTATGGTCATGGTTTGCATCTTTCATCATATATATCTCACAAAGTTTGAAATGTTTTGATTACTAAGTCCATAAAGTTTTCAAAGTTGTTCTAGTTATTAAAATGGAGTTTAGTTGAAAAATTCTTGAACACTTGAAGTCTAAGCTTTGAAATGGCAATTGTGTAGAAAAATAGTTTTGAACTTTGGTCATGTTTCTTATAATATCTCTCACTATGTAGATTATTTTAATGTGAAACATATCTCATTTGAAAATAAAATCCAAAATCTTTTCAATGATAATTATTTATTCAATAATAGTTCTATTGAAAAAGATATGAACTTTAAAAGTTGAGATATTGATTTTACACAGCATTCAGTCTTAACCTTCATCCACTCTTTTGATCATATCTTAAAAGATACATTGAATTTGAGTGTGAGACTTATTGAAAACTAAACTTCAAGATATTTCTAAAGATATATAATTTGTCAAATTTGGAGTTATATTAAGTGAGTTAGGATATTATGAAATTATGTGCAGTGAACCCTTAAAATCACACGTGAGAGCAACTGAGATGCACATGTGATTTTGTAACACTTGCCCCGAGTGTTATCCAAAAATAACACAAGTCAAATAAACTAAGTGTGATTAAGGAGTTAATCCTAAAACCAACTTAGGAAACAAACCATTTAAATCACTAAGCAAATATACGATTGCAAAGTAAACATTTAAAACCTTAAAAAAAATTATAAGTTCTACCTATAGCGCACGGAAGCAAGTTAGACAAAAGAAGGGTAAAAATATGCTGTCATGACAGCCCTCCCGGTTCAACTTTTGGGAGGCGCCGTTCCGCCTTTCGATCTCCGATCGAAGAAATTTTAAAGCTCACAAGTCACATTCAAAGGGTACTATAAGTGTACCAAATTTCAAAAAGATCCAACGGTCAGATTAAAAATTGGACATGTTACAAATTTAGTCAATTTTGCTGTCATGACAGCATGAAAAGCTGTCATGACAGCACTTCCGGACCAACTTCCGGAGTACACCATTTCATCATCCGACCTCTGATCGGAGTAATTTCAAAGCCCACATGTCACTTTTTAAGAATAATATTAGCATACCAAATTTTGAAAAGATCCAACGGACGGATTGAATTTTGTGCAGGTTACAAAATCAATACTGTAGCTGTCATGACAGCAATTTAATGCTGTCATGACAGCACCTCCAGACCAAATTTCGAAGTGCGTCGTTTCTCCGTCCGATATCTGATCGATGTGATTCCAAAGCCCACACGAAACTTATAAAAGCTTTTACTTGTGACCCAAATTTTAGAGAAATCCAACGGTCGGATTAAAATTTAGACACCCGGATGCAAAAGTGCAGCTTTTTGGTAAAAACCATTTTCAAAATTGTCCAAATCTCATCCTAATGGTCACAAACCTGTGGGAACACTTTGGACACGTCAAATAAGACTAAAAACACCTGAAAGAACATTCAAATGATGGAAAACCCCCATACATCAAAATTTGACCACCCGGGTGCCATTTTTCAAAATGGACCCTAAACCCCCAAAATGCACAAATCATACAAGAGTGGTCACAAATCAATCTAAATACCATGTATTTATATAAATACATATGCTAAACATTTTCACTTGGCTCAGAGCTCCTTGTGGGGCCTACGTACCCACTCTCTCTATCCAAGCTGTATGTTTGCCCATAGCATACCATTTGCAATGCAACCACTTTGCATTTGCTTATAAAATCACATATATATCAAAATAAAGATCTGCTTGTAATAGAAACTTGGTCTACTAAGTAAATCCATCAAAACCACACACCATAACCAAGTTTCCTAGCCACAAGTCTGCAAACAGATAAAAATTCATACACAAGCACATAATCCACACATATTCACACACACACATAATCATATCCTACTGGCACCCTAATCTTAAATACATTACAATATATTTGCTCAAAAGAAAGGGGTTGCAGTTCTTTACAAATCACAAGCAAACCCCTAGCTTTGCTCCTTTCCCCGTCCACCACTGGATCCTTCGCCTGGACCTAAAATATTGAAAAGAAAGGGGTGAGACAACCACAGTCTCAGTAACAGTGAAATCTACATTGATTATTACAAAGTAAGCTATAATCAAATAAACAAATAATAAATTTAACATAGTATATAATTTAGCCATTTAAAATGCATGAATGCATGATCTAGGCCGGTATGGCCTTTCATGACCAACAGAATGCCCCCTGGCACTCTTTAACTCGCAGGTAAACCTTATACCTACTTGTACCTCCACAGGCACAAAACATAATCTAAGGCATGATCTAATCCACCGAACCTCCTATGCCCCTTCGACGTGAATCCTGAGCAGTCAAAGTTAACTCCCTCCCAGGGCCAGCCCGACTTACTCTCCATGTGAGGGCTACCTTAGCCTAGGCACTCAACCTCACACTTCATATGTCGGATTCCCTCCCCCACTGAGAGGTGTCGAACACTCAATACACTAACCACTTTAGTGCACCGAGCCCACAATACGTAAGACAACACTGAGTACTGACAGTGTGCCATAGAATATCAAAAATCCATACCTTCTCATTGGTGAACTCCCACCGAGATCATGCCTTTTACTCTTGTCTACCTTTCCTGAGTATTGACCATTCAACACTCTAAAGTAGTATAATATTTATAAATCTCATTTCCATAAAAATATTGTTATTAAACAATTAGAAAACATATTTGCACTATAATCAAAGTAGTACCCCATAACCCCTTATAAAGCACATTTAATCTTTTAAAACATGTAATGCATGATAACTAGTAATATTTATTCAAAAATAGCTAAAACAAAGTAATAAGAAATATAAATTCCCCTGTTACCTCAACCCTTTGGTACCAAAAGGGTTCCCCTTGTACAAAATAGGGCTCGGCTTGTTCCTTACTTTTCAATAAGTTCCACCAACAATTTTCTACAACATATAAGTGATCCACATCACTTATCATGACAAATAGCATTAATGAAGACTATAACTCATACCACACAACTTAGGTCAATGAGTCATAATCCACCCTAATGGTCCATATATTTAACCAACCATTCACATAGTATCACTTAACCACCAAAACCATTTATTAGCCATCATTAGGCTAATTTTCAATTTATATAATTTTTTATCAATTAAAAACCTTCACTTAGTGTCACCAACTTTCACCATTAGCCCTTATAATGAAAACCAAACCTTAATTTAAATCTTATTAGGCTCAAATAGTAAAATTATAACTAAATCAATAAGCTTAAACCATTGAAGAGCAAAAACCCAATTTCTCAGGATTTATTTTGTGCCCAAAACACCTCTTTTCATCCAATTATCCACTCAAAATATTAGATCACTATATAGAAACTCAAAACATGCTCCCTAGGATCCAAAGAAACAAAAGCTTACAAGAATAAAGCCTTTGGAATCAAAATCCAAAAATATCCTCTTCCAAAAATTGAAGAAAATCAAGAGAAAGAGAAGAGGATTGAAGTAGGGAGTTTACCTATCGTGTAGCCAAGCTCGCAACGGTCGCAAAGACTCCTAGATCCGAGCCTAACTCCCTCTCTTTCTCCTTTCTTCTTCTTCCTCTCTCTCTCTCTCTCACGTGTTTCCTTTCTTTCCTTGTTTTCTTTTCTGCGTTTCTAGTCTGGTTTTCCTCTTATAAAAGCTGATCTAAAAGTTTGGGGAAAATTACAAGAAATGGCCCAACATTTTTTATTATTGCACAAAAGCCCGGGTCAACTTTGGTAATTTTTTCCATAGTTAAAAATCAAATAAAACTAAACTTTTGCTTAGTAAAATTCAAACTCTGGACCTCTATCAAATTATTCTAAATTTTAATTTAATTATAGATATTTTATTTTATTTTATCTTTATAAATCCGAGTCTTAAAATTTTGGGATGTTACAGATTTGTTCTAAATAGCCTCCAGAAACACCCTAATCCCCTATGTGATTTGTCCTAAAATAGCCTAAGAGTCCAAATCATGTGTGAAACACCTTGTACACATGCATGAAACGTCTTCTAGAGCCTTGTTTTTCATTATATAGCCTTTAGAAATTTATGGGATTGGTAGAATAAAGGAAAGAATGGAATCAATATTGATAATTCTCTAAGAGTGGGATTGTGATGATATTCTTACTTATGATTGTAGTATGAATCATTTGGCACCATTCAAGCTTGTTCAAGCTTTGGAAGTTGATATTGTGAGGGTTAAACCTTTGACCTCTTAAAGGTTTGAGGTAACCAGAGAAAACTTAATCTTTATAATTGTATATTAATTGTGTATGTGAAATATAATTTATGATTTAAATTTATGATGCATATTAGCAATGTGTTTGACTTGTGAAATGGTTTTGAAAAGAAAAACCTTGATTATGCCACCTAATTTTGATTTATAAATTTAATTGTGGCATGTTGTTGTGAAAGTAAATAATTGTGTGGTGTAATGTGTTTATGTTGTAGAGTATGTCAATAAGTATGTTAGAATATTTTTCATGAATTAATCCTTAAAATGCATATAATGTGAGAAATACGCATAGCATGATCATTGATAGGAGTTTGCCTAGGGAGAGGAGTAGATTGATTTAAATCCACGTGGTATTGGCAATGACCATTGAAATCGAGAACTAGCCTTTGTACTAACTGTTGGAATTAGGAGGTAGCCCTTATCCTATGGTTGATTTAGACAGTCCTACTTGTTCTACGAGGGACTTGAACCTATCTAGTTTCTACCGGTTCAAGAGGAGGCTAGATTAAGGGAATGACACCTCATGGTTGTTAGTATTAGGGGAAACTAGATTACATAAATGAGTGAATTCACCTTGGCCTGGTAGCTCCACACAAGTGAAAGGCTGGGTTAATCTGTGAAGGATAGCCATGTGATAGCCACCGATTTCATGTTGGAGGTAACAGGAGGGTATAAGGTTGACATATGATCATGCATATAAGACGGGCCATATGGTTGTTAGTTTTGTGGTCCGGTATGTATTAGGGGCGTATGGTTGTTATAATTGCGACCCCGTGTTGTGCTTTGTGAACCATCATGATATTGTGTGTTGTAGACCCAATCACATGGTTGTTAGTTTTGTGAATTGTAGCTAAGTGTTTATATGTGATATCTGTGTATTTTCCTAATTGCATCTATTTACAATTGATATGCAACTACATAGGTTAGGTGAAACTTGTTTATTGAGTAGTTATACTTACCCCTCAATTCTCAATATTTTTAGGACATAGCTCATCGGATTCAAGTCAGGAAAGACACATAGAGGCCTAGGATTGTGGAGTAATCCTCTTTATGCCTTTTTTTGTTACTTTCATGTGTATTTGTTAATGTAATTGCCAACTAGGGTCATTTGACATGATTTATGCACTACTTGCATGATTTTGGGTATAGCTTGTGTATTTTGTGCCCTAGGTTAATAAGTTTTGGTTGTAAACCCCTGGATAGAGCTAAAATACTTGTGTAAGTAGAAATAAATGTGTTCGAAAAAATTATAGTAAAATTGATGAATTTGTGTAACTTTTGCTTCCCCTTTTGTGTTTTGAGAAAATTAGGGTTGAATGGTGATTTTTATGATACAAGTATTTTGGATTGCATGTGGTGCATTCCACGGGTCTGTTAGAATCTATTGAGTGTGGTCGGATGATTTGTATAGGCTATTGGCACGTGTGGTTGAGTTGGGACACCCCATTTGTGAAATTTTGTGAAAAGTAGTCAAAATGGGTTTTTGTGTCCAACTTTTTATAGAAAATGAATTTGAGTGTGAAATTAATGTCATTAGCTAGATTAAGAGAAAGTTTGGTGTAGACTCCAAAACTACCTCAATCAAACATCAGATGGAGAGTTGGAATGAATCAAAAGTTTGCTCCTTATGTTGTCAAATGATAGCACTGGTGCTGTCAAATTCGTGCAATGTGCCGTGGCGCATGGCATAGAGAAGACAAGCTATAGCGCACATGTCGCGAGCTATGGCGCACACGTAATTTTCTGCATAAAATTTATTTGAGTCTTAAACCTCATTGTTTTGGGTCCTAATTGATTTTCAAACTTCTATATTCCTTCAAAACTCTGATTTGAGCTTATTAAACAATGTTTGGGATTTGAATTCTTGAATTTGGGTTTCCTTTAGGATTTGAGAAATTTCCCTTTTTATGAAATTTTACAATTTGGTAATTCTTTGAGGGTTAATCCCTTGATTGTCATGATTTAGAGTTAAACGTAGATTAGTAAGGGAGACCTTACACAAAACACATATGATTTGTCTTCTGGGCACTATCACATGCCATTTCTTACATGATTTATTAGGTTCCTAAGCAAGATATGTCACTTATACATATGAAACTCCAAAACACATGTGATATGTCACCTTTACTTATGAAATCTCCAAAAACACGCAAGATTTTGCTTTGGTTACTCACAAGATTTTGCACCAACAACTATAATCATTATGCAATGTCTCTATAATGGTCTTTTGATTTCTCTAACACTTACTTTACTCTATGGGCTATAAATTTAACACTTTAAACTCATCTTAATAAGAGATTAACCTCAGAAATCATTAAGATATGAAATTCATGTTCATATTACTTTTATTATACAAAAATTATTACTCTTAAGCCAATATCATTTATATCTTCATTATTTAATTGTTAGAGCTTTATTATACTCATCATTACTCTTAGAGAGAGTTCCAATTGAGTGATTTACATATTCAAAATCTTTGTAAAGGTGAGGGAGAGATTTCCCTTGTAATCAAGAGAAGTTGTTCTCTTAAGAAAATAAGCTCATTACTAAAGTGAGTTATTGTAAAGGCTCACAAGTGCCCAAACTAGACTTGTGGTTATATTGAGGTGGCAAGTGTAACATCCTAAATTTTTTAATCCTATGGTTAGTTGTTAATTGAGGGTAAAGTGGTAATTAGTATAGGATTACAGATTTGGATGGTTATGTGATGATTTGACTTATTGGGATGTTAAATAAACATACATGGGTAAGAGGATTGCATTTCGGGTTGAAGCAAGTACATGTGGTGAGAATTATTTTCACTATGCCATGCACTATGGCTTGTGTTGCATGTGCTATAGCACATAGACCAAAAATTGACCGCTTAAATCATGAAATTTAGGTGATTTTCAAAAGGAAGAATCTAAAAACACATGAAAGGAGAAGAGGAGAAGGGTAGGTCTACTGAGGCAAGCTATTTCGGAGTGATAGAAGGTGCTTCGGATAAGTTACTTAGCAAGTAAGTTACATATAACCCTTGCCTTTCATTCCATACAAATTTTTCTAAATATGAGTTATAGAGAAATTGAATTGGTGAAGTTTGAGAGGTTTGATTCTTTCTCAATAGTAATAGAAAGGTCCTTAGGAGTTAAATTAGAGTTTTATGATTGGGTTAAAGTTGAACGATAGAGCTTTAAACTCGTAAGCTCAATTTGGCCCTAAGAGAGAGAGATTATAGGGTGAAAATCTAACTTAACTAAAGTGAGACCGGTATAGGTAATATAAAGTAGTGATCACGTAGTAATGAGTTTAGAATGAATAAATGAAAAAGAATTTACAGTTAAATATAGCCATTAGTAGTAAGAATGTGTTTTTGGTCAAATTAGACTAAATGATTAAATTGTGCCTAATGTGTTTAGATTGGCATATTGAGTGTGTAAGTTAAGAAAGGAAGCTTGTGATAAATTGTAATAGTAATTGAAATCTATAGATAACCTTTCTAGTAATAGAAGGATTGAGGTAATCAAATAATTTCTTTTATTTAACTATTGGTTGTAAATGTGTGTAAGTTTGCTATGTAGTACATGAAATGATTTTCAACTAAGCACGATTTATGGTATCTTTTGAATGTTGCATGAAATAGCTTTTAATTGAATAAAGACATTGAAATATGTGACTTCATATAGTATGTAATATCTATATATGTTATGTGTAAGAAAGTATAAAAAGTGGTGAATAAGGGACCTATGTGGTTTGAAAAGTGTAATGCCCTTACTAACATTACCATACTAACCACCACCCATATTACTAATCAATTTTAGATCATATGTTTTGAAAACTTTGGGATCTCAAAATAAAATATGATCAAAATTATTTCAGAAATTACTCAAATTATAAAACATTAAACAATAAAAGGAATATATACAGCTGTATTCAGGACTAAGAAAAAAATATGTATTTCAATAAAATTAAGTCAAAATAGGGCACGTGTGTTGCGGCTCATTCCACATACATCACGGCATGTGGCACAAAGACCACATCGTGACTCTCTATGTAACATCCCAAATTTTTAATCCTGTGTTAATGATTGATTAGGGATGAGTTAGTGATTTAATGTAGGGATTAGAGTTCTGAGTACTGAAGTGATATCTTGACTCATTGGGATGTTATATGAATAGATATGAGTAGAAGAGTGGGGTCTTAAAGCAGAGCGGGTGTGCATAGTAAGGATTTTCCTTACCGTACCACGCGCTGCAGTGCATGGAGCAGAAATTAGTTTAATAAGGATGTGTCTAGCTCAAAAAATAGAAGAGAGAAATATGGGAGGAGAGTTTTGGAGTAGACAAGAGCCAAGGCTGTGTTAGGGCAAGCTAAATCAAGAGCAAGGATGGTGTTTCCGACTCGTTGCTTATTAAGTAAGTCACGTACTATCTTAACCTCCGAATCTACCCTATTTTCTCTTAGTCTTAATCAAAGAGAAAGTGAGAAAGTGAATTCAAGAGTTTTAAGGAGTTGATTTCTTACCTGATAGTAAGAAAAAGGTTCTTTGGAGTTAAACTAATGATTTGTAATTGGTTAGAGTCAAAATAATAAAGTTTTGAAGCTTTATGCAAGAATTGCCCTAATTTAGAGAGAGAGTAGTGAGAGAAAATTGCTAGAAAATGTTAAAGATTGAAACGAGGGGTGATTAATGGCAATGTACATAATCGAGTGTGAAATGTGGATTTAATAGCAATTAAGTGTTTAATTGTGATAATTGGCACTTTTGGTCAATAGATAAATTGACTTTGAATGCCAATTCTGCGTAGATTCTAGTGTGTGATGCACGAATTACGAGAGATGAGCTTGAATAGGGTTGAAGTCACACGGGTAACCCTTTCTCACGAGTAGAAGGGTTGAGATAACCATATAGTTTATTATGTTTATTAACTATTATAACTGTGTAAAAGTAAATATCAAATATCAAATTGTGAATTTATGAGTTTTAGCATGAATTTTTCATTATGAAATGAATTCAAAAGTTTTTGATTTTCAGGAGTATATATATATATATATTGTGAAAAGATGTATAAGTAGTGGAAGTTCTGAAAGAGCATGATTATAGAGGGCGAGAGTTCACCTAGGATATGTGGGATTATGTGTGTGTAGAGATTTATGAGTGACAAATTCATATGGTCAAGCTGGCACCATGGGACCTCTGGTGCAACATTATTCAGGCTGTTACCATGGGTAATCTGGTACAACATATTATGGGACTATTACCATGGGACAACCGGGTAGTTTGGCAACTCCCTAGTTCCCATCAGGGTACGGTTAGAAGTCAACGATACCTCTATCACAAGTATGTGAAGAGGAAAACCATAGTCTATAGGTGGGTTATATTACCTTTGGCCGGGTGTTTCTACCACCAAAAGTGAGCTCGGGTCAACAAGTGGTTGATTCAGAAGAGCCTATGGTTTCACGTCAATGAGCTTTAGAGGATTGGTGGATAATTGATTATGTTGTGGTGTAAAAGTGTTTGAAATGTGATTTATATGCAAAAAAGATAATTTAGTACTGATGTGTTGTATATATATGCTATATAATGTTTTCAGCTACTTTGACATGGTTATCCGTGGTAATAGACATTTAATGAGCTATATCTGGTTATTGAGATTCTTATCTCACCTGTAGTTATTTACATTTTCAGGTTCTAGTACTAGTGGGTCAAAGGGAAAGGATATAGGTTGAGCTGACATCTCTTGCCTAAATCTTTGTAAGAAATGGTGTAATGATTTATGAATTTTGAGTCAAAAGTATGTGTAAGTTACCATAGGATTTGTACATGTGCATTAGTTATGATTATGGTATGATTTTGTGATTTTGAACTCCCTAGCCTTATATGTGTGTGAATGAGAAGATGACTGGAAAGGCTAGTGAATGGATGTAATTATGTGTGTATATGAAATGGGTGGAGATTAAACGGAGTGATTTGGCCATATATAATACTAGAAATGTGAAAATGTAGCTTTGGCCCAAAGTGTAAAATGGGCAGAATATAGGCAAAATTTATGTATGTGTGTTATATTGTGCTTGTGTATGGAAAATTAGGTGTATTTTGTCCATTTGAACTTGGTCAAGGCCCAAAAAGTGGCTAATGACATTTTCAAATTGAGATACTTAAGTGGCAAAACTTTGACAGGAAATGGTCAAAGTGCACTTTAGTATTCAATTTTTTATAGAAATATTGGATTGGGATGAAACCAGTGTCATTAGTTAGATTTCGAAATAAGCTTCATGTGGGCACTTGAACCATCCCAATTGGACTTCGTATGTGAAAATAGCGTGCATTTGAATTTCATATCAGAAACTACCATTTGACAGCGGTGACACATGTACTCGCATGCTGCGATACATGACACATAGCAGGCGATTATGGTCTTTATGCCACATGCTGTGGCGCACGGTACAATTTTTCACTTTATTTTAATAATGCACATGTTTTCTTGACATTTAATGTACCTAATCTATATGCTTCTGCTGTGTATGTAATTATGTATAGGGTTGAATAACCCAAATGAGTATAAAATGTTTTCTAGAAATCTTTTATTGGGATCCCAATGTCTTCAACAATTTTAACTCGAGAATTAGAAGTAATAAGTGATTTTTGTAGTGGAGCGTATGGTAATGTCAATGAGGGCATTACACTCTTTGCTGTGTGTCATAGCATGTGGATACATGCGCTGCGACGCACATACATGAATTTATTGTCATATTGCAGATTTTTGGGCAAACTTCATATGTGCGCCATTTTTGCATCCGATATCCAATTGGGGCGGTTCAAGTGCCTACATGAAGCTTGTCTCATATTCTAACTAATATACTAGTTTTGTTTCAATTTAATATCTCATTTAAAAGTTAGACACTCAAGTGCATTTTGACAATTTTAACTCAAAATTTGTCACTTAAGCATTACGAATTGAAACCGTATGTCATTAGCCACTTTTAGGGCCTTGACCATATCTAAATGGACAATACACACCTAACCGACCAATTATATAGGCAACATAACACACATATGCACATTTGACCTAAAAACCACCTATGTCATACAACTTGGGCAATCTTTCATTCTCAATCTCATACAAGGCCAAATTTAACATATACTTTGAGTACACCTCTTATCCACATATATTCACATTCATCCACGAGTCTACTTAATCATTTCACTGGTCACATATATACAAAGCGGCTAGGGAACTCAAAATCACCAAAACACAATATTCACCATATTATGCACAGGTTTTGAATCTAAGGCAACTTATACACATTGAAACTAATAACATACAAGTTCATTACACTAAATTTTTAAAAAGGCTTTAATCAGAGATCTCAACTCAGCCAATATCTTTTTCCTTTGAACCATTAGTGCCATAAACTAAAAAAATATAAATAACCATGGGTGAGATAAAAATATCAGTAACTAATATAGTTGATCCTTGTATATTAATGTAAACAACCATGTCAAAGTAGTAAAAACCATAGTATAGCATATATGTATTATAACATAGCTTAAATCATCACTTCCACATATAAATTATTTTCACACACTTTTACATCTTGGTATGATCATCTATCTATTGATCCTCCAAAGCTCCCTAACACGAAATCATAGGCTCTATTAGATCAATCACTTATTGACCCGAGCATACTTTCAATGGTAGAAATACTCAGTTAAAGGTAATCTAACCCACTTATGAATTATGGTTTTTCTCATTTCGCACATTTATGATAGAGGTATTGTTGACTCCTAATCGCACCCTAATAGGAACTAGGGAGTTGCCAAACTACCTGGATGTCCCATGGTAACATCCCATAATATGCTATATCAAATTACCTATAGTAATAGCCTATATAATACTGCATCAAATGTCTCATGGTGCCAGCTTGACCATAACAATTTTTCACTCACATCTCCACACATACATCCCTACATATTCTGGGTAAACTCTCACCCCCTATGATCATGCTTTTTCATATAAATTTCATTACTTATTCACATTTCCACATAATACACTTTATACATAACATATAAACATCAATCAAAAACTAATCACTTTCAAATTTCATTTCACAAATCAATTTTTATTCTAAAACCGTTTATAATGTCAAATCATGCATAAAACTCATAAAATGACAAATTCACCATTTCGTATTTACTTTTACACAGTTATAATAGTTAATAAACATAATAAATTATATGGTTATCTCAACTCTTCTGTTCAATAGAAAGGATTACCCGTGTTCCAACAACCTTATTCAAGCTCCTTTTCGTAATTCACGCATCACACACTAGAATTCATATAATTTAGGCACCCAAAGTCAATAACTCTATTAACAAAAAGTGCCATTTACCATAATTAAACATCTAATCACTATCATTTCCTCTATTGGCAGTTGTTCATGCGTATCACGCTCAATTATCACTTACTACAACCATTATCTTCCTCACAAGCACCTTCTCTCTCACTACTCTCTCTAGATTAAGGAAAATTGTGCTTGTAGCTTCAAAGCTTTATCAGTCTAACTCAAACTAGTCACAAAGTACTAGTTTAGTTCTAGAAAACCTTTTTATTACTATAGGGTAAGAAATCAACTCCTTAAAAATTCCAAATTTAATTTCTCACTATTTAAAACTAAGAGAAAATATGGTAGAATTTGAGGTCAAGGCAATATGAGACTTACCCGATAAGTAATAGGTTAAAAATGTCGCTCTGGCTCTCAAAACTCAATGCCCTAGTAGAGCCCTTACTCTTCTCCACACCAAACCTTCCTTTCTTTCCTTTTACTTCTATTTTCACGAGCATACACCTCCTAATTAATTTGATTTATGCACTATATATGGTGGCACATCCATCCTTCATTGCGGCGCGTAGCACAGTAAGGGAAATCCTCACTACACTCACACATTTTGCCACAAGACTCCACTCTTCTACTCATATGTTCATATAACACCTAAAGAGTCAATATAACACTTCACTATCTATAACCCTAATCTTATGCTAAATTACAAATTCATTATGTAATCAGTCATTAATGTGGGATTAGAAATTTGGGATATTACAAAAGTATGATCATAGGTGTGGGAGTTCACCCGAGTAGAGATGTAGTGATAAGACTATATGGTATATTCTCCTTAGTGCCTGATGGGGTATGGTATTGGAAAATTATACCTTAGTGCCTTTTAAGGTATGATGTTGGAGAAGATCTCTTTAGTGCCTAGTGAGGTGTGGTGTTGGAGATTTAGGTCTCCTTAGTGTCTATATGATACCGTGTTGGAGTCAAAAACACCTGATTATGTGTATTAGGAGAAACTATAGTTCGAAAGTGAGATAGAACACCTTTGGCTAGGTGATTCTACCACTAAAGGTGAGCTCGGGGCCAATGAGTATGCATATTTGTCTAAGGTGAGCCTATGATTTTGCGTTGGGGTGATTTAGGGGTTGGGTCGGTAGTGAACATGCTATGTGATGCCATATGTTACTACGTGTTGTATTAATGGAAAAGTGGGGAAAAGTGGTAAAACAAGTGAAAAAGGGATGAAATGATTGAAATAAGTAATTTTGAAATGAAACATTTGATTACATTATGATTAAGAGCATATTATGCCTTACTTTTATATAGTTGCATGTGATAGTCAATAAGAGTGAGCTATTCTATTACTGAAATTTTTATCTCACTCTTGTGGTTACATATTTTTACAGGACAAAGTAGTGATTAGGGCAAGAGAAGAGAGTCTGGGCTAGCTTAGAGTTGTTGAAGCTATGTGAACTCGGAGTTTATGAAATGAACTAATCTAGTATGAATTTTGTGTGTATGAGTTGATATAGGGTTGCATGCATGTTTTGAGTATTAATTTTATGAAATCTTAAGCCCATGTGTAAAATTATAATGAAATGAGTAATTTGAGGTTAAGATTGAGTAGTGATAATGTTATGAATGTAGTTTTATGTCAATGAATAGAGAAAAGGGCCAAGTAGGGCAGGATGTGCCAAGTGATGGCAAATTGAGAAAATTTATAAAATGTGAAAATCGACTATTGAAGGGTTAAATTTTGATATATGTGTATAATTGTGATATATTATGGTCAATCAAATGTATTAGGTTTTTTTAGACTTATTTTGGACTTAATTCTAAGCCTTGTATGGTCTAGTAAGAGAAAGAGATCGATTTAAGTGCTTGGGTATGTAAAATTTTTAGAAAGTGTGACTTTTTACACCTAGGTGTTTAAATTATGATTGGACTATTAGATCGTGTCCAAACCTATCTCATTAGCTAGCTTATGAGATAAGTTTCGTGTGGGTACTTGAATCACTTCAATTAGACATCGTATATAGAAATGGCGTACACCAGAAGTTCATCATTTTGCTATGAAAATGACAGCAAAAATTTCAGGCTGGTGGGCCACAGCACATGGTGTAACATGCCACGACACATGACACAAAAAGTGTAACCCTCCCATACATCCTCTAAATATAGGAAAAGATTAATAGAATCACCACTTAAATACCCTAATCATACAATCAAAGAAATTATTTGAAAAGCTTTGGTCAAAGACTTATTTCGTAAAATCATTATAAATCATAATATATCAGAGAATACACAGTAAAAGCAAATCACACATTTGTCTAATGCATAGTGGAGACAACCCATATGCATTTCCATCTCAATTGCATGCAATTAAATCATAAAATTAAGTTAGGAATTGGTTCGTGCACCTAACATGTCCCGACTTGCCACACTTGAAGCAAGCCCAACATCTTCTTGAATGAGATTTGCTGTAAATGTTGTACTAGGGTATCGTTCCAGTACTCAAAGTTAGAGCTGGAATATTCGATACCTACCTTAAAGATTATGGAGGCCAAATTCTCACACCCCTACCTCTTTGCATTGACCCTCAATGCATAGATTGAGATGGAGAACCTCTACTAAAACCTTTCCTTCTAGAAGAATTGGGACTGTAGGTACTGAACCCAGGCCTCATATTGAACCCAGACCCAAAGGAGATGAAAACCTCCCCATACTATTTGCCTCCCCTTAACATCTGCCTCTCTACCATGCCTAGTTGCTACCTTTAGCTTATAGCACATCTCTTCATAAGTCATCATATCAAGCAGCACTATCTGCTAGCGATACTCAGGTTTCATCTTCTATAATAACCTCTTAACTTTTCACTTTATATTACTGCTATGCTAGAGATATATGGAGTAAGTTGATAGGTCATTAAACTTTTGGATAAATTCTTCCTTATCAAGATCTCTCTATCTGAAAGTGTGAAACTCTTCTTCCTTTTCAATTATGAATGAGACTATGAAACACTAATCAAACACTTTCTTGAAATTATCCCAACTCAATTGAATACCACCCGAAGGTCTCACATACTCTCACAGCTCTTAACAGCACTTACTAGCTATACTATGGCTAGGATAACCTTCTGCTCAAAGGTACAAATCACCACCTCAAAGATGGTTTTCAGTCGATTTATCCATAGCTCTACTTCCCCCTCTCTTATGCTTCCGTCAAAAATAGGTAGCTTGAATCAAACAAACATCTTCCAAGCATGATCAATAGATGGATCAGTGCCAGGAATCTATTGCTTGCTACCCAAACCTTGAAATAGTCTAGGTCTTCTATGTGCTTCTTCACGCACTGGGACATTTTAAGCCTTAACTCTCTCTTCTTGCTCTCTACCCTCAAGATGGTGTCATGATACCTAACTATTTGTCTTATATCTACCACCATATCTCTGAGCTCTTCAAGTAGCTCATTATGTCTATCCCTTCACGGCTAAATCGATTGAACTTTTAGCTCCCGCTCCTCCTCTACAATCCATCTAGATATAACATTTATAACACGAGTACCTCTTATACTATACTATTTTCTCCCCTCCTAAGGATGAAAATAAGAAACATAAAGGACATGAGGGAAAGAGTTGTGTAATGAACAAGTAGAAGTTGCCATATTTATAAATGAATGCATCAACCATAATTAGGTCTTGAAACTTGAGAAACTAATACCAAAATCTGTAACCTCCCTTATATCCTCTAGATACAGGAAAAGTTTAAGAAAATCACCACTTAAACACCCCAATAACTTAATCAAAGAAATTATTTTAAAATCCTTAGCATTATAAATCATAAGACATTAGAGAATATACAGAGGAAGCAAATCACACATTTGTCTAATGCATAGTGGATATAACCTATATGCATTCCTATCTTAATTGCATGCGATTAAATCATAAAATTAGGTCAGGAATTAGTTTGTATGCCATGGCATATAGTACATGTGCTGTGGTATGTGGCATAGAGCCACACGTCCAACATTTTATGCCATGCACCGCGGCATGTGTCACCATACATCATGGTGCACCTATCTAAAATTTTGCTATCATTTTGACAGTAAAATGACAAACTTTTGGCATATGCCGTTTTCAGATATGATGTCCAATCGGAGTGATTCAAGTGCCCACATGAAGCTTAGCTCATAAGCTAACTAATGAGATAGTTTGGACATGATATGACGTTCTGATCAAAATTTAGACACTCAAGTGCAAAAAGTTATTTTTTAGAAAATTTGTACACCCAAGTACTTAAAACGATCCCTTTCTCTCATTAAATCACATAAGGCCTTAAATCAAGTTTAAAAGAATCTAATACACCTAATTGATCACAATACATCACAATTATACATATTGAAATTCAATCCCTCAACGGTCAATTTTTACATTTTCTAACTTTGTACAAATTGCCATTACTTGGCACAACTTGGCCCACTTGACCTTTTTCTCAACATAAACATATATATACATTCATATTCGTAACACAATCACAATTCAATCTTAGCCCTAAATTACTCACGTTATCATAATTTCACACATAAGCTTAAGATTCACCAACATTAATAACAATTTCAATACAAACATACTCAAATCATAGCCTCTAATTCATTTCATCATAAAAATACATAAATGGGCCAGGATTTCATAAAATTACTACTCAAAGCATGCATGCAACCCTATGGCAACTCATATACACATATATACATAAGTTCTTGGTTCATTACACAAACTTTGAGTTTTCACAGCTTCAACAACTCAAGACAGTCCAGACTCCCTTCTCTTTCCTTGATCATTACCTAGTCTTGTAAAAATATAACCAGGGGGTGAAATAAAAATCTTAGTAACAGAATAACTCACTTCTAATGACTATCACATGCAACTATGTAAAAGTAAAGCATAATATTATCATTTAAAATCTCATTAACATAGCATATATCACAAGTTCCACTTAAATCACATTAATGTTTCACATTTCACTTCTTTACACTACTTTTCACCAATTTACTAGCACAAACATCATATAACATTCCATATTATGATCATTACTGATCAAACCTCTAAATCACCTTGACATGAAATCATAGGCTCGGCTTAGACTAATGTATACTCTCATTAGCCCTCAGCTCACCTTTAATGGTAGAATCATCTAGCCAAAGGTGTTCTATCTCACTTCTAAACTATGGTTTCCCTCAATACACACAATGGGGTGTCATTGACTTCAACATCATATCACACGGACTCCTTTGGAGTCTCGAATCTCTAAAACTGCACCTCAATAAGTACTAAGGAGATCTTCTCCAACACGGCACCTTAAAAGGAACTAATAAAGTATAATTCTCTAACACCGCACCCTGTCAAGCACTAAGGAGAATATGCATATGGTCTTACCACCACCTCTCTACTTGGATGAACTCTGACTCCTATGATCATGCTTTCTAAACCATTCAAGGTTCCTCTTTACCACTTTACATATTTTCTCATACATAACATATATATATATATATATTAACATATCATTTGAAATCGCCCATTTTAATGATTTTATTCAATCAAAATCTATTTCATGCAACATTCACACAATGCTATAAAACATATTTAGCTTAAAACACTTTTATGCACTACACAGCATATTAACACATGTTACAATAAACAGTCAAATAAAAGAAATTATTTAGTTACCTCAACCCTTCTGTTACTAGAAAGGTTATCTGTGGATTTCAACTACCATAACAGCTTATCACAAGCTCCCTTTCTTAATTCGCACGTCTAATATGTCAATCTAAACACATTTGGTACATTTTAGTCATTTAGCCCATTTTAACCAAAAACTCATATTTATTACTTAGAGCTATATTCATCAAATCCAGAAGGACCTAATATACATAATTAGTACAACTTAGTCAATTGGTCTACTTGACCAAAAATATTTATTTACTACTTATGGCTACATTAAGTCATCTATTCTTTTTTACTTAGTCCGTCTAAGTTAATTACTACTTGATTACCACTTTATACCACCTTTAACAATCTCACTTTGGCTAAACACAATTTCTACCCTTGTTTTCCTTTAAATTAGGGCCAAATGAAGCCTACGGGTTTAAAGCTCTATCATTCAGCTTTAAATCATCACAAAACTCTAATTTAACTCTCGATAACCTTTTATTACTATTGAGTAATAATTAAATCCTTTAAATTTCACTAATTCAATTTCTCTATAACTTATATTCAGAAAAATTTGGGTAGAATGAAAGGTAAGGATTATACATAGCTTACCCAATAAGTTACTAGTCAGAAGTTCCTTTTAATACTCAAAAAAGGCTTACCTTATCACACCTCAGCTTCTTCTCTTCTCCTTCTCATGTATTTTTAATTTTTCTCTTCTAAAGTCACCTTAATTTCATGACTTAAGGGGTCATTTTTTGGTCTATGCACCGCAATGTATGTAGCATGGGCTGTAGTGCGTGGCACAATAAGGAAAATCCTAGCCATGTGCACTTGCTTCAACCCGCAAGGCAATCCTTCCACTTATGTCTGCCCATTCAACATCTAAAGGACACAAATCATCAACTAATCATCCAAATCTCTAATCCCACACAAATTACTACTCTATCCCTGATTAACAAGTAATAAAAAGATTAAAAAATGTAGATGTTATAGGGTCAGCTTGTGGCTTTGTGGCACATGCCATGGCACATATGGTGCACGCCGTGGTGTATGGCTCAATTTTTGACTTTATTTCTTTGTTTTGAAAGCATTCATGGACTCTAATAAATGCATAAGTTATCTTCAGCTGTGCTATGCTCTATTTTGTGTTGAGTTAGTTAAGAATTTTGATGATTTTTTAAAAACAAGTTGGAGGCCTAAACTTTTCAAACAAAGTATTTAAATACAGTTAGTTTTGTAGTGGTGATTAAGTTAACCCCTCCTAATGTCAGGTAGATATTGGGAGAGGTTACAAAAGGTATTAGAGAATTAATCCTAAAGGTTGTGTTTACTTGTGGCTGGCACATGTTTGTTTGTTGTAAGGTTTCCCTTACCTAACCACATTTAACTTCAAAATTAAAGTAATCACGAGATTAACCTTTAAAGGATTACTAAAGTTGTAATTACAATAAAAGAGATAAATTTTCAAATCATAAATAATGGGATCTCAAAACTTGATTTTCAATCTTAATCACACACTTAAAATGTTCACATTAGAGTTTGAAAATAATGTGGAAGCTTGAAAATTAAATGGGACCTAAAATAATGAGTTTTAAAACTAAAAACTGAATTTATATAGAAAGCATGACATGCCTCATAGCTTGTGACATATACACCGTGGCTCACCCTTCTTTGTGCCATGCATAGCGACATGAGGCGCCATGTACTGCGGCACAATTCATGAATTTTACAGCATCAATTACTATCATTTAACAACATAGGGAGCAAACTTTTGACGCATCCCAAATCTTTGTCTGACATTTGATTGAAGTCATTTTAGTGTCTACACAGACCTTTTTCCTAGCTCTAGCTAATGGTACTGTTTTTACACTTAAACTCTTTTTCTATAAAAAGTTGGACACTAAAACCTATTTTATCATTTTTTTTTACAAAATCTCACAACTTTAATGTCCTAACTCAATCTCATGTACCAAAAGCCTATACCAACCATCCAACCAAACTCAATAACTCTAACGAACCCGTGCAACGCACCACATATAATCCACATATAACAAAATTACCACTCAACCTAATTTTCATAAAATACAAGAGGGAGGAAATTCTTGCACAAAATTATCATTTTCATTCTAGATCTTTCAAAATACACATATTCCTACTTGCACAAGTATTTTGGCTGTATCCATAGGTTTAGAACTAAAACTCACTAACTCAAGGCACAAATTATATAAGTTGTACACAAACTAATGCAAGTAGTGTAAAATAATGACAAGTGATCGTAGTTGGCAAATAGAAAGGATTACTCCATAATCTTAAGCCTTTGTGTGTTTTTCTCGATTTGGATATGATGAGCTAGGTCTTGAAAATATTGAGAATTGAGGGGTGAGTACAATCACTCAGTAACCAAGTTTCACTGAAACTATATATGTGCATATCAATTGTAAATAGATCCAAATAGGCAAAAACACAACATTTCAACACATACAGTGAACTTAGCCACAGTTCACAATACTAACAATCATATGACCGGGCCCAAAAACACATATATTTATATTAATTTATAATTCAATTTATGAGGTTAAAATAATTCCAACCATATTCCCTTAACACACGCTGAACCATAATACTAACAACCATACGGCCGGACTTATATGTATAATCAAATGCCGACCTTATATCCTCCTATTACCTTTGACACAAAACTAGTGTATCATGTGGCTATGTCCTTCACAGACTAACCTAACCTTTCACTTATGATAAGCTACTAGGCCAAGGTTAACTCACTCACTTATGTAATCTGGTTTGGCCCAATACTAACAACCATAGGGTGTTGTACCCCTAATCTAGCTCTTTATGAATCAGTGGTGACTAGTTAGGTTCAAGTTCCTTAAATAAAAAGTAAGATAATCCTGAATCAACCATAAGAGAAGGGCTACCTCTCGATTTCAATGATTGGTGCCAAGGCAAGTTCTCGATTCCAACAACCACTGCCAGTACTATATGAATTTAACCAACTACTCTTCTCCCTAGGCGAACTCTCGCCAATGATCATGCTATGTATAACTCACATAAGTATGCATTTAACTCAAATATATCATGTCATATGACTCATATACTCATACTCAAATACTCTATATGCTTAACACATTTCGCATCAAAATTCTCCACCCAGTAACATGCCATAATTGGATTCATAAATAAAAAATGGGTGGTATGAAAAATGTTTTAATTTAGCAAGCCATTCACATTTCATTATTGCCTAAAATTGCATCTATAATTCAAAACATAAATTATGATTCAAAATAATCCATTTTCAATCAATAACAAATTAATATTTAACTATATAAGGTTAGGCTTCTCCCGGTTACCTCAAACCTTTAAAGGAGTTAAAGGTTCACCCCTCACACAAAATACTTTTAAAGCTTCTTACAAGCTTGAATGGTGTTAAAATAAACCTTACTACATTCATAACACAAGGATACCATCATTATCTCATTTTTTTTAGGATTTGCCAACATCAAACTCCATATATCTATTCCATAAATCTTATAAATTACTACCCATTCATACTCAATGTGTTCACTAAGTTTCATTGAAGCACATTATCATTTATAGATCTTCCAACCATCATTAATGGACATAAAACTCTCCCAACTGCTCATTAATGATAATTTTTAGACATTAATGGCTCTACCCAACACACTTTTGATAAAATCATCAATATAGGGTTTACTTATTACAAATAACTCTTATTATATCCATTTTAATCAATAGAAATAGACCCATAACTCTTATAGACCAAAAATAAATTTTCTAACTCAAACCCTATCATAAATCTTCATAATGAGGGAGACAAAGGAAGATAAGAGCATGGTTTACTTCCCTTGGGTGTTTAGGAGCTTTAATCTATCTCCAATATGTTCTAACAAAAGCCCTAGCAGAGCTTTGGTTGAGCTCTTTATTTTCTTCTTCCTCTTTTTTGTTCTCCATATGTTGCCCTCCACTGCGATATATGGTATAGAGAGGCCATTGCATTCAAATCTACCCCCGTGCACCATGGCACATTGACCA
This sequence comes from Prosopis cineraria, assembly GCF_029017545.1. Lineage (NCBI taxonomy): Eukaryota > Viridiplantae > Streptophyta > Magnoliopsida > Fabales > Fabaceae > Prosopis > Prosopis cineraria. The sequence continues at coordinate 17,417,894 of NW_026555345.1, read as the reverse complement.
CACGTCATGAAACGTGGCACAGAGGGCAACCTTCACTTTTTCTTCCTCTTTCCTTACCTGAATGGTTCGCCATCAATTTGAACCCACTTCTAGGGCTAAAATTACAATAAATTACACCAATTAGGCCCCTCTGGCCACACACCTCATTAACTCACTAATCACACTCATTGGGTTGGTAAATCAAGATTAAATTTTCCTAGATATTACATTTGTTTCCATTTGTCATGGCCTAGGATTAATTTGATGTTATTTATTTTGATATTATTAATAAATGTTATGTATTTTGATGATTTAGAGTTGGATGCGGACAAGAGGTTTTATACTATGACATGTTTGTGAAATTTTGGCTTAACCTTTTTACATCAAGTATTACTTAAGAACATGTGTCATTGAGCTTACCTTGTGCCAATAATTTTGGCTTTAAATATTTTTAGCCTAATTTTTAAATGATTTTAAGATTTTGTTATTCTACTAATTAACATGTTTCATTTAATTATTGTATAATTATATTTGGAAATTGAGTTTGTTACATTGAGTCCATAAATCTTAAGTGTTTCTATGCTAGTTTTCCTTCAATTCAAGTGTTGTAATATTCTCTTTCTAGATTTATAAGTGATGGATTATGAGAATTAAATTGTTGTTTGATTAAACAAATTGGTCAAACTTATAATGGATTATTGGTTTGGCTAATCTATGTGTTGGAATCTTTAATTGATTTTTGGTATTGAGGTTTGTACTTCCTTAATAAGTTTATAAAAAAAGGAAAAATACAATCATAAGTCCCTATAATTTTTGTTTAGTGTTTTCAATCCTTGTATAGACTAAAAATATTGAAACCATAGGGACTTGAGTAACAAATGTCATCTATAACATCATGAACCTTAATGTGAGAAACTAATTTCTAATTAGGGATAAATCCTTATATAGATCTATCTCACTGTGTCACGTACCGCAATATGTGATGCATACACCAAGACACATGACATAGAATTTAGATAAATACATGAGTCAGCTCATGGAATTAAAGGAGAAAAAGGGAATTGAGACACAAGAGAGAGGGAGGTGAATCTACTCTATTAAGGCATCATTTTTATGATGTTTGAGAGTTTGCTCCAACCAATGACTTATTAGGCAAGTTTCATACCTTCCTGTACTACATTTCTACCATAATTTCTCTAAGTTTGATTGATAAAGAAATCAAATCAGGGAGTTTTAAGGGGTTAAAATCTAAGGAAAAAAGTTTTAAGAAGACTCTTGTGTATGAAACCAAGGTTTTGCAACTAGTCTAGGGTTTAATGATCGAACCTTAGAGATATAGGCTCAATTTAGCCTAAATGATTAATCTATTAAGGTTGGAAATGCTAGTTAAGTGAATTAAGAGGGTATTTTAGTTATTTGTATAGCCTAAGGTTGAATGACTATTGAGAATGTATTATATGAACTCGGAAGGTGTTAATGGAATTGTTTTATATATTAAGGAATTTGGTTTAACCAAATTAGTACCCTATGTTATGTGCTAGAAACTAATTAAGAATGTTCTATTACGTAGATTGAGCATTCAAGGGATTTCTTGTGAAAATCTACATTCTCTAAATAAAAGTGCAAAATGGTAATCTTGGTAATAAAGGTAAAAGGTACCTGGAGTAACCTTTTTATTTGTTGGTTTATAAAATTATTTACAAGTATTTTATATGAATTGTATGTGTTGTATTTTATGAACTGATAGAGTAGCAGTATTGTGAAAGAATTATGTATGCATGTGTGTGAGTAATGCTTGCAATGTATGCGAAGAGGCATGCACATTTGCATCTAGGAGTATATCCTAAACTAGGGTAGGGGGTCACGGCCTTACTTTGTATAAGGCTAGGAAGTCCTGAAAGGTCCTAAGCATTGATTATGATATGCTAGAAATGACCTACGAATATATGCATCTATAAGTGTACCCTAGACTAGAGTAGGGGGTCATGACCTACTTTATATAAAGGTAGAAAGTTTTGGTAGTCTAAGAATTAAGAGTGCTCTGCTGGTTGGGACTCAAGAGACCACCAATATTTGTGATACTTGGTCTAAGACAGTGGTTTTGTGGGCCCTATTTCGTGTAAGGTTAGAAGTCCTGGTCTAAGTGTTAAGCATGCTTCGCTAGTGGGAATCAGGAGTGCATAAGCATGGTGGATGAATGAGCATGTTATAGTATATATATCTATCTATATTATTTTTATTTGAACTTGATGCTACTTTATCTCTTGTACTTGATTTTGTTAATTAATCGATATTTAGAGTATATCTAAGTTATTGGGATATATGTCTTGCTCTATTACCTTTTATATACAGGTGAAGAGAGTGTCAAAAGGATGGGAAAAGAAGCGAGAAAGGATTAGCTTCATTTTGGTAGTGATATAACTACCTTTTGTATAATAAATGTATAATGATATTGATAAATGTTTAGGTTGCCAACTAGAATGCATATGCGTGTATGTGTGTGTGTGTGTGTGTGTGTGTGTGTGTGTGTGTGTGTGTGTGTGTGTGTGATTGATGATTTTGGTAACTTACTTGTATAATTGATACTGTATCTTGCCGAGTGTATCATAATGGTGAATATGTAGGTAGGCCTAGATGCTACTCAAAAAAGTATATGTTATGTTATATAACTCGTTCCATTAGTAATAAATGTGGATTTATTGTGTGATATGGTGTAATTGTGTGAACTTGACTAAATGGCAAGGCTTGGCCTCATTTGTATGAGTCAGGTAAGATTGTGACTCTTGATTATATGGTAAGGCTTAACCCCATATGTGTAAGTTAAAGGTGTAAAGTGGAACAAGTTTGTTATTGTTTATGTGATTATGTGTTACCTCATATAAGACCATAAGTGTGTAATGTAGCATTGGGAAGTCAAAATGTGATTGTGATGTATTATATGTAATACAATATGCCAATCAAGTGTACTTGATCCTTTTGGACTTGATTCAAGGCTCAAAGTGGTCTAATGAGATAAGGTGTGAATATTGAACACTTAGGGTGTATATTTTTAAAAGAAAAGTAACTTTTTGCATCCAAGTATCCAATTTATAACTGGACCATGGATTATGTCCAAACTTATTTCATTAGATAGATAGTGTTATAAGCTTTGTGAGGGAACTTGAATCACTCCAGTTGGATATCGGAAGTGAAAATGGTGTGCAGCGGAAGCTTGTTTCAGAAATCTACCATGACAGCAAAATTTAATACATACATCGTAGTGCATAATGGTACCTGCCACGGCGCATGGCACATCTTTGGGGAAATTTATTTGTGCATTCTTTGATGCATAGGTTGGTGTCTATGCTACCATTAGCCCTTTTTATTGAACTTAGTTTTTACAAAATTGGGATCCCACATTTTTTTAAAACAAATTAAGGGTTATATCTTTGTTATTGCATTATACATTGTATTGTGAGATGTGGATGTGTAGGTAAAGCCCGAAGAAAAAGCAAGACTTTATGTCATCCAATTTTATTAAAATTATAGGGACCAAAAACACTAGAAAAAACTATAAGAATTAAAAGTAAAACCCGATTACACCATAAAGATCAATGATTATATTTTTCTTACAAAAAAAATTAGGATGCTTGGGATTCCAAGGTGTTTTTATATCCTAAGTTAAAAGTGCCAACCTCAAGTGCCAAATTGTCAACAACCTCCTCATGACAAGATGACAGTTACATTATATATAAACTTACTTGAGACACATTTATATATTAGTATTTTTGTAAATGTAACTTAACCATTAGCTACATGCGTACATTCTAAAAATCTTTAATCTTTTGATGTAATGTTTTCTAAGAAATATACACATCAATGCAAATGGAAACCACAAGTTGACTTTTAAAGTTGACATGTGTTCATTTTACAGAATGTCGTAATTTTAGAAAGTCATCTCATTTTAGTTAAGTTATATAAAATAATCTAATTTATAAATTTTAGCTTTAAATTTCTTTATATTTCATCTAATTTTTAGATTCCACAATCTATGCACTTTAATCATAACAAGTGTTATTTAAATTTACTATTTTAAAATATAAAAAAAAGTATCCACCATAAAAAGTCTTAAAAAATTAAAAAAAATTCAAACATTGTAACTTCACCACACTCAAAAATTTCTCCCCCATCATAGGTCCCACCATTCAAAAACTTTTCCATACTATCATATCTTCCCAACTACTTAATCCTAATATTAAAATTCTATTTAAAAATTGGGAGAAATTTTAATTTTCATAACTTTCCCACTCAATTATCAAAGATCACTCCCATTTACCATTTCAAGCAATCCTCACTTTTAGTTTCAATGTAACCATCTATTCTCTATAAAGAACAAAAATACAGGCATGCCAAAAATGCTGAGTTTCAAATGATAACAAATGGTTCCCTGGACTCCTTTACCATAGTTTACCTAGATCTGAAGATGTAAAGAGATTAGAATAATGAGTGCTTGATTAATAAATGTGCCAAATATATAATTGTAAATGTTACAAAAATAAAAATGATTCTAGAAATTGTCTGGAAATACAAGGTAAAATGCTAAAACAATATTAATGAATGTCAAGGATTGATTGTTGTTGATGTGTGTTATCCCTTTTTCTACGAACTTCTTCTCCTTTTATAATGATTTAGTCGAGATCATTAGCCCCATAGAATTTGGGGTCCATTAGCGAGATATCAGGGATTTACTAGCATAGCTTGCAAGATTCGCGGCCTGATACACCATATCCCCTCAGATCTCATATGTGTGGTCATCTTGAGTCTTGAGGGCTATGTTAGGCATAACACATCCACTTTTCCTAATAATATACCAAGCTATGTTTTTTTTTAGCCAGTTGTGTCTTTTACCTATATTTCTCTCATTGGGCTGTCATTTCAACTTTAGGCCTAAACACCATCATATACCACTCCCACCTTTAGGTTTTTTAGTTTAAGCTGTTTTTTCTTTATAAGAGACAAAAACCAAAAACTAATTCATGTATCATCATTCCCATAATTGCTCACCGTCATTTCAAGCTCCGAAGGAATATGATTGACAAGATGAAACCATGATGCGCATATAACCCCTCTCTAGTCATATAGTAAGTAACTTGATTTTCATCCTTTGCTCTTTATGATTGAACCTATCAATTGTTGCTTAGTAAGTTTTTTAACACCCATATTTGCAACTTGATTTTGTGGTAAAGGTTTTTGTATGAAGAGGATAAGAGAATAATGCAAAAGCAAAAAGCATTTTTCCATATGATAATAAGGTAGACAAGTTGTTGATATTGTTTAGGACATTAGGAAGTTTGTGAGCTAGGATACTCAAGTTTTCCTCATAATATTCATTCTTAGTGATGTGATTAATGCATATGAAGACTGAAATATTGTTTTGATAAATCATTATGTAAATAAGGTTTGCTTCCTTAATGGACTATTCATTATGTGCCATATACATTTCTTAAGTAACAACCCCAAGCATATACTCATTATAAAGGGCAGTTTTTGCTATTGTTATTCAATTTGTTTTTATAGTATACTTAAGGCTTTTATGGGCTGATAACAAAAGGAATGGATGGGCAAGAACTACAGAAAGACATACTTTATGAACAAGATAATGGAATACTTAAAATCAATACTCCAATAGAAAGGCAGAGTCTTTAAGATTCAAGCAGCAAGTTCTTCAACAACTTACCAAGTTTGTCTCCCTCTTTATGACTGATACTAACTCAATTTAAGATGATTTAAGAGAAGAAGTTCTATATCATTAAGTCTTTTCTATCAAAAGTGAAACCAATTTATTTGATAAAAATCATTATTGCCCTAAGATTAATTTTAAGGAGAATTTCTTTTAAGGACCACAGAAGCAACTTATCTTCAAGTGGCTCCCAAAGAATTTCAAAAGATTAGTTTAGTCCCATATGACTAAACTGAAAATAAGTTAAAAGTAAAAAAGATCAAAATGCTCTTAGTTTAAATATAAAAAAACAAAAGAAAACCACTAGCCACTGTTGCTAGTGACCATAGACGAAGGCAGCTATTAGACTACTATTGCCAAAGCTTCGTTCGTCGGCTGGACCACCATTGGTGGTGGCTAGAGAATTATGGTGAATTAATTTTTTTTGAAAGTGGCCAAGGTAGGTGTAGAATCCACGACCCCTTAGTTCACTAAAAAATTTTAGACCACCAAGCCACTCAACCCATTTAATCATATAAAGCATAAAGTTATATATATATATATATATATAGATATATATATAAAATAAACTTTATTTTCAAACCACTTGATTATTATATTACTTGTTAAGTGCATAACTTACTTGTTAATACCTTAAAAGGACTTGTTAATTACTTAACTTTCCTTGTTAATCACATAACTGTCGTTGTTAATACCTTAATAGGACTTGTTAATTACTTGACTTTACTTGTCAAATCCATGACTCCTTCAACTAAACCACATTACTTGTTAATTATATAACTTTACTTATTAATTACGCAACAATATTTGTTAATTGCCTAGGTTGACTTAGGTTGACTTGTTAATACTATAACAAGACTTGTTTAAGTGTTGTTTCAAAAAAGCAACCAAATTACTTGTTAATTGCATAACTTTACTTGTTAATTCCTCAACAATACTTGTTAATTATCTATTGTTACTTGTTAAATGAATATATAATTTACAGAAAAAATTAAGTTTGTCAGATAATGAAAGTGATGACAGTCGAGTCTCCCTTATCAGTATTAAGCATGCTTGTTAAAATATAGTAGGCTTTAATTGTATAAGATTTTTCAAACCTCTAGTCTGATCAGTATTCATCAAACCTCTAGTTTGTCAGATAACTAAAGCTCTAGTTTGATGAATATTGATCAGACTAGAGGTTTGAAAAATCTTATACAATTAAAGCTATATGCTTGAAAAATATTATACAACTAAAGCCTAATATATTTTAACAAGTATGCTTAATACTGATAAGGGAGACTCGACTATCATTGCTTTCATTATCTGACAAACTCAATTTTTATGTAACTTATATATTCATTTAACAAGTGACAATAGATAATTAACAAGTATTGTTGAGGAATTAATAAGTAAAGTTATGCAATTAACAAGTAATTTGGTTGCTTTTTTGAAACAACAATTAAATAAGTTTTGTTATGGTATTAACAAGTCAAGCTAGGCAATTAACAATATTATTGTGTAATTAACAAGTAAATTTACATGATTAACAAGTAATGCAGTTTAGTTGAAGGAGTCATGGATCTGACAAGTAAAGTTAAGTAATTAACAAATCCTATTAAGGTATTAACAATAATAGTTATGTGTCTAACAAGTAATGTAGCTTTGTTATGGAAGTCATGGATTTAACAAGGAGAGTTAAGTAATTCACAAGTCCTGTTAGGTATTAACAAGTATAGTTACACGGTTAATAAGTAATTTATTTCTGTTGCAGGAGTCGTGGGGTTTACAAGAAAGTTAAGTAATTAACAAGTCCTTTTAAGGTATTAACAAGTAACGTAATAATCAAATAGTTTGAAAACAAAGTTTATTATATATATAATTTTATACATTATATGATTGAATGGGTTGAGTGGCTTAGTGGTCCAAAACCTTTTTCCATAATTTTCTAGCCATCGCCGACGGTGGTCCAGCTGGATGCCAAAGCTCCGACGACGGAAGTCCAGTGGCTGCCATCGCTAGCGAAGCTCCAATCACCAGTGATGATGGCTGGTGGTTTTATTTTGTTTTTTTTTATATTTGAACTAAGGATATTTTGGTCTTTTCTACTTTCAACTTATTTTCAATTCAGTCCCATATTTTGGAATTCTTTGGGAGCCACCTAAAGATAAGTTGCTTTTGCCATTCTTAAATGAAATTCTCCCTTGATTTTAACTATTGGGTAATGGGTCAAATTAGGATAGCAGGTTGAAAAGAAGATAAAGCATGAGGGAGGATGAATCGAATGAGAAGTAAGATTGAACTAGGTGGTTGCAATTTTGATGATCATTCATAATCATATTGGTTTAAGTGAAGCAAGTCATAAATTATTCGCATGTTGAAAAAAGAAAATCCTTATAGCTACATTTTATAATTTCATTATGTATTTTAATTTAAATATATGAATTTTGCCATTGTGAATCATGGAGGCGTTACTTTTATACCACATAGGTTTTCTGAGTACGGTTGATAACAATGATAAATATTAAATTGTTGAAATAAGAGAGTAGTTACACTAATTATTGAATGAGACGCATAGCTATGTTATGTAATTTTGTCATTATGCATTATAATATTATTAAATTTTTTGTTTTGTATAGTATATGTACATTTAATTTATGAGTTAATATTTTTTTTAATAAAAACTCATTATAGAGTTTAAGTAAATATCATTACTTATGTAAATTATTTTTAAAAATTTCATATTCTGTACATTGCATGAGGCACAAACTAGTTTTTTTTTTTTTTTTAAGATTGTGTTGTTAGTGAAGTAGTAGAGATATATGTACATGCATACATATATGTGTGTGTACATGTAAATGGCGTCATTAGACTAGATTCCACTCAATGGGACTATGTGTGTAATTCCATCTGTCGAGGTAATCAAATTGATTACTAGCGCTGATTCAATTGATTTTTATCTTAAGAAAATAATTTGTTCAATAAAATTTATCCATCTGAATTTTTTTAATATTTTTGAATGCTTTGGTTTGCCACCTTATGAATTATTGTTGAAGTTGGAGATGCTTATCATGCTTGTTCGAAATTTTTTACTCCCAAATTATTTTAATTAATGAAGTTTGACTTCAGACAGGGATATTAGAGGTAGAGATGCAGTCATTTCTATATATTATTTTGAAATAATGAAATTTCTAATTTTTTAAGTTTGTCTTAATTATTAATTTAGTTTCTCAAATTTAACTTTTATATATTTGGTCTTTTAAGTTTTTTAAGTTATCAATTTAGTTCTTATTATTTAAAGAAGAAGTAACATCATTAAAATATGCTTAGTATAGATAAAAAAAAACATTAAATTGCCATCCATGTAAACTAATAAAAAGAAATGTGATTATTTAAGTAAAAAAATAGAATCAATAATTTTAAAAAAATTAATCATAAATAATTTAATTGGTAAAATTAAATTGATTTGATAGTCAATTTGTTTTCATTTAACCATATATATATATATGTCAAATCATCACATATTTTGTACATCATATTAATTTAAGCGCCTATTTGTGTTTCTAAACTTAAAAGATTGATATAATAATTTAAGAAAATATATAAGATTAAATTAATAAATTTAAATTTGAGGAATTAAATTAATAACTAAAAAAATTTAACAGATTAAAAATTTTATCATTATATTGTTATTGTTGTTGTTGTGTTGTTGTTGTTGTTGAATATATACTGTGTGAATAGGTAACAACTCCGTTTAAGTGTCAAGGAAGCATATAGACATTAAGAAAACATAAAGCAATAAGATAATATAATTTTGACACCTCATCTTGAAATTGGAGAACTGACTTTGAACAAGGAACATGCGTAGTCTATGGATGTCATTGTAATTGACAACTTGGCATTAGCCTTTCCATATTAGATAAGGTTAAAGAATTAAAATGAGTTGGCATTTTAATCCAAGCCTCCTTCTTGCCATAAATGCCAAGTTTTTTTTTTTCTTTTTTTATAAGTGCCAAGTTAAGTAAGAATTTTTCCCTTGTCCATGTATTAAAAGTATTTATAATTTAATATATAACTAATGAATAGCTTTATTCCTTTAACTTTACAAAGTATTTTATTTTAATTTTTTAATTTTATAAAATATTTTTTTAATCATTTAACTATAATACATTTAGTTTCATTACAAAAAAAAATACATTAAATTTTTAAATACTAAAAAAATGTTTTTAAATATTAATATGTTAAGTTTAATTTTTTCTAAAATAATAAGGATTGACATAAAAATTAATCATTTAAAACTAACAATGTTAATATTAGAAAATTAAAAAGATAATTTTTAAAATTAAAGAATTAAATTAAAATTTCGTATAAAATTAAAAGATCAAAAATACAATTTAGCCTATATAATATAAAAACGTTAAAATATTAACATTTTGATTTGATGATCTCCATCTATGCAAATATTATAGATCTGCTTTTATGTTAACATTACTGTTATTGAACAAATTTGACCTTTAATAATAATAAAAAAAAGATTTGATGATTTCCATCTATGAAAATATCTAATATTAGATACTATTGAATTAAATTTAAATATTTTTATATTTTATTGAGAATAAATCTCTCAATGTAACTTTTATATTCACAAACTTTTAATTTCAACTTTATTTAAATGATAATTGAGTCACTCCCACCTGACTTAATAAATTGATTTATTTATTTTAAATAATAGTAGTGTTGGACTCACTCATGGATTATATTTCACAAGTTAGCAGCAGTAGATATTTGAAATTAAAATTATTCAACATTAATAAATAATCACATTTTTTATTCTTTTTTAATTTTTTTTAAAATGAATTATAGATAATTTGTGAAAACGAATACGGAGAAGAGCCGAATATCATCGTCACCACAGTACCTTTGAATGGCCATGCGTTATGCATTGGCCCGGAAATTGGGTACACGTAATTTTCGATGTCACTTTAATGTCTGCCAGGGGAAAAAAAAAAAAAAACTCTTCAGTACAATAGTCTCATCACACTTTAATGTTTTTAACTTTTTCCTTTTTTTTTTTTCATACTGTACCTCCTTGATTGAAGAGCTTGATATGCCGTCACTAAGACCTTGTTTACTTTCCTTTTATTTTTTATTATAAAAAATTGTTTCATTAAATTAATTTTTAATTTTTTTCAAAAACAAAACAAAATAAAAATCTATTTGATTATATTAAATTGAAAATAATTTTGGAGTTAAAAAATATTGATAGCGGTAATTAATAGTGATTAATAATGATGGTTTATAATAATAATTGATGATAGTTAAAAAGTAATTAAGAATTGTCAAATGTAATATATTTTAAAAATAAAAATAATGAAGATAATTTTAAATTTTTTTACAGTTTCAAAAAATATTTATAAAATGAAAACACTTAACCAATTTATTTATTTATTTTTTATTTAAAAATAAAAAACAATTAAGCCCTAATTTAAATTGAGTATGAGATTCTTTTGGGAGATAAACTCTTTCTGAAAGCATTTAACTGGATTCTATTTTCATCACTTGAGCTAGAAATTTTTAATTAAATTGAGGCAACTTTTTAACCAATTTAATTACACGATAAACTTCCTAACAAGTCACTTTTTCTTTATTTAGAACAATGGATTCTCCATGATAATTATATTTCTTAAATGCATAAATATTTAAGTAGAAAGGCGGAATTTGGATCTGACTCAAACAACGCCAACAAATGTCAACGTTCTTGTTGCTTTGTAGGCCTCAAAAATTCAACGTTCTCATCCGTTTTTCATATTTAAGATCGGAAGGATGTCAAGCTTTTCTTGCGATTTCTCTCCCTTTGGAGTTGTTGACTTGAGCTCTGGATAATCCGTCCTCTAGTTTAACTTTAGCTGTGAGCGAGCAACAATGGCGGGAGGAGGATTTGCAGAAGCTGGCCCACTTAAAAGGGCTCATCTCTATGAGCACAAGTTCACTCTCTATTTCGCCTTTTCTTGCCTCGTCGGCGCTCTCGGTGGTTCTCTCTTCGGTTATGATCTTGGTGTTTCAGGTCTGCTCCCTTCTTCTCCATCTCATTTTCCTTCCATAAATTGTCCGGGAAAATTCTCTCTCTTCTCCCACTGAACAGAATATGTCTTCTCTCTTTAAATTAAATTTTACTAGTCCCGTTGAAATTGTTGTGCTTGTACTGTCTGAGACTGGCTGTCTGATTTGAACTAATGAGTAAGAGAATCCTGGTATGAAGTTTTTAGCTAGATAAAATTTATTCTCTCACTCGATCTACATGAATGTGATATCACTGTTTTTGCAAATTCATTTTCACCACTATTATCATTGTTCCTTTTCAAGTTTCAACTAATTAACTTTAATCCGAATCAATTTTATACGCATACACTTTCCAGGCAATATTCTCATGTTTGTCAGCTACGCGGTTCCTCGTCTTGGCTCGGCTCTTTTTTTCTGACATAAACAGAGAAAAACAGGAAATGAAAAATATCAAGTTTCATAAAATACTCAGAGAGAAGGCCCCGGTTATGCATATAGTCAGTCTGGAATTCGATTTTTCAAACCAGAGGTTGTGGTCCCCCCCCCCCCCCCCTTGGGATTTATGAGACGAAGAAAATACAGAATTCATTATTGGAGTATGAATCGTAAGCACCTAACAGCAGCCTGCAAGTTGGACTTCGATTTTTTTTAATTTGTTTTGACCTGAAGTTGGCCTTCGAAGTTTGAAACTATAACAATATAAACAAAACTGGGTGTGGTTTTTAGTTGCCAAAAGTCTGTTTACCAAAAATTTATTTGGCAAAAATAAATTCAATGAAACTCAGTTGTTTAAACAAAATTTACATTTAGATATATTTTTTAAAAAGCCAGTTTAATAAATTAAAAATTATATAGATAAATGATAATTTGTGTTTTTGAATATATAATGACTAAAAAATATATTGATTTATGATGATTTGTAATTTTTGTTACACAAATATAATATTTTAAAAATATCTAAAAAATATTTAAAAAATTTAAAATGACATAAAATTTAATATGTTAAATAATAAGAATAAAAAATATGAAATTTAATATGTTGAAAAAGAATTATGTAATAAAATAGTTTAACATTCATTAGCCGACGAGGGAGTACTGATGGCAAAGAGAGGGAGATGTGAGATGTTCAGTCAGAGGAATAGCAAGAGACATTGAGGGAAGTAGAAATGAAAGAGAATCTGAGGACTTTGAAGTGAACTTGTGTGAAGAAAGCAAAAAAAAAAAAAAAAAACAAAAACAAAAAGAAATCAAGGGTAGCATCATCAATTAAAAAAGTGTGTACAAATTTACGCCCCTTATTAAATGTCCAACTCACATTTGACATTTGGAATTTAACTCAAAATAGGGTTTCAAAATTCACTTTCAAACCTTATTTCAATCCACATTTCAAAAGTCATTTTATTCAATTAAAAATTTCTCCAACAATTTTTTATATTTGAAAAGCTCAAAAGTATTTTCCAAATGTAAAAATCTATTTACCGAAACCAACCCTAAAAACTGACAGCTTTGATTATAGACTTGCCTTGATTTAACAGAGCGAATGGCCATGAAACAGTGAAGCAAATGGCACTATCTCCTCCCAAATAAGGGAGCATGCGGGTTCGATTCTACCCGTGGAAGTGTGTGTTGCAGTAGCCTTGTAGTCGTAGTAATTAACAATAGTGATGATGATGATAATGAAAGAAGTGAATTGAAATCTCATGGGGCATGTTATATAAATAATTGCTATTGATGGAGCCTAATACTATGATAGAGCATAATAGTATTATACGATTCATGTAATAAACCTTAGTGAATTAAAGCTTGTTATTTCTGTCAGTTGTTGAATGATATCTGGAGTAACCACTTGGCCAAAAAAAGGCAGATTGTAAAATTCAGAATTAAGACATCTAGAGTAACCGCTTGATAGCCTCATTTTTAATTTATATTGTCAAAAGAATTAGCTAAGATCCGTAAGAGATGTCTAAATCTCAAATGTAAACGTGTATCTATATGTATGCATGCATGTGGAAACTTTGGGGCGCAAATGTGACTGATCTCTGTTCTTGCTAACCCAGAAACAAGAGTCTAGTTTCTCCACTGTTGTGTTTCAGTGAAACTTGAAAGGGAGTACTTGATTAGGAAAGTAGGCATTTGAACATTAAAATTTAAAAATAATGGTGTGGCATGATTCCACTATAGATTTAAGATGACTGGGAATGAATGGCTATGATTTCCAAAATTAGGTAGTAAAAGCTAAATATCAAATTACGAATATATTTAAAGACTATAACTTCCAATCCTATGGGTTATGGTATTCTACATGTGACATGATCAGCTAGACTCCAGCTAACGTGCCTGGAACAATATAGAACTTCTTAACCGAAGAATCTCTACAGATTAGTAGGTTTCTTGTGCTGCAGTCAGCATTTTACAGAACTAGTCAAATTGAATGATGGTATTCATATTACGGCAAAATCTGACAGCTTTGAAGTGAACTTGATATTTTTCAGGTGGGGTAACCTCCATGGATGATTTCCTGGAGAAATTCTTCCCAAATGTGTACAGAAGGAAGCAAATGCATCTGAAAGAGACAGATTACTGTAAATATGACAACCAGTTGCTGACTCTTTTCACATCATCTCTATACTTCTCTGCTCTTGTTATGACATTTGCAGCTTCACATTTAACCAGAAAGAAAGGGAGAAAAGCCAGTATTATAGTTGGATCTCTCAGCTTCCTAGCAGGAGCAATCCTCAATGCTGCTGCTGAGAACATTGCTATGCTAATCATTGGACGTGTCCTTCTGGGTGGAGGGATTGGATTTGGCAACCAAGTAGGTCACATGCTCCCCAAGAGAAATTTTATATAATAAGATTAACTATTTAATAATGAAAAGCATAAGCATATCAAGTACAGTTCTGGTGGTTGAGAATACCTAGAATTTTTCTTTCTTATTTTACTAACTGTCATTTGGTTGTACAGGCTGTTCCCCTGTATCTATCAGAAATGGCTCCAGCAAACATCCGAGGAGCCGTGAACCAATTGTTTCAATTCACAACCTGCATGGGAATATTGGTTGCAAACCTGGTGAATTATTTTACAGACAAAATCCATCCCAATGGATGGAGAATATCCCTTGGATTGGCTGGGGTTCCAGCAATTCTAATGCTTATTGGAGGCCTTTTATGTCCTGAGACACCCAATAGTCTTGTGGAACAAGGCAAAATCGAAGAAGCAAGGGTAGTATTAGAGAGAATTAGAGGTACCAAGAATGTCGAAGCTGAGTTTCAAGATCTAATTGATGCTAGTAAGGAAGCACAAGCAATCACAAATCCATTCAGGAACCTCCTAAAGAGCAAGTACAGACCACAGTTAGTAATAGGAGCCTTGGGGATTCCAGCATTCCAGCAGCTAACTGGCAATAATTCCATTCTCTTCTATGCACCTGTCATCTTCCAGAGTTTAGGCTTTGGTTCCAACGCATCCCTGTATTCATCTCTCATTACCAGTGGCGCACTGGTTGTTGCTACTCTGATATCAATGGCTTTAGTTGACAAGTTTGGCAGAAGAGCTTTCTTTTTGGAAGCTGGCCTTGAAATGATATGTTGCATGGTAATTACTCTTGCAATGGCATTTTCATATGTGAAGCATCAATACTTCAAAATATGCCTGAACATCACATATTTTGTCATTTTATCATATTTAGGGCTTATACTACTCTCCATCTGCAGGTTGCTGTGGCTGTTGTTTTGGCTCGTGAGTTTGGACACGGGAAAGAACTGTCAAAGGGCATCAGCATCTTTCTTGTGATTTTAATTTTCATTTTTGTCTTGGCATATGGAAGATCTTGGGGTCCCTTGGGTTGGTTGGTTCCCAGTGAACTCTTCCCATTGGAGATAAGATCTGCTGCACAGAGTATTGTGGTCTGTGTGAACATGATTTTCACAGCTCTTGTAGCACAGCTCTTCCTCATGTCCCTTTGCCACCTCAGATATGGAATCTTCTTGCTGTTTGCAGGCTTGATTGTTGTCATGAGTTGCTTTGTCTTCTTCCTTTTGCCAGAAACAAAGAAAGTTCCAATTGAGGAGGTATATCTTCTTTTTGAAAATCACTGGTTTTGGAAGAACATAGTCAGACAAAGAGACCAAGGGAAATAAACTGGAAAGGCTGAAGATGAATAAGAGCTTATTAACAAGACAGATTCAAGTCTAGATTATTGTTTTAAAATGTTTTATGTATGCGTCACAAAAAACAAGTAATCGCCAATTATAAGCATAACATTTGTTTCAATGTTTAGTTTGCTTTATCTCCACTGAATTTCTTTTGTTGATGACAATTTCAAATTTCCCACTACAAACACCATAATTTAGTCATGAGGAATCCAACAGATGGATCATGACAAAATGCAGAGCACATCACAGGAAATGTAATTGCTACAGACTAATAGAAAGAGTAGGATAGAGCAATAAATGGTGTCAATAATATTTTTTAACCCAACTGGCATTATGTCAAAAAAATTGCAAATTCATCTACATATATTAAAAAAATCTAGGTTTCTAGATCATTTAAGAAAAGCAAAAGTAGCAGCTTATAACCAAATGAACGATGAATGGCCAGCCAACTAATGTCTTTCATTGCCTAGCTAGCCCTGGTTATAACTTCTGGCCCGTTTGGTATGAGTGAATCGAGCCTGGAGAAGTCGAAGTGGAGCTGGAAGCCCAAATTGCATTTCTAATTCCACTTCCGCTTCCTTAAAAAAACTCGTCTATCAAAACAGGCATTAGGAAAAAAATTCCCCTTTCATTGCACGGAAATAAAAACATAAATTTTTTACTTTATTCTTATAATTATTGCACAATAACAACTATTTTTAAAAATTAATTTTTATCCAACATATGACACTTATTTAAAAAAGTTACTTCCTTTTAATTCTATTCTTTCTTTCCTGTTCCATTCCATTCCATTTCACTCTTTACCCTTTCCTTTCCGAACCACACCAACCCTAGGAAACAAACATAACTGAGCATGTCCCCAAGATGAAACAGTAAACTAGCTCTACGTAGAGGCAAATTTCCAAATATTTCAACAGAAAGAAGAAAGATAAAATATATCATGAAAAAGCAAGAGAAGCAGAGGTTAACACGGGGAATCAAACTTCGACTGATGGATTATAAATGTCAATATGTCATCGACACCTACTGAAGTGACACTCGCCTTCTAGCAAAGATGAATCGATGGCCATCGGATTCTGCATTCAACAATGAACAAGAAAATATATCTGAACCCCAATCCGACTGTAAAAACAATGCACAAAAGAATCAATCACATGCAGCCTAAGCCAGATAATAGATTGGTGATTGACCCTTGATTATTTGTGAACTTTTACCTGCGTGTTGAATTCCATGCAACCTTTTACCAAGCTATCGATCTCGTTGTGTCAAATGAGCTCGCCAAGACAGCGCAACGGTACAGAGGTTGATCCGAACAGCACAAACGGTAAGATTCGGACACGGGTCGATGGGTCTCTCGAAGATAGAGAAGAGAATCGGCTTGCTCACTTCAGAGCTTCGCCTCCCAAGTCACAAGGAGTAGCATGATGAGGCCGGTGAGCGAATGTTCCCTTAAACTGTTAGAACACCCGTAAAAAGGACCCAAATTTTTCCCTTAAACGGCTGTTTTTTTTTTTTTTTTTTTTTTTTTTTTTTTTATAACTTCGCCGTTAATTTGACTGTTGGTTGATAAAGCATTAGAAAATAAGAATAACAAGCTTATGTGTATGGATGACACATGTCCTATTTTGTTAAATACCAGCATATTAACTCATCTTTATTCTTATTAAAATATGGATAATGAAACTATTCATGAGCTGAAAAAATTAAATTAGATTTAAATATGAAATTTTTAAATCATGAACTTTTGTATTTCATAATCTCTATTCTTTAATATCATTGCCCCTTTATTTTCATATTTCAAAATTTATGATGTCAAAATTATTTACATTTAAATCAATTTATTTAATAAGTATAATAGATGTTCTTATTCTAATAACTACCCTTTAATACCTATTAATTTAAATATTTTAAATTTATAAAATTTAGATTTAAATACAAAATTTTTGAATTATGAATAACTTCCATATCTCATGGTTGTTAAATATAGATGTTTATATTATATTTAGTTTAAGTTTTAATGATGACAAATATAGGTTTGTTAACTATGTGCATTAGTTGATTACACACACATATAAAATAGTTAACTATAACTTTGGAACGAGTGTGCTTTAATATGCTTTTATATATATTATGTTCCAGATAGATTTGGGAAAAACAAATTGTGTGCATCAAGCTTTATATTATCATATTGTTCCTTATCTTTACAGTGATTTTATATCCATAGCTATATAAGGTTATATATTTATATATTGGATATAAGACTTATCATATGCATCGTGCTACATTTGTTACACTTATATTTATATACATATTGATACTTAAACTAACCACTTTGTTCAAGTTATATTTCTTAAGCTTGTCCAATGTTGAAATGAAAGTGAGCATGAAGAAGAAAAAGACTAAAAGTTATCACATGCATGCTACACTCAAGAATGAAGATCAAGAGAAAATTGTGTATAATAGGTTTACTTTGTTTATTCTTCTCTTATATATCTTTGTAACAATTGTTATGAGCTAAAATATATGTTTAAATATGGTAAGAATGCATCATATAGAAAGTTATGGGCTCATAAGTCCTTTAGGCTTAAATGTCTCATCTAAGCTTGGATAAGAAGTAACCCAAGCTTGTTTGACAATTGTTGGTATGCACTCATAATCCACATTGTTCCATCTATGCTTGGAGTGTAAGTATCCCACATGTGTTTAGTCTTTTTTTTTTTCGTGCATATAGAATTTAGCAGATCTCATTCAAGCTTAAGCCTTATTCAAACCTTGCTTGAATTAAAACTTTAGAAGTTAAATTTAACACTGTGTGCTCATCTAAGTAAGGAGGAATTTTTGTCCATGCTTGGTTGATGTATTAGTAAGAACTATGTACTCATCTAAGCAAGGACAAGTTTTTGTCCATGCTTGTTTGGCAAGTCAGTGTGGGAAGTGTCTTGGAAATGCTTTTGTGATCTACGCTTGAATAATATTTGTAACCATGCTTGATTGATCCTGAGTGTCATCTTTAAATGTGCCTAAGGAGCAATTCACGATTGGATTTTGTTGAGTTCACACTTGAATGGATGAAATAGTTGTTAACTTTCAAGTTTGACTTAAAGAGAGCCTTAGCACTGAACAAGCTATCCAAGGTTGGTTTAAATGTGTCCAAGCAAGTTTTGTAACATCCCAAATTTTAATCCTTAATTAATCAATGAGATAATCAAATTTAACTAAATTAAGTGTGTAAATGACCTTAAAAGGGGTGAATTGGGCTAATTTAAAATTTGAAATAAAATTTGTAGAAATAATAAGAGAAGTATAGGAATGATATCACCAAACACAGGAGATGAAAGAGAAGAGTTTGCACAAGTGATTTATCCTAATTCAACTCCTACCACTTAAGTTTACGTCTAGTCCTTAGGAACCTCTTGGTTGCCTTAGTACATTAACAAACTTCTCATTTAGTTTGAGCCTCTCTCTCTTACAAAGGTAATAGCAAATCTCCTTAAGTTTCTCGAGCTTAAGTTACTTTGTTTCGATTATGTAAAACAGGAATAAATAGAGTAATTTCAAGAATGAACTACTACTATTATAAACTCACTTTAAGAGTGTATATGTAATCTATGTAGATCACAGACCATCAATGATTTTAATGGAAGTTGGTAGCAATTGAATGCGTAATAATGATAGAACTTCATTCTTGTTGGCTCTACTATTCTCTATCTTTATTATTAATAAATGAGCCTATTTATAATTGAGAATTATAAATGATCATTTAGATTCAGAAATATTCTCGTTGAAAGTCAGTTACACTCAACTTCTTCTTTTCTCTAAATTTTCCTGAATATCTGTGCTTTTTTGAGTTTCTTCATTGATTAAAGCAATGAAATAATATTTTACAGTAGACTTTTCTCTTTATGCAAGATACCAGCTATAACATTAAATTCTCTGACAGAAGTAGGTGAAGGTTTATACTGGTATAGCATTTTAGCACAGGTGTTATAAATCAAGAATGATTCTCAAAGAGTTTGATTCAAGTAACAATTGTGTTTAGAATATATTTAAAAGGTTATAAAGTGAACAAAATTGATTGCAGATGAAAAGAATAGTAAAGAAATGTGTTTCAAAGGATTTAAGATTGAGAATGTAAATCAAAGCATGAAACTTTAGCATAGTATCAGTGCTACTTGGATTAGTATCGGTGTTGTGATGAAGTTTATGAAGACAGTACAGGTGTTGCTCTATTATACTAGAGTAGGGCTCTTTGTAAACTATGATGTTCTTTTCCATTTTAAAGAATAAGGTGTTTATTTCAAAGAAGGTTGGTGGCATAGGTGCTAAGAAAAAAGCACAGGTGTTAAAGTAATTTAGTGAAATCTTTGAGTGACAAAATTGGATAATAGTATTGGTGCTATTAGACAGCATAGGTGTTAATGTAACTCAGAAGTATTCTTTCAAAGAGAAAACTATGCAAGGCTAAAGAATAATACCGATGCTATCAAATAGCAAAGGTGCTAACCAATAAAGCTCGTAGTCAGAACATTAGGAAATTTAGAAGAAAAACAAATAGAATAGGTGTTGACACACAGCACATGTGTTAAGGATTTGAAAAGAGAAAATGAGACTAAGTCAAAAGAGAAGAAAAGCACAAGTAGTACAAGTGCTGCAAAGTAGCAATGATGCTAAAAAATAGTATAAGTACTAAAACACGAATAACAACAGTGCTAATAACACAGTACCAATGCTAAAACACTTAAACAAACAATAAAGTTTCAAAAGGTGAATTTTGACATATGACTTAGCTGGAAAACTTCCACAAGGATTTTTTAGGTTCCAAAGGACATATAGTTAAGTTAAATATTTAACTAAATTAGAATTTCATAGAAAATTAATGGGACAAGTGATTCAAGTTGAGATTGAGTGCAAGATTGAAAGTACCAATGTTAAGTGTAACATCGAGAGTTTTAATCTAGAGATTTTTGCTAATTAAAAGAGAAATTAGAAAAAAAATAATTAATTAATTTAATCATGTTTTCAAGTTGTTAATTGTTTTTTTGGTCATATATGACTCTGATTAATTATTCAAATGTATATATATATATATATATATATAATTCGTTCACCTTAGAAAAAACATTGTACTCATTTAATCTAGACACATTTTAGATTCAATGAACTTAGACATTATAATTCGACGAGTTGGGCTGCTTTTATGTGTAACCTTATAGACTCATATAAAGTTGGTAGTAGGCCAATAATGCTATTAGTTCACAAGTCACAAGTGGTTTCTAGCAGGACATTATGACTACCTAAGTCATATAGGGATTAATGATCCGATATAACCTATCATATAATCATATCACATTGCTTTTGTCATGCAATATTTCGATCAAGCGTAAGACATGGAATTGTCATTCTCCTTTACCTGACCATTACTTTCTCAATCTCTGAGTGGACTGACAATAGTAATGGAAAAACTCTTTCCATTATAGTATGGCTATACATTTTCTCAGTTTTACTTATCGAAGGGCTCAATAATATCTCTCAATTAATGTGGGAGAGAAATTCTATCTTGACCACTCATATTTCTGTTCATGAATATCACTAAAGTTAATCATAGCCTTTATGATCATCAGTTACCTTAGTGCTTGATGGGATGCGGTGTTGGTGAATTTTATCTCCTTAGTGCCTATTGAGGTATAATATTAGAGATTATCTCCTTAGTTTTCATGTGGGGTATGGTGTTAGAGATTTGAGCTCCTTAGCATCTGCACAATGTGGGGTTGAAGTAATGACATCCTAATCATTATGAGTGAGAAGAGGAAATCATAGTTTGGAAGTAAGACAAAATGCCTTAGGCCTGATGATTCTACTATTGAAGGTGTAACCTCTCCCCATGCTAGACCGTAGTCCTACCATACTTCTGGTAAAAAGAGGAGTTAACTCAATCACCACCTTAAACTACCAAATTGCACTCCAGAGATTTTATTTGAAAATGCTTGAGAATCCAAGACTTCATTAATAAAATCATTTGAAATCAAATAAATGTTAAAAATTGCATAATAGAAGACATATACCTGCATTCATCACCCTAAATATACAACTTAAAATAGGAGAAACAAGGCCAAAAAGAGAGTAGTGTGCGGCGGCAAGCACCACATGCATCGTGGCATGTAACACAGAGCCACGTGCTCCCATTTTGTGCTATACACCGTGACATGTTGCACAATGCACCGTGGAACACATGATAGAATTTTACTATCATATGACAGTTCATTTAGACGAAATTCCAACATGCATCATTTTCATATACAATGTCTAATCGAAGTAATTCAAGCACCCACAAGAAGCTTATTTCATAAGCTAGCTAATGAGATAATTTTGAACATGATCTAATGGTCCGATCTAAATTTAGACACTCAGGTGTAAAAAGTTACTTTTTAAAAAATTTCATGCATCAAAGTGTTCAAATCACACATTTTGTCTCATTAAGCTATTTTAGGCTTAGAACCAAGTCCAAAAGAACCTGATTGAACAATAACATTATCATATAAACACATATATCAAAATTTGGCCAGTCAATCACCCATTTTGCACAATAAGGGCTATTTTTCACTACTTTATATAGTAACACTCACTTGCCCTTATTTACCACAAATTCACCACTTATACATTCACACCACATTGGCAACAAATCCTAGCCCATTACAACATATCCACAACATACAATACACATTCATAAATATGGGCTAAGATATACAAAATCACTACTTGTTACAACTTAAAACATGCATATGATTTTCCTATGGCAACTTCTAATTTACAATGTACAAGTAAAGATTCATTACACAAACTCCGAGTCCGCATGGTTATAGCAATACTAAGTTAGTCTTGAGTCTTTTCTCTTGCCTGGCTCATTATTCTAACCTATAAAATGTAACCACAAGGTGAGATAATAATTTTAGTAACAGAATAACTCGCCACTACTAACTATCACAAGTAACTATAAGCAAGTATAACACATATATAATCAAACATAGCATATAACACAAATCTCATTTCATAAAACCATTTTCACAATAAATCACCATTATTAGCATGATCAACTTCCATCCAAACCTCTGTATCACTCTGACTAAAATCATAGGCTCTTAATAGACTAATACACACTTATTAACCTAAACACATCCTCAATGGTAGAATCACTTGGCCAAAGGTATTTTGTTCCACTTTCAGACTACGGTTTTCCCCTATCGCATTGATTGGGTTGTCATTACTCTAACACCGCATCACACATATGCTAAGGAGTTTAAATCTCCAACACCGCACCCCACATGGACACTAAGGAGATAATCTCAAATACTACATCTCAATATGCACTAAGAAGATGAAATTCTCTAACACCAAACCCTATCAGGAACTAAGGAAAATATGGCATATGGACTTTCACTACTTCTCCCTATGGGTGAACTCCCACCCCTTATAATCATCCTTTCATACCAATCACTTGTTTGTATTCAAAACCATATATTTAATATATAATTGTATATTTCCACCAATTTGTTTAATTGAAATCCTTTTCATGCAACAATCATGCGTTATCTCAAAACATGCACAATTTAAAACAATTTCATGCAATAGTTATAATACTTCCAAATAGTTACATTAGATAGTCAAATAGAATAAATTATTCAGTTACCTTAACCTTTCTGTTACAAGAAAGGCTACATGTGGATTTTCTCAATAATTTATGCTTCCCTACACGCTTCTTTTTTCAATCTACATGCATAACATACTAATTTACACACAATTGGCACTATTAGTCAATTAATCAAATTGACCAAAAGTACAAACTATCACTTAAAACTATATTTAGCCATTCATTCACTTCCACTTAGTCAAGTGAGGTTCCTCATAACCTAATTTTTCCATTGTATCACTTATATTGATCCCATCACATTTTTACTCAACTTTCCACTCCTCTTTCCTTCTTGTTTATGGTTAATTTAAGCTCATCACTTCAAAGCTTTATCATTTACTCCTAAACTAATTGCAAAATCTTAATTTGATTTTGGATAACCTTTTCATTACTAAAGGATAAAAAACAAACCCTTTAAAATTCTTTAATTCAATTTCTCTATAACTTATACTAAGAGAAATTAGTATAGAATCGAAGCTAAGGGTGGTAACAAACTTATTTGATAAGCTATTGATCAAAAACTAATTGCTAATTAGAGATAAATTAATAATTAGTTAGTGATGAAATTTCGTTTGGTGTGATTGATTTCAAATGGATTTTAACCAAACAAGTCTTAGGTTGCCAAAAATTTTAAAGAACTTTATTTGACTTTGGTTTGGTTTATAGAGCGATGATTTTATTAACCCCTTCTTATACTAGAATATGTAATGCAACTAGAGTTTGGTATGAGGACAGGTTACAGTTTGGTATCAGTTTCTTGAGTTTTGACACATGATAATTTTGCTTGCTTGTTGCATTCATGCATAGATATAGCAACTCATCCTCATTCATTACACAACTCTTTCCCTTATGCTTACTTTCTCTTATCTTTTTCATCTTTAAGAAAGGAGAAAGAGTAATATATCATGAGGAGAGGTGCTCACACTAGAAGTGCTCACTCTAGATGTGAGAATGAACAAGTATTAGTGAATGAGAAGGAATAAGAGCCAAAAGTTCAATTGGTTAAGTCATTGCTAAGAGATAGGCGTGATGAGCTATTAAAAGAATTGACAAATATGATGGTGGAATAAGAAAGACTATCTGAGACCATAATGCAATATTGAGAGGCGAAGAACAAGGAGAGAGGGTTGTGCATCGAGTTGGTAATTTGATCCAAGCACGATGGGCTAGCTTGAACCTGCCTGAAAAATTTAAGGCCAAGCTAGAAAAAAAATAATTTATATTTTCATATTTTCATTATTTTTAATCAATAAAATATCTCAAAATAATATTTAAAATATATTGTAATATTGATTTTTATATTTTAAGGCACATTGTTTCTTTAAAAAAGTTGAGTCCTATACATCATTTGCGTATCTAAAAAATATATTTATGTTTTTTATAAAATAAGATAATTAGTTCCAAAGTAAAAATAGAATTTTAAAAATAAAATTCGAGCATGTACAAATTCCTGACTCTACTACTAGATAAACATAATAAATAGAATAATATTCTCAAATAATTATTTGGTTACCATCCACATCAAACTTAATTAAAAATTAAGAATAAACTAGAATGAATATCCCTTGTATGTAGGGGTTAAACAATATAAAAAGTAAAAAAAAATAATTCCAAAAATAGTATCTTATTCGTAATTAAATGATTTGGTTTTATATAATATAATAATGGCTATTTTTCTCGTATTATTAAAAACTAAAAGTAGTTTACCTAAAATTTATTAAAAATTTTAAACTAATCAAGGCACTGATTTTAAGTTAGTGGTCTAACCGTGATTGAATTGAGGTCAACTTAATTATAATTAAAATAATATAATTTAAGTAAAATAAAAATACTTATATATGACCATGATGAGAGCAATATTTAAACAACTAAGACATTAATTTATAAGAAAAAAATACTCATGAATAAATTACACATAATACAACAAAACAATAACAGAACTACTTAAGTATTAATAAATTATTATTTTTTGTTTTATTTTTTTAAATTTAAAATAATATTTTATACTTAACAGAATTATTTAAAAATTAAAATTAATTCAAAAAATAAAGAAAAAATATTTTTAAAAGTTTCGAGTATTCGGGCTAGCCCGAATAAACCTGAAGCTCGAAGGTTTTAGGGTTGGGCTTGGCTCTATGAGTTTTGTAAAAAGGATAGGATATTTTAAGCTTGACCTAAATATGCCGGCCCAAATTGAGCCCAATTTGAATAAACCCAACTCGCTTAAATTTTCAGCTTTAGTTTTATATTAGGATAGGTAGGTGCAAGAGGGGGCACATAGTAGAAACCATTACCTTTGCCTTGGGAAAAATTTGAAGTACTATCTTTATCCATGTTGCATTGAGTTTTCACAGTTTGGGTACCTTTAGAAGCCTCCACCTTGGTTTTCTTGATTCAAAGCTCCACTTGGATTAGCATAAGACAAATTAGGGTGGTTCCTCCAAGTAGGATTGCATGTGTTCCCGTACATGCTTTGTTGTCCTCTTCCTTGATTGTTTGTCCTATACATAGCATTCAATTCATGAGCATATTCATATTTCAAAG
The DNA here is from genome assembly GCF_029017545.1 of Prosopis cineraria. Classification (NCBI taxonomy): domain Eukaryota; kingdom Viridiplantae; phylum Streptophyta; class Magnoliopsida; order Fabales; family Fabaceae; genus Prosopis; species Prosopis cineraria. The sequence goes on along the minus strand of NW_026555345.1, from coordinate 17,391,775 downwards.
GACAATTACCATTATTATGCATTAAAGAGTTATAAACAGAACAAGACATAGGAGCCAATGCATTACATGGAAAATCAACATTAGACACATTCCTTAAAGTAGCATTAGCATTAGTATTTGCATTGACTTCTTGTAAAATAAGCTTCCTAAAATGAGCTTCCTAATCATATGTGCAAGGTCATTTAATTGTGAGCTACTCTAACCATTAGTAACCGAAGCTAATTTAGGTTCTCTCACCCTATATTGTGCTCCACTTTGTGTCATTTTATGAATCAATTCCTAAGCCTTATTAGGAGATGAATCTCTAAGGGAGCTATTAGAGGTGGCATCAAGGCTCATTTTATCTTTAGGTATAAGACCATTATAGAAATATTGAACAAGGTGCTCACTTGGGATTTGGTGATATTGACATCTAGCTAGTATAGAGTGGAATGTATTCTAAAACTCATAAAGACTTTCATCAAAATTTAACACCATGCTTATGATTTGTTTTCTCAAACTTGCTAGCTTAGATGATGAAAAGAATTTGTTCAAAAACATGTTCCTCAGTTCCTCCCAAGTGTGAACCTTGACATGTGGTGCAAAGTTCATGTGCTACTCTTTAACATGAGACTCAAGACAAAAGACAAATGCTGTAGCTTGAACATCATCTATATGAGCACCAATCAATTTCACGGTATTGCAAACAAGGTATAATGAATGCAAAAATCTAAGACAATCTTCCCCAAGAAAACCATGAAACTTAGGCAATGCTTGAATAAGAGAATGCTTAAGCTCATACACATAATCATATTGAAGGATGTACAACCATAGGGTAAGTGGCTTGATAGAAATCTCATCATTTTGAGGATGATGCATGCCAACTTCTACACTGGTTAAAATAGCTTATTTACACCCGTTATTCAATCGGTGTAGATAGGACTGGTGTAGATATGATGAAGATACCTACACTGATTATTTTACTAGTGTAGTTATTGGAATATCTATACTAGTTCTAAACCCAATGTAGATAACATTAATTATGAATATAATTTTTTTTAAAATATTTGATATCTACATCAGTTTTGGAAATAAGTGGTGTAGATATGCCATTATCTACATCGGTTATGGGAATAATTGATGTGGATCACATAATATCTACACTAGTTATTTTCAAAACTAATGTTGATAACTTATATATCTACACCGGTTATGGAAATAATTGGTATAGATATTCTCTAATCTACATCGGTTATGCCCATAACTCGTGTAGATAATGTAGATATCTACACCAGTTGTTACTAGAACTAATGTAGATTGTTCATTTTGAAAAAAAAAATTACTCTCTTTTTTTCCTTTACCCCAGCCATAATAGGTTACAATTTAAATCCTACATTAATCAAACATATAATAGCCAAATAATAGCCAGTCAAACAATCATATATTATTCAAATCAAATGAATTTGAAATTATGTACAATTCCAAATGCATAAAATATAAATTATCAATTAAGTAATTTTACACACAAGTATATATCCCAATGTTTACAATTACACAACTCACTCTTCTAAAAGATAATTATTGTGAAGGTCTAACATGAAGAGTCCCCAATGTTGCCTAATTTGATGGATCACTAAATCTAGAAATGGGGATGGATCATTGAACATATGAAAAGATTAGGGATAAGGAAATTAAATTAGCAATTCGAAGAAAAAAATAAATAATACTTAAAATTAGATTTACCTCTTCAGTGAACTCAGTCAAGCCAGCTGTGATGATATTGTATGCCTATCTCAACACATAAAAGCTGCACAAATTAGTATGGGGTTGCCAAAGGCTCTATAGAATAACACAACACTGTCATAATTATACTAAAAGAAAGCTCTGTCATCAAAATTACATAAAATAAAAACATGTACAACTTGTTACCTTTGGTGTTATCCATATAGGACCCTTGACATCTCATGGGGCCTTGCCTAACCGAACTTGCTGTCCAACCATTATAGCCCTATCATCAACATGACATAGTAACTTAATCATTAAGGCAAATGTGTTATAAGACTCCTTAAGCATACTTACTGCTCGCAAGATTTCTTCATTGTTGGATTGATTTTATGATACAAAGGGCATAAAAAGATTATAAAATTGCTCTTTATCGAAAACACTATCAATTGATAGTTTATACTGTAAAAAAATAAAGTGACTTAAGAAAATATTTGATACCATTACAAAAAAATTCAAACATATTTACTTACAAATTGAGAAACATAGAAAAGTAACACTCCTTTTGGCCTTCACTAAGCCTCTAGTTCATATATGCCTCATTTGCCTCTTTAGTGGTCTCCTTGTCATTAGTGTAACGCAGGTAAAGAAATCTATATTATTTGCTTTACTCGAGGAAACTAACAATTAATGTAAAAACCTACAAAAATGAAAAACAAGTTAGTTTGAAAAGATAAATTGTTTAATTTCATTTAGATTTACAAGACACTTACATCATCCCAATTTGAATGTTTGCCATAGTTAGGTCAATATCAATGAGAATTAGATGGAGATCCTCATTCTTAACAAAGATTTTATAGTTATTTATGCCAACAAGATTAGGAATCACTTTAAAATACCAAGGTAGAAACGATCCACATATGCCGTTAATACAAATCGATCCTATAGACTTAGCTCGAACAATTGTGGCTTTCAACCCACTTTATAGGATGATGGGGTTTCCTATTAAATAAAAAAGTTATTAACACATTCTTAAATATAAAGAATTTATGACAATTAATTAATAAAATTTGTTACTAGATCTTTCCTAACAAGTCTCTTTGGCCATAAGCAAAAAGTGCCTTTAGCATCTTTCACTGTCTTGATCTCATCAGTGGGGAACGAGACAGGTGCATCATCAATTTTCACCTCTTCAACAGTGACCTTGACAACATCATTTTAAACTTATTGGAAGTGGCATTTTGACCCCTTGTGGATACGACCGTGTGCTACTAAGCATTTATCTAGATCCTCCATATACAAGTAGTATAGTTCACTCTCTGAAATAGGGTCATCCTCTAAAGGAAGTGGAACGAAGTTGCTCCTTTTAGTGCTTGGATGACAAGCAAGGGAGTAGGTCTATGGCTCACTTGGCTCCTTGATTGAGCTTATCATCATCATCATCATTTCTTCCTTCATATTTTGTAGCCTAGCTTCAAGAGTAGCCTTATCTTCAACCCTTGCCTCAGCCCTTAATTGAGCTAACATTACATCTAACTCCTCCCTAGTCATCAGTTGTAAAGAATGGTGTTGACAAGGTGGTCCAAATACACCTTTTATGCTCACCCCTGATTCAAATCCTCGAACACATCCATGATGCTCTCCTTTCCTCGTAGCAATGGTCAAGATATCATTTCTTCCCTTTAGGATGAATGATCCCTTAGATGGCTTCTATTTAAGCTCATCTTGTAACATACGAATAATAAACAATTAGTAATTTTTCATATTTAAAATAAGATTACAAATGACAATTATACTTACAATTTTTTGAGCAACCTCACGAGAATGCTAGCTTGAAAAGGACTCATCCTTCTTCTAGTGAGCATAGATCCATCTCTTATTAAGATGTATTGGAGATAATAGAGATAGTAGAATAGAAGGATTTGATTGAGCTTGTTCTTCTTTCTTCCTCCTCTTGGCATCTATCAATTCCTTATTGGCTAACACATAAACGCCACAAGACTTTGTTTGGGGGAAATTATTCTTCCTTCCAACTTCTTGTGCCTTTCTCCTCCTTTCCTGCGAATTAGAATTACAAAATGTTTGTTATCTACTAAAGACAATGATATAACTAAAAATGAACAAAAAATAATAAATCAAATCGTCAAGTAATCATGCAAACCTCTAATCCCACACTAATTTTCACTTTACCCTCGATTAACTACTAATCACAGGATTAAGAAATTTAGGATGTTACATGATGAAATATGAAAATACTCAAACCTTAATCTCTTTCTGCATGTATTTTCAAAATATATCCAAAACTTCACAAACACACATGAGAAATATAAGGTGACCATGCATGCATACATGCAAGTCAAATTAGCCAAATTAATAAGTCAACCCAAAATGTTAACTTTTTACCCTTAGGTCTAAATGTAACTTTCAAGACTAAATATTTCAACCCAACTAGACATATCAATGCACACGTCAAATTTTAGATTTTCCCTTAAATTACCAACAAAATGCAAAATGACCAAAATACCTAATATGCATAAATTCTCTATAGGCCCTAAAACCCTAATTTAATACCAAAAATGTACATTTTAGGGTTTCCTATCATAAGATGTAGTACAAAAGGCCAAAGAAAAGTGTGTAAGAAATATGACCTATCAAAATTTTCCCACACTAATCTTTTATACTTCAGGCAAAATCAAATCAAAATAGTACCTCTTACCGCACAATTCCTAAAAACCAAGAAGATAAAGAAGAAAACGCAAGTGAAATGCTAAGGGAAATCAAACCAAAAATCAAGAAAATTTTCATATAAATAAAGAAAATGTTGCTACCCTAATTAAAGAACTTTATCCATCACATATAAACCATTAAAGAGATATAAAATCATAGATAAAGCCTCACAACAATATAGTGTTTGCTCTCAATCCACTCAAGTGTTTAAAGGTTACATCACTCAATGTACATTAGCAAAGCACCGTACTATAGGCTTGTAATTTCTCTATCTCTCCACTACTAATTTTGCAAATGTTTTCAAAAATTAGTTGGTTTTTATTATGGATGTAATGTGGCTATTAAAAGGATATACTTGGATTTACATGTGAAAGAGTAGGGTTTTGGCTCAAGAAACCATGCCTTGGCCACAATGTGAGCATGCAACAATGTTCAAAACTTTTCAAACCTTAACTAAGTGGATATGAACTCAAATGAACAATATAAATGAGAGGGATATGAAAGAATAAGGAACAAAATAGTAAAATGACTTGCAACTCAAGAAACCCTTACATTCTTGCTTGACTTTTGCTTTTGCATTTCCTTTCTTTTCTTCTCTTAAAATTTTTCCTCTTCCATTTCGATTTTTTTCCTTTTTTTTTTTTGGCAACTTTTTTTCCTTTCCTTTCTTATGTTCTTTCTTCTTTTTATTTCTTTTTCTTCTTGCCATTCTTTTCTTTCTTTTTTTTTTCTCATATAAAAGCTATGAAATGCCTCGGGTTCAAGGATAAGTGTCACATAAAATAAAACTTGTTCCTTTACGAAGATGGAATAAGTATAGGAAAATGATATAGTCATGAGTTTATCCATTAAGTTAAACCAAGGAAAATTAAAGATAACAAAGAACACTGTAAATGTAATGTCTGCCTTGACATTACCATAATAATATTCTTACATGCTGTTGTGATAACTAAGATTAGATAATATCCCAAGTAAAGGTTATCACAACCCAAGGGTTTTAAAATATAATAAGTTGAAATAATGGGATCCCAAGAAAACTGTTTTTAAAATAGTATTTGAGCTCAAACTACAGTTAGAAATTAAATAAATACAAATATGAAAACATGAAAATCAAATAGCCTTCAAAACAGGTTGAAACCAGCTATTCTTTTAAAAATCTAGCATATTTGCCGTGGTACAAGCCACGCCTGTTGCAACGGATGGCACAGAGGGATAAGTCCCTTGAAGGCCATTTGCGCCACGACACAACTACCATGAGCCGCAACGCGTACCTACTATCATGACAGTAAATTGCTGTCATGACAACTCTCTAAACTTCCGGAGTATGCCATTTCACCATCCGACGTTCGATTTGGGCAATTTAAGTATCCACATAAAGCTCTTTGAACCCTTTAGCTAATAGCACCAGTCTCACACTCAAACAATCATTCATTTTAAAGATGGATACCCAAACCTAAAATGGTTCTTTTTTCCTCAAAACATACACAAAGATGTCCAACTCACACTACCAAATGCCATTAACCCCAAAGACACCTTGACCATCTCAAATAGACCACACACAACATGACAATTCATTCATATCACACATGTAAATAATCATACTCAAAATGACCACCAAACTCCCATTTGACAATAATACAAAGGGGTGGATTAAATTTTAACACATGTCAATCGATTATTTTGGTACACAAATCACTTCAAATTCTTCATTTGTAATTGTAATTTGGCCAAGCACACACATTTAATCCACAACATCATCCTTGGACCAAGATATGCACACTTATCACAAATTCATATAAGTAATATACTAAAATAATGTCATGTTCCTAAGTTGGCATTATATAATGGCAATATTCATTACAAACCTAAAAGGGAAAAGGGGAAGAGCTATACTATAATGCTCTTCACTCTTCAATTGCCCCTTCCTTCCCTTTATCCCTACCAGAGCCCTCACCTGTAAAATATAACTACGGGATGAGATAAACATCTCAGTAACTAGTATAGTTCATCAAATGCTTATTACCACAAATAATCATAATAAAGTATCAAAACTAAGGTAATTATCGAGTATACTAGATTCATGAAATGAGTGCATCTTTTTATAGCAATTCCCCACAATTTCATACTAGCATGATCATCTAACCACCGAATCACCAATGCTCCCTGACATGAAACTATAGGCTCTCCTGGATCAACCACTTATTAACCTGAGCACACTTTCGATGGTAGAAACACCCAGCCAAAAGTAATCTAACCCACTTACAGTCTATGGTTTTTCCCTTTTCACTCACTTGTAATAGAAGTGTCATTGACTCCTAATCGCACCTTAATAGGTACTAGGGAGTTGCTAAATTGCTCGGATGTCTCATGGTAACAATCCCATATAATGTTGTACCGGATGTTCCATGGTGCCAACCCGACCATATGGATTTTTCACTCATGTATCTTCACACATATACACACATTTACATATATCTTGAGTGAACTCTCACCCCTTATGATCATGCTTTTCACACTTATCACTGCTTTATCCATATTCCTATAACATGTACATTCATATCATATATATATATATATATATGCATATCCATTGAAATCAATAACTTTTCAAAAATCCATTTCACAAACCAATGTTCATGCTAAAAATCATTTTTTAATATCAAATCATGCACAAAATTCTTAAACCATAAATTCATCACTTTGTATTTACTTATGTATATTTATAATAGTTAATAAATATAATAAACTATATGGTTACCTCAACTCTTTGTCACACAAAAGGGTTTCCATGGCTCAATGTTAACTCCACACATTCTATATGCACGATATGGCTCAAGCAATGCTCAATCTACATAATCAAGTGATAATCATCAACTATCACTCCGTTAACCCGAATTCACTAGGTTCTAAGTGCCTATAACACCTAAATTCCTCACCTAACAACACCAACCATTCTTAAACACTCTAACCATCTTATTAAGCATCCCAACACACCAAAATCACTAGCCAATTCCCCACATTGTCTTAAAACCTCTAGATTATGCCTAGGGTTCATCCAAACTCTCAACAAAAATTCTCAATCACCATAAAACTTATAAACTTAGGGTTAGAAGCTTGATTTAACTCCCCAAGACCTTAAATAATCTAATGGGTTTGGTTTAAACCTAAGGGAACCGAAATCAAAGCTCCCATTGCCCTAAATGTTTAAAATTTCGCATAATGAGGGAAAGGGCGAAGAAAGGAAGGCTTATCCAATGTATATGAAGCTTGAAAGGCCTCCAAAATCATATTGGAAGCAAGCTCTAGCAATCGCAAGTCTCTCTTTATCGCTGCTCTTGAGTTCCTTCTTTCTTTCTTCTGTTTTCAAGTCTAATTCATGATTTGATAAGTGTAGATTTTACACGTGCGTCGCAGCGCGTTGACATGCTCGCCGTGACATGAAACATTCTCACTCCACTAAACATAATTAACAAATAAAAATCATAGTAATCAAAGGATTAGCTCAAAGAATGACTACCAAGGTTTAATCCAAAAGCAAAGGATCCTAAGTTTTTTAAATAAAAATGAGTTAAAATCAATCAAAATCTTTCATGTTAGAGTAAAAATAAGTTACAGGACCATGGAATACCTCAAAGGAGTGAAAGAAGTCAAAAACGATTGAAAAAAACAAATATTTTGTGATACAGGGCAATGCGCCACGGCTTGTGCACGCTGCGTTGTGGCATGTTGCTCTCTGTGCCATGAGCTGCGACTTAGGTGCCATGCGCCGCAGCTTGTTGTATGAAATTTTTACTAATTCTGTTGTCATTTGACAATAGAATCAGGAAACTTCTGACTCTCCTTGATTCTCCATCCGACATCCGAATGACGTGATCTATGTGTCTACAAAAAGCTCTTTACATAAACTAGCTAATGGCATAGGTTTTACTTTCAAAACATGTCATACTATGAAGTTAGACACCTAAACACATTTAAACTACTTTTCAATACTTTTACACAAAATGGATGTCCAAAACCCTCAACAATTGCTAAAAGCTTTTCCTATCACCTGAACCATGTCCAATGGACCTTGGACTACCAGCATAATACTCCCTCCGGTCAGCAATATTGGACGTTTTCTAGAAGGCAATTCTAGTCCACAATATAAGTCACTAGGAGCTGATGATTATACATTTTAGATTGAAGTTCCGAAAATACCCTTAGTGGTATGACATTTCTCACGCCTGCCTGTGTCTATGGATCACTCTCTCTTTCTCCCAAAGTCGAGCTTCTCTCTCACCGTGTTCAGTCTCTGCCGTCGATCGCTTCTCTCATTCTTCCCGTTAGCTCTCGCCTCATCGGCGATCGGCTTTCATTTCTATCTTTCCTCTTCTATCGTGGTTTGCCTCAGACTCGTCGTGAAAGAAGTGGTTCGAAATGTCGATGGATCTTCACCGTTCAAGCTCAACGAAAAAGGGATTTGAAGATCTGTCATGGGATGAGCTAATCGGCTGTACAGTCGATGATTCTCTTGATGGGGAAGAAGATATACCCCGAGTCAACTTCTCTGGAGAGGTGACGTCTCTGAATCAGAAGATTTCGTGGGCACATGGTCCGAAGGATTCTTCGCTTGGGTCTTTCGATTTTTTGACGTTGTGGTGGTGCAGCAAAAGCAAGTCCAATCGTTTGATTTGAACGAAGAGGCAACGAAGGACAGTGAAGAAGTGAGCAGTGGCAACGGCAACGGCACATCTGACCGGGGAAGAGAAAGAAAAAAGAGGAAGATTGTCCACCCATTCGATCTGAACAAATTTCCATTTCCAGATGAAGATTATGAGTATCTGACCGAGGAAGAGAAAGCCCGTAAGCGATTTGTGTACGATACTTTGCATTATATGCTCTGACTAGCATTGAATTTCTGGGCCTTCTATAGTTCTGTATAATTAGTCCAGATTTTAAGCTTATTCTGATGCATAATAGTTTAGTTTATTTTGGTTAGGCTAAAGTTGCATGTCGATGATATTCTTTTTTGGTTAGTCTGATGGATGAATGTATTGACATTTTAGCCACTTCTGCATCTCTATTATATTAGAATGATAGATGATGATATTTAAACTAATGGCAAATGTTTTGAATTAGCGAGCTGTTTTGTTTTGTTTTTGAATTAGCAAGCTTTTTGTTTTAGTAAGCTTTTGCGTCTCTGTTATGGTAGGGATTACATGTAGCTAGGAAATTACAAATGGATATATAGTATCAATATGCAGTGCTGAATATTTAGCTCTTTCGTAATTGTGGAGTTAATTTGAATTCCTAAAGAATTTTTTCTTCTTTAATTTGATATGTAGCATCAATATGCATTGTCAATATAGAAATTGTTGGCAAATTATAAACTACCCACTTCATACACAAATTGCTTCATTTACTACAAAATATTAACTATTAATATTATGTGTTGCAATTTACATGAAAAATTGTAACACAAAATATTAATGACCAAAACATTGAGGCTTCACAAAAATATTCACCCCTTAATCTAAGCTATCCATCCACTTCTTTTAAGTGCTCTAACACTTCTTGGACTAGGTAGGGATCACACTTGAGTTGATTAGGCAATTCACCCCTTCTTTCCATCACATCCTTCTTCAAATGGCTTGGCTTGTACTTATTTGAACCTTTGTCTTTCATAGTGTCAACCATAGTAGCTTGTAGTGTTAGGAAAATCCTATTCAATTGCTTAGATGTGTAAACTTCAAAGGAATTCTCCACAGCTCTAACAAGGTCCTCTATAGTTTTAGGTGGCTCTTGATATTGTAGTGCTTGAATTGCTCTAAAGTATCCAAGATCCAAAATGTTTAAATCAGGGGAGTTGGGGGGTTGAGAAACCAAGCGAATATCAAACCCACAATCACTTGCTGCCATCTGAAAATCCTCATCATTATTGTCAATATGACAAGGAGCATTATCTTGCTGAACAAAAATAGTTTCATTTGCATGACATATTGGCCATTTGGCCTTGATTTTTGGTAGCACTTTGTCAATAAAGAAAGACTTCATGACTTCTTTTGTAATTGAAGTGATCGGTTTTGTTTCCATTGTGCCTCTGCTCCTGTTCACACTCCTTCTTCTTGCTGCTTCTTTTCTAACAAAAGGGAACAAACCAATCTTCCCAGAGAAAATTTCATTTCCTTGTGCATCAAATCTAGGTCTAGCCACAGCAACTAGGAACATAACTTTACCAACATAGTTCTTGTTTTTACATGTTCGATGTGGTGGCTCCTCTCCCACTGCCAAGTAGTAGGTTTGGGATTTCTTTGTCATGTAAAACCATTTTTCATCAATATGGATAATGTTGTGCATAGATTGGAAAGTTGGGTCATTTGGTATACTTTGTTGCTCTAACATAGATAAACACCACCTCAACCAAGCAAGCATGTTTTGCTCCTTTAAATATGGTTTGATTGCACTTGTGTGGCGCCATAGAACTCCTTTTTTTTAAAGTCTGATTAGTGATGTCTTGTTAACACCTAGTGCACTTGCAAGAGACCTATAAGTAGTCCGTCGATGTATCGAAATTGCCATGACTTGTTCCATGTTCACGTTAGATCCCTTTCTTCCACACTTGTTTGTCTTTCTATAGCTTGCATCCCCTGTTTCCTTAACTTGATGCCAAATGCGTTGAATGACTCTGATTGAAACTGAATATGCTGAAGCTATCTCTCTTGTTGTAATACTGTTCAGTTTACCTTGATAGCTTAAGTTTAATAAGATCTTGTAAATGGAGACACGTTCTTCATTTGATAAGAACCTTCTTCTTTTACATGGTGGCTACCCTGGTGATTCAATTGTGTTGCGTCCCATATCTGTCTCTGTTTCAAAAGTTTACAAATGTTAGATTTCTTGATAGACCATATAATCTAATAAACTTTTTTTTCCTTTTTTGCAGAAAAAATGAGAATTTATACAAGTTGCTGTAGGTGAGCTTTTAAAACTGTGAGGATACCATCAAAGATAAGGATACCATTGTTGTCACCGGTGAAGTTATCTCAACAGAGATGAGGCAAGGGTGAGGTTTTGATTTCTTCATGTACATTTTTTATCTTAGTCATTGATTTTTTTTCCTGGTTTTCAATCTGAAACACGATGAATGGCACTAGTGATAGACATTTCTTCATTATTAGTTGATTCTTTTTCAATAGCTGTGATATCTATAGAATGAGCATCATGCCTAATTTGAGGTAAATATTCGATAACTCTATTATGTCATTTTTCTTTATTTGTGATGTTTAGATGTAAGCTTTATGTGCATATATTTCACGGCAAGACTTTGTTTTTGTACTTGTGATAAATTTTTTTACTTTCTTTATCTCAACTCAATTTTTCCTAAAGAATATACACTCTCATATGAGAATGGCTGCTTTTGTTTTATTTAGTAATCCAAAAGTGCTAGACTCTCGCCCTAATGTATTTTAAGAGCTCATGAGAGTTCTCATATCTAGAAATTTGTATCTATGACCAAGGAAATTTACCCTCACATTTATTTTGAAAAATATGTTCATGTTGGCTTTGGCAGTTAAAGGTTCAATACTTCTATGAGCATACTATTGTAACAATAGTCATTGCATTGAAATAGTCACCTATTATTGATTCTTCTGCCACCATTGGTACTCCAACCATTGTGTGTGGCGCTGAAGCAGGCTATGATACTGCATTTGGTGCTTTTAATAAAGACATTGATGGGATTGGTGTGACTAAGCCTGATTCATATGCTTCAAAAATCCTGTAAGTTTTTGGCATCTGGTATCATGATAATTGTTCTAAATCTTTAATAATTCAAAATGATATTGAGAAATGTTTAAATTGTTTTAGTAGCAACAAGGGAGACAACATTAGAGCATCATTTGATTTCTACTTATGGTTATGTCATCCTAATGTTCAACTTCATATTTCATATATGTGTTGTATTACCATATGGTGTTATTGGTTGTTTCAGTGTTGTCTTCTTCTATCAAAGCTATCATCAGAGATTGTGGGTGAACATGTAGAACTTGAGAGATTATACGATTCTGTCAATATAATATTATCACTTCACATTTTATAAACTGAACTAAATCTATGAATTTATTAGTCAATAATGCATTATAATTTTCTTTGCACAATACAAAATGAAGATGGTGGGTGGGGAGAGAGCTATCTTTCATGTGCTAGAAAGGTTGATTTTTATCATTGAAGCCATTTAATGCCATTTTACTGTACGTTTTTGTTTAATCATGTTCTCTAACTCATCAGCTGAACATAAATAATTTAGATCATTGAAAGAAGAAATAACAAAAGATGGGGATATTCATGGGCTTCATAAAGAGAGAGATTCTTACCATTTCCTTCATTGATTGTAACATGTTGCTCTTCATTTTGATTGCTGTTCAGGTGGATATTCTCACACATGGGAGGAGCATTTAAGTCTAAAGAAATGGTGTTGTTGTCCCCACTATCTTCCTCATTGGCTGGAGCATTTAAATCAAAGGAGAAGGAGCACTTTTCCATGGTGGAAAAGTACAGTTTCTGTGCCTTTCTTTTCTGTTGTTTTCAATGCTGTCTGATTCTCTTTTAGTGGGATATAAGTTTCTCAAAATGTGAAACACTGCCTCTAATTTTTCATTCCCGCGTGAAGGCTCAATTTTTCACTGTAAATGTCTCATTTTCACTATAAAAGGCTTTATTCCCGCCAGAAGCCTCATACTGTCACTCCAGAAGCCTCATACTGTCACTGTAAAAGTCTTGTACTGTCACTGTAAAAGTCTCATACTTGATAAAGCATGAGAGAGAAATTCTAAAAATAATAATTTATTCATTGATTGTACTTTTGCCTTTTTCATTTTGAAGGGTAAATTTGGAATTTTATTAACAATTATTCTTTGTACTTTTATTATATTGGTATTGGTGAGGTTGGTAGAAGTGACTTATAAATAGGACCGGAAGGAGTACGTCACAAGCACTAAAATATCAGTATAATAAAAATTCACTCCTCAACCCCATTTTACCAAAAACAGAGGGGGAGGCAATTTGTCATTGCATCTTGGCCAAATCATTCAGAATATATTCAAATCATTGTTTCTACACTTGTACTAGTATTTTGGCCTTATATTTGGCCCTATAAACATATATATATATATATATATATTAACATATATAAAAACTAAGGGCCCAAAATACAAATCTAACATTTCCAACAATAAAATAGTGCAAGTGTGGTTGCATGCATCCTAGAATTGGCAATTCATATACTATTACACAATTAAATCTAAACTAGAGGCATACAGTAGGAATATGCTAATTCCCCACATCTTTAGCCTTCTTCCTCTCACCACCAAAGCTAAAGCTTGAAAAATATTAAATGAAAGAGGGTAAGTCTAGCCACTCAGTAATTAAGGTTAAATCTACCCTGTGCAGTTATATATCAAGTATAAACCAAATACATACACGAGGAAATCAAATATATAAAACATGCTGGCATCTATCATATCTCGTTATTTATCATTAAATAACTTCTTTAACTCTCATAACTAGGTGCATTGTTACCATATTCTTAGATATGTGACATGACCTATACTCATGCGACTTGCCACCACTTAACACGGGTGATATGTCACATATTTACTTAGGCAATGATCAACCAACCTTATATCCTCTTTATTTCCTCAAATTGAAATTGTGGGCTACAACATTGATTAAGGCTCCATCCGTGTGATTGAACTACCCAAGCTCACCAATCGTGAGGTGTGACTTGGCCAAAGATCACAAGACTCACTCTTAGACCATAACTTCCCCCATACTCAAATCCCTAGGGCGTCTCATACCCTAAGCTATTCTCCTCATTGAACTGGTGGAGATGGATAGGTTCTATTCTCTCGACAACCTATAGGACAGTCCCTCAACAAACTGTAGGACAAGGCTATATCTCCGTACACCAGAGAGCAACCTAAATACCATATGAATTTTCTCTACTCCTAATCCCTAGGCGAACTCCCACCACTAATCATGCCATAATCGATACTCACTCGTTTTCACTTTTTCACTTTCAAATACTCGTTATTACAACAATTACGTTAGGCTCACAACTATGCGCTACCCAAGTATGTTTTCTCATCATTTTCTCAAAATTCATTTCTCATTAACACAAACACCTCTACACATCATCACCTTCATTTCCCTAAAAACATAAGTATGTTTATAGTTAAAAAATCCTCTTAACTTTGCATTTTGCATTTTGCATTTTAAACCAAAATAGCATTATGCTCAATCAAATTTTCATACACTCATTGAAACTAATATATAGTTTCACTTTAAAAATCAATCACATACATGTAACATTCACAATTTACATTTAACAATTAATTAACCATCAATTAACATATAACTATCCAAAGTAGAGTTTCTCTCGATTACCTCAAACTTTTGAGAGATCAAAGTTTTACCCCTCAATCAACTAGCTTCCAAGCTTGAATTTCCAATCTAATAGGTGATCAAGAGCCAAAACTACAATCAACCAAGTTGAATTTTATTAACATAACCAACTTGAGCATTTGAACTCTCAATCTCCAATTCTAAATTGCCCAACATTCACTCTACATGAGTTGGGGCCTATCCATTAGGTTTCATAATTACCTTTAGCCCCCAATAGCATTAATGAGCTATTAAATTCCCATTAATGGCATCAAAAACTTCCAACCACCCATAATAAATGAGATTTTTAGATATTAATGGTGTCCAACAACCCAAGGCACTAAAACTCATTATACCTAGGTTTAGATACTCTTATATACTCCCATTAACTTTATTTGAGTCAACAAATTTGGACCCATACCTTATATGGACTAAAATCACCATTCTCATATAAATCTTAACTCAAATCCTTGAGAAAATGGAAGAGGAAAGGAGGAAAAGGGCTTAGAAATCTTATCTTGGATGATTTAGAGCTTCAAACCTTCTTGAATTCTCATCTAAGTCATGCCCTAGCAGAGTATTGGTGTGTCTCTCCATTTTTCTCTTTTCTTTCTCCCTATTGCTGTCTCATTTCACATCTAATAAACTATAAAAAAATGGACATGCATCGTGGTAGACGCACAATGCATCACGGCGCATGGCACAGAGAGGTCCTCCCTCACTCAGAAATGTCTATGCATTGTGGCAAAAGATCTCCACGCTGCAACATGTGGCACAACAACATCAACTGTTCCTTTTCTTCTCCTTTGGATGCCCGGGTGGCCCGATTTGATACAGGACCCACAATTAGGGCTGAAATATCATTAAACATGATTATTAGACCTCTCTGGCTAACACCACTTCAACTTATTTAATTACCCTAATTAAGTTTAATTAATTAAGGAATTAAAACTCAAGATGTTACATGATGCATGACACATAAAATCCCACCAAAATTTAAACTTACTTCTATGCCATGGCCTGCTCAAACATCGACCTAGCCCTCTTCTAAGGCTGTCCAAGGATAAAAAACTATATTAGTCTCCCACAAACCTCATTAATCAATAATTTATCTAAAGTGACTGAATTACCCTTGAAAATACTAATAATTACTAATTAGAGAATTAGGATGTTACAGTAAAAAAAAAAGTGCATGCAATCTATGGAGAAATACAGGTATAGTGTATAAAAATGAATGAAACAAAAGAAAGGCTCAAGTTGGCTAACAAGGGATAACCAATCACATTAGGGTTAGTTAAAAGGCCTTGTGCTTTTTACATGAATGCTAAAATCATCTTCTCTACAACAAATGTAATGATGTAGCCTTGATTAAGAGGAAAGACAAGTTCTAGAGGGTACAATAACTAAAGACAAATCTCTCTTTAGTTGAAGGCTCCTTTAATATTGGCTAATTTTGCTTTTCTAATCAAATGCATTCACTCTAATAGAAAACTTGCTTTATAAAGTACAAAAATTAGGGCAACATCATCTCAAAAGTTTATATTCCAAATCCCAAAATAAAAATTTTCAATTCCTAAGACAAATTCAAAATAGAATTTTTATAATTTTCCAAATTTTTTTCAAAACAAAGCAAAAAGAAAGCCAATTTTTATGTCTCTTTCCCCATACTTAAACTATGCATTGTCCTTAATGTATGCTCAAGTATGTCCTAGGACACTAATTTCATGAATGAATGCATGAAAAGTACAAGAGAAAAAATTTTGGGTGCAAAAAGAATGCTAAAACCTAAAAGACCAAAGTCATGACTTTTTAGAAATCCTACAAATATCTCTCTGGAAATAGTGAACTTGTGGATTTTATAGCAGAAAATCCAAATGAGTAATTCCCATGAAAATTTTATGAGAGACATAAGAGATATATAGGAAAATGATATAAAACTTTTAGATTAAAATTCTTTCCCAGTTGTTCCTAAAAGCTTTCACAATCTGGTCCATAATTCTGGAGAAATAGAAATTTGTTTGGATGACCTGATGAGGTTCTAACAAATTTTTGTATAGGATAAGGAAAAAATCAAAGGAAATACTAAACACAAGAAATAAATCCAATACAATAAAGAAAAAAACAAAACTAGAACTAAATAAATTGGACACACAGTGTGAGAGATATGCTAACTTAAATTTGCCTTAAGGTTTTAGAATCCTTTATAAAGGCTCTTAAGACCTTGATAGCTTGTAGAAAATGCACAGAACAATCCTCACGTCCACAATTGACCAAATCAATTTTAAATTAAGGCTAAGAAATGTAAGTTTCAAATGAAATAATTTTAGGTCAAAACTCCTCCAGATTCATTCCTAGTTAATTTTTGAATTTAAGGAAGAGAACTGGAAACAAAGTATTATCAAGCTCACACTAGGCACACTAAGATATGATTTCTTTTTTCAAAATTGAAAACAAAACACCACTATAATAACATAAAAATGGAAAATTAACTAAATGAAACCCACCAAAAATAATGACACAATTTATTTTCTAAAAGTAAGTAAGACAAATGAAATAAAGGAAACAAAACTAAAAATCCTAAACTAATGACCTAAGTTGTACCTCCCCCAGACTTATACTTTAAAAGGAGTTACACAAAGCACAAAAACATCCAAGAGAAGTGCTCCACATGTGTACAAGTGGAAGCAAGAATATACCAATAAGTGTATCCACTTATGTGCTATATGTATAAGTAAAATGAAGCAATAAGTAAGGATTGATACAGAACTGAAGATATTTGATAGTTATTTGTCCTTATATTTGATGATTAATAACTGTTAAATAAGATCACGTCATTTATGCATGTTAATATAGTTGACAGTTATTTTAAAAATATGTGTCCATATGTTTGACGGTCATTTGTAAGCGTCAAGTATAATGTACCAAAAAGCAAAGTGATACTGGCTATACACATATATATTTGACGATTATTATGTATAACTATCAAGTATGTGTACATATATTTGATGGTTTTACTAAATAACCATCAAATAAATAAATATATTTAATAGTTACTTTAATAACTGTTAAATATGTTTAGACTTTTTTTTAATATGGAACCTACATTGTAAGCAGCCCCCTGAAAGAAAATTGATAATATATAGGCACATAACAATCTCCCAGACAATCTAGCAAATATTTATCATCAATAACATTATTTTAAAATTATAAGAACATATAAACACACATTCCAAACAAACCTAAATGCAATCTAAACACTTATTTCTTTTACTTAAAAAAGTCACAAATCTTGTTCCTAAAATCACTATTCTATCCTTAAACTTGAAACAAATCCTATCCCAAGTCATACTACTTTTGCTCCTAAACCTAATACCTACTCACTAAGGATTAATGCATGCATTTTGCATGATCTATAGTTGAAATATGTGTTGACACCACTCTTCCATGACTTCATTGATGTGAGCATCCCTGAATTCCTCACAATAAATGTCATCATAGTATTGTAATTTAAATTATAACCACAACAAATTTAGCTAATTAACTAATGAAATTATATTATATAGAAAATGTAGTTTAATTAAATATGAACCTTGTGTTGGATCATGTGTTTTGATGATTACAAAATGAAGAGAAGAGATTTTTGTTATGTGTGCAGATACATAAAGAATCATGGATGAAGATAAAACTTCAAGAGCATGAAGAATTAAGAGAAGATGAAGAACTTTAGGATAAGTCATTTAAATTCTCTTAGATTCAATATGAAAACTTTGAGAGCTTAATCATATTTCATAATCATTAAAATGAATGCATCTTCGTTAGCTCAATAAGTCTCATTTATACACATTAAGACTCATCTAAGTACATTCAAGCTTGCAAGATATGTCATTCTGGCTTATTGTGTTTCATAAAAGTTGAATTTTCTCAGCTACAGAATCACGTATGATTCTGCATGGTTACTCATGAGATTTAGCATGTTAGGCATACTGACTAATGTTTCACATGAGAATTAGAGGGTGATCCACATGTGATTTGTCACTTGTGTTATGTGATGCCTTGACTTTGCTTCTATGTTCCAAATCACACAAGTAACCTATTGGTCTGCACGCAAGTTTTTGCCAAGTTGTGTTTCATTACATTATGACATGAGTCATTTCACACGTAAGAGTTAATGGTAACCACGCATGATTTGTCATTTGTTCCTTGAACATGTCTTGTCATATTGAGTCTTAAGTCATCTCAAGCCATGTTCAATTTGCTCACTTGTATGATCCGTGATTCATAAATCCATATCTCTTGATCATGCAAAATTTTGCTTGAGTACATTACAATTCCATGCATGATATGTACCCCAAAATGGTTTAACCTTTGCTTCTTTCCATTTCACACGTGAATGATGTTGCGTTCCATGTATGATTCATCTTCCCGAATGGTCTGGGCTTGAAGCAAGTCATTTCACGCATGATTGTTCATTGCTTCTATATAAGTTTTGTTACATAGAATTGGCTTTGGAATTCTGTCAGCCATTTCATGCATGTGACCATGTTAATTCCACACAAGTTCTATCACACAGATTTAGGCTTAACTTCATACTAGCTAAATCATACATGAGGATAAGTTAGTCACACGTGAGTTTTTACACATAAAAATGGTACTAGCTTTCTGTAAGCTAAACCATGTTGAGAGCAAGAGGGTTACACATGAGTTTTTACACACAGAATTGATTGCATATTCATATTGTCTAAACCATGTGTGAGACACCCTGAGGTTCACACCTGATTTATCACATACACATATCTAGAATATAGTGAAAGCAATTTCACGTGTGAAATAGCAAGTTACACATAAGAAATTGCACTACTGGCTAGAAACATTATTCCAACGATCTAACAACTGCCAAAAATATATATGTGACACAATAAAATCTGAACCAGAACTTTTGATTCTTGAGCAAAATTTTCTTTATCTGAGCATTTAAAAAGCTTTCAAATTGTGCTTACTCATTTAGCATTCATTCATCATTCTTGAAAAGAATTGTGAAAAAGCTTTCACAAGTTTATAAGCTTTTAACCATAATTTATCCACTCTTTAGGAGAGTTTCTTTATGAAAGTTTATCTCATTCTTTTGAAATCTTAAAAAGGTATTTTCCAAATGTTTGTAATAACTTGTTGGATTGTAGAGGTTTGTTAATTAATCCAAGACAAGTTAAGTCTCAAGAGTTGTATTGTGGTGGCAAGAACCCATTAAAGCTTGTGAATTTAGTAGGAAATCTCAAGTGTAATGTTGAGGACTAGACGTAGGTCAAGTTTGGAGTTGAACCAGTAAGTTTTTGAAAAATTTTAAGTGTCACCCAATTTCATCACCTCTATTGGGTGTCAGCCTATACTACACCTTGGGAGGGATTAAAGTGTTAGCATGAGTAATGATGTCTCTAATGAATCTCATAACACAATATCCATAGTCCACAAAGTTGGATCTTTGATATGGGCACTTTGAAAAAACAATAAAGATATATTAAAACATTGAATAATTGCTAGCTAATAAATGGTTGAATAATTAATCTTAAAACACATACCTTTATTATTATCCATGTGAACAATTAGTCAAATGGTTTGACCTTAGGGACAGTTAGAGATTTGCCTGTGCGGTACAAAAAAATAGCCCTAATAACATAGAAGGAGGTGGAAAAAGTTTGAAAACACAAGTATGAAACTTAATTAATGTGCTTACTTGTTGATTAATTTTATCATATCTTTACGATTATCCATATCCCTACTAGCAAAACACAAGAAATAGAAGGCTAATGTCTCATATTTTTCCCTAGCTGAATCTACGGTAATTAGCATCTAATAATCCCTAAAATAATTAACAATTATGATAAATTAAAATAGTTGATAAAATTGAGAAAACATTAAATATAATAAATAACTAACCCTTGAACGTAAGGTATCAAGAATAACCTCCCTCCCTTTTTAGTAGTTCTGGCCTTGAATGAATTGCATAGCCCCTTTGCTTGATCATCATAATTAGAGTCCCTAATGTCACAGAAACTACCAATGTCATAAGGATAAATGAAGGCAAATGTCCTAGTAAGGTTGCGAGGAAAAATGAGTGTATGGTAAAGAAACCTAAAATAAATAAATAAAATAGATTAGTAGATATTTATAAAAATAATAAAAATTATTGTATAGAAAGGAGTATCTCAAATAAAAATCCATGACAGTTGTGCTGATCATGGCATAGTGGAGCACTTCATCTACCATTTCAAGCATAATGTGATTGATATGATCTCTATCATACATGCCATGCTCGAATGAGACATCTACCGTAGTAAAATTATGAACACTTCTTTGATTGTCTGCATATACCCCTAGTGAGGTCAGGAATTTATGTAACAATTGAGGCTCTGTCTTTTGAAGCAGGGGAGGTGCAATAATCTTCAATTCATGCTCAGTCAATTTTTTGGCAAAGAAATCTTTTTCCTTAGACTATGTAAGAAAGGTAGTCAGAGATCATGAGTTCTTAAAATAAGCATGTTTTGTGACATTGCATGGTCGTTTCATGGAAATGGATTTTTACTAAATAAACAAGTGAAAATATGCAATTACATGCTTTATATGTATGCGTGTGTGTGTGGTGTGTGTGTGTGTGTGTGTGTATGTATAGTTGTGAATGTAAACCTATGACTGGTACTAAAGCATGATCTTAGGGGTGGGAGTTCACATGTAGGGAGAAGTAGTGAAAGACCATATGGCATATGCTCCTTAGTGCCCGACAGGGTGCGATGTTAGAGAATTGTATCTCCTTATTGCCTATTGAGGCACGGAATTGGAGATTATTTCTTTAATACCAATTGAGGTACGGTGTTGGAGATTTAGGCCTCTTAGCACCTATGATGCGGTTTTGGAGCCAAGGACACCCCATTGTGTGTAATGGGGAAACCATAGTTCAGAAATGAGATAAGACAACTTTAGTCAGGTGATTCTACCATCGTAGGTGAGCTCAAGGCTAATGAGAGTGTACATTGGTCTAAGGCGAGCCTATAATTTTGAGTCAGGGTGATTTGGAGGTTCGGATGATAATGATCATGTTATATGCTATATTAGTGTTGAATTATGAAATGATTTGTGAAAGTAGTGTATAACATCTTGAATTTCGATCCAAGAGAACTAGTTGCTAATCAAGGGTAAATTAGTAATTAGTAAGTTGATTATGGTTTTGTGTATTGGACTAATATATGGTGTTGGTTGGTTGTTATGTTGATAGGATTGAAGGGTAGAATGGCAAGTTGGGGTGAAGTACATAAGCATAAGGGAGATTGAACTCATTGTGCCATGAGCCACAGCAAAAGCTACATACGCCGCGGCACATGGCACAGAATTTTTACTTAAAGGTGAAGTCAAATTATGAAAATAGAAGAAGAGGGAAGGTGTGCGTGAGAAGAGAGAAGAGTTTTGCTCTGCTAGGGTATCAAATATTTGGGGTTTAAGAATTTGCTTCAGCTAGTGACTCATCGGGTAAGTATCATACAACTCTAAGGTTCATTTCTACCCATTTCCATTGAATTTGATCGGTTAAGAAATTGAATCAGGAAGTTTTAAAGTGTTGGAATCTAAAAGAAAGGTTTAAAATTAGCTTTCAAATATGAAATTAAGGTTTTATGATTAATCTAGAGTTAAATGGTTGAACCTTAAGGATTTAGGCTCAATTAGCATAAGGAATTAAGTCAAAAATGGTGAAATTGGGTGAATAAATGAGTTAGGAGGTTGCTATGGTCATTTGAATAGCCTATAAGGTAATGACTATAGATAGTGGACTTATGAATTCAAAAGGCATTAATTGAATTATTTTGTGTGTTAAAGGATTCAGTTTAACTGAATCAATAACCATGTTGAGTATTAAGAATTAATTGAGGGACACTACATTGTGTAGATGGAGTACTTGTGACATTACTCGTGGGAATCTGCACTCTTAGGAATTAAATACAATTGGTAACCCTTAGTAGTAAAGGTAAAAGGTAATTGAAGTAACCATTTTTACTTGTTCGTTTGTGAAATTATTTACAAGTATTTTTATATAACTATGTGCACTGTATTTATGAACTGATAGGGTAGTAATATTGTGAAAGAGATATTTATGTGGGTATGTAAGTAATGTATGAAATGAATGTGAAATGACCTATACAGACATATGCATTGCATCTGGAATATACCCTAAACTAGGATAAGGGGTCACAACCCTACTCTGTTCAAGTCCAAGAAGTCTTGAAGGTCTTGAGCATGGAGCTTGACTTCGCCAAGAAGGACTTAGGAGATTCTGAAGGTCTCAAGCGTAGAGCTTGACTCCACCATGACAGACCTAGGATAATAATCCATGAGTATACCCTAGACTAGGGTAGGGGATCATGGTCCTACTCTATGTAAGGTTAAGTAGTCCTGAAGGTCTCGAGTGTAGAGCTTGACTCCGCCATGATAGACTTAAAAAACAACCCATGAGTGAAGAGGATACCTAGTTTGAACAGTGATTTGGTGGGCCCTGTTTCTTGAAAGACTGAAAGTCTTGGTCCAAGTTGCTTTGCTAGGTGGAACTAAAAATGCATGAGCATGAGCATGATGGATGATATGGATGGATTCTTGTATATACATATTATACTGCTTTTATTGAAATAATGATGCTTTATCTGTTGTTTATGATTTTGCTTACTAACTAGTATTTGGGTTATACCCAAGTTATTGAAACGTATGTCTCACTCCATTACCTTTGTATATAGATGAAGAGAGCATGAGAAGGTCGAGGAAAGAAGCGAGAAAAGAGTAGCCTTGATTGGTAGTGGTATGACTACCATTTGTGTAAATAAATGCACAATAAGTTGTTATAGTTGAGTTGCAAACTAAAATGCATAAGTGTATGTGAAATGAATATATGAATGTGTGTGTGAATTATGGTTGAAAACTTGCTTGTATAGATATGATTTTGTATCTCATCGAGGGTACTACAGTAGTAGGTATGTGGGTAGACTTAGATACTAATTAAGCAAGTATATGTTATTATGTAACTTATTCCACTTATATATATGTGAATTGTATCTTCCTCCTTCTAACCCTGATTAACTCCAAATCTCAATTAATAAAGAAATTGGATTGAGATAATTAATAGAATACTAAGTTGCAAATAGGTGGAAAAGTTGGGATCCTAATTGTTCAAAAACTAAAACCATTTTCAAAGTCTTTAAAATAGACAAATCAGAGTTCACATTTATCTGGAAGCATGAGATCATTTTAAACAATAGTGCATTCAAAAAACAATTTGAAGACATAATTCTATAGAAATTGGAGCGTGCGCTGTGGCTCATTAAACATTCGGCCATTGCATGTTCTCCTCTGTGCCATACACTACGGCTCATGGCACCATGCGCCGCAGCGCATAGCACGATCCATGACAACAAATTTTGTTATCAATTTGACAGCTTTTGGAGCAACTTTTGATGCGCCTCATTCCTCCATCCGATGTCTGATTGATAAGAACTAGGTGTTTATAGAAATCTCTTTCTGAGCTCTAATTAATGGCTTTAATTTCATAATCAAATTATTGCATAAACAACATTTGGATACTCTTTTCAAAACTTACACTTCTTCAACCTTTTTTGCAAAACCAAGTGTCTAATTCATTCACCAAAAGCCAATAGCCATTGACACTACTTAGGCTACATGCAATACACTAAAACTAATTTGTGCAATGCACCACATCATGCAAAATGCTCGTAAATCACATTTTGGACACTCAATCCTTTAATTCTAAAAAATAGAAAGGGGAGCTAAAATTACCTTTTTCATCAAATACATACACATCACACCATATGCCCAACTCTTACTTGTATAAGTATTTTGGCCTTATCACAAATATCATAATTCATAAACTCACTCCCTAGGACCCAAAATACAGTTACAACTCACAAAACACATAATGCAAGTAAGAATAAAAAATGGACTAATTATAGTTGGTAATTTTAATTGTCAGATACATATAATGACTCAAAAATAAAGAGGCATACTAAATAGGATCACAGTCTCAAGCTTCTGGTTGCTTTCCTCTATCTGATCCTCTTAAGCTATTCCCTGTAATACTGAAGATAGTGGGGTGAGTACAACCACTCAGTAATTAAAGTCCAACTAACTTATACTAATGTATGTCAATTAATTTTAAATGCAAGTGGCAAATATAATCAATTTCCAAACCATATAAAACTTTCAAGAGCATAAATTCACATTTCCAAGCATAATAGCACAATATTCATGAAATAATGCTATCTTAACAACTTTTATATAAAAGAGGGTTTGTCACACAATCAAGGACATATACTCAAAAGGGATTATAACTCAATTCATGATTCTCATCATTAGGGTCACAATATGGACAACAATGTACCCTTTATCACTATATGCATGATCAACCTCCCGTATGTCCTCCTTATTCCTTTGACATGAAACCATGGGCTATAGCATAATGGGACAATCTATAATCCAAGACTTCTTTAGCCTAAATACTTATAAGGGGATCATCCAGCCAAGGCTTACCCAACTCACTTGTAAAACACGATTTCCCCTATTTTCTCATACTATGAGGTGTCATTTTCCCTAAACTAGCTTTCCCGTTGAACAAGTAGATAGCTAGCCAGGTTCAAGTGCCTCATTGAACTAATGGGATAATCCCTCATTGAACAAGTGGGATAATCTGAATATAATCTATCTAGGAAAGCCATCAGCTTGGATGGAAGCCCTACCATGTGGGTTTAACTCTCTACTCCTTTTCCTAGGCAAACACCTGCCTTTCAAGATCATACAATGCATATTTATGCAATAATTTACAATTAACATATTTTATAGAACTCCACATAACCAATTTAATTGAACTTCACCATTATGCAAATCATTAAACTCCTACAATAGCTATACTCATAAAACTTCATTAACAAGAAATCATTATACTCTCTAAACATATTTTCATTAAACTCCAAATCAAACAAGTCATTGCACTCCATATTTATCATAATTATTATACCTCATGCATTCAAAATCATTGAACTTCATAAATTTCAAAATCATTGAACTCCTATCAACTCAAATCATTGAACTCCAAGGAAAACACATCATTACACTCCCATAACAATTAATCATTAAACTCCTAACAAATCCCAATACAAAAATCTACTATTAACATTTTCAATAGATTGCATTTTTGTGTAGAAATCATCATAGTGGATTTCCAAGCAATTCATGCCACATTTACATTTTAATCAATTTCACATAATTTAATCATCACTTATCAATCAATAAACTAATTAACACATAAAAGCACAAGATAGAATTTCCCGTGTTACCTCAAACCTTTAAGAGGTCAAAGGTTTTAACCCCTAGATACTCATTCCCAAAGCTTTCAAGAAGCTTAAATGGTGCCAATAAGATTACTCTATAAATGATCACAATATAATTTATCAATATCTACATTTGGGCTAATTTTCACTAATAATTCAACACTTCTTAATGCTCAAGATTCATTCTTAACTCATGTAAAAGTACCTATAGGGTTTCTTAGCTTTCTTTAACCCTCACTAATATCATTGGGCTTGCTAATAGTCACTAATGGAACCACATTGCCTTAACTAACACATTAATGGGGAATTTCATATATTTAATACTCCCCAACTACCAATCATCATAACTCTATAAATATCAAGTTTCATTAACTCAATCTAGTCCCATTAACTCTATTTAAGTTAATGGGTTTGAACCCATAGCCTATATGGATCGAAACTTACCATAATTAACCAAACCCTAACTTCTACAGCTAAGAAAATAGAATAAGAGAGAAGGATTTAGGTGTAGGAAGCTTACCTTAATGTTTAGGAGCTCTAAAATACTCTCAATACTTAGATTCTCCAAGCCCTAGTAGAGCATTTTCATCCCTCCTAAGTATATTTTGTTTTTGTCTCCTTTGTTGTACCAATTTTGTGATCTTATTACAGCAAAAATGTGACCGTACACCGTAATGGATGCATAATGCGCCACGCTCATGGCATAGAAAGCATCTCTCAGGCGTGTTGCCACACATGTACCATGATGGCTTATCCACAAGCCATGCTCGTGGCACATAACCTCCCCTTTAAGAATTTCTTTCTCTTTCATTCCCGGGTGACCCAATTCTCCTTCAGACCTGCATTTAAGGTTAAAACTACACATGCCTATTAGACTTCTCTGGCCACATACCTTGTTAATACACTTAATTAATCTAATTGGGCTTAATTAATCTGATTTAAAAAGTGAGGATGTTACATAAGGTGGTTTAATGGGATAAGGAATGAGAATTGAGCACTTAGGGTGCAAGTTTTTGAAAGAAAAGTAGCTTTTTCTACCCGAGTGTCTAATTTTAGATTAGACCATTAGATCAAGTCTAAACTTGTCTCATTAAATAGATTAAGTTATAAGCTTTGTGTGAGCACTTTAATCACTCTAATCGAACATCGATGTAGAAATGAAGAGCAACAAAAGTTTGTCTTCTAAACTGCCATATGACAGCAAAAGTTATTGTCACATGCGTCATGGCACATTGTGTGCTATGCTGTGGTGTATGGCACAGAGAAGAATAAAGTTATGGCTCTATACCTCATGCTACGGTGTATGATGGTGTGAGTCGCAGCGCATGGCACTTTTTTAAGGGAAAAACATTATGTTTCATTGAGTCATAGAATTATGTTTGCGCTTTTGTTAGCCTTCTTTTTTGAACATATTATATGAAGTCAGGATCCCATATTTTTAAAAAAATTTAAGGGCTATTACTCTAATATTATGTGATTGTTGTTAGATGATTGTGTATGTAAGAATGCTAAAGTTTGGATTTAGTTGGGACTTTACATGGTGAAAGTGGTGACTTATGAAATTAACATAGTAATTTAAAATAAAACCTTTGTTATATGTTATGTTTAAATGTATATTATGTAATACTTGCTTACGGTTGCTTGTGATAGTCGGTAGTAGAGAGTTATTTTGTTACCTAGATTATTATCTCACCTCGTAGTTACATTTTTACAGGTCATAGTGGTGAATAAGGCAAATTGAAAGAGTTAGGACCGGTATAATGTGTGGTTGTTGTGAAATCTCTGAATTTTGTATAACGAACACGACTCTTGTGAATATTATGTATATAAGTTGCTGTAGGATATGCATGCATTTTTAAAGTTATGATTGTTGAGAATTATTATGAGTTTTAGTAAAACTTAGCCTATACGTGTGTATGTGTGGTGAAATGAGAAACAAAGGCTAAGATTTAGTTGTGAATTTGTGGTGAATATATTGTGAATGTGAAGACATGAGAATTGTGGAAATATAACCAAACTAATGTGTTTGATGTAATGTTGTGAAATGTGGAACTAGGCTATTGAATGGCCAAATCTTGATCTGTGTATATATGTAATAAAATTTGGTCAATCAGGTGCATAAGGTTCTTTTAGACTTGGTTCAAGGCTTAAAATGATTTAATAAGACAATGTGATTGATTTGATCGCTTGGGTGTGCTAAGTTTTTTTTTAAAAAAGTTAACTTTTTGCACCTGGGTGTTCAAATTTTGATCAAACCATTAGATTGTATTCAAACCTATCTCATTAGTTAGCTTATGAAATAAGCTTCGTGTGGGCACTTAAATCACTTTGATCAAACACCGTTTATGGAAATGGAGCATGTCAAAAGTTCATCTTGCAAACTATCATATGATAGCTGCAGAAACTATCATGTGTGCCATGGCGCATGATACAGAGAGGAGCTGCTCGTTGCTTTGTGCCACATGCTGTGGTGCATAGCTCAGTTTCTAACTTTATAATGCGGTTTATGGCATGCAATGAGTATAATAAATACATACATTTAGTTTCCACTATGTCATATTCTGATATGTTAAGGATTTTAATAATTTTGAAAATTGAGTCTTGGGCCCAAGCTGTTTAAACAAAGTATTAGAATATAGTTTGGTTATGTGATTGTGGTGATTAAGTTAACCCCTCCTAATGTTAGGTGGATATTGGGATAGGTTATAATATTCCTCATTTTGGTGAATTCATGGTGTCAAAAGTAAGAAAATCACTTAAGGGGCAAAATTGTGCACTAAATGTATTTTGGTCCAAAATTGCACTTTTATGACAAATTGAGTTAATTTTGTGTTTCATGTGTTTTATACCTAGAAGAATGAATATGAAGTTTGTTTTTAAAAAATTTAATTTGGTTTGGGATTTATAAAATAAAAATTACATTTTGGGGTTATTGACTTTTTTGAACAAATTAAGGTTTTATGTGCATGCATGAGTTTGCACATGTCATTACCCTTGAATTTTAATTTATTAATATTCTTCCATGATAATTAATTAATTTCACATGCAAGAATTTAATTATTAGGTCACATAAATATTTGATTTTGATTTTATGTTTATTTTGTGACTTAGGTGGCACATATGGACTTGGACTTTTGCAACTGGTCAATAATCATGAAAGAGGGCTAAATTAGGCATTAGTGGCATCACTTTTAGGGTTGAAAAGGGAGATAATAATCTGATTAATTGATGAAATAAGTTAGAATATTCTTACTTAGAATATTCCCTCTAAGCCAATAAGAAAAAGCCACTTGTTTGAGCATGTAGGAAGTGTGTACCTCAACCTTTAAGTAGCTGGAATGCACACCCCTCTCAGCCATTTTTCACCTAAAACATTAACCCTAGCCACCACGCACTCATTTACATTTTCGCTCAAATTTCAGCCATGGTAGCCCTCTTCTCTCATCCATTTCTCTTTATCTAACCATTAGATCATCACCAAATCACTCCCATTCTTCTCCGCACACTCCCCTTTACACATCCCTACCACTTGATCATCCATTTCATGCTTTATTCTCTACTTGGTTCCATGGAAGAGTGTGGCCAACTTGAGCTTTTTATGGAGAACTTGAAGAACTTTGAATGTTAAATTATTTTGGGTGCTTGGAGGAGGATGGAAGCTCAATGAACCATTTGATCTTCAATTTTGTAACCATTTTATTTTATTTTTGTTAATTTTTCTCTATTAATAAACTTGTAAGACTATAATTTTGGATTACTATGTGTTGGCTTTACAACCATAATCATGGTTGATATTTTTGTATGGAGATTAACTTGATTATTGTTAAACTTCATTTGGTATGTTGAGCTATATATTTCATCCACTCTTGTATGTGTCATAATTTTGAATGTTTTTGAGTGTTTTAACCTAGCTCATGCTTTATCATAATCTTGGGAGTGTTTGTTGAGCTTGCTTATGATCCATCATAATTTTGGGAGTCATTTGGGGGTGTAAAGGGATTATCATACTTGCCAAAATTTACCATTAATCACCTAACTTAGGCCTAAAACTAAATTAGAAAATTGAATTGGGCTCTAGAATTATAAGCTTAATTAAGGTCCCTAGTGGGTTAAGTTGCTAGAGAGAATTATCCTAATGGCTTCATGATTTAATTAGGAAGAGAAGAATTAAGGGTGATTAATTCATATTTCATAAATAGTTATGATTTGAGCATTAATTCAATTTCAAGTACCTTATTCCATTCCACTTTCACAAACTCACTAGTTTAGGTCTTTAGGCTTTAATTAGGTTAATTAGTATTTTATTTTAATCAATTAAAATCAATCAACTCTTGGAACTTCTTATTTTAATTTAACTACATTAGGAAGCTCTAAATTTAATCTTTACACCTCTTAAGGAATTGACCTAAGTTGCCACTATACTATATAATTAGTTAATCTAATTTAAATTGCTAAGCGTACAACTGCTTGGTTCATCAGGGCGTGATTCTACTTGGGTAATTATTGATCAACAACTCACGAAGTTAGCTCAATTTCTTATTTTGACCAACAACTTGTCGCCTTTGAACAAGAATTTCACTACAATAGACATTTACTTGTTAATATGTGAACCCAACACTATGAAACTGTGAACTTCTAGTTGTAAAATTTGAAACTTCTTGTCACTGAACATTTTAGCTGATTATTTGCAATTAGAAATTTTGGACCTTTAGTTGTGAATCTAATAACATATAATTGTGAGTAAGTGAACTTTAAGTTATAAATTTGTGATATTGGCTAATAACTTATCAACTTTGAATAAAAATTTTACTACTAAAAGATATTTACTTGTTAATATGTGAAAATTACGTTGTAAAACTGTGAACTTGTTAAAGTTGAGTAGATGAATAACAAAAAGTCCATGAATGCACAAAACACGGTCCATCAATTTACAACACAATTTTCATGCGTGTCTAGTTGATTTGTAGGCTTAAATAAAATGTACAAGTTAAAGTTGCATAGGTAAACAATATAAAGTCTATGGATGTACAAAACACAATCTATGAATTCTCAAAACAGTTTTCATGCGTGTGCAATTGACTTATAGGCTTAAGTAACTTATAGGCTTAAGTAAAATGTACAAGTTAAAGTTGTACAGATGAACAACAAAAAGTCTATGGATGTACAAAATACAATCCATGAATTTTTAATACAATTTTCATGCATGTCCAGTTGATTTATAAGCTTAAGTAAAATATACAAGTTAAAGTTTGTGCAGATAAACAACAAGCTCACGAGGATCATCTTCAAGTGCAACTTCTCTAGTAACTTACACGTGAGTAGTTCTTTTATTATACTCAAATAATTGTTTCACTCCAACATTATCAAGAGATCTATTATTGTGTCAACTATGAACTTTATGTCCCTTTTATTATCACTCTCAAATCCATTTTGACGGTAATCCAACTCCTGTAAAGTAGTGCCCAACCCATCAAAAGTATCTGAAATACTGGGGTCATTTACTCATTTTCATATTCTGCTTGGTTCGACTCGCTTCAGTGACCCAGAAAGTGACGAAAGAAGGAGCGTAGTGGCTTCGTTGCTAGCTGAAGGTGCACATGGAAGTCCCTTTCGGGTATTTTCTCTTCGTAATTCCTTATGAAATTTCAAATCTGTATTTCATTTCTGTGCTCTAAGTGAGCAGTAGTGTTAGAAGAAGTAACTCCTCTCTCCTTCTCACCAGTAAAAGTCCTTTTTCCAACCTAGGCCAGCCACTGTGCTGCGAGAAGAAGCATTTTGCGAAGAGTGCTCTGTTGACGGCGGTTGACTGAGCTTTGGACGGCGACAGAGGTCACTTACCGTTATTCGCAATGGTCGAGGGTATGGTGTTTTCTTCTCCATTTTACCTGGAGAAGTCGACGGAACCTTACTTTTGCATTATCAGTTTGTCGTGGTCTTGAGTTTCAGTTTCAACATTTTATGCATTGTATTGTTCTATATGGACCTATCTTCTTATTCATCGTTGTCTTTGTTACTGGCGTTTCACTGTGTGACAATGCCCATGACTGGAATCTTTAGTTGTATACTGTAGGCTAGAGTTGGTAAACGGGTGGGCTTAGCCCATATGGGCTCGGCTCTTATGGACCCGGCCCTTATAAGCCTAGGCCCTAAAGCCCAATTACATTAATTTTACTCTAAAATTGAAGCCCGGCCCTTATTCATAGGGCTCAGGGCCTGGCCAGTAAGCCCGAATAAGAATAAAATAAAATTCAACATTAAAATTTATTGTGAATATTTTAAAATTCAACATATATTAAACCAAAATCTCACATAATTTAAAAAATAAACAAAAAATTTAAAAGTCTAAATAAGATGAAGAAAAACATCATCATCAATCCTAATCAAGATCTTTCTTATTATCATCCATAAATAAAATATTAAAACCCTCAAATGTAGGTCCACTTGTGGAAGATGGAGGCGAAGGTTCAATATTAATTATTTCTGTAGCTTCTTCATCATCACATACAATAATTATTAATTAAATTTTTTTATTATCAAATATATATCTATACATATATCACAAGATAAAATATAAAAATTACCATAAAATGGCACAAAATAATTCACCCAATCAATGTTTGCATATTATCTGAAAAGAGGTGAAAACAATACTTTGTGAATAGTAAAACGGGCTTCACAGGCCGCCCGGGCCTGAGCCCATTTTCCTAGGGCTTAAAAGGGCTGGGCTTCGAAGCCTGGTTACCCCAAAAAATATCAAATTTTTAAGCCTGAATCCTTATTAAAACGGGCTTAAACGGGCGGCCTGTCAAGCCTGACCCTTATTTTCGAGTCTACTGTAGGTTGAACTGTTTAGGTATAGCTACCTCACATGCATCTTGAACAAGGAAAACAGCGCATATCTCTAAGGACGAATTGGGGATAACAAGCAGTAGACGTACAATCAAAATTTATAATCTAAGATATTAGACTTACAAATCAGGATGCCGTGGGAAACTGTTGGAGTGCAATAACTAGACGATTTGATGCTACGTGAACTCTAAAGGAACCTAGAGCTGTTACTAATTAATGAATGTTAACTGGATCTTGGCTTATGCATATTGAAATCCTATATTATTCATGCCGTTTGTCTTATGGATGCAATAATTCATCGTAATTTTAGGTTTTTGATATTGTAATATGTCGTTATCATTTCAAATGAGCTATTTCTTGGGTTAGCTTCATGATAATGCATAATTTGTTTTAAAATAAAATTGAAGCTAACGTTTGGCATATGGCCAGGGATATTGAGTGGTGTTAAGTCATGATAAGTTCTTAATCTTTAACTGGACGTTTAACAGAGAAACAAAGATATCCCAATTATTGGTGGCTACAAGTCTGACACTTTCTGAATCTGATCTTGTTTTCTGTAACTAAAAAGGAAAGAAAGAAAGAAAGAGAGCAGTAGTGTTCCATAGCAAGCAGAGGAGGTTTCTTCCAATTTCGGTTCAAAGTGACACTGAAGTTCTTTCATTTCCTGTCTACTACATGCGATCATGACTAGCTTGCTGTGTATCGTAATTCATGGGTGAGTACTGGTTTAATGTTCTGATCTCTCTCTCTCTCTGGTTTAATGCTCTTCTAAGTTAAATCAATGAACTGATTTTATTTGATCATCCTTCATCTGGTATACTCTTTTTTGTTTTTTTGTTTTTTTTGGTCTCTGTCTTACTTTTCAGTACTTGACATTGAAATTTAAAGCCGTTGTGATGATGGATTTCTAGTATGGAGCCATTCAAGTGTGCTTGAAGTGACTGGTTACATTTTACGTGAAATGAGTGCTTCTGCTTTAGCTCAGAGGTGGTTTCAGGGGAAGATTAGATTGCTTTGCATTTTAATTGCTATACTGGTTATTTCACAATGTTTTACATTTCCCTTCTGGACAACATTTTCTATACCGCATTTTCATAGACCTTCAAAAGAACCACCTGTTGAATTTGCAATCCCTGCAACGAGAAGAGGGGATATGTCTAAATCAACTAGAATCAGTTCCTTGCCTAAAGTTAGTCATGGTTCTAGTTCGAAAGAAGATGCTCTAGACTATGCATTGGTACTTGATGTGGAAAGGAACTCAAGAAAGAAGTTCATTTTGGAGAAACGTGACGTGCTTGATAGGAGTTTTAAAGTGGAAGATACTGAATATTCAAATTACAATTCCACTCAAAAGGGACCCACGCATGCACATGGTCTCACAGGGCAGACTAGATCAATTGATAACATCAGCAAAGTGCTCTTGGCTTCTGAAGCACACAGCAAATTAGTATTTGGTAACCCTCAAAGGCAGGTGAATAACATGCAAGTTATATCAAGGGAAGTTCCTTCAGAGGGTATCAAATTTACGAATGCAGGTGTAAACTTGTCCGCTCTATTATCTACTGCCAACATATCTTCAAATGGAAGTAGAATGCAAAACAACAACAACAACAAGCCTTTATCCCACTAGGTGAGGTCGGCTACATGGATTGCAAGACGCCATTGTGCTCTATCATTTATCAAGCTTTTAGGAATATTATTAATTAAGAGATCGCGTTCAACAACTTCCAAAAGTGTTCTCTTAGGCCTTCCTCTACCTCTCTTAATTGGACTCAAAGTTATATATTCCACTCTTTTCACTGGTGCCTCCCTTGGTCTTCTTTGTACATGCCTAAATCATCTCAACCGATTTTCTACCATTTTTTCCTCAATAGGTGCCATCCTCACTTTTTCGCGTACGTGCTCATTTTGAATTTTATCTTTACGTGTATGTCTGCACATCCATCGTAACATTCTTATCTCTACTACTCCAACTTTATGCTCTTGCTATCCCGTTAGAGCCCAGCATTCATTACTATATAACATTGCCGGTTTGATAGCAGTGCGATAAAACTTTCCTTTAAGTTTATTAGGCACCTTACGGTCACAAATAACTCCTTTAGCTTTTCTCCAATTAAACCACCCAGCTTGAATTCTATGTGAAATATCTCCACTGATTTCGCCATCATTTTGAATAATGGCTCCCAAATATCTAAACTTTTCCACTTGAGGTATAATTTGATCTCCCAATTTCACTTCCAAATTATTGTTGAATAGTCCTTTACTAAATTTACAATATAAATATTCCGTCTTACTTCTACTCAAACGAAAACCTTTCGACTCCAATGTCCTCCTCCATAATTCAAGTTTGCAATTAACCTCTTCTTTTGTCTCTGCTATAAGAACTATATCATCCGCGAAGAGCATACATTTCAAAATTTCCCCTTGAATTTATTCCGTCAAAACATTTAAGATAAGTTGAACAAATAAGGACTCAGAGATGATCCCTGATGTAGTCCAATCTTTATAGGAAAATCCTTTGTTTGACCACTAGGCGTTCTTATACTACTTTTTACCCCCTCATACATATCTTGCATGGCTTTAATATAAGTAATTCGTACTCCCTTTTTTTCCAACACTTTCCAAAGCACTTCTCTTGGTATACGGTCATAAGCTTTTTCCAAATCAATAAAAACCATGTGTAGATTTTTATTTTCACAACGATACTTTTTTATTAATCCCCTTAGTAGATAAATCGCCTCTGTAGTTGATCTACCTGGTATAAAACCAAATTGATTCTCAGAAATACTTGTCTCCAATCTCAACTTGTGCTCAATTACTTTCTCCCACAATTTCATTGTGTGGCTCATGAGTTTAATCCCTCTATAGTTAGTACAATTCTGAATATTTCCTTTATTTGTATAAATAGGAATTAATGTACTTCTCCTCCACTCATCAGGCATTTTCTTGGACCGTAAAATCACATTAAATAACTTAGTTAACCATCTCACCCCTTCTTCACCTAAATATTTTCACGCTTCAATAGATATACAATCAGGTCCGTTGGCTCTACCATTTGTCATTTTCTTAAGAGCTTCCTTTACCTCCTTATCACGTATTATTCGATAGAATGACAAATTTTGTTCCCCTTCACCAGTTACTAAATCCTCCAAGTTACTAGATGAATCCTCTCCATCATTGAAAAGTTTAGAAAAGTAAGTCTCCCATCTATTTTTAATTTCATCATCTGTAATTAAAATTCTTCCTTCTTCATCCTTAATACACCTTACCTGTTCTAGATCTCTTGATTTTCTTTCCCTACTCTTGGCAATCTTATAAATATTTCGCTCTCCTTCCTTCGTCTTAAGGCTCTTATAAAATTCTTCAAAAGCTTTAGAACGAGCTTCACCCACAGCTCTCTTAGTTTCCTTCTTAGCCATACGGTACCTCTTCCAATTTTTTTCATTGTTACACAAATGTATGGCTTTAAAACAGTTCTTCTTATACTTGATTTTGTCCTGTACACTATTATTCCACCACCAAGACTCCTTATCTCTCGGACCAGAAGTGGAATGCAAAGTATGGTGAAAATGGAACACAAGAATGAAAAGACTGAGCTGTCAAGATCTACTTTGCAGTCTAAGATGGGTATTCTATCCATAAGGAATAAGTTGGTGCAGCCAACATCAATATCACAGATGAACTCTTTATTGCTTCAGACTTACAATTCTCCTTCATCTATGGTATGAATTTGAGCTTTAATTCTTCCCATTTAAGCAATTTTCAGTTCTACACAGGATCCTGATGTTCACATATCATGCAATTGCCGACAGAGGCCAAGGTGGTCATCTCAACATGACCGTGAACTATTAACTGCAAAACAAGATATTGAGAATGCCCCTGTAATATCAAATGCTCCGGGGCTCTATGCACCTATTTTTCAAAACGTTTCCAAGTTTATAAGGTAGCCTGGCAATTGATCAATATGCAAGATATAAAGCACTGCAAAGTAAATTATTCTCTTTCCTTTCTTTACTCTATGAGTATGCCATCTTGTATTCATTTGGTGCTAGTGTTACTAATGGTTATCTTGGTTGAACTTCCGAATTTCTGACATATATCAGCAATTCTATAGTTTTAATCCTACAAATTTAAATATTCAAAATATCAATAGCATGACTTTCTGTACCAGTTTGTGACGTCTTTCTATTTATTGGCCTGGATATGCGGGTCTTCTTTCAGTAGGGAGCCTGTATCTGTAATATTTCACTGATTTGAATCATTTTTTTGGGTTTGTGTCCTTCAGGAGCTATGAATTGATGGAGCGCAAACTTAAAGTGTATATATATAAAGAAGGAGAAAAACCTATATTTCATCAACCAAAGATAAGAGGACTTTATGCTTCAGAAGGGTGGTTCATGAAATTGATGAAGGCAAATAAAAGTTTCATTGCGAGAGATCCTCAGAAAGCTCATTTGTTTTACCTACCATTCAGTACACAAATGCTAAGGACTAATCTTTCTGGACAAAACTTCCAAATTAGGCGGATGGAGCAATACCTTGAAAGATATGTGGAATTAATTGCCAAGAAATATCGTTTCTGGAACAGAACTGAGGGAGCAGACCATTTTTTTGTTGCTTGTCATGATTGGGTATGCTCTTCCGTCTCCGGACATCACTCTCATTCATGTACATTATTACTTTATTGCTGGATGATATTATTTGAAGTTCTTTCTATTTGTTAGCTTAAGCAAAAGAAAAAAGGACCATTGTTTAGGAATTATTCATAAATCTAGAGCATGTATTGATTCAGAACTTTGATCAGATCATAGCATGGTTGCCATACCATTGTCCTGATCATACTCAAACCAAGGGGGCCAAAATACTAAAATTTATCATACAGTAGTGATTTCATTGTTCTCATGTATATATGTATTAAAAAATTCTAATGTTTCTATTAACCTATTGTTTGTCTCAGTAGTTATATTCAAAGAGTATTTTGGCAGGAAAAAATTAGCACAAAGAGTATTTTGGCAGGAAAAAATTAGCACAGAGAGTATTTTGGCAGGAAAAAATTAGCATTGAAAGCTTTATATCTGGTTAGAAGAAAATGATGGTCTCTGACCTGGACTCTTGTTTATGTGTTAATCACTTGAATTTTGTCGTTCATGTTTTTGAACCTGGATCTTCTGCAAATTAAGTTTTTTCTGCATTGATTTAATGAGATGGATGAAAATGCAGGCCTCCCGGATCACAAGGCGGCTAATGCAAAATTGCATTAGGTCTCTTTGCAATGCTAATATTGCTCAAGGATTCAAGATAGGCAAGGACACAACTCTACCTGTTACATATGTACATTCTATGATGGATCCAGTAAGAGGTATTGGAGAAAAGCCTCCTTCAGAAAGGCCTATTCTTGCCTTTTTTGCTGGAGGCTTGCATGGTTACCTCCGAGAAATCCTACTAAAACACTGGCAGAATAAAATACCAGACATGAAAATTCTTGGCCCAATGCCACGCGATTTGGAAGGTAAAAGAACTTATAGGGAATAAATGAAAAGTAGCAAGTATTGCATATGTGCTAGAGGCTATGAGGTTCACACCCCAAGAATTGTGGAGGCCATTATGTTTGAATGTGTGCCAGTGATCGTATCAGATAACTATGTGCCTCCTTTCTTTGAGGTATTGAAATGGGAAGAATTTGCTCTATTTGTTGAAGAAAAAGATATCCCTCATCTAAGAAACATACTTCTCTCAGTAACAGAAGAGAAGTACCAGAAATTGCAGTTAGGAGTAAAGAAGGTGCAGAAGCATT
Source organism: Prosopis cineraria (assembly GCF_029017545.1). NCBI lineage: Eukaryota > Viridiplantae > Streptophyta > Magnoliopsida > Fabales > Fabaceae > Prosopis > Prosopis cineraria. The sequence goes on along the minus strand of NW_026555345.1, from coordinate 17,352,916 downwards.
TCCAGTGGCACAAAAGTCTTTATTTCATATGATTCTTCACTCAGTGTGGTACACTAGAGTTTCTCAGATCAGCCCCAAGCAATAATGATATCTTTGCAGTGAAAGAAGCTTGATTTAGTGGAGAAAATTAGCATGATATATGAGCAATATGATGCTCGGAAACAACTATCCAGAAAAGCTCGGCATTGAGACTGCATTCTCTGAAATAGTCATCTGGGTTCAGACTGTTGCATATAATCTATCTAATTGTGGTTTTATTGATGTGGTCAGTGGCTGTTAAAGACAAATCCTATTCCTAACTCATGTATATATAACAGTTCTTACAAGCTGGGTCACTTGTAAACTCATAGCTTTGTTATTGAGTTGCTCTGTTGCATGCTTTCTTGGATTGTTGGGTAACATGATTGGACTTCATATGATTTTAATCTTGGTTTAATCATGTCTAACAAGATTATTTAAAACTCAGCTCCTGGTTGAAAGTAAAATCAAGACCTAAAGATGTATAATGAGAATTAATTGTTGCTTCTGAATACACTTTCTACTTGGAGTTGCCCCAACGAAACACCAAGCAAAGGAAATAAAAAATATATACCAACAAGCTATGTATACGGTTAGATTAGACCCAACAATACCATCTAATCCAATTAATTGATATGACTTGGAAGAACCAAGGTTTAAAAAATAAATGGACAAAAATATCCTATCCCATCACTTTGTAGTAAATTTTGAAAACTTAATCATAAATCTTAGAATTTCAGATGTAAAAATCAAAAAATTAGTTGTAGATACTAAATTTTAAAAACTCTATAAATTACGAAATTTATTTATAAATCCTAGAATCTCAGTTGTAAAAATCAAAAGATTAATTACAAATCAATTACAGACTGGTAGAAGATTTGAAAATTTGAAAGCCTAGTTAAAAAAGTGAAATTCATAGCTCCAAATTGTGAAAGCTTTGTTGAAATAACCGTTTGAGAACTTAACATTGATTTTACAATTTTTTTAGTTGTGTCTGATATTTACAAGACTTTTGTAATTTACAACTAATCCTCTAATATTTTCTTGGGCAAAAAAAAAAAAATCCTCCAATATTTACAATTCTAGCTCTTAAGATTTATAGCTAAAATAAGGAATATTCATTAGCTCAGTTGTCTAGTATACAGAACCCTACCAAAAAAAAAAAATAAATATTTTGGACATGTTAGAGTCAGCCTCAAGAAAGGTATTTAGTCCTCAAAAAACGCCCACCCCCACACAAAACATGCACATGTTTTTTAAGGAACTGAGAGAGGAGGTTTAATTTTTATTTTTAATTTATATTAATATAGAATCATCACATTTTTTATTAAGAAAAATAATGAGTTTCTAGCATTTATTTAAAATTCTATCATAAATCATAATTTACAACTTTTTTTAAAAAAAATATGAATGGAAACATTGTTGAGAGATGGATGATTGAACGAATGATTTAGATCATGATGAAAAGTTAAGATTGGACCAATTTCTTGTGCATGAATTATGAAAGGCTTGTTCTTGTACGCAAAGATGTTATCTATCAAGTTGACTGCTATGATTTGTTCTTAACTTACTATGGGAATGAGAATTTGATTTCTATAGTGCTGTTATTGTATATTTATAATAGTTTAATTATGGATAATGATATGATGTCAGTCTTCTCTTGATTAAATTAAAATGATGTTTATTAAGTATTGATCTAATTTGATGGAATCATTTATGTAGAAAGGATGTTGGTATTTCTTCGGCTTGTTTATATGAATTTTATTCGGCTTCATTTGAAATATACAAAGTTTCTTTAGTTCCCCCCCCCCCCCGCCCCCCAATATCATCATTAGCAGGACAGATGATATTACTCAACGCTCTCAACCCAACCCGAAATCTTGGACATCTCGCAAGCAAGGGTAAGCAGTGAGCTACAAAATGCAATCAGTTCATCTTTCAAGCTAGATATCGAGCAAGGTAAATTTAAATTAATTTCACCAAACTAAACCAAACTAAACTAATATGAAATAATTAAAAACTAATATGAAATAATTAAAATTGATTATAAATGAGATTTAGTTTGATTTATTTTTTCTTTTAACAAACTTAATTGATTTGATTCAATTCAGATTTTTCTTTTGGAAATTTGAACAAACCGAGCCAAATTTTATTATAGTTAAACAGAATTTTTTTTGTACCTAAGAAATTTTTTTTATAAATAATAATAATAATAATAATAATAATAATAATAATAATAATAATTAATAGTTAAAAATATAAGTGAATATGAATATATATTAATGATTATGAAGATTATCTCATAAAAAAGTTTTAAACTTAATCTAAACATAAACTAAATCGAATTAAACTGTTCAGAAACAAATCAAATCGTTTAAAAAAAAATCAAACAAGTAAATTTTAGTGAATTGATTAATTTGGTTCGGTTTAATTTTTTCACAACATTAAACCAACTCAAATCTATAAACCCTACATAAAACAAGAACATTCAAAATTGAGATAAATGCCAACTCCAAGGGATTTTCCTTATCTCACAAGGTAGCGGACTTTAAAATGTAATCCATTCACTTACAATTTTTTTTAACATTTCTTTTTTATTTTATTTTATAAATCTATAATCTTTTCCTATCTACTAATTCATGTTCTCTGCATGAGTTATTTTCCCCCAGACCGAAGTGACAAGACAAACAGAATCCTAGATGCGTTGGAAGTTTCAAGCATTTTGCAGGAAATTTGGATTTTGGGCAATTTGGTTAATATAACGTACAAGAACGATAATCTTGAAATTGGCAATGCTCCGTCTACAGAGGAAACGACGTCGTGGGGAGGACCTTCTCTTCGACAGTCACTATTGACCGCACGAGGCGACCTCAGACTCTGGACGGTCATCGACAATTACTTAGATAGGGAATGTAAACAAAATTAGCAATTTTTTTGCTTTAAAGTAATTGTTAAAAACAAAAAACAAGACGCTTCGATGGAACGATGGAAGTTAGCTTGATACTTTGATCTGTTCTGCAACTGCATGATGGTTACTCTGCTTGGTTCATTGGAGAGTTCGAAAGAAGATCCAGCTTCAAGTTTCACTCTGCTCCACGGCTGGGTGAGTACTCTGCTGTTCTAACTTGTTTCTTTCGCTTTTGGCAGAAACCAAACAAGTACAATTTCTGCTTTATTATTCTTAACTTATGAATGCTTGGGAATGATACAGTCGTTTTTCTCACTCACTCTCACACACAAGCATAAATTGTTAGTCATCCTAGCTGATTTGCTCAGGTGCCTGGTAAGAACAAGTGGAACTTTTCACCCCCAAATGTTTCTTTTCGTATTTTCCGTTCAGTTTCGTGCTTTCTTTCGTACCCACTGTTATTCTGTAATCGGTTTACGGAGTATCTAATATTCCGTTATTTCATGACCCTCTAGTTTACTAATTTGAGTTTCTGCTGAACTTCAGTGCTAGGGAACTTATGCAGCACAATGATGGGAAGATTGGGTGTTTGTTTCTCATTTAAGAAGCTTGATCAAGAAGTTATGGTGCTATATCTGTTGTGAGTTAATGTCTTTTCTTTTGTTGGCCTAACTAGAGTGAATATTCTCAAATGTTCCGATTGTGCCATATTGGAAATGGGAGATGGCTTTATCTATTGGGAATAGTGGCTGTTAACTCCCTACTGTTTCAGTCAATACTGGTTACAGTTGGAAATGCTCCTTGGTCTTCTTCATTGCAAGAATATCATAAGCACAGGGATGATTTTATAAGCTTTCCATTGTTACATTCAGCTACAAAGTTTTCTACTGCTTTGAATCCTTTAACAATTAATGGTTCAGATTCTATTAATTTTTCTGCTTTCGCTGGCATCAAGAAAAATGTACATATTTCCATTCCTAGTGATGGAACCCATTATCCAAAGTGGTTAAATGGAATGAAAAATGATAGACAGAGTTCTACTGATGCTTTGGAAGTTGGGACAGATAGGAATGGCGTCCATAGTTTCCCTGAGAAGAAAGTTGATGATAAAAATGAGAGCCCAGAGTTCAATGTTGTTGGCATTAAGAATAATCTCATGCCAATTTTAGGCAGGAAAAGTGAATATGACCTTTCAGCAAAGCAAATTTTGAAGACAAAAAGTGATATTTATACAAATTATCAATTGGTAGAAGACAAAAATATGGATTCAAGTGAAGCTGAGGGAGTTTATATTCATTTCCAGTCTCCTATGCCTGATAATGTGACCCACCCAAATTCCAACTCGTCAGCTGGTTCTTCTCTGAAGCAAAATGATTCAGCTGACTCACAGAATGGCGTTTCAACAAGTATTCTTGGGAGAAGGAAAATGAAGTGTGAAATGCCACCTAAGTCAAGAACTTTAATACAAGAGATGAACCAGATATTAGTGAAGCATCGAGCTAAGTCTCGTGTAATGGTATAAACATGTCCTATAGTCCAAATTTAGGTAGTTTTCTTGAGGAAAAAAATAGTAGTTACTGTGAGCTGTAGTTCAATTTTGATTGCAGAAACCGCGATGGCCCTCCAAACTTGACCGGGAAATCCAAGCTGCTAAGTTGGAGATTATGCACGCTTCTACGGTGGCACATGACAAAGAACTTTATGCTCCTCTCTTCCGCAATGTTTCCATGTTTAAAAGGTTAGTTTGAAGGAGTTAAGGTAATATGAACTTTGTAGTTAGGCTTATGTTAATATTTCTTTATCCATGTCTATTTTGATTGATACATAAAAGGTTGGGAGAATGACAAGTAAGGGCCTCGTAAGAACATTAATACCAAATTAGAAACTTTAGTATTGAAACATGGTAGAAAGAATGCTGAAAATTTAGGAATGTCAGTGTTGAAAAATCCTAATTTGACACATTAATGTTCTTACAAGATGCTTACTTGTCATTTTCTCTAGAAAGTTTGTCCTTCAAATGAATGAAGGGTGTTGACTTTCTGAAGTACTGATCACCACTTAATTACAATCATTCTGAGGCATACTTTTATTGGAATCAGACAGTGAAAGTACTCAATTTGCAAACATCAAATGTCATTTTCTAAATACTTTTTTTCCCCAAATATGGCATTCGGTTTTGCCTTATTTTCACTCAAATGCCTCCTTCTTTCTCTTTTTCTTTGTGTGAGCTATGTCTGATGTACTGTGTCCAAGGTTAACATCTGGTTGCATTTCCAGGAGCTATGAACTCATGGAACGCACACTCAAAGTTTATATATACAAGGATGGAGACAAACCCATCTTTCATCAACCTATACTCGAGGGACTTTATGCAGCAGAGGGATGGTTTATGAAGCTGATGGAAGAAAACAAGAATTTTGTAGTGAAGAATCCTGCAAAGGCCCACCTATTTTATTTGCCATTTAGTTCACGTATGTTAGAGCACTCTCTTTATGTGCGCAGCTCTCATAATCGTACAAATCTTCGCCAGTATTTGAAGGACTATACAGAGAAAATTGCAGCAAAATATCCATACTTTAACAGAACCAGTGGAGCTGACCATTTTCTTGTCGCATGTCATGATTGGGTATGCTGTATCTTTCTTACTTTTTTATTTAGCTTGCGTGATTGCAGAAATTTGTTTCTTAAATGTGTCAAACTGATATTTTCACCTCTCTTTTTTTGTTTTTTGTTCTTAAGTAATCAATTTAAACACATGACCCACATATCTAGGTGCCAGAGCAAGTTTCGAACCCTAATCCTCATGCCTGCAAGGAGGTGGTGTTGTCGCTGAGGCAACTTGCCATTGGCAACTGATATTTTCACTTCAATAAGTTATATTTGTCTTAACTATATTGTAGTCTATTTTATAAGAACTAGATTGTTGGCCTTTGCTTTACATGAAGTTTGAAGCATACGGATAGCATATGAATAGTGTGGCTTCCTATAAATTTTGTACCTTATATATGTATATATTATTGTAGAATATAGATGAGAGGAAGATTTCACAACCATTTTCAGTATATGTTCTAAGGCATCATGCTGAGTTGCATCATCTCTAGTTGTCTACTTTAGGTTGCATATCAGTGAAAAACTCAACAGTTCTGAAGCATATGGCATATCACCATTTTAACCTCGGTATATGCATTATTGGGCATTGTTAAAGATGCTCATTTATAGTAGGCATAACAGGAGGCATTAGATGACAAAATAATCATGGGGGTTTTACATCCGATTCTTTTTGGCTTGTTAACATTTATAAATGATCAATAGTATCCTTCTAATGACAACTTATTGTTGTAATGCAAAGCATGAAAATCCTTACTTTGATATCTTATTCCTTGGTATCCATGTCCAAGATGCCAAGAAACATGAAATAGAAAATTACCTGATTGCTTATTCTATGGAGAAGGAGACCATGAATGAAAGCACACATTCTTGAATAAAAGATGCACAACTCTTAACCTACTTCATGTGAAACCATCATGAATAAAACATGAACTACTCTTCTCTTACAGGCTCCATATGAAACAAGGCACCACATGGAATACTGCATAAAAGCTCTCTGTATTGCTGATGTAACACAGGGCTTCAAAATAGGAAGGGATGTTTCTCTCCCAGAAACTTATGTTCGGTCAGCAAAAAACCCTCTTAGAGATCTGGGTGGAAGGCCACCTGATCAAAGGCCTATTCTTGCTTTCTATGCTGGGAGTTTGCATGGCTATTTGCGTCCAATATTGCTAAAGCACTGGAAGGACAAAGACCCCAATATGAAGATATTTGGCCGAATGCCTCCTGGTGTTGCCAGCAAAATGAGTTACATCCGGCACATGAAGAACAGCAAGTACTGCATTTGCCCAAAAGGGTATGAGGTAAGCAGCCCAAGGGTGGTTGAAGCCATATTTTACGAGTGTGTGCCAGTGATCATATCTGACAACTTTGTACCACCATTTTTTGAGGTTTTGAATTGGGATGCATTCTCAGTGATTCTTGCAGAGAAGGATATTCCGAGATTGAAAGACATTCTTGATTCAATACCAGAAGAGAAGTTTCTTAGTTTGCAACTTGGGGTCAGGAGGGTTCAGAAACATTTTCTCTGGCGCACAAAGCCTCTTAAATATGATCTCTTCCACATGACCCTTCACTCTATTTGGTATAATAGAGTGTTTCAAATAAACGTAAGGTCATGATGCACACTGAAATGTAGAAGGTCTTTTCTTTTCTTGTTTTCTTTTTTGGTTGCCTGAGAAATGCAGAAGGCATAAAGAGGGGAATGTGACTGTAATATTTGACTCTAGGCTTTTTAATGTACCACATTCTGAATGAGTGGGGATTGTGTTCAATTTTATTGTTCTTGTATGTAATGTGGCATCATATTCTCAAGGTTAAAAAGAAAGCTTCAGACGTGTGAAATCTGGTCGCCAGACTTGCAGGTTTACGGGGTTTCATGTCCGACAAAAACAGAACAAATTTTGAAGCCTGCAGTACAGTCAGCAGGGGTGGGTTGAAAAAAACACATCAGCAAAAACAATACTAGCTGTCATAATTTTATTGGCCAACAAACCAGTCCACCCTTTCTTTCTTTCTTTTTTTTTTGGGTACGGTAGACCTAATCCACATTCTGTTTTTGATTTTCTGTTTTTTGGATCTAACAATCCACATTTTGTTTGATGTACTTTCTTCATTTTTATTTATGAAAGAAATTATCACTTTTATTTTTTTTATATATAAATAAAATCATGTTTCTAATATGCATTTATTATAAACTCTTAAAATTATCCCTCATAATTTTATCATTTATAGTCATAAAAAGTAATAAATAAAGGTTTAATTAATACAATTAATCAAAGATATTGTAGTGTAATTTTTTTTATTTTTAAACACAATTAATATATTTAAACTGTTTTTTAAACTGCATGATATATATATATATATATATATTTTTTTTTTACAAATAGAAACAAAAGGAGTATTTGATAGGGCAATGGCTTAGTGGTTTTTATTGGGCCATGGTCAGTGAGAGGAAGTCCAAACCAAAGCCTAAGAGATCATCATGTCCACGAATGGTAAATGTCCAAGGCAAATGCCGACACCCGACAGTGTATCATTTGAGAGAGGTAATGATGGACAGACACCTAATTAGTACATCATATATTTTCAGGACGGGAAAGCCCACGTGGGGTCGTACACTTGTTTCTAGGTATCATTATTCATGACTGTATTCGAAAACTGGACCCATTCTCATTATGATATTAAATAAAAACCCATCATCAAAGTGCCCGTCTTCATTTCCGTTTCTGTGGCTCCATACTGATAATCTGGTAGGCAGGTGGAGGTTTCTCAGAAGCAAAGACCATCAATAAACACATTTTTTATTAGTTGGAAGATGATGGGTCTTGGATTATTTTGGATTGTGCTGCCAAACCAGCGAGAAATCCCTTTGACAACATGAAACAAGTTGACTAATTTCTCAACAACATGAAGCCATTAAATGCGACAGAAAATCACGGCTCTGTAAACATTATTTAGTGCAAAATATTCAATTTAGTCTTTTTTTTTGGTTAAAAAATATTCAGTTCTTTAAAAGTGAAGAGATTCAAGGTCAGGCATGAGACCCATGAGTTCCTGGCAGATCAGGTCTAGGAATCAAGATACTAAAAATTGGATTAATTATTATACCAGTTAAGATACTGATTTAAGGATTAATAGTCATAATCATAATCAAATGGTTATCAAATTAGTTATAAACAAAGTATTTTATTAAATTGATCAAGATAATAGTTTAATAATTTACCTGTTCAACTAGATGGTTTGACCTGTTTTCATAATATACCATGCCAGGAATCAATGAAGTTTGTACACACAGACACAAGAACACAAGGAGGGAAGCTTTTGTTATCCATTAAGGTTGATGGAAGGAATCTGGAGATGAGGGATGAAGGAGGTTGGCATTTGCATTTTGAGCAGTCGAGTTACTTCATGAGGACCCCAAAACTGTGGAGTATGGGTGCCACCTGAGTTGCATTTGAATAAGATGAGATGCTATGCATCCAATGCATTTTTATCACTTTCATTCATTCATTCAAATTTAATAATAATAATAATTCTCTAGTTTAAATAGTAATATTAATTAATAAAAACAGATGGCTCATGGCTCCACTTATTTAATTGATCAAAAGTTTTGGGGTCCTCTTCTGCGGTCTATGCCTTTTATTATATTTATGAAAAATCATTCTAATTAAATGATCTTCTCACTATGATTGTTTGAGGTATATTACTTTTTTTTTATTATAAGAAAATATACACAAGTTTTTAAATAAATTGTTAAAATTAAACTATCATGAAAACAATTTTATTTTAATAAAATATAAGTTATTAAAATTTTTAAATTCTTATTCAATATTTTTTATTTTGAGTTACACATTAATTTAAATTTATAAAATTTACTATTTGTACATCACTAAAATACTGTTAAAAAATTGTGTAAATAACTGAAATAGTTAAAAGAATCATTTTTTATATTTGAAAAGTTTCAAGTACACCATGTACATGCTGATTGTGTGAGCATCTGTTTAAAAGATAAATAAGTATTAAAAATTGAATCGATCATTAAACCAGTTAATATACTAGTTCAAAAAGTAATGGTTAAAACTATAGTAAAACAATGATTAAATCAGTCATAAACAAAATATTTTATTAAATTGTTCAAAATACTAGTTTAACATGATCTGAATTTTCATATTATGGTTTACTCTCACTTGACTCTCATTATTTAAAGCTTTCCCACTTGCATTTCAAAAAAGATAATTTGCTTGGGTGATACTATTTCTACATCAATTTAAAAAAAAATTGGGAAAAAACAACACCCTTTCGCGGGTGTTAAAGGTACAGTTACATCCGCCTAAAACAAAAAGGTGGGTGAAGGGCACGATCTAATTTAATTTCGTCCTTAAAGCAATAAAAAATGATTGAAGACCAATCAAAACAAAGAAATAATCACAAAGATATCCTCCGACAACACAGTAGTTTAGCCCAATGGCTCAAAATGATCCATGCGATTCATCGACCTTCTATTATTGTTATCAGCTTTAATTTACCTAGTTGGACTTTCATGTTTCTTTTACCATTTTTGTTGATAATCTTTTCCCACTAATACTTTGACCGTCCCTCACTATTTTTATCACAATCCACACACTTTTTAACATAACCTGCACTGTTTATACTGAAATGGTATGAATCATCTTGTATGAAATATAAAAAAATTCTAACAAATTATACCAATAAAAGTAAGAGTGGAAATAAATATACTAGGCCAATATTAAAAGACAAGCATGCCTTGGTTTGTTGGTCTGTGTCAAACTTTTTTTTTTTTTTCCACTTATATTTTTTTTAACGAGGACGATTCTATTTGAGGCTCTAGCAATAATTAATTCTGGCGTATGGGCATCTCTCCTAGTGACAATTCGGACCTTAATTCTTTATATCTTAAGAGATTAGCTCATTTAATTAGATTTAATATTGGCTAAACTTTCTTTTAGATTCAAACTTCAATCATGAGAAAGCATGGCTTGGCCTCATATCTATATAAATACCCATTAATAAAAGTCGGCCTTTAGATATGCTTTAAGACTTTAAATAGGTATAAAACAAATTACAACCGACTTAACTATTAACTTCAAATAATTCACTATGATTAAGAATAAAGTATATCTTTAGTTTTTCAACTTTATCTAATAGAAAAATAGTAATCTAAAGTCCACTTTCTAAACTAATTATTGTGGAGATGGTTTAGAAAGTAAAGGTAGTGGTATTATCATAATTAAGTAGTGTCTTTTTAAGACTTTCTAAACCAATTCCAAAGGGGACCAGCCTTAATAATATTTTTTAAACCAGTTGACATGATAATCGGTTTGGAATATGTGACCTTTTAAAAAAAAATAAATTTTTGTAGTTTCTAAATTGGGTAAGTGTAAAATCAGCTTGTAAAGTTTTAAATTTTTTTTTTGGAAATTTTTTTTATGCACTTCTAAAGATGTTATCCTTTCATCTGGTTTAGAAAGATTTACTTTTTTCTAAAAATTGATTTTTTAAATGCTTTTCAAGACCTGTTTTATTGCAATTAGTCTAGAAACTAATAAAAATTTTAATTTTAATTACTTTCTAGACCATATTTTTAGAGTAACTGGTTTTGAAAGTCCTTCTGAATTAGAAAAAAGCCTCTTACCTCTTAGGGCTCGTTTGGTACGCAGCACTGGCTAAGTGGGACTGGGTTTGGAATTGAGTAATACCAAACTTTTATGTTTGGTAGGTGGTAATGATAAATTTATTCCTAAACCCAATCCCATCTTGGTAGGAATACCTAATACCACCTCCTTCCTGGTATTGCAATTTCAATACTGGGATTGAAATTTTCATGATTGAAATGCCCTCATCAAAAACTTGCCTAGTCAGCTTACTCCTTCATCATCTCACACGAATCTCCTCCATCATCCTTGACCTTGCACACTCCATTGAAGATGACTTTGGCAACGCAAGGATGGCTATCATCGCATAATAGGGATGGAATAGGAGTAAGGGAAGATAAAGACAAAGCCATTATCTACCAATGACGTCGACATGAGTACAAACAGGAGCAGAGATGACGAAAGAGCGTTGCCACAATGCAGAGATAGGGGGCACAGATCGACAGCAACGCAGAGATAGGAGAGTTCGTGACCTGAATGAAACTCCTTACAGTGGCAAACGACAGTGACTCTAGCAGTGACGGTGATGGAAGAATGAGTTTAACAGCAACTGGCAAGGATGAACAATTAGTAGTGTGAAACAGAGGCAAGGCAGTAATCTCGTTCTAGATCTCCCAGCGGCAGTAGATGTGCTTGCCCCACCACACCAATGACGTTGAGGACGGTGGAAGGATGGAGATTGAATGATGGAGGTGAGGGTTTTTGCTCTCTCTCATTCTCCTTGCTCTGGATTGTTAGAAACTCAAGCAATGAGAAAATGTAAGATAAGGTGTGTGCATGCTGCCATTCGTCAGTGCCGATGAAGCTTGCAAGAGAGAAGATGATGATGGAGAAGATGAGGGCAATATTATCTTTTAGCTATTTTTTTAGGTTAAACTTGAGTCTTTTTTTTAATCTCATGTTATACTAAACATAATTTTAAAACTTATTTCTAATTCTAGTCCCAATCCCAGTCCCAATCCCAATCTCATAAAATTCAATACCTTATACCAAACAGGGCCTTAGAGTCTTATTTAGCTCAAACTTCATCTCCCTCTCTATTCAAATTTCTCTTTCAACATTCACAAAATAACTTGTTGAGCATCTCGTCCTCTTCAATCAGTCTTCTTCATCTTCATCAAATTTGTGAGGAGTGCTCTTGTTTGTGTTCACCTTTGGCCTCTTCATCGAATTCCTCTTCTTCATCTTTAGCCAAAATCATTATAAAGCTCATGGAGGTTGGGTCTTCTTCGTCTGAAGCTTTGGTCCAAGATTCTTGCTCCACTCAAGTATTTTTATTTGACTCCTTTGCTCCATTACTCTTCTGGGTTTTTTGGGTCTTCTAGGTTCTTCTTTTTTTAGATTTCAATTTTTTTTAATGAACTAATGAACGCTTTCTTATTGGTCTTATTATGCTCCTGTTCTTGAAGCTTGCTCGTGATCTCATTTTTCTTATTTCTATTTGACTCCCTTGCTCCATTGCTCTTCTAGGTACTTGCTTTTGGGTTTTCTGGGTTCATCTTCTTCTAGATTGCAATTTTTTTCAACAAACTAACGAACACTTTCTTGTTGTTCCTATTGTTCCTATTCTGCTTGTGTTCTTGAAGCTTACTCATATTCTTCAGGCTCTGCAACCTATACTTCTCAAGCACTTGAAGCTTCCTCTTCTTCTTCTTCATTCTCTGTCAACTTCCAATATTTTGTTTATATTTTTTTAAATTTTTATTCATTTGATTCATGTTCTTCATATTGTTCAAATTGTTTAATTTGTTAAACCTTGTTTGTTTAATTTTGTTGGCTCAAACTTGATTGTTTAATTATGTTTAATTTTCCATATTTAATTGTTTAATTTTGCTAGTTTAAAGTTGATTCTTTAATTATGTTTTTTAGGTTATATTGCTAACCAAAACCATCTAAACTTGATTGTTTAATTTATATTAATTCTTGAATTTTGAAAGAAACTATATAAACTTATTAAAGTTATATGATGTTAAACTGTAAATTTAGTGGGATTGCTATTTTTAGAGTAGGCTTTGTCTAAATCTAGTGAACTCTGTGAGTATGATTTTTGAATATTCGAATTGTTGCAATATGTTACAATGACTAGTTTATTTTATGTAATATGGTGAAGTACTGGTAGAGGAGGCTAAAGGCTCTTAGGAATTATATGATTGGTTTTTTTGTCTCCTAAAATTGTTCGAAAGTGATATTTTCAATTATAAAATGATTGAAAAGTCTAACTTTTAAGGGAGACTCTATCATTTTTTTTAGAAAAAGTGTTGGCTAAATTTGTTTGAAATTGTTAGCTTAATTAGTAATAAACTTTGTGTTTTCATTAGTATAACTTAGTCTTTGTGAATTAAATTGTTAAATTTGTTAGCCCTTTCCTTTCTTAGTTTGTTAGATTAGCTTAGGTAAGGGATTGTTGTTGGCTCAAGTGTGATTGGTTAAATATTGAATTCTTTATGACTTTTAAATTGAATTATTGTATTTGCATGATTAGTTTATTTTCTATAATCTAGCAAAGCACTTGTAGAGGATGCCAAAGGCCTTGCATGACTAGTTTTTTTTTAATTCTTTTTTTTTTTGTCTTCTACAATTGTTGGAAATGACATTTTCAATTGTAACATTATTAAGAATTCTAACTTTTAAGGAAGACTTGTAAAAAAAATTTTAAAACTTATTACTTGACCCCTTCCCCCATAGGAAATGGCCAAAGAATATAAAGTTGGTTTCCCTCCTCCTACCTATTAGATAAGGAGGGATGCCAACTCTAAAGAATATTGATTAGTCTTCTCCAAAAAATTGGAAAGTTCCAACTTAAGTTGGAAATTATAGGAATGAGCAATAATAATCTCTCAACTTTGTTCCATTTTTAGGAATTTAACCATGTATTGAAATTGGATAAATGCTAAATGATATACTAAAGAGTATGATAGCAAGGTGAATGAGTTTTTGGACTTTTTAAAAAAGAATGTCAGAGATAATAGTGGGAGGTTTTATTGTCCATTTGTGGATTGCTTGAATAAGAGGTAACTAAATACTGCAGAAATACATACACACATACACACACACACACTTGATTTTTGAAGGATTTTGCAAAAGTCATACAATATGGATATGGCATGGTGAAGAAGTGGAAAGGTCGAGGTAAAGTACATCACAATAGTGGAAGGTTGATGATGGTTATGATGATATGAAAAATTAGTTGGAGGAAATGATTTGTAATATTGGAGAAGAGGCTTTTGGGCAATCGCATACACATGTGAATATGAGAAGTAATGTGAAGAGGCCTCTATATTTGGGGTGTGAAAAATACCAATTATTGTTTATGTTGTTGAAATTGATGATCTTAAAAGCAAGACATGGAGAGAGTGATAAGAGTTTTACAGAATTACTTGAGTTAATTAAGGACTTACTTTCAGATAAAAATGTACTCTAGATCAGAACTATGATGCCTAGAAAATACTATGTCCATTAGGGATGAAATATAGAAATAAAAATACATGCATGCCTTGATGATTGTATACTCTAGAGAAGAGTTTGAAGATGATATGAAGTGTCAAGTATATGAGACACTAAGATACAAAGAGAAGAAAGCTCCTGTAAAAGTGTTGTGGTATCTTTCAATTGTACTAAGCCTCAAAAACTTATTTGCTAATGGAAGGGATGCAAGAAATTTTGAAATGACATGTAAATGAGAGGATTAATGATGGAAAACTCTAACATCTGATCGATTGTAAGCAACAGAAGAAAATAGATTGATTGTTTCTTGAGTTTGACAATGAGCCATGGAATCTTAAGCCAGGACTTAGCATGGATGATATGAATCCTTACAGTGGTCTTTATAGCATCCATAGTTCTTGGCTTGTTCTTGTAATGATTTACAACTTATCTCCTCTGCTATGCATGAAATGCAAATACACCATTCTTTCTATGTTAATCTCAGGATTAAAACAACCAGGGAATGACATAAATGTTTATCTAAAACTCTTGATTAAAGATTGAAAAAGTTGTGGTATGAATGTATTTGACACTGATCAAAAAGAAGTCTTTAAAATGTGTATAATGATCTTTTTCACCACAAATTGACTTCCTTGCATACAAAAAATTGTCAGAGTATAATGTTAAGGGGCACAAAGTGTGTCCTATGTTTTGAAGAAGGCACTTGTTATTATCAACTTCAACATGAAAGGAAGACAGTCTACCTTGGCCATAGGAGATTTCTTAAACTTGGTCATCATTATCATA
Organism: Prosopis cineraria; assembly: GCF_029017545.1. Lineage (NCBI taxonomy): Eukaryota > Viridiplantae > Streptophyta > Magnoliopsida > Fabales > Fabaceae > Prosopis > Prosopis cineraria. Next base: position 17,337,478 of record NW_026555345.1, on the reverse strand, counting down.
GATTGAAAAAAGTTTTCTATGGTGGTCAAGAGCATGAAGATGCTCTAAAGCTTAAAGATGCTCTAAAGCTATTAAATGGAGAGCAAGTTTATGAAAAAGTTAAAGACAATAATATTATCTTCAGAAAGAAGTAGAAGAGTTACAAATGAAAGGAATATATGGAAGAAGAGGTCAATCTTTTTTTTTCTTTCATATATCTTGGTGTAAGGCATTGTATTGATGTCATATATATAGAGAAAAATATATGTAATAGTATTGTTGGACTACTTCTTGACATACGGGGCAAGTCTAAGATGGTGTAAAGATGAGATTAGATTTGACAGAAATGGACATATGATAAGACATACATTAAGGGTTAGATGGTAACCGAACTTATTGTTCACTAGTAAAATATATATTGTCAAAGGTCAAGAAAAGAAGCTTTTATAAGTGTTTACATGATATTAAAGTTTCTTTAGGGTGTATTGTTCTAGTATTCAAAAGCTTATGTTGATGTAAGATTTGAAATTGTTAGGCTTAAAGTATTACGATTGCCATATCCTAATACAACTACTACCTCCGGTAGCTATTTGAGGCATTTTAGATGATGTCAATCTAACCTTTTTGTTCTTCTTTTTGCACTATCTTTAGTACATCATAAAGATAAATGAAAGTATGTGCACTAAATAATGAGGGAGTCTTACATAAATGACAAGGCTCGTGTAAAAGGTAAAAAGATTGTAAGTATTATTATTCATTATTTTATTTTCTTTAGTTAAATAATTATTACTAATATTTATGGTTTGGTGTCATAAGATGAACTTAAAAATAAGCAACTTGAGGGATCCTTTATGCTAAACAGAAGGAATGACATCTTGACTATTGTTACGAGGAAACAAGAGCATCTTGGCCGTGTTAATGGAGTTGGGGGTAGGTGGGGCATAAAGGAGATCTTTGGAGCAGCTGTATGACATGTCTAAGGAGGATCACCAGTGAAGATCTAGAAGCGATGCTAACTATTTGTGAGGGGTAGAGGCAGAAGCATCATTGAATGCCAAGCTACATGCTAGGATGAAGCAAATAGAGGAGAAAATGATGAATATCTTAAGCTCAAGGTATGATACATCTAACCTGCAAACCCAACTCTCTTGTTGCTTATTATAGCACAAAACAGAGTTATTGTATTGTCGAGCATCTATCCAAGGACACTACAAGTGCTATTATGGGTGATTCTTGTGACCTCTTTGTGAGGATCTTGATAGATGTTTAGTACACAGGGTAGCATCCACAACTTGAGCCAACCATCCACCACAAGCCAATACAAGATGACCAAGTCAAAGTAGTGGCTAAGGAGGTTATAATTATTGATGCCCCTATCCCACTTCCTATTAAAGAGGTTATAATTGCTGATGAGGATGAGAAGACATTTATCTTTTGGCTAAAGAGGCTTATCCATATTGTTGTAGCCAAGATAAGTGTAGTTATGTTTTTCAACTTGGATTTTTTTTTACTTTTAAATATTTTTTTGACTTGAAATTATTTTGTAGACTGCCCCCTCTCATCAAGTAGTTCCCCAATCATAGCCCTAAATAAAGTTGACTTTAATACATCATTATACTTTGATGGCGTATAATAAGTCTTTCATGATAGCAGTTTTTCAAATGAATCTAGCAATTATCTAAAAAAAAGATATGAATGCTAGAATTGAGAGGAAGGACTTGATGCAAATGCTGAATGATGATCAGCTTATCTTAACACACATGCAATTATGGTTAACGAAAGTATCTTATCTTAAATTAGCATGATAAACAATTTAGCTAACTTGCTTACAATATTGCGGGTATATCTATCATGATTTGGTGTAACTGAGCAAAAATAATAAGTTTGGATTGTTTTGCCTAGTTCACACGCAAGAGGTTGGGAACATTCTTGAGCTGAGACATGCATGCATGCATGCATGTGTGTCTCAAAAGGTAAAGAGTTTTACATTGCACAAGAAAGCTATGAGTAAGAAAAACTTTGCATTTCATTCTAATTTTGCTTTGAATTTTCTTTCTTTAACTCCCATTAATGTTTTTTTAATGTAGCCACTAGTAGTTGGTAGTGTGTGAACATGAAAGTCCTCTCTTCCTCTTCCTCTTCCTCTCTCTCTCTCTCTCTCTCTCTTCCTAACTTCATCTTCCTCTTCCATTCCAATAGCTAGGTTCGTGGTTCATCTCCCTTTAGCTGTGGTTCCATGCGTTCGTGGGTTACGCTGGCAAATGCAAAAAAGGTTAGTTTTTTTAAGAAATTGTATAAAATTTGAGTAGTTTATTTGAATATAGATTGAATGAGTTATAATTATTTAAAGTGGGAATGATTTCATATGCAATGTGCTTGAATTTTGGTTGAACAAAAATGCTGTCTGTTGCCAATTCTGAAATTTGAATTGTGAAATTGTTAAATGTGATTAATTAAGTGATTTTTAATATGAATTTTTTGTTATTTTAACATTCAATTTGTTAAAAGAGGGTGGTAAGCCTAGGAAATGCTTAATTTTATGCTATTATGCTACCAAATTTTTTTAAAAATTTTAATCTTGCAAATATGATCATTGCTAAAGTTGTTTTATAGTCTGGAGGGAGTCTAATTATACTTCTATTTTGTTTCTTGAAATAGTTTAAAATTTTATATATCAAAATAGTGTAAAGAAAGGGCATAATACCTAGGAAATACTTATTTGAAATCATTATGCTGCTAATTTTTTTAATTTTAATTTTGCCCTTGAAAAGAACAAATATAAGTATAGTTGAAGTTGTTGAAGTAATTAAACTCGTGACTCACTAAATGCTTTCCTATCTTCGCTATCAGTCTTAAATAAGGACATTATAGATAAGGAGTGGATGTCTGCCAACCGCCTATCTAAAGAATATTAGGATGGGGTGGCAGAATTTGTTAAGTTTGCAGTAATTAATGTAAAAAATTATGAGCAAATTATTTGTCCTTGTTTAAGTTATAGCAATGTTAAGTCAATTTTTCTTGAGACATGTGAACTCTACTTGTTTAAGTATAGAATTGATCAGAGATATAAGTATTGGGTAAAGCATGGGGAGACACCTAAAGATGTGAATAATAGTAGTCGAGGGTATATGAAAAGTTGTTCATCATCACCATCTTTTGACACAAATGTATATAAGACTGACTATCTTGAAGAATTGGTTCATACAATGGAAGAGGAACTCGAGAATTTTCCAAAGAAGTTAGAAAGGTTGAAAACTGATACGGAGACACCTTCATATGAGGCTTGTACTGAGTTCACTCTATTATTTAGTGTGTTAGAATTGTACAATTTGAAAGCAACAAGTAGGTGGAGTGGTACAAGTTTTTCAAGCTTGCTCTCTCTAATCAAACTAATGCTACCAAAGAATAACAAGCTTCCAGGTTGGCTATATGATGCAAAGAAGGTATTACGTGTAGTTGGCCTAAGCTATAAAAAGATGCATGCTTGCCTTAATGATTGCATTTTGTTTAGGAATGAATATAAAGAGCTAACCCACTATCCTAAGTGTGAGACATCACGTTATAAGCAAAATAGGAAGAGTCTGGAGAAGGCAATGTGGTATTTTCTTATTATTCCAAGATTTAGGCATTTGTATAGTATTTGTCAACAGGTAAAGAATTTCATATGGCATATAGATGGAAGGATTAAAATTGACAAGATTTGGCATCCAGCTAATTCTCCTAAATGGATAAGGTTTCATCAAAAGTACCCTAAGTTCAAAAAAGAAGATAGGAACCTACGCCTCGCATTATCTACTAATAGGATGAACCTGCGTGGGATGTAGAGCAGTACCTATAGTCCATGGCCTATTTATAACCTTCCTCCCTGGCTTTGTATGAAGCACGAGTATATGATATTATCCTTGCTAATATCAAGGCCCAGCAACCTAAGAATGATATAGATGTTTACTTAAAACCAATAATTGAAGACTAGAAGTTGTTGTGGGAGACGGGTGTGGAGGTATATAATGCCTACAGAGTAGAGATATTCAATTCAAGAGCCATGCTTTTGGTACAATTAATGACTTTCCTTTATATGGTAATCTATTAGAGCATAACATTAAAGGACAATTTGGATGCCCTAGTTGTAAAGAAAGAACACGTTCAATGAAATTGCAGTATGGTATAAAGAATATGTACCTTGGCATCGCAGATGGTTAGGTGACAAACATTGATATCGTCAGTGGAAAAAGGTCTTTTGATAGAAGAACAAAAGAAGAGAGGCCACCAAAGTAGGTGATTGGTTAATAATTATTTCAAAAGGTAAAGACCTTGATATTAAATTTGGCAAACCGTTTGTGAAGCACATTGGAACAAGCAAGTAGAATAAAAAAATCAATTTTCTTTAAGTTGCCATGTTGGAAGACCTTGAATGTGTGACACTTCCTCAATTTGATGCATATTGGGAAAATGTGTGCAATAGTCTTATTGGGACATTGCTTCATATTCTAGGAAAGAGTAAGGATGGCATCAATGTAAGGTTAGACATGGTTGAAATGGGGATAAGAGAAGAATTGGCACTGCAGGAGAAAGGAACTCGTACATTTCTTCAAGCAGTAGCTCATACTTATATAAAAAAGAAAAGAAAAGTTTATGTGAGTTTCTTGCTACAGTTAAGGTTCTAGATGGCTACTTTTCAAATGTTAGGAACCTTGTCTTAATAAAAGACCTAAAGTTAAAGGGTTTAAAGATTTATGATTTCCATGTTTTAATGGAAGATTTTATTCTGGTGGTTTATACATGGTATTTTACTCGATAATGTCCGAGGTATAATCATAAAGCTATATGTGAATTGGAAATGTTTTTCCCTCTTTTATTTTTTGATATCATGGTCCACCTAACTGTTATCATGGTTAAGGAGATATAATTATATGGCCATGCTTATTTAAGGTGGATATAACCCTTTGAGCGTCATATGAAAGTATTGAAAGGGTATATGAAAAGTCAGAGTCGATCAAAAGGTTGCATTATTGAATGATATACTAGTGAAGAGGCTATTAACTTCTGCAATCAATACTTAAAGAATTCAAGGGATGTTGATGATAAAGCTACAAAACGGACAAGAAGAAAAGTTGCCATTATCTTAAGTGACCAATGGGGAAAAAGTATACCTTCTTATGCTATACAACTCTCTAGAGATGATGAGCATGCAAAGATTCATAAATTAGAGTTGGAAAGGAAGCACCATCATTGATTAGAGAGTTAGATCATCAAATTACACAATAAACAGTTCATTCATTAGTTAAAAGAGCATATCAAAGGGAAGTACAATGCCAATCCTAATTCAGTTCCTGATAGATTAAGATGGCTGGCATAAGGTTCAAACAAACATGTCTTCTCTTACACGAGCTATACTAGCAATGGGTACAAGTTCTACATGAAAGAGTGTGATGACCGAAGTACAATGCAAAACAGTGGTGTATCCACCATAAGTGATAGCATGCACATTTCCAGTACGAAAGATAAAAACCCATTTATGCAAAAATGCATTACTTTGAATTAATTGAGCACATTTAGGAGTTAGATTACATCCTTTCGAGTTTCAGTCTTCGGTTGCAAGTTGGAGTTGAATATAAGAATGGGCTAGATGTCGATAACTCTAGGTTGATTAGGGTGAATCTGAATAAGGAAAGGTTTGTAAAGGATCCTTTCATTTTTCCTTCCCAAGCCAAACAAATTTTTTATGTCTATGATCCTACTGATAAGGAATGGTCTATTGTTTTATAGAGTAACAAGGAAGTTAAAAAAATAGAAGATGCAGAAAATGAGTAAAGTCAAAGAAATGATGAGGTTGAAATTGATCCATTTTATGAGATATCATTTAAAAATGATAATGGTGTAGATAGTATTGAAGATGATGCTTTCTACATAAGACATGATCATAATGAAAAAATTTGGATTTCTAAAGGGGGAAAATCAATTTAACAAAAGAAGGCTGTTAAAGTGAAGAAAAAATTAGTTAAAAAAATAGTTAAAATAAGAAAAAGAAAAGAACAACATAAATAGGTAGTTATGTTATTTTTGACTTATTAAAGAAAGTGCACATATTGTTATTATTTTTTAACTTATTTTTTTTACTTATTTAATCTTGATTATTATTGCTTTCATATGTAAATGGATGTTGAAATGATCATCTTAACACTGGCTCTAAATCCTGTAATTCGAGTAGGCAAAATGATGATCCGACAAAGAAGAAAGCTAACCTTGATAGGCAGGAAGAATAATTGAAGAAAGGGGTTGGTTGTTATAGAGGAAGTTACTAATGGAAGAGATGAAGGAAGAAAGTTTACTGTTAAGTGAAATAATAAGAATCAAGTAATTAATAGTCATAACTTTTTTAGTTATATTAGCATGGCAGCGAAGTCCTCAGTGCCTATTACTTTGAAATCTTAGGAGAATGCAACTCTCACAATAAGGGATGCAATGTAGAGAACTTTAAAAGTAAGATACTATCACTTTGCTTATTTTTTAAAACTTATTTTGCAATTGTTTGTTTAAATTAACATGTTTGTCTTATAATCAGGATTTGAGATTGAGGAGAGACATAAGAAGTTTATTCTATAGAAAGTTAGGATAGCCCTAAGATCTTTTAAAAGTTTTGTTACTCGTAAATTCTTAACAAACCCTAACATAGAGGGTATCAAAGATACAATTCCTTCCCTCATTTCAACAATTGTATGTGATAATGAATGGATAGCTTTTATTAACTCATGCCACAATCCAGAGTTCAAGGTAATGTTAATGTTATTTTATTTATTTATTGTTACTTTTGTTGTCACCTCATTTTTATATTAATTGACATTTCATGTTTTGTATTTTTTCAAAGGCATTAAGCACCAAAAATAAAGAGTTAGTGAAGAAGAATAAATATACCTATAAGGCTGGACACAAGGAATATGCGGGCATTGAAAAGGGCTTGATTGAGAAAGAGCAAGTGTTGGAAGTTCTATATCCCAAGGCAGGATTTGGTCTGAGGCTTGAAAAAATAAAGAAGGAACTATTGACGATCCAAAAATAAAAGCGGTTGTTGAAACAATAGTAAGTATTAATAATATATCGATATAATGTTATTAATTTTTACTCATTCACTTTACTTTTCTTACTTCACAAGAGACTTTGACTTAAGAGGCATTAGCAAGCGCTCAAACTATTGATGAGGATATATTAAAGAAGGCATTGGGGAATACTGATCTTTGGAGTCACAAGAAAAGATTACTTTGGAGATGTGTTCAAGCGTAATAAAAAGGATGCATCTTTTGTTAAGGTTCAAGAGTTAAGGCAAGAGCTAGCAGAACAGAAGCAACAAATACTAGCACAATCATAACAGTTGCAAGAACAATCTAGACTCATAGACATGTTGAGCCAGCATAGATTTGGGCTTCCACTAGGCAACGGTAGCTCTAATGTGAATGATAGTTGCACAATCCCATCTTAGCTCCTACCTTAGGTATTGTTATTCATTTTACTGTAGTCTTACACATAGTACTACTTTTATTGTTCATATTACATAATTGTTTTTCTTTTTTTTAATTTATTTAGGGTGAGGCTAATATTAATTGTTTGGCAGAAGACAAACATGTGGTTGCATTAAGGCACATGTATAATATTGACGGGCAAGTAATGCTTCATAATGAACACATCCATGAAGGGACAATAAAAGTCTCTTTGGAGACAGTTGAGGATCTAAATTATGATCTATCCTAGCCTACTTCAGATGTAAGGATAGTAGTAAATGCATTGCTCAGCTTTGTTTCATGGTTAGTTCATCTCCTTTATATTTCAGCACCATCTCTAAAGGTATATTTGTTAAACTCATAGTTGAAAATTAACTTCTTTTGCATATTTTTGTAGTTGACATGTAACTATCTTGTATGTTGAAAAAACTAGCTTGTTGATAAGCTGGTAGGAAAGAAAGCATTATAGGCTATAAAAGCATTCACTACTAAGCGAAAGAGGGAATATGATAAGAAGAGCTTTGATAAATCCAAGGAGTCCATCACATTTTTCCAGAAAATACTAATTCCTCCTTAAGTCTATCTTCCTAAAGTCCCTCAACCTCAAACCTCTAAGTGTCAAGTCGTACCCAATAAAATCAGCAATTGCTTAAGACCTATGTCAAGATGCAAGGAGTGTTGCTTCCTTTCCCTGTGGACATGTATGCTGATCCACAGTCTGTTGATAAAGTCAACAATGAGGTGTTGAATGATTTATTCAAACATGCAAAGGCTATCACTACCCTATGTAACTTATATATGAGATATTTTTTGAAACCTTTCATTAAACATTTAGCTATATACACACATACTCTTTAATCACTTATTGTTCTATTTATTTTGACATTTAAGAAACCTCTACACTACCATGCTTGCCGGAAGAGACATAGCACGGAGGATTGTATTTGTCAGTCCTCAAATGGTCTCTCCTTATGGCTATGACATAATGAGTCTTAAGCAAGGACTATAAATATCTCATAAGCTTTCAAAGTATTTCCAGCAACATGGTGCCGACAAGAATACAATATTCATAATGCCTTGTTGTGAAGGATAGGTTACTTTATAATGCTTCACTTTAATTTATTCAAAATTTAATTATTTATATGACACTTTTTAATTATAATTTTTGCCATAGGGGATAATGAATGTTACTTGTGATCAATCTAACTTTAGGGAGGGTGCGGTACCTTGATCTTTTTCATAGTGGCCATCCCTCTAACAAACCATATATTGTAAAAATGATTAATTAGAAAGTTGATTAATTTTTTATGTATATGTATGTAATTTATTCTTTCTGTATGAATATTTCTCATATCAAGTTTTCTATTTCACGTTAGGGCCATTGTCATGTACTACATTGATATTGATCAACAATTTCAACAACTAGTAAAGGGCAGTCGTCGGTTTGATATAGCAGCATCATGGACAGTTATTAATGTATATATATTTATCATTAATTATGTTAGCAACGTCACTGTAGGTCATGTCATATTATTAATTAACTATTCATTTTTCATCCATTATATGATTGTAATGCCCAGAGTAAGCAAACAAAGTCTAAAAATACTTATGCACTTATATTTTCTATATCAATTTCCTTGAACCCCTTTTTCATGCATAAAACACCATTTCCACAAACATGCACAACTTTGAAAACAAATGCAAGTAATCACATATTTACTCATAAACAGTTAAGCTAGGCAATCAATAGAGCAAGTTACTCAGTTATCTCAACTCTTCTGTCAATAGAAATGTTACCTATGGGTTTCTTACATGACGATCACTGCACACTTCTCCTTTCTCAAAGCTCATGCACAATACAATAATCTACACATAAATTAGCACTATTAGCCAATTTATAAATTGACTACCAGTATTAATTTTCACTGAAAATCACATTTAACTGCTCACTTCTTTTCACTCGATCAATTTGGGTCTCACGCAACCCAATCAACTTTTCTATCACTTATACAGTTTCTAGCATGTCCCATGCACAATTTTAACCCCCTTTTGTTACTAATTTAGGGCTATTTCAAGCTTATAGCTATAAAGTTTTATCACTAACTTCCAAACATGTCACAAAACGTTAATTCAATTTTCAAGAATCTTCTATTACTAAAAGGTAAGAAATAAACTCTTTAAAACCTCCTAATTTAATTTCTCTATAACTCGTACTAAGAGAAATTAAAGTAAAATCAGAGCTAAAGGAAATAAGAAACTTACCCAACAAGCTATTGATAAAAAATGTCACCTAAGCTCCTATAAATCCTTGCCCTTATATAGAGTTGGCCTCTTCTCTCTATCTCGTGTTTCCTCTCCCTTTCTCATCACATGTAGTGAGCAAGGACTTCCAAGCAAATATAATACCAAACACCAAGGCCACACATAGTGTTGAAACATATCATATGGTTTTGTACTGTTTCACCTAAGGTGAACCTCTTACCCCCACATGCACAATTATGCAACCATATGTTGAATTGATCTATATCCCACAATTCATTTTCATTATCACATTATTAAAGGATCAAATTTGTAAAACTAACATATATAATGTAAAAATTATAGTTTCAAACCCATTTTTGCTACTTCATATAGAGTTCTAGAATGAACTCACACACTCACATGCTTGTCCACAAATATATTTACATATAATTACTTATTACACATTTTATAAAACCCTTATATACTCTACTAAGTTAATAAGTAGATTAGATTATCCAATTGCCTCAACTCTTTTGTTACTAAAAAAGGTTACTTGTGGATTTTACAATACTTCCTAATCCTCCTCAAGCTCGATTAAGCTCCAAGTAGTTATAATCTACATAACTAAATGCTAATCATTAATTATTAGCTCTAAGATAGGCATTTTTTATCTTAATCAAGCTAGCCACAACGCTTGACTTCCATTGTTGGCTAAACCAACACCTTAAAAACCCATCATAAGCTTCATTTAACTTCTATAAAGCTATACAACACTAATTTAGAGTTTATATTATTCCAATATGCAAATTTAAGGCTAGAATTCATCCAAACCCTAAAGTCCACTTTTAATTTAACATAAACTCACCAACTATAGGTATAGAAACTTAAATTATCCTAATGGCTCCATCTAAGCTAATAAATTTTCTAAATTCACACCCAACACAACAACCATCATCCTCTAACCCTAAAATCCCATTCAAAATCACATAGAAAAGGTAAAGGAGAGATATAAAAGGCTTAACTTTCTCTTACTAGTTTATTTTTGTTCTTAATTTTCTCTCATTTTCATCTAGCACATTCTTCACCATTTTCTCACTCAAATCACCATAAGAAACATACCATTATTCATCTCTTCCATAGCTCAGCCATTCTTTAACCTTCTTCCAAGGATCCAAGCTTCAAATCTTTATCCAATCAAGCTATGTGGTTTGGCAATTTGGAGAGATTCAAAGACTTCATGGAGATGGTGTAATGCCCTTCCCAACATTACCATTCAATTCTTAACAAACAATTTATCAAATAAAATTTTTTTAAGAAAGGTTAGGATCCCAATTTAAAACATTTGAAAACCATTTCTAAAATACTCAAGTTGTAAAACAATACGCAGCAGAAGCACTTAAATCATGTGCACAAAAGCCTAAAATGAAAGTTATTGCAAAAAATAAAATTTAGGCAAAATATGAGCCATGCGTAGTGGCATATGGCATAAAGGCACTAGCGTTGGCTCTATACCATGCACTGCGGCATGTTGACACATGTGCCACAGCTCACACATCAAATTTTGCTATCACAACAATAATTCTAATGTGAACTTCAGACGTGCACTATTTTCACATCTAATGTCCAATCAGGGTGAATCAAGCGCCCACACGAAGCTTGTTTCAAAATCTAACCAACAACACTAGTTTCATTTAAATTTGATGTCTCATTTAAAAGTTAGACACTTAAGTACATTTTGACTAATTTAAGTCAAAATCTTTCACTTGAGCATCTTAATTGGAAACCATAAGTTATTGGCCACTTATAAGGCCTTAACCACGTCCAATAGGACAATTTATGCCTGATTGACCATTCATATACACATTATCACACATTTATCTAAATCTGACCAATAAATTGTCCATTTCACACACATTGGGAATAACTATATTATTTCATATAATTTCACACGATTGGTCAAACCTATCATATTCATCACACTTCATAATACATCTCCTAGCTCATATCATGACTTTTACTTCAAACATACTTATATACACTATATAAGGCTGGATATAAAATCATGCTCACATTCACAATCAAAATGCTTATGCACAATTATATACTCCTATGGAAACTTATATATAAATATACAACTCATATAACACAAGTTCATTACACCTTTTTCTTATAATAGGCAACTAGAGAGAGATATCCTCTAATCTCTGCCCGTATCTTTCCCTTTCGCAATACTAGTTTTGAAACTTGTAAAAATATAAATAACCGTGGCTAAGATAACAATTTCAGTAATTAAAATAGTTCATTAAATGCTCCACAAACAACCATATATAAGTAAACAAAACCAAAATAATAGTTTAAAAGCTATATATATAAATAATCTATCCTTTTTAAAATACTTTTATATATTCACAAACACTAACATGATCAACAATCCACCAATCCTTCGAAGCTGCCTGACTTGAAACCATAGGCTCTAATGAATCAATAGTATATTTACCCAAGTACACATTCAGTGGCAGAAACACCTGGCCAAAGGTATTTTATTCCACTTCTGAACTATGATTTCCCCCTTCACACACACTTATGATACGGGTGTCATTAACTCCTAGTTGTACCTTCACAGGTACTAGGGAGTTACTAGGCTACCCAGATGTCTCATGGTAATAGTCCTAATATAGTGCTACTTCAGATATGCCATGGTGCTACCCTAATATAATTTGCTGCACTAGATGTCCCATGGTGCTAGCCGAACTATATGGATCTATTCACTCATATCTCTATACACACAAATCCACATATGCCCAGGGTGAACTCTCACTCCCTATGATCATGTCTTTCACACTTATATCCTACCACTTTTTTACAAATCACACTATATATATGTATTCAGTTTGTTTGAAAATCATCAGTTACCAAGAATTTCAAAACCACTTAATGCCAAAACCATTCACCTTGAAAAACATGGGTCATGAAAATTGCACAAACATAAATTCATCATTTGTACATTTACTCCTATGTGGTTACCTCAACCCTTCTGTTCTCAAGAAAGTTTACCTATAGTACACTTGTTCTACACAAGCCCCTTTTACTTCAATTCACGTGTTACATAATAACCTACATTGTATTAGCATCTAGAATCAATAACCACATTGACTTAATAATATCACTTTCAATAATTAAATACCTAGACACTATCATTTCCTTTATTCAAATCCATTTCTACTTTCTAACCCTATGCGTCACCTCTTACAACTCTTAACACACTCATTTCTGAATTCCACCTATTTTTACTTTCTAAATTTGACTAATTTGAGCCAACAACTTCAAAGCTTTATCATTTAGGCTCAAACCAATCACAAGTCTTAATTTAACTTTGAAAAGCCTTTTTATTACTATAGGGTTAGAAATCAACCCTTTAAAACTTTCAAAGTCAATTTTGTAATAGTTTAAACTAAGAGAAAATAGTATAGAATCAAAGGTTAAGACAGCACAAAACTTATCTAATAAGTAATAAGTTGGAAATATCATCCAAACTCCTGAAATCTCATTCCCTAACTAAGTTCCCTTTTTCTTCTCCCTCTCATACTTCTTTTCCTTTGTTTCTTTTCTTTCTCCATGAGCTAGCCACGCCCTTATCTATTAAATTTTTATGCCATGTGCCATGACACACTCAGCACTAGCTACGATGCATGGCACAATAAGGAAACTCCTTACCACACTCACACATTATGCTTCCCAATGGCATTCTTCCACTTTAATCTATCCATGAAACATCCCAAAAGGTCAAAAAAATACTTCACCATCCAAAATCCTAATCGAAAATTAAATTACTAATTCACCTCTATTAACACTAAATTCCAGAATCAAGAAGTCAAGATTTTACAAATGGAGATGAGTGGCTAAGTTCTTTGATGAAATCCTAGAGAGATGAAGACAGAGGATGAATTAAAATTTCATATGGATAAGCTTCCTTTATTTCCCTTTCTCTTCGCTTTAACTTTATAATTAGATTCCTTAATTTAGGGTTTAATTATAATTTATTTGTAAATCCATTGTGAATTTAGTCTTTGTGTAAAAAGAAGAGGATTGTGACATTAATTTGTTCCTTGTTTGATAATAGATATTTCGGATACTATATGGAATTTACATAGTCTTGTATTTTTCATTTAGTGAATAGCATGCTTGTGTTGATATTGCATAGTTTTGTAATGTTGATATTTGTGATATTGAGTAGCTTGACATAGTTTTATGGTTGCTCAATCTTGTTAGGTCATGGAATTTAAGGGAGAGTTTAATAGTCATACTTAGCTAATTCTTAAACCAATTAGTGAAATGAACTAAGGGCTTTAGTCTAAGACTTAGTGAGTTAGGCTAATTAGGTTAATTGGCTTAAGATAGTTGTCTCTAGGCTAATACTATTTCAATCAAGGGGAAGTTAGAAGCATAAATTTTCTTAATCATCAAGAAGATATTGATTCTAATATCAACTAATCTCTAGGGTTCCAACTTCTTAAAAAGAGAAATTTAAATCATTCAATTTAGGCTGTATTTTAGTTCTTTGTTTAGTAGACAATTAGATAATTCAATCCCAACATTTAGTTCACTTATTCCACTAGTTAACCTCTTAGTTAGACATAAACCACTCTTTGAGAGATGACCTAGATTGAGCTTATGTTACATTAGTATTAATTCTAACAAGTATTTTGATTAGGTGTGTGATAGCGCAATCAAATAACTTGTAAATTATTTAACAAAACTTGTAGATAACCAACCTAACTTTCTCATTCTTTGAAAATTAGATTAGAATTTAAAAATACAAAACACGCAAGTAACTATAAAAAATGAGTAGATCCAATAAGGAGGGAAAATCCCTACACTAAATAGTTTACATCAAGAGGGGAACAAACTCACTATCAAAGATTAAGAGAAGGAAGCAAGCTACCAATGGTTGAATGTATTTGGGTTAGAGATGATGACTCAACTTTATGCAACTGAGGATTTCAAGCAATTCTCACCTTCATGTAGGTCCTCGATGGCAAAGTTGAAATTGGTGAAGGTGGAAGTGGAAATAGGAACCAAAATCTAACCAAACACAAAGATGGAAAGTAGAAAGTGAAAACCTTAATGAAGATGAAGATGAAAAGCAGAAAGGAACTTAGGGCAGTTTTTTGAAAGGAAAAATGAAGACCTTAATGAAGACTCAGGTTGCACTTTTTCCACTATCACATGAAATCTAACTTCTTTTTTTAATGTTTAAATTGAGGGTACTTTAGTCTTTTCGGTGTTAAAATTAATTTCATTTAAGTCCTCCTAGACTAAACTAAAGTTTCATATTTTTTTTGGGTCTCATTAGTAAATAAGTCACAACTGTGGTTCTTAGTTAAAATTCTCCCTTGAATATATATAAAAGATGTTGTTAACGAGTTCTCTTAGTGAATTCACAAGTATACCTTATTTAAATAACAAGTTATGTTGAGGTGTTAACAAGTCCACTTCATAGAGTAATAAGTCAATAATATTGAACATACAAAAGGTATTATTTATAAGTCCCTCAAGTAAATTGAAAAGTAACTATTAGTGAAATGATAAGTTAAAGTTAAGGTTTTAATAAGTTCACTTCAGAATTTTTAAAAATAAAAAACATTTTGGTCACTTTCTATAAAACATATTTTCAATTTAATCCCTCAACTCTGTAGTGTATTTTTGAATTCTATTGGTCCTGATTTAAAATTAAAACCCCATAGGAGACTTTCACTGAAATTCCATTATTTTATTTAACTCCACATAATGCATCAAGTGTCCATATCAATAGAAAATCTATCACTTATTACCAATAGTTTAACTCATTTATAACTTAAGAGAAAGGAGAATCCCATCTAAAGCTCCCAGAAGAAGAAAGATTGCTTTGCATGCCGAATACAATATGATAATGCTTTGGAAACCTAAAGAACTCATCTACAATTAGTTTCCAAGCTAAAATGTATGAACTAACCCTTAATGATTGAGAAGGAAATACCACACTAAAATACCAAAACAAATTGACAGAAAGTCTATAAATAACCCCAAAAAATGTCCAATTACTTACAATGAAATATTCATTTATTTACAAGAGTTTATTTGTTATTTACACTTATACTTGAAGAATACAAAAGAAATTTATAAGTTAACTAAAACAAATTAATGACAAATTATCTGTAAATAATAAGCAAAATTCAATTGCTTATAATGAAATGCATGTTTATTTATAAGAGTCCATTTGTAGTTTACGCTTATATTTGAAGAACACAAAAGAAAATTTACAAGTTAATCTACACAAATTAATAATAAAAAAGTCTGTAAATAACAAGTTAAGTCTATTTACTTACAATGAAATATCCATTTATCTATAAAAAAATCCATTTGTTGTTTACACTTGTACTTGAAGAATACAAGAGGAGAATTACTATCAGAAGGTCTGCAAATTTTCAGTGATATTTCCTTCTTAATCATTAAGAGTAGTTTAGTCATTTTAGCTTGAAAGCTAATTACAAATGATTCTTTCCAACTTATAAAGCATTATCAAATTGTATTGGGCTTGTAGAGCAATTTTTCTTCTTCCAAGGGCTTTAGACATGATTCTCCCTTAGGAGAGTGTTAATAAAGCTACAAGAGAGAATTAATAACAATTAAGTCTTTGAAAAATTTTTCTAAAAAACTAATTATAAAAATTGATTCAAATAATTATATGTAAGAATTTCAATCATAAGCTAAAAGTTACACTTAGAATTTAAATATTTTATTTGTAATTAAAACTCCTAAATTTACAATTATTTAAATTGATATTTGCATATTTTCTAAATATTTATCAAGAACGTCATTAAGTCTATCTTTTGAAACTTAACTATCTTTCTCTTTTTATAACATAGTTCTTGAAGTTTAAAATCTTAATCCTCATACTTGATAAAATATGGTTAGTCCCGCAAAAATCATCATAGGTGGCAAAAAAAAAAATACTCATGGGCAATGCTTTAAGACTCAAAAAATAATGTCCACCTCGACATTACATAAGTCACCACAAAATAATTGCCTTGCAAGAGCCATTAGGAAGCACTATGCATTCCTAGGCCTTAGTTCAATCAAAAGGGTTTAAAGAAAATTAATGAGATAAAATATTTTTAAAATCATTAGGATCCTATAAACCTTTTTTAAGAGATTTCAAATATAGTGTTATAAAATCATAATGGAAGCGTAGGAATCAAACAGTCAACGAATATGAGTTAAAAGGCCAAAAAAAAAAAGATATAGGTTGACATAGGATCTTATGCCATGACATATGACTTATGTGCCATGGCATATGGCATAGAGAGATCACATCTAACCCTGTGCCATACGCTGTGGCATGTTGTTCATATACTACAATGCATATGCCCTATCATGACAGAAAGAAGCTGTCTTGATACCTTTGTCGGGCTAACTTCTGGAATGAACCATTTTTGCATTCGATATCTAATTGAAGTAATTCAAGCCCCTATAAAAAGGTTATTTGATATTCTAAAGGTGCATTCAAAATTTAGACACTCAAATGTATAAAGTCAATTTTAAAACATTTTCCTTGCATCTGAGTGCTTAAATTCACACCCTTGTGTTATTAGCCATTTTTTAGCCTTGAATCAAGTCCAATGGGCTTATTACCATTTGATTAACCATACAATAACACATTAAATCTAAAAACATAAGATTTGGCCATCTCGGTTCCTAAGTTCAAAACAAGGCCATTTGTCGTCAATCATATACTTACACATCTAATGGCCAAATTATCTCAACACTAATCACATATAAATGTATGACCTTTATTTCACCACATACAAGCAATATCACCACTTATCTATGTATTCACCATAAGTTACGCTATCTATGTGCTTGTAATAGTATTTTAGCTCTATCAGCACAAATCACCACATAAACATATTCATGGTAAAATACCTTTAAAAATGCCATCATACAAGTGCACATACAAAACTATATGATGCATTCCTAGTTGGCAACTTAAAATATTATAGGCACAAATGCGTACACATTCCCAAAACAGAATTGGACTATACTATATGAAGTAGTTGAATGTCTAATCCTTGCCTAACTCCTTCTTTTGTCCCTTCTCCATCTCAAAACCTATAAAATATAAACCATGGAGTGAGACAATAATCTCAATAACTAGGATAATCTATATTATCGATTAACAAATAAAGCTAAAAAAAGTATCATGCAAATATTACTTATGAATATATTTACATTCTCAATATATATTACATGTATTACTATAAAGTCATGCATAATCCAATCTATCCAAACCTCCAGTACTCCTGACTAAACTTGTAGGCTACTCATAGGACCCAATCACATGTCTAGTCCAAGCTCACTTTTCATAGTAGGACTATCCAGCCAAAGGCAACCTAAACTACTTTCAAGCTATAGGTTTCCCTTATTACAAGAAATTGAGGTGTCAATACTCTAACTCCACATTCTACGGATGCTAAGAAGTATAATCTCTAACTTCTCACCCATAAGGGCACTAAGGAGAGGGATTCTCTAACACCACACCCTTTTCAGGTACGAGAGTATATGCTGTACTGATTGTCTTGAGGTGACAGCAGTATTATATAGATTTAATATTTACTATTTCTATTAGGGTG
Source organism: Prosopis cineraria (assembly GCF_029017545.1). NCBI lineage: Eukaryota > Viridiplantae > Streptophyta > Magnoliopsida > Fabales > Fabaceae > Prosopis > Prosopis cineraria. The sequence continues at coordinate 17,319,096 of NW_026555345.1, read as the reverse complement.
AATTCCCACCCTTAACATGCACTGCATAAATCACTACTAACTCATATATATTTGAATTTCCACATAATTATTACATGTAAAAATTAAACATGCCATTAGTTTCTTCTTCAAAACATTTTAACTTTATAAGACATATATTTACATATATATATATATATATATATGTGTGTGTGTGTGTGTGTGTGTGTGTATATATTCTACCATATGCAAACAGCTTGTAAATAGATTAACAAGCTAATAAATAATATAAATTATCTGGTTACCTTAGCCCTTTAGTCACAAAAGGGTTACCCATAGTTTATAACTATTAAGATCACCTCTTGAATTACAATGAAGTCCTACACACCTCAATCTATAAAAAAACTAGTATTCCACTAATAATAGTACCTTTCATAACACAACCACCCTAACTTTTCCCCATTCACCTTCTACCACATTAGAGGAGCTAATTAGGATCACCCATAGCTCCTACTATCCCCTTAAGTCCCTAACCAACCCAAACACAACACATTACCATATATCTTAGCATATTAACCCCTAAATTTGAAACCAACATAAGGCTTGGCCCACAACTCCTTAGCTTTCATCTCTTTTCTTAAAGAACCACCCATCATTCTCTTAAGAGCTTAGATTAAGTTATAAGAACCACATGCAACACTTAGAGCATGAATTCCTTGCTTTTACAAATAAAATCACCTCTTTCTGTAATATTCTCACACCATTAAACATAATTAACCAATAAAGCTCATGGTAATCTAGGGCTTAACCCAAAAAGTGATTTCCAACTTTTAGTTTAAATTTTAGAAATTCCAATTTTTTATAACTAAAATAAGTTTATAATAATCATAAACCCTTGTATTAGAGTAAAAATAAATTACAGAAGCAAAGGATGCCTCAGAGAAGTGAAAGAAATCGAAAACAAGCAAAAAAAAACCCTTTATGGTGTGACAAAGCAATGCACCGTGGCTTGTGCATGCTGCATCACAACATGTTGCTCTCTATGTCACACGTTGTAGCTTAGGTGCCATGTGCCGTGACGTGTTGCATGAAAAATTAGCAGATTCTGCTATCATTTAATAATAGAATCAGGGAACTTTTGATGCACCCCGATTCTCCATCTGAAGTCTGAATGACATGATCTAGGTGTTTATAAAAAGCTCTTTTCATGAACTAGCTAATGACATAGGTTTCACTTATACAACAAGTCACACTAAGAAGTTGGACATCCAAACATATTTTAATCACTTTTCATAACTTTCACACAAAATGGGTGTCCAAAACCCTCAATAAATGCCAAACGCCTTTCCTAACACCTGGACCATGTCCACTGAAGCTAGGACTCTTAGTACAACACATCATACGTACTAAAACACAAATATAGCATAAATTCACTCCTCAACCTTATTTCACCAAAAACAGAGGGGGAGGCGAATTTCTATTGCATTGTATCAAAAATTAATGTAACATGTTCAAATCATCATTTTTACATTTATACTCCCTAAAAACATATATATCTTAACATACACAAATACTCAGGGCCTAAAATACGAATCAGGCATTTGTAATAACAAAATAGTACAAGTGTAATAGCATGCAACCTAGAATTGGAAAACATATACTATTACACAAAATAAAACCAAGCTAGAGGCATACTATAGGAATGTGTTAATTCTTAGCCTCTTGAGCCTTCTCGCTTTTGAAAAGTGTTAAATGAAATGGGTGAGTCTAACTACTTAGTAATCAAAGTAAAACATACCCTATGCAATTATATATCAATTATAAACCAAGCACATGCATATGAAACTAACTACTTAAAACATACTCACACACATCATAACTCATCACTTCTCATTTAATTACTTCTTTATCTCACACATATTAGGTGCATTGTCATAATATTCTCATATATGTGATCATGACCCATTATTTATGCAACCTGCCACAACTTAACACATGTGACATGTCATAAGTTTATATAGGCAATGATCAACCAATCTTATATCTTTTTTATTTCCTGAGACTGAAACCATAGGCTATAATACTAATTAGAACTTTATCCATGTGACTGGACTACTTCAGCTCACCAATAGTGAGGTGTGACTCAGCCAAAGATCACATGACTCACTCTCAGACCACGGCTTCCCTTATTCTTAAATCACTGGGGTGTCTCATATCCTAGACTATTCTCCTTATTGAATTGGTAGAGATAGCTAGGTTCTCATCCCTCAACAAACTGTGGGATAGTCCCTCGATAAATTATGAGACAAGGCTATACCCCTATGCATTGGAGGCAGCCAAAATGCTATATGAATTTTTTCCTCTACTCCCAATCTCTAGGCTATGATACTCAATCATTTCATATGTTCATTTATTGTTTATCACATTCACATATTAGGTTCACAATCATGCGCTACCCAAGTAAGCATCCAGTAACATTTCACCATATTCTCCTCACTTATCACACTAATCCATTTCCTTTTTTAACACACATTTACCTTAACACAACATCACATTCATCATCCCAAAGATATATGTATGTTCACAGTTCAACAAACATTTTGATTTAGCATTTGCGTTTCAAAACAAACAAAATAACATTATGCACATTCAATTTGTACACACTTATTGAAGCTAACACATGCTTTCATATTGAAAATCAACCCATGCATGCAACATTTACAAATAGCAATCAATTTATCATCAATTAATATATAACTATTTAAAGTAGAGTTTCCCTGATTACCTCAAATTTTGGAGAGGTTAAAGGTTTACCCCTCAATATAAGAGCTTCCAAGCTTGAATTTCCAAGTCAAATAAGTGACCAAGAGCTAAAACTATAATCAACTAAGTTAACATTTATCAACATTACTAACTCAAGCATTAAACCCTCATTTTTCTACTTAGAAAATTGCCCAATGTGTAACATCTTAGGTTTTCAAACTAGGAATTTTAAGTGTTTCCAAGGGTAAATTGATCAATTTAGATAAATTTTTTATTAATGAGATTTATTGGAGACTAATATAGTTTTTGGGTCCTTAAACAGCCTTAGAAAAGAGCTAAGGCAATGTTTGAGCGGACTATGGCACAAAAGAGATTTTAAATTTTAGTGGGACTTTTTGTGCCATTCGTTGCAGTGGACATGTCAATACACCACGATGCACGTGTGAAATCAACATTTATAAGTCATGAAAACATACCAGAAATAGAAGAAAAAGAGATAATGAAAGAGCGATAGAGAAGAGCTTGTGCTCTACTAGGGCACGATCTCTAGGCCACAATAGAGAGTTAAATCAAGCATCTAACCCTAAGTTGATAAGTTTAAATCATCCTTGGGTAAGTTCCACATTCTCTCTCCTTCCCCATTTATGTAAAATTTCTAATTTAAGTGGTAGTGTGGGGCTTGATCTCGATTTCCTTAGGTTTTAACTAAACCCATTGATTTATTTAAGGTCTTAGGGAGTTAAATCAAGCATCTAACCCTAAGTTGATAAGTTTTATGGTGATTGAATATTTTTATTGAGGGTTTATACGAACCGTAAATATAATCTGAAGGTTTTGAGACAATGTAGGGAATTGGCTAGTGATTTTAGTATATTAGGATTTTGATAGGATGGTTAGAGTGTTTAAAAATGGTTGGTATGGTTAGATAAGGAATTTAGGTGTTATAAGTACTTAAAATATAGTGAATTCAAGGTTATCTGGAGTGATAATTGATTATTATCACTTGATTGTATAAGCTGAGTATTGCTCGAGCTACTTTGTGTATATAGAATGTGTGAAGCTAATGCTGAGCCACGGTAACCTTTTTGTATGACAAAGGGTTGAGGTAACGAAATAACTTACACTAATTGATTATATTGCTTACCTGTTTATAAGTATATATATTAATTTGAAGTTGAGATTTGATAACTTTACATATTGCGAAATGTGATTTTTGTGCATAAAAAATTATTTGCAAATGATGAGAATGATGAAATTTTTATATAGATTGGTTGAGAAATTTGAAATGTATAGGTGTTATATATGATGAGTGTGAGCATGATCATGATAAGGGGTGGGAGTTCACCTGTAGGAAGGAGTAGTGAAAATCCATATGACATGTATCTCCTTAATGTCTAGTGAGGCATGATATTAGAGATTTTCTCCTTAGTATCCATGTAGGATACGGCATTAGAGAGTGATGCTCCTTAGTATCAGTAATGTAGTATTGAAGCAATGATACCTTAATTCTTGTGCGATAAGGGGAAATCATAGTCTAAAAGTGGGATAAGACACCTTTGGCTTAATGATCCTACCACCGAAGTTGACCTCAGACCATTGTAGATGTACACTTGGTTCAAGAGCCAATGATTTCAATCGAGATGATATGGAGGCTCGGATGGTAGAATGATCATGGTAGTGGTAAATGACTTGTGTTTATAGAAAAGAGTATGTTGTAATATGCTAAAAGTATATTTTAGATTTTTATAGCTTTACTCTCTTATGGTTATGCATGTTAATTAATAGTAGTGAATTATTCTGTTACTAAGATATTTATCTCACCCCATGGTTATATTTTACAAGTAAAGGTTTTGGTAGGAGCAAGGGGAAGAAAGGGATGATTGAAAAGTGAAGAGCATAATCGTATAGCTCTTCCCTTCCAATTGAGGTGGTCAAAGTGTCACTGTGGATAATGGCATTTGGCATTAAGAGTTAGATATCTTTATGTGTGTTTTGAGGTGAAAACGAATCATCTTGGGTTCAAGTTTCCATCCTTTTAACAGATGATCATTTCAGTGTGAGATTGATTCCATTAGCTAGAGGACTCGAAGATCTTCATGTGGATACTTGAATCACTCAAATCGGACGTCGGATGGGGAAATGGCACACTTTAAAATTTTAGAGCTATCATGATAGCAATCTACTATCATGACAGTAGGTGCACGCTATGGCCCATGGTAGTTGCATCGCAGCACAATGGCTTTCAAGGGACTCTTCCTTTTATGCCATCGGCCATGGTAGGCATGGCTTACACCGCAGCGAACGAACCAGACTTTTGAAGAATGGTTTGTTTCAGCTTGTTTTGAAGCGGTATTTGTTTTCCATGCTTTCGTATTTATATTTAATTGATTTTTAACTATGGTTTAAGCTCAAAAAATATTTTAAAAAGGATTTTCTTAAGATCCCATTATTTTAACTTACTATCTTTTAAACCCTTAGGTTATAATAACTTTTACTTAGGATTTTACCTAATCCTGGTTATCACAACGACATGTATGAGTGTTGTCCTAGTAATGTCAAGGCAAACATTACACAATACACACTCTACAAGAGTTTGAACCTATCCATTAGATTTATTATCTATTTTCAGTCCCCAATAATATTAATGAGCCATTAAACTCCTATTAATGGCATCATACTCTTCCAACCACCCATATTAAATGTAATTTCAGATATTAATGGTGCCCAATAACTCAAAACACTAAAATTTATCATACCTAGATTTAGATATTCTAATCTACTCCCATTAACTCCTTTGAGTCAATAAATTTGGACCCACAACCTATATGGACTAAAAATCATCTTCCATAATCAAACCATAACCATAAATTGATAAATGTGGAAGAAATGAGGAGATTAATGAGTGTGGTACTTACCTTGGGTGTTTGTAGCCTCCAAAATACTCCCAATATCACCCAATAGCAAATCATAACAGAGCTTAGTACGTCTCTCTATTTTCTCTTTTCTCTTCTTTCTTTTTTTGTCTCACTTTTGCGACTAATATCTGCAAAAAATGACCATGCACCGCAGCGAACACACAATATGCCACTGTACATAGCACAAAGAGGTCCTCCCTCGCATCTAAAGTGTCTGTGCACTGCGGTAGATGATCTCCACACCACGACGTGTGGCATAGCAATATCACTCTTCATTTCCTTCTCCTTTGGATCCTCGGGTGGCCTAACTTAATACCAGACCCATAATTTAGGTTGAAATACAATCAAACATGATTATTAGACCTCCTTGGCCACACACAACCTCAACTTACTTTATTACCCTAATTAGGTTTAATTAAATAAGGAATTAAAAACTGGGATGTTATACTTTCTCTCCTAAAACTCTTGAAATTCAAGGTGTAGAAGAGGATAGGAGAGATAAAAGACTTACCAAAATGCATGATAGTTTGAAATAACTTTCGATGTCTCAACCTATACCAACCCTAACAAACTCCTTCTTTTCCTCCTCATGTGCTCTCCAATTTCTCAAATTTCTCTCTATCCTTAAATGTTAATTCATGAGCATTTATTTGACTTTATGTGTCATGCACCATGACACAGCATGCACATGCCGTGGTGTATGGCATAGAATGTGCCATCACACATTCTCTTCTTATATGAACTTGATCTGCTCCTAACTTCCTAGCTCGATCCTAGAGCTGCCCAAGGATCCAAAATATCTTTTAGTAATCCAAAACATGATTAATCAATTTAATCTACATATTTACTAATCACACCCTTAATTAGCAATTAAACCCTAGATTAAAAACTTAGGATGTTACACGAACCAACCCGAACAGTCAAACCATCACCTAGTGAAGAAAGTGATTTGGTTCAACCATTTGACGTGTTCTAGTAGTTGGCTCAGGTTAGCTTGCTATGACCTAAATAGGTTTTGAAAACCTGGTAAAAATTGAAAATGACTGGACTATTTTGAACCATTTTTCTTCTTTTTACTCTTATTTTAGTAATAAAAAATTTTATTCAATTCAATTTTCAAAAAAAATTTACTCAATTTTAAAATATTAATGTCAACTTACTTTTGGATTATTATATTAAAATCTTGAGTGCATAATTTATTTATTGGCATTATACGAATGAAAGTGTAGAGAAAGTTAAAAACTTATTTTCTTTGAAAGAACTAATAAGGTAAATAAAAAGATATACATATGAAAAAAATGGGAAAAAATTAAGGGAAAATGACAGTAAAGTCCCAAAAGATCAATTTTATACCAGTTAAGTCCCAACTAATTTTAAAAGGCCAATCAAGTCCCAGAGTCCTTAAGTAGTATTTTGATGAAACAGAAAAAGACTGAAACACCCTTCTTCAAGTAAAAGCTCGTTTTCTTCTCTGCCTGAATGAGTCTCAGTGTGCGACGCGAAGCTTTGTTCTCTGGGTCTGCATTCTTTGATCCATACGGTGAATGAGGGCTTGGTTGGGCTAAGGGAGAGTGATGTTTTTGGGGGCAGCACGCGTAGCTGGCAACTAAGAGTTGAACACTTAAACGAGAAAAGGGAAACATTGGTGGCGGTGACAGAGGTGAGGGAAAATCGGTGGCGAGGGCCAAGATTTTGGCAATAATGACCACGGAGAGCCAAGGGCGAGGTTTTTGCCATTAAGGTTCAGATTTATATGCCTAAATTATATTTTTTGCCTTTATTGTTTGTTGGGACTTCAAGACCTAGATCCCTCAGCTGGTCGTTCATTTTTTTCTGGTGGAAGTAACTGAATCCCTCCCTCTTTCCTGCTCTATTTCACACTGTTAGAGGTGTGTGTATATACATGTTCAGTTTTTCTTTTTTCCTTCCTTTTTAGTTGTTGAAGTCCTGCTTGTGTATGTGTATTGGCTGATTCTTTTATTTGTTGGCTAAAAGTTTGGTCTGCTTTCTTCTCGTGTATGTAAAAGATTGAAGCTCTCTTCTTCCCCTTCATCATAAGCTGCTTGCTGATCCACAATCATACAATCTTAATCTCGCATAAGATATTAAACACTATTTGATGAATTAAATTGCAAGATCTTAGCAAACAAATGGTCAATGACAATCAAAACACAGACTGTACCTTTAACTATTTTCAAGAACAAGACAATGCTGTCTACAGCATTTATTTAAGATAAACTTTCCCAATTTGACATAAATTTAGAATCAATGGCTGTCTAACTCTGAATATTTTCATTGACATGTTTTACATACCCAAGAAATACTAAAATATTGAAGTCATGAGAAGTAGGTAAGCCTGAAATTTAAGGTTACTATTTTATGCTAATGCACTTACAAGTAAACGAGTCTATTCCATTGCAGCTAAGTTTGGAATATTTGCACCTCTCATTTGATCTGCAGACAACAATTGAGATTGTAGAATGAATGGTAAGAGAAGATGAATTAGAAAAATTAACAAATCATAATCATCTATAAAGTTTTGAATTTTAATAAAAAGACTAGCAGGCAAAAATGGGTGAAGAAAGAGAAGAGAGTTTGTACAATGTAACAATACTTAAAGACATATCACATATTAGATGTCAAACATATCAGTATATATTTATTAGTTTACTTCTTACACTCAACGTACCCTTTTTGGATGTTCCAATATATATTAGATGGATCCCAAAACAAGAAAAATATCAAACTAATAAAAATGTACAATACATATATATCAAACTAAGCCACTTACAGTCTATGTTTTTCTTTCTTCTTCATTTCCTACAGTAGCACCTTACGATGTTCTCCCTCCTCTGGCTAAATTATGACAGCTCCAATCCTCATTGTTGCTATCATAAAATTTTAGAATCCATTAGAAGTGTAGTTTTAGTTAATCTTTGATGTTATTCTATCATGATAGTGAACTAAATTTGGTTAATGAAAGTAAAAGCTTGAGAGTTGTTGGAATTGCTTAGTTGTTCATCTCACAATTTTGTCAATGATAAATTCTCTCAAGGTATTTGTAGGAAGGCTTGAAAGAAGTTGATGAAAATGAGATTGTTTAATTTTCATAGTAGAAGCTTGAGGAGTTATCTATGCTACCTAAGAAAGTTTATGTTTTTACATAAATTGTACAGTTGATCTACCTATTGAAATTGTGCAACATCTAAAGGGAAATTTTTTAAGTTTGTAATAAGAGTTGTGTTAATGATGGTGGTTAAATGCTTACTAGTGTTGTTGATTATTTGGTAGAAGTTGTAGAAGGTTTATTGAAGATTAAGGGATTAATGGGAAATTTTAGGAATTAGCAAAGATTTTGAATATCAATTTTTGGTTTATTATAAGAAAGGAAATTTATAATGACATAAAATGTGTTGGTTTATATGCTAGATTAAGTTGAAGTACCATTGGAGTAAGCAAGAATGTAATGACCCCAAAATTTTAAATTGAATAAAATTTTCTTGCAATAAAAATTTTATTTGAATAAGTTTTACAACAAGTAGAAGGGGGCAATTTATAAAAATTTATGTTAAGAATTTTCTCAAGGATTCAAGGTCTAAATTTTTCTAAGCAAAAGTTCAATTTTAAAATTAAAGAAAAATATACACACATCTCTTAGGTCTCTTTTTGAATCTGTCTTCTCACACCCTTAGAAATTGAATGCCTATGAGGATGATCAGGAAAAAAAACTTCTGTTCTACTGGTTTAACCATGAAGAAATTTACCTTATCTGAGTAGACTTTGGGTAGTATGAATCCTCAATGATATTCGAAGGAATTGGGCACAATTGGCTGAATGATGTGATTATAGTTGTTCTCTTTGGATATTACATTTGTGTGGAGCAATGACTTTCATTTTAGTGTACAATTTACTGATGCTTGGCTGTGCAAATTGTTATGCTTCTTCTTTACAAATAATTTTTCAATCCATGGAAATGCTGACAATATTTAAATTCTCTTCACCAATGCATGTAAATATTTTAATGTTCAATGGATGGAAATAAATTTTCAATCTGCTTCACTTCTTCTGGGCAATTCCGTACAAATGTCTCTTTATCAATCTATTCTATTTCTTCATGAGTAGTTCAGTGAATTTATCTCCCCCCACCAACATAAGAAAAAAACTCTGCCCCCCGAGGGGGAGGAAACATCCCTCCTCCATTCGAAAGAAGTGTCTAGTCCCCACCTGTTTGTTTAGTGTTGACTGGCAACATCAGGCCATAAAACGACTAGCCTTCAACAGCATCACTCCCACTCCCTCTAACTTAAGGTGCGTTTTTTATGCATGTTTCTTGTGAGTGTTTATCCTACTGAAGATCCTTTTTTGGATTAGGAATTTAACGCAAAAAGAAATAGTTTTGGGAATTTATTGCAAAAAGAGATAATTTTTTAACTGTCAAAGAAAAGAAGGTGATTTTTTAGGTTTTGTTAGTGCAATCTTTCTTGCCCAAAACTTGTTTGTGTTTTTCTCAATTTCTCTTTGCAAAAGTTCAACTTCTCTCTTCTTGTGGACATGCATGTTTGTTGTGCCCTTTGACCATGAGCAAATTTGATAGGCTTTATTAATGAAATTCTTCTTGTTTCTGCTTACTTTCTTTCAATTTATTGATTTAATTTTAACCAGTTTTTTTTAGGACTTGCATCGATGATAATTAGGTAGGAAGCTTGTTTGTTAGGGCACAAAGAAGCAAGGAAGTAGGCTTATGTCCTGCTACTAAAATAATTTTTTGTTTTTATATGTGTAACTTTGAAGGTTCTAAGTTTGTAAGACTTAGTTCTTGTTCATATCTTCTATGCAGTCTTCTATATTTGTTTTGCTTCCTTTTATGTGAGGTTCTAAGTTTGTTATAGCATGAGATAGATAATATGTGCATTGGTACCCTGCCCATTTATGATTACAGTAGCCAAAATATGATGAGATACATTGAAATATGAAGAATCTTTTAGGTGGTGTTTGATATGTGCATTCTTTAGTTTTGCCAAGCACTTGAAACCTATTTAAAAGTTAAGTGTTGTATACATCCCAACAATATATTATTTTGTAATTGTATATATCTCATGATCCATTCATTCATATTATATATATATATATATATATATATAGGTTTTAAAGTCCTTAATAATTAGGATGCCTACACTCCAAAAACTACTTAACCCAAATGTCTCTCTTTTATTCAGACATTTTTTTAAATCAAAGCATAGGCTTGAAGCAGGGGAAGTTCTTTCTAACTCTAGGTTTAATAACATTTAAATGACCTTTAGATGAGACATGGGGCTATGTTTTAAGCTGAAGTGAAAATATGAAGTTTATGGATTTAATTTTCGAAAGCTAGCTATGTGTGTGTTTATTATGTCTGTGTGGTGTGTGTTTCAGAGGATTCCTAGCATTTGTATTGGGATGATATTTGTAATGATGTGGCTTGAGACTATAATCACTGCATATACATGTCTTTTAGTTTAGCTTATATGTAATCACAGTGGCTTGATATTTTTAATGCTGACCAATCACAGATTTTCCTCATTTTTGTGATATCCAAATCAATTAAATAGTATGAAAACTAAGAGGCAGATAATAAGACAAAATGGAGGGAATTTGGCTGAATTAAAAGCTACCACCTTGCATGTTCACTATTCTATGTCAGTGTATATGTATGTAGTGTGTTTTTGGGTGTAACATTTAGCTGAATCTATTTCGTTTGCTTTTGTGGCAAACCAAGAAAAAGTAATTTGCATTTGAGACACTAAGAAACTATGGACAACAAGAAAGCTATAACAAAAAAGAAGTTTGGATACGACAACTTCAAGAAAGAGTTTCTTAAAAAAATGAAGGAAAATTCAGTGGTCTTATAGAAGCCAATGACTCAATGAGAGAAAGTTGGCGAAACCAAATGCTAAACAAGAAAGATATAGAAACATGGCTTCATTAAATAGATGAGGCAAGGAATCAGCATCTTTGTTAGATGTGCAGAATGGGATGGTAGAAGAAGAAAAGGAGGACTGACCATGGAGGACTTTTCAAATGTATGTATATGTGATCCACAATCTTTCTAATTTTTTTCTTTCAATTATCAATGTGAAACTTAAACTTTCTTTATGTTTTCTTAGGAACAACTGAGACAGTTTAGGGTGAATGTGGTGTGGTGGCTGGTAAATCACATGAGAAATGAAGTAAGAAACAAAGTATTTGCCTCTATCTCAGTAGCTAATCGACCAAAGAGGGCAGGAAAGAAGTGTAGATAAATTTTTAATCTGTGATATGTTTTCATCATTAATCTTTGATAGGTGTGATGCATTTGCCTCGTTGAAGGTCCTGCTCCTCATCAACGTTCACCATTCTGATTTTGTAGAAATTGCCTTTTCTTCAATTTTTTCCCTTAAGTGTTTTAGCTGAAGGTAGACTATGTAATTTATACAAGTGAGGACATGCTCAATTGAATTTGAAGCTATATTCAAATTTTAGGGCTTATAAGAATATTTTTACCAATACATTGCAGGGCGAATAAGAATAGAATTTTCGGCTGCAAAATTAGGCTAGCCTTTGTGGGATATGCTTGATTAATTTTGTAGCCAAAACATGTTATTTGATCAAAATTTGGTCTCATGCATGCATTTTACCTAACTGAATTATGATTTTGTCTAAACAAAATTGCCAACACCTCCATTTGGATTTTATATCACAGGTACTAATTAATATTTATTATTTTCAACAAATTAAAATAACATGTATTTCCTACCAATTGATACAGCCGGGCTGCTACTTATATTACTTTAATCATATAGTGATCCAATTCAATGTAACAAATGAATCATGAAATTTTCTAAATAAAATACTCATTGTGACTATCAAGTAAGTTGAACAAACAACCAAATCAATCATATATAGCCAATGTCGCAACTGTGTGTCAAAATTTTGGGTGGGGTAAGTAATGAATTCTCAACAAAGCTATTATTTTAGGACAAAGCTCTAGTCATTTACAACTGAGAGACCAAATTTTGCAACTTCCTTAGGCTAACTTTGCAACTAGTACTCAAAATTTAAGATCAAAGAACTATTAAATTCGTAAAAGAGTTAAATCCTTTAAGACAAAGTTCCAGTAATTTGCAAGTGAGAATCCAAATTTTGCAATAACCTTAGAAACAATTTGCAACTGATACTCAAAATTTTGAATCGAAGAACTATTAAATTCGTTGAAGAGTTAAATCCTTTAGGATAAAGCTCCAGTAATTTGCATGTGAGAAACTAAATTTTCCAATGCCCTTAGAAATAATTTGCAACTGGTACTCAAAATTTAGGATCGAAGAACTATTAAATTTGTTGAAGAGTTAAATCCTTTAGGACAAAGCTCCAGTAATTTGCAAGTGAGAATTCAAATTTGGAAATGCCCTTAGAAATAATTTGTAACTGGTACTCCAAATTTTGGATCGAAGAGCTATTAAATTCGTTGAAGAGTTAAATCCTTTAGGACAAAGGTCCAGTAATTTGCAAGTAAGAAACCACATTTTGCAATGCCCTTAGAAACAATTTACAACTGGTACTCCAAATTTTAGATCAAAGAACTATTAAATTCATTAAAGAGTTAAATCCTTTAGGACAAAGCTCTAGTAATTTGCAAGTGAGAAACCAAATTTTGCAATGCCCTTAGAAACAATTTGCAACTGGTACTCCAAATTTTAGATCAAAGAACTATTAAATTCATGGAAGAGTTAAATTCTTTAGGACACAGCTCCAGTAATTTGCAAGTGAAAATCTAAATTTTGCAATGACTTTAGAAACAATTTGCAACTGGTACTCCAAATTTTGGATTGAAGAACTATTAAATTTGTTAAAGAGTTAAATCCTTTAAGACAAAGCTCCAGTAATTTGCATGTGAGAAACTAAATTTTTCAATGCCTTTAGAAACAATTTGCAACTGGTACTCGAAATTTGGGATCGAAAAACTATTAAATTCGTTGAAAAGTCAAATCCTTTAGGACAAAGCTCCAGTAATTTGTATGTGAGAATCCAAATTTTGCAATGCCCTTAGAAACAATTTGCAACTAGTACTCCAAATTTTGGATCAAAGAACTATTAAATTCATTGAAGAGTTAAATCTTTTAGGACAAAGCTCCAGTAATTTACAAGTGAGAATCCAAATTTTGCAATGTCCTTAGAAATAATTTGCAACTGGTGCTCGAAATTTTAGATCGAAGAACTATTAAATTCGTTGAAGAGTTAAATCTTTTAGGACAAAGCTCTAATAATTTGCAAGTAAGAAATCAAATTTTGCAATGTCCTTAGAAATAATTTGCAACTAGTACTCAAAATTTTGAATCGAAAAACTATTGAATTCATTCCAATATTTTGCAATTTAGACACCAAATTTTGCAAATTCCTTACGAAAAATTGGCAACTTGTACATGAAATTTTGGATCGACAAACTAGAAGATATGAACTGTACATGTAAGAAACATGTATTAATTCATCTAATGCATCTGCACATATCAGCTGTTCACATACATAAAGGCATGAACTTGGATTTACAAACAAAGGGTTGTTATGTACCAAAAAAAACCCCTAATACTATTAATATATATCTACATAAACCTATACATGTCAAACAAATCCAAGTTGATCTAATCTCATATTATAGAAATATCAACTTTGATTTACAAAACAGGGGTTGCTATATGCCAAAAAAAACCCCTAAAACAACCATTATGTTTATGTCACCCCAATCCAAGTTCATGTGGTAACCCATTTACAATAACATCAACTTGGATTTGGATTTCTACATCTCTTCTGCATATGACCTACTTTATGGCAGCGAGAATAATGATAAACCTTCTTTTGCTGATGTTGAGACTCGATCCTCACACGACGAGGTCTGGCAGCTGGTCGAGATGTTCTAGGAGGCAGTAAAAAGGTTTGGTTCATGAGCTGAGACACTATCAATGCATTTGGCTTTGGCATGTCATGGGTCTCAACAAGATGCATAGTGCCATTGTATATTTTCTCCTGTGAGCTACGAAGAAAACATTCCTCAACATAGTTATACACATCACCATACACTTCTTTAATGGCTGCACAAGCATGTGGGCAAAGAATGCTAGACATTTGCCAAACTTTGCATGTGCATTCCCTTAGTATCAGATTCACACATACATCTCCACACGGTGTCCGAACTAATGCAATATGTGAGCCATGCAGCTGAACTATCATAACTTCTACCTTGAAAATATTTTCCTTCAACTTTTCTTCAATATTGGGACCAACTATGCTTTTCCACTTACTCATGGCTGCCTTACTTGTAAAAAATTTCTTGCTTAACTTGTCCCTATGGTCATTTATAAGAACACATATATTATGCCTCCTCTCCTCAAGAATCCATGCATTGAATGATTCGGCCAAGTTGGTTGTTATCTTATCCCATCTTCAAAATGGGAACAACGATAGTGCCCACCAATCAACATCGCCTTGATTTTCAACCCATCTTGCTAATTGTGAAAAGAACATCCTCAAATTTTCCATGGCTATACGAAATTCGTGCTCATGCCTTACATAGGCAATGTAGTCAAGCAACTTTAGTGCCTCTTCTTTGGTGTTCCTTCCCATTTCCCTACAAACTTTGTTACACTCAAAGCTAAAATTCTCTTTAACATGTCGATAGCAAAATGCATATCTATCACCACCAAATATGGCTCTAACAGCACTAATAATAGCATTATTTCTATTAAAAACAATAGTTACCTATAGTGAACCAAGGATATCTTTAATATTTTGTAGAAACCAAGTCCAATCATCATGAGTTTCACTCCCAACTATTGCAAAAGCTAATGGAAACAACTCATTATCGACATCGTATGTTGAAGCTGCCAGTAAGGTGCCCTGATAAAGACCACTGAGGAAACATCCATCCACATATAAAATAGGCCTAGCCCCAAGCAAGAATCCTTTAATAGAACAACCATATGCAATAAATAAATGTTCAAATCTATTATTCTCAAAAGCCACCCATTTTGTTATAGTGTCAACATCAGTCTCCATTAGTCTATTACACAGCCAAGGAACAAGCATATATGATTGGTCAAGAAGCCCGTTTACTTTCACCAATGCCCTCTCTTTCGCTCTTAAAGCTTGACGATAAGTTAGACTTATGCCATAGTCTCTATATATGTCAGCTTTGATTTCATTAGGTCTTTTTTCCACATTAGACCTTACTACGTCATCAATTATAGATGAAGTCAGTGTGCACCTTATACTGTAAGAAACTTCAAGGTCTTCTTAGGCAGAATGTAAGTGCTCATTCTTGAAAGTTGTTACATGAAGTAAGGGCATAAACTTCCTTAATGAATATGCTGTTATCTTCCATTGACATCCTTTTGCCTTGCAAACTGAAATTATTTTATTTATGTTGTTCTTCACAAATTTATATTCAAACCTGTGTGCAATACTATACTTGTAGATTGCTTATCTACAATCATCAGCACTCGTAAAAATCTGTCCAGGTTCTACTAACAAATCCTTCCACTTTATTGCATTTAGCTCAGGCATTGGTGTTGGGATACTTTGTATTGTACATAGTAGAATTTCAAGATCTTATGTAGCATGTGAATTCTCAGTTGAACATCCTACTCTACATTTTCATTCAAATCATGTTTATTACTACCATCTATATTCATATTAGCATAATATTAATTATGCAACTATTAAAAAAACTTACCCATTAATTGAATCTCTTGTTGCCTCTGTACTTTGCTGTATCTTCCCAATGATGTACACATAAACAAAATTATCATTCAATTTCATTAATTGATTTATCCCTTCATCATCTTTAAGATGTAAAAGAGCATTGCAATCAAACTTTACTGTGTACTTCAACTCTATTCCATTTAAATCACAATTCAAGCATGATGAAATCAATCTAACAAGTCCTTCAAGAGACATTTCTTCTCTAATCATTCTTCCATTACAACTCCCCCCCATCATAATGCATTGTCCCATGCATATCTTTTACAATATCTCCACCAAAGTGAAAATAACAAAAAATTTCCTTTACACAACTACTTTCCATCGTACCCAATAATATCAACCTATAAGAAACAAAATAAAATGTAATAATATATTACTTAGAAACAAGTTACTTTTGACATCAGTGATTTTCGCATCAATCAAACAATGACAGCGTTCTATCTTAAAATATGGACACTCAATGATAATTTCTTACACTTTCAGTTGCAAAATGTTGAATCTTCATGCCAAATATTTTATAACGTCAAATAAAAAAAATTCTTTCATGTTCAGTTGCAGAAAACCGTTCCATCTTTTTCCTTACAAAAGCCATTTTGCAAGAAATCAGACCTTCATGGAGTAAATCTTTTTGTTCAGATACAAAGATTTGTAAAAAAAAAATACCTGTCTACACGCACCAGCACAAAACCTTAAGCTTCCCTGAGTCAATAATTAAGGCAACTCCACCTCTTCCAAGCATAACTCTGTTTCAGGAATGGGTATTCTTCAACGTACGGCTCCACCACTTACATGCAACTCTCATTAATGGCGGGAAAGAGACAAATCGGGAGGGAAATATTGGAGCTTATGATTGTACATGTTATATTTACTCATAAGGGCATTTTCATCATTTCTTTCGTAATTCTGATTGGGAAAAAACAGCATGAGACTTGAATAGCCTTTTAAAATTAATTGGGACTTAACTGGTATAAAATTAATCCTTTGGGACTTGATTGTCATTTTTTCAAAAATTAATATGTTAGACTAAACAACGCTAAACTGGGTATGATATTGTCAATATTTTTTTATGTTTTATTTATATGTACGCATATTAATATTATTTTTTAATTATTATGTCATCAATTTAACTGCCAATCTAATCAATTAAATTATGAGAATTGTGACCCAACTAGCATTTCTAGTTCATTATTTGGTTTAATTTTTAAAACACTGCTCATGAATGTTAGAAGAAGTAGGCTATGCGTTTAATATAAAGCTAAAGCGGTCATGAAATTATCAGATCATGAAAATTAAATACAAAAATAAAAAAGAAGGGAAATTGATAGAGAAGTATTAAAATATTGATTTAACAACAATTAGGTTCCAAGTAATTTTTTTATGGACAATAAATTATAAATTTCGATTCAAATAACTGTAAACTTATAGTTGTATTTAAAATTAAAATTTTTTATCTGCAATTATAATTTTTAAATTTGTAATTATATAAATTAATTAATATTTATAACTTATTTTTAAAAATTTTATCGATCCATTTAAATCAACCTTTAACAAACTCATTGCCCTTCTCCCAAATAAAGAACCATCGAAGGTGCGAGGAGATGAACCTCACTGTGTCCTTTTTCCCTTCTTCCCAACAACTGACTGAACCCTTCCTCTTACTCCTCACAACAACTGGTTGTATCCTCCCTCCCTGTGACGGACCTAAGCATAATTAAGAATAAGTAAGTGTCCCCACTTAACTTGGAAAAATTTATAAGGAAGAGATGAAAATTTTAAAAATTTACCCACATTACTCAAATAGTTTTAAACTCACTAAATCTAAACTGAAATATATTTGAGTTTAAAAATTTTTTAGGTCTTCTATATTTCACTTAAGTTTAAAATATTTTAAATTTTGAGTACATTATATTTAAATTTAAGTTATTTTTATGAAAATATCATTTTAATTTTTCCTTTCCTAATTTTATTTTACAAAACTAAATATTTATTTTATAAATATTAAATTATTTTTTATTATTTTTAAATTTTATTTAATTATGTCTTCATGGGGTCAGGATCCTGCATCCGCCATTGCTCCCCCCCCCCCCCCCTCCCTCGCGCGCGCAAATGGATATGAGTTGGGTCTCACAAATTCAAGAAGACCAGGATACATGTTTATAAAGATAACAATAAGTCATTTATCAATACGATCTTCGCATCTTTTAATTTACAAACTGTTTATAAAAAATACAGATAAAGTACTGAGATAATATGTGTGTGTGTCTATATATCAATGGCCGAATTCGAGCCAACATCAACTGGGCTCTTGGTTGTTTCTCTCCCTAATTATCATCTTACCTATCCCCAATGTGAGAAATGTTCAAATTAATTGAAAGGTAAAAAAGTAAATTGACATTTAAATTTTAAGTTTAATAATGTTTGGGGTCTTAAATTTATTTTTAGTATAATATTTCTCTTCATCTTTTAAAAAATTTTCTTAGTTATTTTTAATAATTTTTTGAAAACAGTACAATTTGGTTCCTACCATTGATAAAAAATAATTTTAATTGTCAGTTGATCAAAAAATAACAGAAAGACTCCAAAAATGATAAAAAATAACCATTAAAATTTTCTTGATCATTTTCTATAATTTTTGAATTATTGTCTATAATTTTTGGATCATTTACTATATTTTTGTTTTGTTTTTTTATAATTTTTGAAATCTTATTTTTTAGTTAACTAATAATTAAAGTTAATTTTTATTAATGATAGAGACAAGATTATACTATTTTTAAAAGTGAAAAGGAATACTGTACTAAAAATAAATTTAATTAAAAACTCTCGAACATATAATTTATGATTCAATTTGCCATTTAACCTTTAATTAAATTTGGAAAAGTTTATCATTAGAATTTGGATTTCGATGAGTCTCTCAATAGTCATCTGCTTTTTATCTTAACCTCTTGTCCAATAATCTCATTTTTCTCCCTCTTTACTTTTTTTTTTTTAAGCGAGAGAAGAAATTGAATGGTTTCTTCCATGTGGTTATTAAAGTTATAATAAATTTGACCGTTCGAGAAATAATTGTAGAGGTATTTAAAAATTACTCACCAATATGGCAATCTCCAAAAAGTGCTCATAAACTTATTTACAAACAAAAAATTTATCCAGCAGTAAAATTCTCGTGTCAAGGACAGGATATGAACATATGCTTAATTATGACCAATTTCAATCAGTATTGTCTCTATCTATTATCTTAGTCATGCAATAATTATAAGACACTTGCAAGTGGAATATTGGCCTGTTACCATTTAGCTTTTAAACACTTTCTAAAAATTAAATGTTATTTGGATAAAAATACAAGTATAAAAATATTTTTCTAAAATTTATAACTTTTGAAAACTTTTTTTTTTTAAAAGTTAACTTGGGTATTGAACAATTCTCCAATTTGGCCTTAATTGAATGTATAAAGCATTACTTCACTTAATATTTAAAATTTTTATTACATATATTTTCCAAAAATTTCAAGTATAATAAAAAATAAAACTTATAAAATTAATATTCTTTTTAGTAATTGTATAGGTAAATGCACTTTTCAAATATATATTAATGTATCTTGAACTATTTGTTATATAATTTTTTCAACATATCAAATATATTTTTTATACTTATTATTTAATATATCAAATTTTATGTTATTTGAATTTTTTATCACATTTTTTAATATTTTTGATATATAATATTTGTATGATAAAAATTACATATCATCACAGTAAATTGATGTCTTTTTTAGTTATTGTACATTCAAAAGTATAATTTTAAAACACAAATTGTTATAAATTCAAATAACTTTTAATTTACTAAACTAATTTTTTTAAAAAAATATATATTCAAATACAAATTTTATAACAACAGACTGTCATTAAACTAATTTTTACACACTGAGAATAATACAAAATAAATATTTCATATATATACTGACTCCATATTTCATCTATGAGATTAATTATTTCAGCACTTCTTAAACTTTCCGATCAAGAGGTTCATCGTGAAAATGGCATATTTAAATACGTACGTTTAATTAAGGGATTCAAATAGCCCTCTCTCTCTCTCTCTCTCTCTCTCTCTCTCTCTCTATACAATAATAATGTATAATAATACACGGTTAATTCATGCCATGCCTTGTATAGCATTGTTTCTAATAGAAAAATAGATGCGCACCATAAAAGATGAATATCGTTAATTAATAAGTATGGAGATTACCTTACGAACAAGTTAGAGTAGGAAAGCGAAAGTGAAGGTGGACTGGAAGAGTCTCAAGGACAGCTCATATATATGGGAAAGGAATGCAACATGTGTTGAAATCAATCTTAATGATTCAAACAAAACTATTGGTTCTTGACAGCTCATCATCATCACTATGCTGCGTGCGTTGATGAACCATCCTATTCTTTCCCATCTTAAGCCCTCATCATCGGGCAGCCACAAAGAGCTTGCCTTTTTGTCACCTCATTGAGGCTGGTTGAATAACGGTTAAAAGTGTATTTAAATTATATTTAAAATATATTTTTATTAAATTTAATAAATAGTTGGATTTTTTAAATATATTTTTAGTAAATGTAAGTTAAAATTTAAATGGGCTCTAAACCTCATTTCACTTAGTAGTTCAATCAAATCAATTACAATGGAACCTCGGGTTTAATGTTCTTCCATTATCAGCTTTGCTTTTCTTTTTTTCATTTTCTTATATATATTGATGCATGTATGTATATTTATATATTATATGTATGCTATCAATGCAATACTTAACTCCCTCTAAAATTATAAAACAATTTGAGATAAGATTTCTCATGACAATAAAACTCAATAATAACATTTTACAAATTTACTTTTCCAAAATAGATTTAGATTTCTAAACTTTCAAAAATGTCCCTATATACTTAATCATTACATTATAATATTATTTCAATTTTTTTTCTATTTGAAAGTTAATATTAAAAAGCATTATTAATAAAATCTTATTTTTCTCAAATTATCTTATATTTTAGAATAACAAAATATCTTTAAAGTTGTTATATAATTTGGAACAAAAAGATTAATATTGTTTAGAAATCCACATCTTCTGAGTATGATGATCAGCTTCCAAAAGGAAGGAGTAAGCTTATCATATAACTTGAACTCGAGGCCTTACAATAAGCTAATTTTAATCCCTAGAACAATTAAACAAAGTGCCTTTCAGTAGTTGCTGGTATATTAACCAAGTACGATTGAGTTTTTGACCGACTTACCAATACTTAAAAAATAAATATATGTATTCATATCCGATACGATACACATATAATATTTCATTATACATAGATTGTATATTCTAATCATGATTATTTTCAATAAAAATTTTCTATATTACTTAAAAAATTTTAAAAAAACTAAATATTTTTAGTTCATTGTTACAAATATCCTTATATAATTACTTTAAAAATACTTGTTTAAAAATCAAGATACCTATACCTATATCATAAAATATTGAAATATTATATATATATACATATATATATATATATATATATATTTGTACCTGTATTTTAAAATTTTGAGCTATATCACATCCAATAAACACAGCCATATCAGTGCTACTTAGTTTTTGACTATCCTCCTAACAAGTTTCGTACTTAATACCGAAATAGTACTTAATAATTGCATTATTTATATTGAGTCGTCTTCAGTTTAGTTTAGATCAAACATCCAAACCTGGCCTTTATGTTTCACAACCACTTCGATCAATCTGTTTTCGGAGGCAGAGTGGAATAAACAACAGAGTTTTTATTATATAATGTACACGATATTTGCTTGAATATAGAAATGTAAAAATAAAAGGGATCTTAATTGATATATAAATTAACATTGAAGTACAGCGACTAGCTAGCAGGCAACAGTGTGAAGGGTAAACATAGTAACACTTTCAAGTTTCAACACATGTATAGTGACCAAATGTGTGTGTGAGAGCTGGTGATGCAGGCTAAGTAGACTCGAAAAATTTTAATATCTCATTTGAAAAAAAAAATTCACTTTTTCGACATTGGAGCTTAATCTAAACAAGCCTCTCTCTCTCTATATATATATATATAAAATATTAACCAATCACTTAAAAATTAAAACATTCTAAATATATATTTTAATACACTGTTCTAGATATTTTCTTAAAAAATCTACATTATTATATTCCAATCATTTTTAATATGTAAAATATATCTTATAATAATCTTAAAAATGCATTTTAACCTTGATTATTTTTAAACTTTAAGGCCCAAAGTTTTTCTAATAAAGAAATTTGAGTCTTTTGTATCTCTATCTGTTCCAAAAAGTTATTTTTTATAATAACAACAATAATTAATTTTAAGATAAAAATTGAAATTTGCTTTGAAAAGAAAAGGCTCTAACAATTCATGTATTCAAATTGGTTTAAATAAGTTAGAAAGTTTAAATTGTTAAAATCAAATTTAATTATATGAGCTCTTTTATATATTTGAGTTTATTTGAGCTAGTTTGAAATAAGTTAGGTTTGTATAAGCTCAATCTTTTTGAATTACTAATTCTAGCGTGCGAGTGTGAGAGAGAGAAAAAGTAAGAGCTACTTGAAGAGTTTGCTTCTGTCCTAATTATGAGACTTTAATCTCCTTTATATTTTTCCAAAACTACCAACATGTGCAATCAACAGTGATAGCCTTTCAATATAAATTATTAAAAGGGGAGGAATTTTAATTAAAGAAATCGACACGCATTCTATTTTACAAATAACTTAATGAATTAATTTTTTAATCTATGTGAATTAATTAAATAGCTCCTACATTTAAGATCCGAGGGGTGTATATATATACAATTCATGGGATAACTTCTTGACTTTAAATCAATATATAAATATAAATGCACATATAGGGTAATTAAATTGGAAAAATTATGAAAAAGGTCTATTCAATTTGCCACTTAATTGGGTTGATAAGACAAACCTTATGTAATTAAGGAGCAGCTCTTTAAGAAATATTTAAACATCAAATTCAAGATTTCGTATTTATACGGTAATAGCATCCTGTTGCTATAATTAATATTCGTGGATAAATTTCCCAGTTTATTTTTAAATCTAGATTGATTAAGTTGTACTCATGTCATGAGATACTTTTCCTTTGGTATTTGGACATTTTATTCTTAAAGATAATGGTAGATATTTGATTCTAAAATGATTGATTTATGTAGTATTTTATGTATGCATTTAGATTTATTGCAATATAAGAAATATGGTATAAAAATTAGCTTTTCCCCCTCATAATTGATGTTATCACACCAAATCTTGGATCTTGCTAGCAGTTCTATTCAAAGAATCAAAATATTTGCCTTATGAGGAAGATGCCAAATATTTATTTTAGAGCAATATAAAATACATACAAATAAATAATGCAGCGGGCATCAAATCTAATACAGCTCAAATTATTAATTTATAAAAAGAAATGAAAATAATATTAAGAAACGGAGTCCAAGAATAAATCCAAAATACAGATATCCCTACTCCGTCGTGAATCATTCATTGATATTCACGTTATACGAACAATTCAGTAATTTATTTTTTCAAAAAAGAAAAATAAAGTTTTTAAGTGAAACACCAAAGATATATTCTATGTATTGGAAATACAAACTAATCTCTCTTAACCTAATTGATAAAAACAAATATTTTTGACTAATTTTTCATAACATGAAAAATTAATGTTTGAATTCTTATTGAAAGAAGTAACTAAAAATTAATGCTTATATCTGAAACAGAATTATTTTCAATAAAAAGACACTTATAAACAATAAAAAAACATTGAAAAATGAACTTTCAATACTTGCTTTAACAATGGAATATTCTTATCACTCATACAAATCTGAATTAGTAAAAGGGAAAAAAAAATCTTTTGATCTTATATTTTCACTAAATTTTTACCCTGGTCCTAGGATTTCGCAAATCCCTCCTACTCTAACCTGACTTAACTCCAATATTAATGGTGACATGTCTAATTAATGACTTATTGAGCTGGCATGACAAATGTATTAGACGAAGTGAGGTCTCTCCACTTTCTTTTCCTTCATTTTCCTCCACTTCCTCCATCCTTATCATTCATTAATTTTTTCATTTAAAAAAATTATTTAATAAAAAAATTTGAATGATGAAGATGGGGGAAGTGAAGGGAAAGGGAGGAAAAGAAAGGGAGAGATCCCTGATCCTGTATTAGAACCCATGGCTGCTCGTATTATTCAAAAGTTATTAATAATATAACTCAGGCTTCTTATGATATATGAAAAAATATATATAATGTGATATATGAAAAAATATATTAAATGTGAAATTACATGTATATACATAGAAAAATAAGATAGTGAAAGAATCATAGAAGTAACTCTTGGAAGGGAAGAAGAGAGAGGAACGGAGCAGCAGGTCAAAAGAGTAAATGGACGTGAGAGTGACTGATGTTGATATACACACACATATATATATATACACACACACATATGCGTGTGTGTGTGACTGATGTTGATACACACTCACACACATATATATAAAATAATAAACTTAAAAAGTAAAGGAAAAGCCAAAAATAAAAGAGAAGAGGGAATGGATACGACAATAGTAGTGTTTTTAGAGTGTCCCAATCACACAAAACAATGTCAATACATATAAGATGGTAGTTTCCGTACATAAGAGGGCCCTACGGTGGGTAATATTAACATTGTAATTTAGATGCTGACATGGAATTCACAAACAAATATTTTTAATATGAATTATTGTTATTTTTAAAAATTTAACTTAATATGTCAATCTTTAAAAAATAGTTAGCATCTAAAATTATAATGTTGACATTTTAATGGAATTTTTAATATGAATTATTGTTATTTTTCAAAATTTAACTTAATATGTCAACTTTTTAAAAAATAGTTAGCATTTGAAATTATAATGTTGACATTTACTTTCAATAAAATTAATAGCATAAGAGTTAGTGGACTGAAAAATATTTTATAAAATTAAGATATTAAATCATGAGATTTGTAATTTTTGTATATTAAGAAATCTGAACATAAATCACTTTATACACTTTATTTACATTTATTATTTAAGTTAATCTCATGAAGGTTGTTTTTTATTTTATTTTTTCTAATGAAAATTATTCCATTAAAACTTATAAATTTGTAATATGCAAGAAAAAGATAGATAATTAAAATTTGGTAATAACTTAGTCACAAAACTATTTTTCAAAGAAAGTAAGCATTTTCACTGGCTTGACCTCATGCATGAACCCCTTTTCCTAATTATTGTCATGAAAGCTTATTTAAAAAAAAAAAAGCATCTAATTTCCAACTAACCAAACAATGAAATGGTTTTCATTTCCATTTCTTGAGTCATTTCTAATGGACCAAATAAGGCATCACTCCTTATTTCACCCACTGACCCAGTCTCTCTCTCTCTCTCTCTCTCTCTCTCTCTCTGTCTCTCTCTCTCTCTCTCTCTCTCTCATGATTTTTTTTGTTTTTTTAAAAAAGAGCAAGTCTCCTTCGATTGTCGACTGAATGGATTTAAAAAAAAAAATAGAGAGAGAGCGCGCACAAATGGCGGAGGTGGCGGATCCATCACAAAATCATAGCCAATCCCTAATGAAAAAATTATAGCCATCTAATTCAAGTAATTAGATCTTTTTTTTCCCAAAAAACAAGTCATCGTTTTTATTAATATCAATAAAACAAAGACACACACAGCCATTAGGATGTAGGGATTTTATTATAATTAATAAGAGATGTTAATTTCATAACTTAACTTAAAATTAGTAAGGAAAATAGCGAGGGATATTTAATCCCTCTCTAAAATATGAAAATTAGTGAGAAACTATCAATTCCTCTATAAAATAAGACAATTAACAAAAAAATAGTAAGAGACTATCAATCCCTCTCTAAAATAGGATAATTAGTGAGGAATTCTATCCCTAACTCATTACTGCAAAAAAAAAAATTAACTTTGGCAATGACTTTTTATTATATATTTAATTATTTTTATTAAAAATAAAAATTAAATTATAAATTAACTAAAATATTTATAATAAAATTATTTAATATTTTATTTATTTTAAGTTGATTTTCACTAATAAAATAATTTTTTATTAAAAATGTAATATAAAGAATAATTTAAATAAAATATAAATATTTTAACATATTAATAATTGAAAATAAAATTTAATATGTATATGTGTGTATTTTTATAATATATTATTTGATATATTTATATAGTTAAATAATATATATTTAATTTTTTATATAACGATTGCAAGTGCCTTTCAGTTTAACTGGCAACGAATGAGAGTATAAGATTTGAAAGGTATGAGGTCAAGGGTTCAAGTCTTAGCTTTGACATAAACATAATGAATATATAACATGGTAAAGAGCAAGTAACATGGCGCAAGGTGAACAATGATATGTCATGAGTTGTTACACATGTGGTGGGTGATGGGGCACGAGATGGTGGATGATAAGGCATAAGATTGTTGGTTGTTGGATCATGTATTTTGATGATTATAAAACCAAGAGAAGAGGTATTTGTTATTTATATAAATATAAATAATCATAGATGAAGACAACACCTCAAGAACATAAAAAATTAAGAGAAGATGAAGAAGTTTAGGATAAATAATTTAAATTCTCTTAAATTCAATGCTTTTGCGTATGGTTTTTCATAGAAAAAAATTTACAGAAGGAAGAGGTAGAATCACACGTGATTCTATAAGTCACTCATGAGCTTTTGCATATTAGGCACACTATTAGCAAAATCACGAGAGTGTGAAGAAGTGCTTCACGTGTGATTAAGCACTTGTATTGTATGTTACTTTGAACTTTGTCTCTGCATGCAAAACCATGCATGAAAGGCTTTATTTTTCACACAAGTTTTAACACCTGTGCTTCATTGTATTGCTGACAAAGTGCAAAATCACGCGTGAGACTGACAGTAGCCACGCATGATCTATCATTTATTAAACAATCACATTTTAATTTATTGAGTCTTAAATCTTCTTAAGTTAGGCTAAAATTGCTCATGTGTATAATCATTGATTCACAAATCTATATTTCTTGATTATGCAAAATCTTACTTGGGTTATGCTTTATTTCACGTGTGAATATATTTAAGACAAGTTCATGCATTAATGCTTGCAATTTCACGTGTGATATCACTCTAGTTTTATGCGAGTTTTGTTCACATAAAATGGCTTTAGCATTCTGCCAACCATTTCACGCGTGAGAGAGTAAAGGTTCCATATGTGATTTATCACACAAAACTAATGATAGTTCATTATGTGCAAAACCACGAGTAAGAGCAAGTGGTGCACTCGCAAGTTTTAGTATTTTTGTATGTTTGTATAATATTCATAAGTGCAAAATCACGCGAGAAAACAATGTGGTACCATGTGAATTTTAGCACCCAGAACTGAATAAATATTCTTAAGTGCTAAACCATGCGAGAGAGCAATGAGGTGTCACGCCTGATTAAGTACACATAATCGAATGATTATTTAGAAGTGCAAAACCATGCATGAGATGACAAGGTGTTTGCACGTGATCTATCACATTCAGCTTTGTGAAACTTTCTCAGTGTAAAATCACAAGTGATTATACCAGTCACTCACAAAAACATGCACCAAAGGATGGAATCACTGTTTCAACGGTCTATCAACTTTTAAAAACTGTATAAGTAATTCATTTTGAACCAGAATAGAGACTAATAATCTTTGAATGAATAAATTATCATTTGTGCATTTAAAGAGCTTTCAAATTGTGATTTTACTGATTACATTCATTCATTATTCTTGAAAAGAATTGTGAAAAGCTTTCAAAAGTTTATAAGCTTTCATTTGTATTCTCATCTACTTTTTAAGAGAGTTTTCTGTAAAAAGCTTTTATTATCTTCTCAAAAATCTTGAGAAGGAATTTTCAAGTGTTGTAATAACTTGCTGGATTATAGAAAGGTGTGTTGAGTGAATGAAGACAAAGTTAGTCTTAAGAGTTGTACTGTAGTGACATACACACATTGAAACTTGTGTTTTTAATTGAAAATCTCAAGTGTGATCTTGAAGATTGAATGTAGCCCAAATTTATAGTTGAACCAGTATAAATCTTGAATGTATCATCTTCTTCTTTCACTCTTTTCAAATTTTCAAAAGTTTTAAGTGTCACTCAATTCGCCCCTCTTTTGAGTGTCAGCCTATCCTAACATTGATGACATGTCATAAGTTGACGCACACATAGTGAGTGATGTGATATCACTATTTTTAAATATAGGAAAATTTAGCAAGGGATTAGTAAGGGAATAATCCCTCACTAAAGTTATCAAATTTTAAATGGTATTGCAAGAGATTAATTACTGAATCCCTTACTAAATTCCTAGCTAATTAATGAGAAAAATATGATCTCTTGTTAAATTTAGTGAACTTTTTTTTAGCTACGAATTTTGTAAAAGACAAAATCTTTCTCTAAAACACAATTTAACTAGAGAAAATGATATTAAATTTAATTTTTCTAGTAGTGTTTGCTTATTTAAAAATGTGATTAAAAGTGATCATCTAATCTTTTATAATAAAATTTTTAATTCTATTGATGATCTAAAATAATGGGTGAACTTAATGGAAATTATGTTAGATGAATAACAAAACTTAAAAGTATAATAGAGTAAATGTAAATTTTGATGAGTTTGGCAGCGTAGTCTAATTGCTTCCAAAATATCTAAAGAATTTGATAGTTGTGCTTTTGGAGAAACTCATGATTAAATTTCCTTCACTGTCAAATGCTGCAACTCCATTTTACATCAAGTTTAATTTTAAACTTGACGTAAATGCTCAAGTCTCATCCTATTTTTAATATTATACAAATACATATATATATATATATATATATCATGAAATTAACTTGATGTATTGAAGAAGTAAGTGCTTTCAGCCATTCGTGTGGGGGACACTTGAGAAATAAGACACCACACGTTTCCCTCTCCCTCTCTCTCCCCTCCTCTGCCTACTAAAATCCCACCCTCGCTTCTCCTGTCTTCATTCCCCTCGCTGCCTTCTCTCTCTTTCTCCCTCTGTTCTGCTAAAGTTTCCGCTGCAGGAGACGCTTCAAACCCCTCTTCACCAAACCATCTAGAACCTTCTTCTACACAACAACAGAGCAGCTCTCCGTTCTGGTCCTGAGCTTTCTATTCTGCTACCAATGGCTGAGCTACCCAGCTCAGAGACTGGTACTTCCACCAACTGCTCTTCGCCTTCATCGTCTCCTTCGTCTCCCTCGTCATTATCCAACTCTTCTTCTTCGTCGTCGTCGTGGTCGTCGTCGTCGTCTTCTTCTTCTCCTTCTCAACAGAAGAAGCTCAAGCGAGCCAGAGATGAAAGTAACAATAACAGCAAGCACCCTGTTTACAGAGGAGTACGAATGCGAACATGGGGCAAATGGGTCTCTGAAATCCGCGAACCCAGAAAGAAAAATCGGATCTGGCTCGGCACTTTCGCCACGCCGGAGATGGCTGCCCGTGCCCACGACGTCGCCGCCCTCAGCATTAAAGGAACCTCCGCCATCCTCAACTTCCCCGAGCTCGCAGCTTCCCTGCCCCGACCCGCCTCTAAATCGCCCCGAGATGTTCAGGCCGCCGCCGCCAAAGCTGCTTCCATGGAGATACTCAACATCAGTCCCATCCCCACTTCCTCCTCGTCGTCGTCCTCTGCCCCGTCTTCTTCCTCGGGCGATGTCCCCACCACCCCAGAGGAACTGGGCGAGATAGTGCAGCTCCCGTCACTGGGCTCTAGCTTCCAAGAACCCGACCCGAATAACGAGTTCGTGTTTTTCGACCCGGTAGAGGGGTGGTCCTATCCTCATCCATGGTATCACAGCCTTTATGATGATGTTGAGAACAAGTTATACTGTGGCGGGTATTTCTCTGGGGATCACAGTTCAATGCAAGAAGAAGAAACAGAGGGTTTGATTCTTTGTGGCTTTGAGGGCTCATTGTGGCAACATTAGAGTCAGTCAAAGAATTGTTTGCTTGCTTCCCCCCCCCCCCCCGCTCTCCCCCTGAATTAAAATCCTTAATGTCAGCCCTTTTTCAATTTTTCTTTGAAGGGCCCAATACGTTTCTTGTCTCTCAAGTTCCTATCTTCTTTCTTCTTCTACCACTTTACTTTACTGGTCATGTGCTTTGGATCTATCTATGAAAGTTGCAGAGCTAGTTGAGGTTGCTATTGGGAATGATCAGAGCTAAAAATATATGATTTTTGTTTGGTGGAAAGCATATATTATTACAAGTCTCTCAACATGTAGTTTCTACTTTGTGATGACAAAGAATAAAGGGTTAAAGCTAGATTCTTGTATTACCATTTTACAGCTCATATAACATTATATTGACTGATGGGTCCATAAGAATTGATCAACATGGTACAAAAATTCCAATTCTTTATCACAAGGGTTTGGCGAACTCAGGCTTGGATAATGTTTCTGTATATGTGGCAGCTCTTCAAGCAAAGTTGGAAGCTTTTTGGATATGGAGAATTGACCATAGTGCTAAGATACAGCTAGCTATATAGTGCTTTTTGGTTTTTTCTCTTTTGTTGGGTTACTGTGTTTCAGTGTAAAAAGGAAACTACATGTTTGGTTAATTATGAATTTAAATATAGAAAACAATGTACTAATGGAGTGATTTTTCATTTGGGATCCAATCATATGTTTGACTTTGAATTAATTGGTCATGTCTAATTCTAAATAGGTACTTAAAAAATGAAAAAAAGCAGAGTCAATAATTAAGGTCATATCTGATGGACCAACTCAAATCTACCTAAAAAAAATTAAAACCAATCACAAAAAATAGTAATATTTTAATATTCAGGCCAAGCCCGATTGAGTTCGGGCTTGGCTCGAATACTTGAATTAAAAAAATAATTTTTTAAAAATATATAAAATATGATGAATATTAATTAATTTTTTTAAGTTTTATATCATTTTATACTAAAATATTATATATTTAAGTGTATTACTATAGTTATACTTTAAGACTCAATTTTTTTTAAAATTTTTTTGAGTCCTATACACCATTTGTGCATAAAAAATTATTTTTATATTTTTTATAAAATAAGATAATTAATTTTAAAGTAAAAATAAAAATAAAAATAATTTTAAAAACTACATTTGGACATGTAAAAATTTTCAACTCTATTATTAGATAAATATAATAAGTAAAATAATATTCTTGAATAATTACTTAGTTATTATCCATGCTAGATTTAGTTAAAAATTCAGAATAAACTAAAGTAAAAATTTTTTGTATGTAAGGGTTAAACAATATAAAAAGTTAAAGAAAGATGATTCCAAAAAAAAATATTTTACTCATAATTAAATAATTTTTCTTATATAATATAATATTTTCTATTTTTCTTATATTCATAAAAATGAAAAGTACAATTTATTCAAGAGTTATTAAAAACTTTAAATTAATTGGTACAATAATTTTAAATCAGTAGTATAACCGTGATTGAATTGAGATCAATTTGATCATAATTAAAATAAAATAATATAATTAAATTAATGTCTTAAACAATTAAGACATTAATTTATAAATAAATAAAACATTCATGAATAAATTATATATAATACAACAAAACAGCAATAAAACTACTTAATTATAAGGTTGATAAGTTATTTTTTATTTTATTCTTTTAAAGTTAAAATAATATTTAATACTTAATAGAATTATTTAAAAATTAAAATTGGTTTAAAAAATAAAGAAAAAATATTTTTAAAAAGTTTCGGGTATTTGGGCCAGCTCGAATAAGCCTGAAAGTGTTAGAGTTGGGTTTGGTATTTGAATTTTTTAGAAGAGATAGGATACTTCAAACCCGATCTGAATAAACCCGGTTCAAATTGAGCTCAATCTGAATAAATTTGGTCCGCTTGAATTACTGGCTCTGGAAAAAAGTAAGAATGAAGATTAGATGTCTTTTTAAATAAGATTTTACGCTGTGCGAGTTTTGTTTATGAAGATTATTTAAAAACAAGTACTAGATTAGATGAGCTTTTTTCGCCTTCTATATTTATGGCAACGGGTCACTACATTTTAGCTCCAAGTTAATTAACTGTGACCAAATACAGGGTACTTCTAACCAAATAAATATTATTAAAAGCAAAACCGACCTATTGTTAAGCTGTCCGCTCATGTCGACGGAAAGACTTGCAAAAAGGAACAAACTACAATAAATTGGGCCACTCTCTTTGTTATTTACTATCCAAAATATATTTTTTTAATTAATCCTGTTTCAAAATATAAATAATTTAATACTTTTTAAAAAAAATTCAATTTATCTCTGTATTACTTAACATAGATTTTTGTGTTTATTGTGAGTTTATAACCATTTTTTTCACTTATCATATATTGAGATTAATGGTAAAGAAGGAAAATAATATGTATTTATATAAAAATAAATATTTTATTAATATGTGAATTATTGCTAAAAGCTGTTTATATTTTCAATTAGAGAAAATATATTATTTGCTTAAAAAATAACTTCACCATAACTTTTGAATCGAGTTATTTCTAATTCAACATATAAAAAATTCCATTACGAGAAAAATTATATATATACATATATATGGACACACACATTACTCTCAATTTTTAAATATGATTAATAATAACAATTAATTCCTTCATGACGTAGTGGGGTAAGAGATGTGTATGAGTTTATGACATTGGCAACTTTGTATATTTTGATCGCGGCGGGCGGTTCTATAGGTACAAGACATGTGTGCATGCATGTGACTCTCTAAAAATAATTAAAAGTAATAATAAGATCATTGAATTGACAATAAGGCAAGATGGGGGAACACACAGTGTGCGTAAAAGCTATGCATAGATCAGAATACTATAGGTTGGCCAAAAAAGAGAAAAAGACCTGAATCCTATAGGTCTCTATTGGTCTTAGGTTGGTTTCAATGAGCGTAGTCAAATGGTAGAATCAGAGCTTTTTAAGTAACGAGAGACTGAACGATTACTTTTTTTTTTTTTAATCACATCTATAAAAAATTAATAATTATACACATTGAATTGCATCTCAAACACACTTAGCAATAATTTTTTTTATTAAGATTTTAGACAAGCCACTCTTAAAGTGTGATACCTTTTTAAGTATGATATAAATTAATTTTTTATTATTCCATAATTTTTCATGTGGCTTTCCCCATGTTATATTTGATGAGTTATAAAATTATAATTTATAATATTATTAATTTACGGCTATGTTATGCCATTATATTAATATATAACTATATATTTTTTATATTTATTTTATATATATATTTAATATTATTTTTATTTAATTATTATATAATTGATTCAACTATTAGTCTGACTGATTTTATGATAAAAATTGAGAATAACTGACTTTTTTAATTTAATATTCAGTTTCACTTTTAAAACATTGTGTTTAAGGTTTGTCATGAAATTAAGAACACACACGCATCAAAGGATACATAGTTTGTGTATATGGAAGTGGCACACAAATTAAGGATCCTAAGCTTAGACTGGAAGCCTGCCCGGCATATTAAAAAATGCGTTAAGGCCTGCGCTAGATGAGATCTCACATGGATTAAAAGAATCTTTTAAACCGGTTTTTAAACTGCAAAACAATTTTTTAAAGATTAGAAGACCCTTTTTTCTTTCTCTTTTTCACACAAACATTTTTAAGAGTTTTGGACATTACATGCTAAAAGGTGGGAAAATATTTTTTTAGACAATTTTTTTGAGAGCAAAATCGTACCGCCGTCGGAGACCCCTCATTTTTTTTGGGTTATCTACTAATGTTTAATAGTTGTCAGGCTGATATACAGTGATCACAAAGCATTCTGATTCATTATGACGATCTGACGTACGTCAAAGTAGTTGAAAGTGACAGGAATTACGTTTGATTTTAACGACTAAATAAGGAAAATAAATAGGTCAAAATGCCTTACAAGGAAAAGAAACAATTGTGTGTTACAATTATTTCACGTGAGTAAATAATAAAAAAGATGATAAGTGCCCTGATAGAAATAGAAATGCATTTTTTTTTTAAAAAAATATTTTAAGAAAATATTGTCTTACCCTTCAATATAAAATACCTTGCGCTCCTTAAAAAAAAATTTAAGAAAAAAAAGGGGAAATGGTTTTTTTTTTTTGTTTTAAAGATAACTGTAAACCTAAGATTATTATATAAATCCAAAATAATTAAAAGAGGAAACTTCCCTTTGGGCTGTTGAAGGTGTAAGTATAACTCTATAGTGGTTGATGCTTGGACCCTAATAATAAACTTTTTGTTTCTAAAATAATATAAAATTTAAGTGAATAAGATTTTAGAGACTTGTTAGAATTAAAATAAATCTCACAACTCTTATAATGTTTACAAAGATGTTCAAATTTACAACATATGTAAATTA
The DNA here is from genome assembly GCF_029017545.1 of Prosopis cineraria. Classification (NCBI taxonomy): domain Eukaryota; kingdom Viridiplantae; phylum Streptophyta; class Magnoliopsida; order Fabales; family Fabaceae; genus Prosopis; species Prosopis cineraria. The sequence continues at coordinate 17,284,210 of NW_026555345.1, read as the reverse complement.
GCTTTTTATGAGATCTGAAAGTAGTATTCTTATCAACATTAAAAAAAAAAAAGCATATTCCATAAGATCAAGCTGGCTTTATGAATCGCATGAGTATCAGTAACTAATTCTTTAAATATTTTTTTTTGGGTAGAAATTCTTGAAATATATTATTCATTAACATTTAAATGCTCGTTTATAGCTTCCTCGAGTACCTTTGTTAGTCCCCATTCATTTAACTTCATAGGACTAAACATCTTTTGGTCAATCATTCTCACAAGGCTTCCGTCACCATTTTTTCAACATATATTTCTTATATTCTATTTATAAGTCATTTACAGTATTTTTATCATAATTAAAAAAATCTTAAATTTTATTAATTCTGTCTAAAAATTAAACAAATTCCAAAATTTATTACTAATAAATATATATATTTAAAAAATAAAATACTCTAGCATTTATTGATAACCTTCCTAATATTTAATAAGAGAAAAAAAGTTAAGATAGACACAATAATTATTGAAGTGACCTATAAATAGGATCAAAGTAAATATTTTTTTTTGCTCTGTAAATAGAATTAGAGGAGTACTCAAATCCTTTTAAACGATTTCTTCTAAATTTCTCCTCAAATTATGCTTGGTGACAAAAATTTAAATTTTTTTTTTAAATTATGTGAGTGGAGTCTTGGGGGCTCACTTGAGTAAGGACATGCTTCCAAACTCAATGAGCACTTACATATATATTTATAAATCATCCACTAACAGAAACCTCATATATTAACAGAATTTAATTCCATAACTTTGTGAGTTGTTGTGAGTTTTATCAACTAGACCAACCTTTCATTGGTAAAATTTGGAAGTTGTTATTTGTGCACTAAATAAGTACTCTCTCCAATCCTTTTTACAAGTTACATTGTAAAAAATTAGCCTAAGTCACTTTCTCTTGTTTTTCATAATATTTGATGTACAATTTTAAAAGTATCTTTCAGTAAATTCTAAAAAAGAAGCGCAATATTTTAATTTTTCAAGAAACTTTTTTCATACACATCAAATCATCCTTTTTTAAATTTAAGAATAAAATTAAAAAGTGATTTATTTTTAAGATAATTTTATTATTCTAACTAACTCATTATTATTCTAACTAATTAAAATTTAATGAGTTAATTAGAAGTAACTTATACTCATTTCGTTAAAAAATGTAAGGTATTTTTAATTGAATCTCACCTTCAATAAAGTAGTTACTTACTTTTTAATTAACCCTATTTTTTTATATTTACTACTATTAAATACTCTATAATAAACATAAAGTCATTATCAATAAAAACACTTTAAAAAAAATAATGATTATACTTTAAAAGATTAAAAATATTTTATATTTTTTAATATTTAATTTTTTAAAAATATTTTATATTTTTTAACGGAGGGAGTATTAAAAAAAAATTGTGGGTAAAAGTTATGAAATGGAAAAAAGATCGGAAAAGTAAATAAAGAAGAGGGAGAGAGCTCGAAAGTCAGTGCGTTCACACCAACCTTTAATTAATAGCATTGAGTTTGGCGTTGCAAGTGAAGGAAGGTATCCACCATTCACCACATTAAATGGTATTAACTGCTGGTCCATTTGCTGTAATCATTATGAGAATGATTATTGTGAATAGGACGTATGTGATTTCTAATCTTCAACGCCAAGGGCATGCATCCTACACTTGTCGACATTTTAAGGCCAATTACACTCCAACTTTGATGATGAATACCATGGAGAATGTTGATCAAATATTGCTACATTCCATCCTATTTATATGGTTCTTGGAAAAAAAATGATGTTATTTAACATAAGATAAATGAATAAATTATTCTTTAAATTTTAAATTAAGTAGTATTATAAATCCTGAATTTGTTTAACTTTTCAAAATATTACAATTTGGCAATTGCCATTAACAAAATTTTTGTTACCATTAGTTAATTAAAAAATAATAAAAAAGAACTTTAAAAGTTATAGAAAATAACTAAAAAATTATAATAAAAGTACCCAAAAATTACATGCAAGGACCAAACTTTTTTTTTTATTTTTTAATTAATTAATGGTTAAAGTTAATTTTTATTAATGGTAAAAGTCAAATTTATTATTTTTAAAAGTTAAGAGAATAATTTACATGATAAACAAGTTTGGGATTTATGGTGTTATTATGCTTAACGTTCAAGGGATAATTTATTTATTTATCCTTTAATATAATCTCCAACCCATTCTACAAGATTTTTAATTTTTGGAGTGATTGATGTCTTATAGTATACGATGTTTTTAGATAAATAATAATTTATTTATAAAATTTATTTTAAAATTACCCCCTTATTACTATTTCACCCATTGAGTGCATTTGTCTTTCTCTCATCAAATAAAGTGTGCTTTGAAAAATTTATAGAAAAACTAAGATTCCAAACCATAGTTGATTTCATATTGGTATTTATAATTTTATTTTGCATGAAAGAAGTGTATTTAATTTTGAGATAGACCTTAATTACTTGAATAAAAAGTAAATTCATAATGTTACAACAATTTTTATAAAGTAGAGAATATTGACTAATTTTAACTAGTCACTATTACAAAAAAGGCTATCTATAACGATCATTTCTTTTACTATTTATAGTGATTTTTAACTGATATATATCCTTTGAGCCAATATATAACAGTTTTAACTGCTATATAGTTGCCAACTATATATCAATTATTAAAAAAAAATATTATATAGCTGGCAACTATATAGCGGTTATTTGAAAATTGTAAAATCAGGTTGGCACTTAAGAGGGGGATGAATTGTGTGTTCCTAATAATTTTTAAAAACTTTTCCCAACTAAAAAGATAAAGTAAAGTGTAGAATAGTTTATGTACAAACTTGTGAGTAAGAAATGAGTTTTTGATTGAAAAGAAGAGCAAATGGAAATGATTTATCTTGGTTCAGCCTACCACTCAATCTACTTCCAATCTTCAGGATCAGACTTGAAATTTTTCCATATAAACACAAGTTTCAATTGGTATTTGTCACCACAGTGCCATCACAAGACTTACTTACATAAGTAAATTGTTACACTTAACTTAAAAAATCCTTTCTAAGATTTAAAAAGACAAGATGAAATAGCTTTTTGCAACTTAAACTCTTTAAATAAAGTAGATACAAAAACAATGAAAGCTTATAGACTGCTTGAGAGCATTTCTGCATAATGATAGTAAGAAATCAATGCAATACTAAATTCTCATTTAATATTTCTACCCACTCACTTAAATAAGGTCCTGTATGTAAAACAATGTTTTTTGGACTGTGAAAACTCTTAAGAGATAGATTATAACCGTTAGGGGCATGGTGTTAGAACTCTTATTCATGCGTGGACAAGAGTAATCCAAGCGTTGATGAGCTATCTTCACTATAGCTCACTTATCACTTTACATTGATTCAAGCATGGACCAATCAAGGTTCAAGCATGTGTGATGTGTATGAAGCACCAAACTTCTCTGTAAATCTAAGCACGATGGTTAATTTGTGTACCAAGCATAAATGAGTATATAGAGGTACCTTGCCTCTCTGATGTGAATCATGCTTGGAAAATTTTTGAACCAAGCTTGGATAGCTTGTTTAGTGCTAGGACTCATTCTAAGTCAGGCTTGAAAGTTAGCAAGTGATACATCCATTCAAGTGTGAACTCAATAGAATCTAAGCATGGATTGCTTCTTAAGCATATTTCAAGCTGACACTTGGGATCAATCTATCTTGATAAATATAATATCCAAGTTGAATCAAATTACATAAGCTTCATCAAGACATTTTTCCATACAGTTTTGCTAATCAAGCATGGACACAAGAATGTCCAAGCGTGAATCAACATATAGTGCTACGTCTTCATTTTTTTATTCTATAATTCAAGCAAGGTCTAGTTATAGTTTAAGCTTGAATGAGATCTTTTGTTAATCTCTAGAATTTTATGTCATTTGAGCACATTTTTCTTGTATTTTGGATATATTCAGGCACAATTGTACGAATATTCAAGTTAGGAAAATGTGCATATTGTTTTGGAAATTTAAACCATAGCTCTATTTTGGTATTTTGCAGCTAATTTATTGATATTTTGGTTTAAAATTTGGTTGGATACATTTATGGACTTTTGTCGATGCTTTTGAAAGGCTTTTAGACGAAGAAATCAAGTGCGTAAAGGCTAAATTTCGTTAACAGTGAAAATAGAGCAAAATTGCCAAAGTCGTCTCAAAATCATGACTTTGTGTCGCAATAGCAAAATGAAATGTTTTATTAGCTGATAAAGTTAGGGTTTTAGAGTATATATGACCTAAAGTTAGGGTTTTAGAGTATATATGACCCATTTTTTTTACTTTAGCTACCATTCTGGACTTTTTGAGAGCATTTAGGAGCTTTGCGCGTGGTAGGGCATGAATTTTGGTGGAGATTGAGCTTAGGTTTGAAGATTGGAAGAGATTTTGGCCTCATATCTCGATTCTTCTTCTTCATTCTCCTTCCTTTTCTTTTGTTCAATGTTTGTGCTGATATATTTGTATTTTCTCATGGATTTTATGAACATTTGTAGTAAAACCCTTGATTTTAGGATTATTTTGAACCTTTTATATGGATTAAATACTCATTCCCTCGTTGTATTTGTGATTAATGATGTGATCATGTTGATTTTACTTCATGCTTAATGCTTCTAGTTGATTGGCCATCAATTAGATTGTTGGGTTCACTTGACTAATGTTTGAGAGAGCTAGGTTGAGTGTAAAATTTGAGTTAAATTCTGTGAGAACTTGAAGTTTGCAAGTTGAATGGATGGTTTTGTTAATGAGGTAGAGATACACTCATTAACCTCACATAATCACATATGATTTGTAAGGAAAATTAGAATTTAATTAGTTAATTAAGAGATTAAGGGATTAATTAAACTAAACACCTACTTGGAGATTGAGAGAGCACTTGTGGGTAATTTATTATCCTTGACTAGCATAATTTATCATTAAGAGAAAAATATATTGAGAGTTGATTGAGTATTCTTGAAGTATAAATGGGGATAAATAATCCTAGGCCTAATTACTTTCAAAAAGTCTTGAATCATTCTCTTTATTTTATTTTCTAATGTTAATTTAGTTTACAAAATCAACTTCACTTAATTATATTTTGCTCAACTTAATTGAGTTTACTTAATCTTTTGCTTGATCATCGTTTTTAAAAAATCTTTTTAGGAAAGATACTTTACTCAAACTTTATTACTTGTCATAACCCATGTACTTGTGGAATGTAACATCCTCTAAATTCTATATGCAAAAAAGATGATCAAATATGCATGGAAGACTTACAATCTAAGCATGAATGAAATAATGTGAATCATAAGTGTATGTGTAACCTCCTCTTATATCTGTTCAATATAGGAGAAGATTAACCAAATCACCATACATAATCAACCAAAACAATCAAATGCTTTGTTTGAAAAGCTTGGGTCCAAGACTCATTTTGCACAGTTATCAAAATTATAATACAATTGAATAATGCTTAGTGGACGCATAAGCATTCATAGCACAAATTACATGCATTTAAAACAAAAAAACAAGGTCTAACTTCAGGCCATGTGCCGTGGCATGTGGCACAGAACCGTAAGCCCAGACCTTCATTGTGTCATGCGTTGCGGTGTGAGACACCATACGCCATAGTGCACAAGTCCAAATTTTCTACTGTCATTTGACAGTAAAATAATAAACTTTCGACATGTGCTGTTTTTACATACGACGTTGGATCGGAGTGATTCAAGCACCCACATGTAACTTATCTCATAAGCTAGCTAATGAGATAGTTTTAGATATGATCTAATAGTCTGATCAAAATTTAAACACTCAGGTGTAAAAAGTCACTTTTTACAAAAATTTCATGCACTCAAGTGTTCAAATTGATGCTATTGTCTCATTAGACCACATAAGGCTTTGAATCAAATCCAAAAGGACCTAACACACTTGATTGACCATATTTTATCTCTTATATACACGAAAATCAAAATTTAGTCGTTCAACAGCCCATTTTCCACAAGTCACAATTTAACACAGCTTAAGACAAATCTACCTATTTAGCCTGTTTCACTACCAAAATCACATCTATCCACATTCCTGAGATAATCATAACTTAATCTTAGCTTCAAATTACTCATTTCATTATAATTTTCACACATAGGCTAAGATTCACTAAAATTCTTGACATTTACCACAAAGCACAACTTAAACATGCATGCAGTCTTCTATGGCAACTTATTTACACACACATATATATATATATATGAATTTTTAATTCATTATACAAACTTAAAGATCTCATAGTCACAGCACTACTATGCTAGTTCAGACTTTTTTCTCTTACCCTAATCACTGCTCTATCCTATAAACATGTAACCACAGGAGTGAGATAAAAATCTCAGTAATAGAATAACTCACTACCAACAACTTTTACATGCAACTATGTGAAAATATAGCATAATATATCATTAGACATAACATATATATATGTTTCATTCCAAATCACAATCACATGTTTCAATTAGCCTCTTTTCACTACTTTTTCACATATAGCATGATCACTACCGACCAAAGCTCTAAATCACCTCGACTCAAAACCGTAGGCTTACCTTAGGTCAATATACACTCTCGTTTGCATTGAGCTCACCTTTAGTGGTAGAGTCACCAGGCCAAAGGTGTTCTATCTCACTTTCGAACTATGATTTCTCGTAATAAACATAATAGGGTGTCGTTAACTCCCATATTGTATCACATACACACTAAAGAGTCCAAATCTCTGACATTACACCTCAATAAGCACTAAGAAGATCATCTCTAACACCACACCTCAAAAGGCACTAAGGAGGTATAATCCTCCAACATTGCACTCCATCGGGCACCAAAGAGAATATGTCATATCATCTTATCAGCACACTCCACACAAGTGAACTCCCACCTCTATGATCATGCTTTCCGAACCATTCATAGTTTCACAATCACTATTTTACTTGTATATATACATATACACATTTCTATATCAAATTACACAATTTCATAACTCGTTTAACCAAAATTCCTTTCTATGCAATAAACATTCAATGCTACAAAACATGTTCAGTTCAAAATAATTTCACGCATTACATAGCATACTCACACATAGTTACTACCAATAATCAAATAGAGAAAGTTGTTTAGTTACCTTAACCTTTCTATCACTAGAAATGTTACTCAGATTTCAACTGCCACTATAACTCTTTACAAGCTTCCTTTCTCAACTCACATGCACGATATGCCAATCTACATACAATTGATATAGTTTAGTCATTTAGTTCAAATTGACTAAAACTACTTAATTACTACTTGTGGCTATATTTAGCTATCTATTCTTTTTTATTTATCCATTCTAGGTCTATTACTACTAGATTATTACTTTGCATTACCTCAACTGGTCTCATTTTGCCCAAAGATGATTTCCACCCTTTTTCCTCTCTAATTTAGGGCCAAATGGAGCCTATGGGTTCAAAGCTCTATCATTCAACTCTAAATCAGTCATAAAGCTTTAATTTAACTCTTGAGAACCTTTTTATTACTATTGGGTAAAAATCAAACCTCTTAAATTTCACCGATTCAATTTTTCTATAACTCATATTTAGAGAAATTTGGGTAGAATGAAAGGTAAAGGTTATACCTAGCTTACCTGATAAGTTACTAATTAGAAGTGCCTTCTATGACTCTGAAATAGCTTGCCCTATTAGCCAAGCCCTTCTCCTCTTCTCCCTTTCACGTTTTGTAATTTTCCCTTATAAACTTCACCTAATTTTCACGACTTATTGGGGTCATTTTTTGGTCCATGCATTGTAGCGTAGGTAGCATATGTCGCAGTGTGTGGCACAATGAGAACTATTCTCACCACGCGCACTTGTTTTGACCCAAAGCGTGATCCTTCCACTCGCATCTATTCATACAACATCCTAATAGGTCAAAATATTAATTAATCATCCAAATCTTAATCCCACACTAATTACCACTTTATTAATGATTAATGGCTAATTACAAGATTAAGAAATCAAGATATTATAGTATGCAAATATGTGTTAAACATATGTGGACATTTCTTGTCCTTGTGTGGATAAGGCTTTTTATTTTAACCTTTAAAGGATTTACGAGCCTATGACTTTCTACGTGATGCACTTTTACTTCAATTTATGTTTAAACTTTTAATTAGTTGTTTACAAATTTATCTAAGAGAATAATAAAATAAATACAACCTATAAAAGTTTTTTTTTTCTTCTCTTGATTCTTCATTCTGTTGTAACATGCATATGATGACCTTTAATCTTCTTCTTCTTCATGCTCATTTATCTTTGAGTGTAGCATGCTTATGATGATTCTTTTTATAACTTCTTCATGCTCACTCTTCCTTTTTGATATTTTGTTACTTGATTCATGATATTCATTCTGCACAAGTAACATATACCTTTCTCTTAATTTTATTATTATCAAAACACTTGGTTCAACATGAATAATTGCCATATAGTTGGGAAATAACCACTATATAGTGGTTATTTCAACTATTTCCAAATAACCACTATATATATGAATTTTTTTTAAAAGAGAGATAATGTAGCCCCTCCATTATAATTTATTTTGTATTTTTTCTTTTTAAATTCTTAAGTGAAATAGGGTGAAAAACATTAAAAAATATATTAGAGTAGTAGAGACAATATACAGATTTGAAATTAACAACAATTGAGGCTAATGTTTTCCATTTAATAATTTAAATGCAAAATAAAAAAGAAACTATAGATCTGGAAAATTAAAGAAGCATCCTCATGAAAAAGATGAACCCAAACCAATAACACAAATTTGAAACCAAAAACTACAAATCGTGATTGCAAATATGGAATATTAGCCTTTTATTTAACAATATAATCAAGGGCGATAATGAGGTAGAGTTGAGGGAGAGTGATGTTAGCGAGATCGGGCATCACATATACTAGATGATGGTGCATGACACTGTGTGTGCATATAGAATGGAGGAGAAGGGACATTTGTTGCATCGAAGACTATGGCTGGAGTTAATCATGTGAGTGTTGAAGATGAAAACTCAAAATTTGGAGGGAGAGGTTGGACTTTTGTGAAGGTGAAGTGTGAGAAATTGATTTAAATGTGAAAAATGACGAGAGAGAGAAAAAGTATTTGTGCCATTGGATAATAAAAAAAACAATCAATGGTTCAAAGATAATGACATCATCAATCTATGTGTTATATAAATATATGTGTATTTTAAAAGTTTTTAGAGTCAGAAAACTATAGAACGGTTATATAGAAAAAACTGCTATATAGTTTATAAAAAAAAACTCAAAAAGAAAAGAGATTATATAGTTGTTCTTCCTAAATAATTGCTATATAGTTTTAAAACTATATAACGGTTATTTGAAAAAAATCGCTGTATATTCTTTAAAGAAAAAATTTAAAAAAAGAGAGACTATATAGTGATTATTTTGAATAATTGCCATATAGTCTTTTTTCTTGAATCCCATCTTAACTATACAATGGTTATATAGAAGGTGCTATATATAACCTCTTTTTAAGTAATGACTTTTTTTTTTAAATAATTTACATGATTCGGTTAAAAAATCTCATCAATAGGGCTGGGGATAGTACGTAACAACAAATCATTTAAGATTAACTTATACTATTAGTTCATATCTGGCCATTAAGGTGGGAATCTTTATAATTAGTAAGTTATAACTATTTATGGAAGCAGAGGCGAGTCTTAATTTTGATGTATAAGCACTCAAAATCTAATTCACCTTGACTTTTCAATTAAAAAACAATATTACTTGACAGCAATATTATCTAAGTCCTCCTTTGAGAATATAGAGTAATTAAGAGGAAGCTAAACGATTTTTAGTTGTTTAGTCTTTTGTAATGTTTTTACATTCTGGTGAATGAGCATGGCATGTTCATATTAAAAAAATGATTTTCAATATTATAGAATATAAAAGGTTTTGACTGGTTGGATTGAAACTCACTAATATATAATTTTATAACTTGATTAAACTATTGTGGCTTCCCAATAGGTATGCTTTTGTTATACTGAACAATTTCCGTTCGTTCCTAACCTCTAACCCAACATAACAAGGTCGAAACCAAATGGAGAGTTGACAACAACATCGCAACAATGACTAACTTCTTTGAGGACAAGCCATGATCCATTTCTTATATCTGTTCATTCACTATTGATTTGGTCACATACATGGATTCATTTCTATATATCTCTTATATTCAATTCAATAATATGGCCATTCATGACTCAGTTCATATCTGTGAGCTGAGGCATAGGGCCCCATCTCTTTGCATACCATTTTTGTTTTCTTTTATTAGGTAAATGTGCATTTTTTTTCTTAAAGTATTTTCAAAGGAGCATTAGCATCATAATATTTTTGTTGAAGCAATTTCCCTTAACGTTATTAAAACGGAACATTTTTTTCTTTTTTATCAAATTTTCTAATAGTCAACGCTGAAAATTTGATGAAAATGACAAGATGTTCCATTTTAATAACATTAAGGATAAAATTGCTCTCCTAAAAATTTTAGAATGTTGGATGTTCTTCAAAAAATATTTTAAAAATAAAAATATACATTTACCCTCTTTTATTTAGCATTGGGTGTGCGTTCTTTAGTAGCAATCAGATTCATATTAATTAAATTAATTATATATATTAATACACCAATTATCAAGAAAATATATACTTGGCTACTTTGCGGCCGGGGAACATTCTCTCTCTAGCTGGGTCTTCCGTTCTTCATCAAAATATACTCTTGTTATCCTTCTTTGTTTCTTCTATCTTCCTTGATGCTTCCTTATTGTATCTAAGAATAATTTACTCATCCCAATCACCCCTGAAAATGAAATATCATGTGTCTTAAGTACAGCAGAGTCAATGTATATTTAAAATTAAAAAAATGAACATTTTTAATTATTACCCAGAAAAAGAAAGTTGAATTTTTTTGAGAACTGAGCTTTTACAGATGTGATGAAGCAGGCTTTATGCTACTAACAAATATTTTATATTATGCAAAGCTTCACAATAACTGCTTTGTTGATGCATTTTGACCCAGTTAAATTTATATATTTATTATTGTACTATCTTATTGATAAATTCCGATTATTCACATTGGAGTTAACATTTACACTAGGATATGGAGGTTGACTTATGAGTAGCGAAGGAATTGCTTGGGAATTACAACTTAGTTAAGAGTGATGCACTTGCACATTATAAATTAAAGTTTCGCAGTTACTAGTATTTATTTGCATGAGTGATACATTACGTGTTCCAACCCACAATTAATTAATAAGCATCTTCTTATCACTCTACCATGTCTTCATCAATTAGATCTATCTTTACATACATACATACATACATACATACATACATATATATATATATATATATAACTTTTATAGGATAGTACAAATTAAAAAATAACATTCAGTTGATATTACACATTAAAAAAATTAAATGGTTCTCATGAAAATTAAGTTTTCTAATATTATTTATAAGTTACTTTCAATATTTTTTACTATAACTAAATAAAATATTAAAACTCATTAACTTCACTTAAAAATTTAATAATTTTTCAACTTTACTCTTATTAAATATACATACTTTAATAGCATATTTTATCTTATCAACATTTAGTAGAGGGTAGTAAAATGAGAATTTTTTGATAAAAATTTAATGATGTAATATAGATAAGACAAAAATCTTCTTTCTCTATCTTGTAAATAAGATCGGAAGAAGTACTTAATTAATATATAACAATTTTTTTTTTGCCATGAACTTCATTATAAAATCTTCAGCATTTGGATTGTCACCAAATATCTTAGTACTATATACTAAACACATTTTTGATATATTAATTAGAAGAAAATTTCAGTGTATCAAATCATTATATGATATCAATCAATATTCTTATCAATATAAAATCTATAACAAGTATTACTAGATACAAACTAAAAACATCTCATTTTATAAATTATTTTCCAATTAAAATCTGTGCAAAAATAAAAAAAGAAAGATTGCCCTCATAAGTCACAAATTAATAAGGAATTCTTTTGGCCGAGATATGGATTTGTTTCTATATGGTTTTCAGCATCTGAATTTCAACAATATCTTGAATATCATCATATTCTGAATAAAAAATATTTTATATATTATTATATTAAGATGAAAATTTCATAATACCAAATCATTAATATCAATATCAATATCAATCAATATTAATATAAACTTTATAACAATGTCCTCTCGCTATCCCTGACTAAATCTTTATGTTTTATATTCTTTTTTTTTTGACCGAAATGTTTTATATTGTTCTTAAAGTAATCATTAAATTTTGAGTTGTCTCTGGCTCGTACCTAAGTTCCAAGATCACCTAGCTTCGACGTGGGGAAAAAACAAAAAAGGAAAGTTATCCTAATGGGGTTCATAATCATTTTCTATAATTATATTGACCTAAGAATGAGAATCACAATTATAAGATTTACACTCCTTTTTGATTTGCAGATTGCCTTTCAATTACTATTCAAGGCATTGATTAGTTTAGAACCAGGGGATGAAATGGAGATTCTAAGGAAACATTTTCAAGAATTCATCTCTGGATTTTATATGTCTGCCTATAAACGTGCCAGGAACTTAGCTTTATCATTCTTTGCAGGCAAGTCAATTAAAAAAAAAAAATAGTTGATTTCTTTGTTTTATCTTGATCAAAATTCATAAGCGTATATAACTAGTCTCTACTTTGACTAATTGATTTCATCAGGCCAAAAAGAAAATGATCAAATTAGTGCAGAATATTATCCAAGCGAAGAGATATAGTGGCCTCTCCAAGGTTCCAAAAGGTGTAGTGGATGTGCTGCTGAATGATGCGAGTGAACATTTCACAGATAAATCATCATCATCATCATCACAATATCCTTCTTTTTCCTGTTAAGGTCTGGCTAAGCTATGAGACTGTACATGAACAGATTTTGATGGAGTAAGATATACTGATTTTTGCCAGGAATCTAACATCACATGCTCGAGAAGAGCGTTGCATGCGCTGCAAAAGACCAAGTCTTGTGGTTTGCTTTTAATATATAAGCTATATAAAACAAAATTAGAAGCAACAGAGACAACAGTCTAGCTGAAATTACTAAGATCTTAGATGGCCTTTCTATTTCTTAACATCAGGTTGTTTCATATTTAAATCTCCACAAGAATCTGCTAGTGTGTTTGATTCCAACTCCTTATTGAAATATCAAGCAAATAAAACATACAGTTAAAAGAACGAGGATCTTTCCCTCTCCTTGCATTATTTTATTTCACGGATTTTATTTCTTTTCCTGGATCTGATTCTAATTGATTTGCATTAGCCTCATAATGCCTAAACTAAACTAACAAGAGGGAGCCATGGAAAAAGGATTACAATATGTCTGAAATGCACTATTGTAAAACTGGACTAACTTAGTGGAGTTGACCCCTAAACCAGTAATATTAAATGTCACCACAGAAGGTGTCTGTTTTAGCGGCGACTAAAATAAGTCATCACTGTAAATATTTTGCGGTATTTGCCGGCGACATATGGAGTTGTCGCTGAAACTAATATGTAGTGACTAATTGTCGCCGTTGTAGATAAGACATTCAGCGGTGACAAATTTATCACCATAGATTCCTTGACATACAGCGACGACATTACAAAGTTGCCGATGATACTATTTTCCTCCTAAAAAAACACAAACTTTAGGTGGCGACATTGAAAAGTTGCTGTTGAAAGTACCCTTTTCAGCGGTGATGAAATGTGTTGCTGCTGAATGGTTAACTTTTAGCGGCAACAAAATGTGTCACCACTAAAAGCTAACCTTTTAGCGGCAACTTTCATGTGTTATTGCTGAAAGTCATCGCTAAAAATTATATTTTTTTTGTAATGAAACTAGTTATTTGTGACTCGGTTTTACCTTGGTCAAACCAGCTTCAGTTTGGACAAACTTGATAAGTTAAATGGGTTAACCAAGGTTAATTTTTTTAATTTTTCTTTCTTTTGTTTCCCATACTAAATATTTTTGAATCCTAAATCAAATCTAAATTCTTTAATTAATAATTTTAATGTTGTTTTGTTTTGTTATGGTTAAAAACTTATAACTATTTTTTATGTATAAGACTTGTATACGATTTTATAGATAAATTTTTTATTTATTTAAGAATTAATGACTTTTTTATTTAAATATTATTGTCCTTCATAGTTAAATGTAAATATTTTTAATTAAATTATATTATTTTAATCATGACTGATCTGACTCCTGCGTTAACCCTTTATTACTTTGACTGCTTCAATAATTAGTCTATTTTTCAGCACATTGCTGAAATGTTTAGTAAGCTTATAGCCATTTTTAGAAAGAAATTAGAGGCAGGAAAGTAGTCATAGACACTATAATAGAGCATGGGAATAAGATATTTCAATGACAAATAATATATGCAGATCATCATTCTAGTGCTCTAATGCACCTGAATCGTATTACTTGGTAAAGACAAGTCTTGTATTTGCAACAACTGAATCGGTTCTGGGCCCTCTTATATCAGAAAAGACAACGGAGAAAACAATGATGTCTCTGGATCATTAATTGGCTTTAAAGTTTATATTTTTCTTCTTTCGTTTTTAGTGTGTGTGAAGCCAGGGTGTAGGGGTGACAATAGCAGAAGATCTCGTGCACATCTTTCTAATAATGCATATTTGATTTTATTTGCAGGTACAGATTTGTCAGTGTCAGGATGCATAATGAGGATTCAAAATTGAAAATTCAAGTCCTAATTTAGTGAATGTGAGAAAAAGAGGGTAATTCTCTTCCCTTCATTCAAGTCCAATACTTTGATTTCTTATTTGTTAGGTGAAATGACTTAATAATGGGGAACCCCAGAAATGATATGATCAAATTAATGCAAGAGAACTGTTAGATCTTTAACAGCCTGCCTTAACCTTCCTGCAGCTTCTTTAAGTTTTAATTAATTAAACTTCAATCCACTTGAGCTACCGTGTGTCACGCATATAAGCTTACTTGAAAAAAAAATGTTATCAATTCTCAAGCAAATCAAAAGATAATTGAAGCCAAAGCAAGTAAGGTTGCAGGGTTCATATAACAATTTATTAATTTTTCTTCACATTTTGCAAGCAACACCTGATTGAAGCTTTTTATTCCAATTATAATAATCAAGCTAGCTAAATAGTCATTTGTCTCTTATGTACAGCCTACTAAAATATTAGACATGATGTATCATTTATTTAATATAGAAGTGTTGTTTTGCCAAACTGATTATATAGTTTGAACCATCTTTCCTAATGATCTACGGTGACAGCGCGACAAACAAATATATTAAGATTACTAATTAGAGTCGAATTTCAGAGAAGATTTTTAAAGAGATATATATAAGTTGAACTTTTAATTGCTTAAAGGAGAAGAGCAATCGGCTTTGCTTACAGCAGCCAGTGCCTTCACAAAAAGATGAAAAAGAAAGATGCAAACCCAGCATGGTAATATATTTGTTTCTTTACGTGTAGACTCTTCATCAATATCATTGACTAATTTATGAAAAAATAAAAATTATTATATTGGATTTTACCACTATAGATTGCGGCTGCAATACATTATTAATCACATTCAAATTCTTGAGAAATATAGGACTTGTTTGGTTCTGTTTTTTATTTTTATGCTCTTAAAACAATTCTATAAAATAGTTTTTCTGGACAAGTTTCAAAAATAAATAAAAAAATCTATTTGAATCATTATTTTGAAAAACATACTCCCTCTATTGAAAAATGTAAGCTTAACCGAAAACTCACCTCAATGAAGTAGTTATCTACTTTTAAATTAACCCTATTTTTTTATATTTATTCTTATTAAACACCTTATTATAAATATAAAGTCATTATCAATGAGGGTATTTTTAAAAAAAGATAATGATTAAACATTAAAAGACTAAAAATGCCTTATAGTTTTAAAAATTTAACCCCTCAAAAAATACTTTATATTTTTGAATGAATGTAGTATTTAAATTGGTGAAATAAAGGGTGAAAGAATAATTATTTTATCAGCAAATTAACATTACTGAAAATATGATATTTTCTGGCTTTTATCTAGTTTTATAGAACAAAAAGTAAAAAAACATTTAAAAGAAATATTAATTTTTTAATTATTCAAAATGATTATTAATTTATTTTATAACGGATAACGAAAAAATATATTTTTAAATATATTTTTTATTTTTTTATTTTCAGAATAAAAAATTATTTTGAAAACAGGTAATCCAATATGCTTATACATATACCCAATATAGTGCTCCAAGACCAGCCAAAAACAGCAACATCATAAGACATAAGTGGATGATGTAAGTGGTAAGTAAAATATATATATATATATATATATATATATTCCTACCTAAAGTGAGAGATCACTGATTCACTGGCACTCAGTGGATGATGAAGGTGAAACAACTAAATTTATAAAAAATCTAAGAACAGCCAAATTCCAAAGAAGAGGAGGAGGAGGGGGATTACATCAGCCGCGTAGCAACAGTTATAGAATGAACCGTCACCGATCCCACAAGGCATGAGCTTGCAAATCATTACATATTCGCTAAAAGAGCTTGCATACTCTAGCAGACAGAAAATGACAAATAGGTACAGCCTGAGTCAGGCACCTATTTGCCTCACCTTTAATGAAAATCACTTCCAATTTGTAAAGCCTCAAAAGAATTCCACCACCATCATTGTATTAGCTTTTTATCACTAGATTACTGATGACATGTATATAACACTTGTCGTTTGCTAAATGCTTTAATGCTCACAAAAGTAATGGGAAGCAAAATAAAAGTAAGGCAAAATGATGAATAAAAACCCTCTAAAAATATTAATCCTAATTGAAGGACATAAAATATAAAAATTTCAGTTAAGAACCATTGAGATTTAAAAAAATAAAGATGATCTTAAATGCTCTTGAGAAAAAAATATTAAAATATTTGTGCGTGCAGCTCTATTTCTTGCTCTGTTTCAGCATCTTCTTTCTTCTTTCGTTCTCATTGATTCTTGTTCTTTGTTGTTTCTTGATATGTCCATTTTAGCTCTAATGTTGTGAACACATCATGCTAGATCTGGGATTTACTGTGGTTTATCTCTGTTAGATCTTTGTACTCTTTCCTCCCGCTCGGCTTCACCCTTCTCAAATGATAGTAACATTGCCATTGTCAGATATAATATTGATTAACAAAGTTGAAGAAATGGTTAATGATGAGCACGCCATCAAGAGAAAGAGTACATTACAGTGAAGAGATTTTTTAGAACATAGACTCACAACCTAGAAATAGGGAATGTTGAATTGGCTATTCCAATAACTGGATCAGACTCTGATCTAGTTAGTAAGAACCAAGGTATAGTTAAACTCAAGATTAAGTAACCAAAAATACATATCCATGTTAAACTATCTATTCTCAAGTGGGGTTTCGTGTTTTCACAATATACATTAAGCATTTTCTCAAGTTAGATTACTAGATTTCCAAGTGACGTTACTGGATCCTAATTTGGATAAGTCACTTTTTCTTAAACAATCTATTCTCAAGTAGGGTTTTGTGTTTTCATAATATACATTAGGCATCTTTTTAAGTTGGGTTAGTAGATTTTCAAATGATATTACTGGATCTCAATTTGAACAAGTCACTTTTTTTTAAACAATTTATTTCTAAATGGGGTTTCGTGTTTTCACAATATATGTTAACCATTTTGTCAAGTTGGGTTGGTGATTTCCTAAGTAACGTTAGTAGATCCCAATTTAGTTGGGTTAGTGAAATTTGATAAGTCACATTAGTCTTAATATTCTTCACTGAAATTTGTAACTTTTCAAGTGATGTTTGTATTTTCTTAAGTGGCTTTGGAATATTTCAAAAGTGAGCTTTATGTTATGACAGCATTTATACTTCAAAATTTGAAATATTGTGAAAAAATCTATTTCTAAATGAGGTTTTATGTTTTCACTAGTTACAGTAACAATATTCCTATGCTCCATTAATGACTTTAGTAGTTTTATGTGATGACTGCATTTACGCTTGCACATATTTAAACTTAAAATAGATATCAGCATTATATTATACTGATTTCAATACATGTAGACGTCATTTTTATGTCCTAGGGAGAGTTTCTCTTCCTCATTTGTTGAAATAGCCAATCTTACATTTTCCATCCCTGAGTTATAATTTTTTTTTTTAAACAATCTCTTCACAGCAGTGTACTCTTTCACTAGATAGTGTGCTCATCATCAATAATTTCTTCAACTTTGTTAATCAATCTTCTCTCCAATGTTGGTAATGTCATTACCAACTACCATTTGAGAAGGGTGAAGCCGAGCAAGAGGAAAGAGTATGAAGCTTTGACAAACATGAACAATAGCAAATCCCAGATCTAGCATGATATGTTCACAATACTAGAGCTAATATGGACACACTGAAGAACTACAAAGAATGAGAACAAAGGAGAATGAAAGAAGAAAGAAAGAGACGCTGAAACAGAGCAAGAAATGAGGTTGCGTGCACAAGTATTTTGCTATTTTTTCTCAGGGACATTTAAGTCCATCTATGTCTTTTTAAATCCCAATGTTCTTTAATTGAAATTTCTATATTTTATAATCTTCAATTAAAATTAATAACCTTAAGGAATCTTTATTTGTCATTTTCCCTAAAAGTAATTAAACAACGAATGTCAGTGTCTTTTTCATTAATTTTTTTCCCGTCTTGTGTGTGACATTTTTTTACTTATTTTTTTTTTATTTTGGGAAGTTGGTTGATAAGAAAGCGCATGTAAATATTTTCAATGCATGCTTGCCTGTATAGAATTTTATTGTCTGAGCTTACTTCAATATATTAAATGTTAATTTGTGAAGGAAGATGGCTGATGGCTCGGTCACTTTTCTTTTGTCCCCCCCCCCCCAAAAAACCCTTCATGAATGTATAAACTCTTTGAAGTTTCAGGGCTAATTCACAAAGTCAATGCACGTTTTATTTATGCTTAATTGGTAGATAGAAAGGTATCATAACCGCTCAAATTGGATGGAATAGCTAAAGTAATAACTGAGCATGCTCCATTTTTCTTTTTTAAACAAAAAGAAGTCTATGTTCATTCACCATGTGAAATTTCCTCGCAGAACTGAAAGGTCAAAGAACTTAAAAAATTTTAACTCAGCCGAACATTCATAATACTCAATACTGGTGTGCAATTTCAATGTGTATTTGCTTCAGTTCAAACTAAAATCAGGATATTAAAGAAAAAGTAATTTGTGCGCATATATAGTTATAAACTTATAAATGATAACTTCTTTTAATAAAAGAAGAAAACGATTGATAATGATAACTAAAAGAAATTCCCTCTAAAAAAGTAAAGAAACATAATATGTCAATTATATTATGGCTTCCAACAAAAGCGAGCAGATTTTTTTAATGAAAAAATGTATCCATAAATGAAAAAAAAAAAATTACAAAAGTATGAACACACTAAGACAGCAAGACATGCATCCTCCTTTTATTATTCACCATCTTTACACAGTTAAGTGGTGGTTGATTAAAGGTTCCAAAACTATCTTCCCATTCCTATCTCTTCATCTCTAGCCAATAAATAGTTCAGAAGTTAGGTTTTCTATTAATGATATTTAACGAAATATTCCAGTTCCTGTACAAAATCATTTTAACCTGTTCCATAACGTCTCTAAACGGTCTGATCACAATCAAATCTGGTAAGGAGATTAGTAGCTTAAGGGCAACATATATTCCACACCTTTCGAGAAAATTTGAACACATGACTCCCCACAGGCTCAGAAATAGCTGGCAGATTTGAAGATAGCGATTTCATGATTTTTGGGAACAGATGCAAGATGGTTCATGAGGAAAAAATGGGCAAAAATACATAAGTTATGAGACAGGAGTATCTAATAATTAGATATGGAAAAAAAGTATACAAGTGTTTATGAAATTATTTTTTTAATATATATTTATGATTAAATTGTTAAAAGAATTTGAAATTAACAATTTAATTACAGATGTAAAAAAAAAAAAAATTCATGGGTGCTTGTGCGGACGCCTTAGATATTTTTTTTTTTGCGGACGCCTTAGACCCTTCATTATATTCGATTGTGTTTTGTCCCTTGTGAACCAAGTGTATAGTGCTTTCATTCTGAACTGAGTAGACCTAAAGATGAGAGGAGTCTAGAATAAGTGTTGTTCTTATTGATGATTTATATTAACCTTTTCACTTTTCTGCCACTGTTCACTGTAGATCTGCTTTGACGTTATTCATAATGGTCAATTATGTTTTAATGTGATTAGCAAAC
This sequence comes from Prosopis cineraria, assembly GCF_029017545.1. NCBI lineage: Eukaryota > Viridiplantae > Streptophyta > Magnoliopsida > Fabales > Fabaceae > Prosopis > Prosopis cineraria. The sequence goes on along the minus strand of NW_026555345.1, from coordinate 17,263,800 downwards.
ACAATAGGCTAAACCTTTGATGAAAGTTTCCTTTCCTCACTTGTCTCCTAGCTTTTAACCTTTTTTCTCCTTATCCCACCGTTGTAAACTCATGCAACGATGAAAAGATGGCCAAAATATAGTCAATATAGCAATATCAATCATTGGAGTACCAATCTTCTTTCTTACTCTATTTTACTCGTAACAACTCTATTTCATTTTTACACCTTGGGGGGAGGTGGGACGCATTACAAGTATAGGTGTCTTGCATTGGAGTGTTTACTCCATTTACGTGGCAGCACAAAAAAGAAGAAAAACAAACTAGCATAATGTGATTGATATATGATGTATAAAAGGTGACACGGCCCATTATATCTTAGGAATGTCAAATTTTCCTTTTCCTTCTTTTCTAGAAAGGGGTCAGTCCTCCTTGGTGATAGAGAAATATAAATAAACACTACATGGCAATGGCTAGATTTAAATTCCATTTTCAAACACTACTTTGATTTATGATAAAATAAGCAATATCCATATATCAAATTAAATTACAATCAAAATACTGTTTTTACTGTTTTGAAACCACTAATAAATCTTATCTTTTTTCATTAATAAGCCACTTCTGGTCTCGCAATTTCACAACCAGTGGATTTTACTATAAACCTTCTCTATAATTAAAATTTTTGGACGCTTTAGTTAAGAATATTTAATTTACTGTCCCTATAAAAAGCACAGCTAAATATCTGATCTATCTGAGTTGGTTAGTATGTTTAGATCTAATCTACAATTCATCCACATTTCCTTACTTCTTACGTTAGATACAACCACAGATTGACCCAGATAATCAAAGCATTCCTAGCTTTTTTTATTTTTATTTTTAAGTTCTTTTCTTATCGGAAACTTCTCAAATCACATGAAAGATGGGTCGATGTCTCACTCTCACAGGAAACAGGTCGGTTCTGCCTTTCAGCATCCTAGGTTAATACTAATATATAACATGAACAGGAAAAAATCCTTAAGAATCACTTATGGATGCACTAGTTTCGGTTTCTTCAGCACGTTGTTAATAAAATAGCACAGTCCTATGATGGAACCGTAAACTAGATTTTAATTAAAGGCAAAATGCAAGCATCATTTTCAACAAACAGTTTCAGTATTCTTAACCAATTGGATTTGTGTTTAGTGCTTGACGCCCTGAGATTGAGACCAGGGCATTCTATCAACAACCCTACGCAGTGCACTTCGTATCAAGAGGTGATGTTTCAACCCCAAACAGAGTACCCTGTTCCAGGGCATGTGTCATAGTGCACACAAAAAAAGAAGAAATTTACTTTTCAGTCTCATCTTATTCTCCAGAGATTTGTCAATTTGTTCAAGTTGTCCAACAATAATTGGCCATAGTGCCATACCCATCGAATGGTTTGAGCACAAACCAGTCTTTTCCTTACGACCAAGATAAAATTATGGCTAATATTGTGTCCCACTAATAACTACATTATTTGTTGGGATTGATCAGGGATTCTGGTTGACATTTATCACTGATCGTCACTAACATAGTTATGGAATTTAGAAGACTTGCTTTTCATACCGTGTTCACTTCCTTGCACATCTATATATACCTACAAAAGTTTCACCAACCTAGGATAAGCCAGAGGATAATGTTATTTAATTTGACTGGAAAGGATATCTAATCCCCGGCATTATTTTCCTATTGGTATTAAAAATCTAAATGGGGCAAGCAAAGATATTCAGCATTCCATGTTCCCCACAAAAAGAGAGGGGGCTGACGGGGACAATCCATCACTCATAAACTTATCCTTTTCAAACAAAAGCAGGTAATTATTCACATCAAGCAGATTGTGAGAGCTAATCAAAAATCTATCATAATTGAAGAGAGTTATTATCCAGTGCTCCAAATGTACTGTACTCAACTTATGGTAATTTATACAATAACTATGCACAACCATATAGGTGAATTCACTTGAATTTGATACACCATATACGATGCTAAATATGTTTAACAGAAATAATCAAAATGTGCACAATTATGTCAACTACACGCACAGGCAAAACAAGGAGGCAGAAACAGGAAGCATCCAGCGGCACATGTGCGACTGGAGTCTCAGTCTCAATTTATAGGCTTCAAAAGTAGTATAAAATAAATCTGATATGAAGATCATTACTTTACAATAAAGACTCACTTGTATTGTATGCGATTGGAGCAGCAAGTTCACATTATTTAATTTGACTCGAATGTGGGGTTTCTTTTTTAGGTCTAATCTAATCAGATTGCTGAGAACTTGGAAGAAAGCAGAGAGCATCAATATAAGGGACTAGGGAACGAGGAGGAGGGCATGCATAGGGGTTATAACCTGATGATAGGGAAAAATTGTGGCGTCGGCGGAGGAATTGGAGGGTGGGGCCATGGCGGTGGCAGCAAGATCTGGCCAGTCAGTAATCGCTGTCGGCTTCCCTTGACTCAACATCACGTGCTTCCCTCGCTTCACTTCTTCCTCAAATTGAAAATGAAATCCTCTTCTTTACTTCTCCTCCTCCTTCTTCGTCTCTCTTTCCTTCTCTCCCACATCAATCTCACCCATCTCATTCACATCACATCAATGTTTCTAACACTCTGTACCTACCTACATCTACCAGTACTGCTATGCCCGTTCTTCTATCCTCTATGCATTTTTTTTAACGTATATCACTTTTTTTATTTAAAAATATAAAATATTTTTAATTAAATTTTACTTTTAATAAAATAATTATTTATTTTTTAATTAATTTTATTTTTTATATTTATCTTTATTAAATATCTTATAATAAATATGAAGTTATTATTAATAAAAATATTTTTAAAAAAAGACAATAATTACACTTTAAAAAATTAAAAATACCTTACATTTTTTAATATTTAATTTTTTAAAAAATATTTTGTATTTTTAAATAGAGGGAGTATATTATAATAAAAAAAAATAACATTCCAATCTTATTAATAAATCGTTTCCATCAACTTTTTAAATACTAAAATACCATATAAAGAATAAAGGTAAATAAAATTTTAAATATAACCTTAAGTTAAAAAAATAAAAAAATTATATAATATTATTTTCTTCTCTTATTTTTTTAGAGATAATTTAAAATAAAATAATTTTATTAGTTGGTGATTTATAAAATATACCATATTGAATGAAATGCTTGTTCATAGTTTGATGTTCGAATGTGGTTTGAATTGTGTTCAACTAATTACAAATAAATTAATATATTTTAAATAATATTTTTTTAAAATAAAATGAAATAATTACATATGATAATGAAAGTGAATTTTTTATTTTAAAAAAATAATGTAACAAAAAAAGGCAATTTCCATCACTATATATACTTATTTTATGATTTATAATTTATAATTTTAATATATATATATATATATATATATGTACATTTTACACATATTTGTTCATTTTTTTCATTTATTAATACTTATTAAGTATAAATATGTGTAAATTGTAATTTATAAATATAAATTAAAACTTGTGAGTTTTGAATCTTACTTGTTTTTCATTCCTTTTATCTTTTGAGTTGTATTAAATCTCTTATCCATATGAAACCTTCTAAACACAACCTTGGATAGAATCAACATATTTCAATTCTCATATATTCTTTCTACCTGAATTGCATTTGACTCTAATAGTATTTATTTACATACCTTTTGCCAGAACATTAAATACATATAGCCATTATGTCCTTTACTTAACTTCTCATGAGCACACAATTGTATTGGAAAGCACTCAAGCAAAACAAGTAAAGAAAATACTTATGAGTCTTTCGATGGAATGGTAACCTAAAATTATTGTCATTATAGAAGTTCAAGGTGTTTTTTTATGTATTCGGTTGCTGCCCTGCTCGAAAGTCTAGAAGAGCATGATCCACTTTTCAACAATATAAAGAAGATATGAACAACAAGAAGAAGGAGATAGCTTTGAACGCTGTGGAGGAAGAATTTGAAGCTGAGTTTAAGGAGGATGAAGAATTTACAATGATAGTCAAGTGCTTTAGGAAGTTTTATAGAGGTAAGAGGAACTACAAGAAAGGATCTTATAATATCTACTTTGACATTACCTGAACACACTATACAAAATACTCTATCATAATGATTAGGATTAGACTAATTCATAAATTACATCACCATGATAGAAAGAGGTTGAGTTTACATTGTAAAGGAAAAAGTTTAAAGATTGGGATCCCAAAACAAACCCTTTTTGAAAGTAGCATTTGAGCTCAAAGGGAGTAAGATAAAATACAAAACATTGCAAAAGCATGGAAAAACAAAAATGATAGATAAAAAAAATTAGCTATGTAAGGAAAAATGGGCATTTTGCCAATTTAGGCCAATGCGCTGTGGCGGATGACACAGAGTAGAAAATCTCCTTGTTGTTCCTTATGCCCAGTGCCTTCACAACGCATCGCGGTGTACTCCTCTGTCATGACAGCTTTTTGAAAACTTTCAAAGCGTGTTGATTCACCATTTGACTTTTGATATGAGAGATTCAAGTATCAACACATAACTAATTAAGCAACATAACTAAAGGCACTAATTTCACAACAAAATTACAACGATTGCAAATTAAATACTCAGGTGTGAAACAACCACTTTTTCCCCTTTAAAACAACCCCAAAGGTGTCTAAACTCACTAATTAAGTGCCAAAAGTCTTAATAAAACAATCATAAAACAATCATACAATCAAATGAATGTCCTAGTCATAATTTGGCCACTAAACCCCACTTAGCAACAATAATGAGGTACAACAAAATTACTCCATAATATCATAATGGCCAACAACAAATACATATTCAAAATATTAATGATACTCTTGCACTTGTATTTCAATCTTTCACACTAAATTCACCATACATATATCATCTTAGGCCAAAATACAAAAAATGACATAGCTATCCTCATGCAAGTGCAATAAAAAATGTTTGTCCTAAGTTGGTAATAGTGTACACACACACACACACACACACACACACACACACACATATATATATTAAGAACATTACACATAACCAAAATAAGAGAGCTATACAAGCAATAGCACTCCTATTCCTTGGTTGCTTCTTTTGCCCTTTTCTCTTAAAGGAGCTTTCACTTGTAAAATAGTAATTACAAGGGTGAGAACAATATTTCAATAATTACATAATCTAATCCATCTACAAGCAAGATAGAAAAGTAAGTGATCATGTAAAGTAGGCATGACTATACATGATGGATCCCATGGCATGGATGACATGACATTAATGGCAACAAAGCTTGGGGATGGTAATCATGAGCACGGTGGCATAAAAGAAGCCAAGGCAAGGAGCAAGGAGCCTAACACTTTCAGTTTGACGTGCCTAAAAACCCTTTACAACATATTAGAGATCTAATGACAAGAGCTCAAACTAAAACTATGAAGCAAGCCTTGTTTAATCTTGGTGCAAGAAGTTTAAAAGTTTGGAAAGCATTGGGGCACTCCTCTCAAGCCCAAAAGAGAGCATTTAGACGTGCACAATATGCTTAAGATCTAGATCCACAAAGAGTCAAGCCCAAAAGGTGTAAACCCTAGTCCAATACAAGGAAGACTATAAGTGAAGTCTCTTGCAAGCAAGAGGCATGAAACCCTAATGAAGAAGTTAAGAATGGTGTGATTTTGAGCCCTTTATGATCTCTTGATTGTCTCCTTAATTGTTTCCTATTTTAGTGGTCCTTTGACTTGACTCCCTTTCTTAAAGAGCAAGACTAATCATAGTTTTCTATTTTGAGTCTAGTCAAATATTATGATTAATTATATTATTTTTAATTTATAGGTTTTGTAATTCCATAATTTTAGGATAACATCTCTTAAATTATGTACCTAAATATTTTCTTCTTTATTTTATATTATTTTCTTTCTCCTTTTAGTATTAGAAAATTAGGGTTTTAATTTTAAAAAATAGCCTTCTCTATGAGCCTATATATATCAGGCATGCTCCCTCTTATAAATGGCAGAGAAGTTGAATAAAATTATTTATTTTAGAGTTTATAACTCTTGTGAGCCTTAGTACTTTATGGTGGCATCTTGTGTGAGAAATTAATGTGATCAAGAGTGTGATCAACTCTTGTGATGTCTTTGAAGGTTAAAGTTCCTAGAGGTAGGTGCTCTAGAGGATTTTATCCTTGATTATTATCTCATTATTTATTTCACTTTTTTTCTTTATTTTGTCATAAATTTCGTCCATTTTTTTGTTCTTGTGTTTTTATTATGTTTCAGGGTTTTATCCCTAAACCAGCACGATTCTGTTGTCGCATCCTCTATTAGATTGGCATCAGAGCCTTGGTTGCTAGTTTACTAGTTGTGGTTTGAATTCTTGTCCTTTCTTCATTTTTGTTACTTTCATCTTCTTCTTCATCTTGAGTTATTTCTTTTTGTGATTATCTTTCATCCACCCTATCTACTTTTGTCTTTTGGTTTTCCTATTTTTCACCTTTGTGACTTTTCCATCTTATGTGAGTTTTTATTTTATTAGCCCAGTCAAAAAATACCTAGAAATTTGTGCACAAAAGTGTTAGTGTGTTAAAAAAAGAAAAAAAAATCTGAAAATTCAAAAAAAATAAAAAAATATATTTTGCTGTGAGTTGTGATTGCAGAAAAAGGCTATTTTTGAACTCCAAGTCACTAAAAGGTTTCCTAAAGAAAAAAGTCAATTTGGATGGTAAGAAAGTCTTCTACTTTGGTTACTTTCTTATTTTTAATTTTTAGTAGCACTTTTGAAATTCTCTACTCTCCTATTTTACTATTTGTGCTACTTTCCCATTCATTTGGCTTCCTATTTTTGTCTTTGAATATTTGACTCTTTGACGTTCATTTCTTTCTTTCCTATTTTTGTTTGTCACGTATGGTTTTTACTTTTGTAAGCTTGATTTTATATGAAAATTTTTGTTTCCTATTTGTTTTAAAATTTCAAAAATTTGCAAAAAAAAAGTATCCTCTTTTCATCTTGTGCTTGTTTTCTAGTTTCTTAATTTAGAAGATATTCACTTGGTTGTTTCTTAGTTTCTTGATTTGTGTTTGGTTTCATCATTAGATTCTATCCATGAGCTTAGTGAGTGGTAAAAGCAAAGTGTGTTTTTCATCATTAAAAAAGCCATTATTTTTTTTAGTGAAACATGAGTGGCTTTATTTTTCTTGAAAGTAAACACGTGAGTTTTTATGTGTGGGGCTCCATTTTTATCTTCTATGGTTTCTAGTGCTTTTGTGAATATGAATAATAAGGATGAATCTCCTAATGTTGATATAAACTCTATTTTAGATCTTATTACAATAAAATTGCAGTAGTTTCACTTAGAACTTGATCATAGGTTCCATAAGGAGAATAAGGATGAGCTGGAGACTTCCTCTTCTTAAGAGAAGAAGCGTGAGACCTCCAGCAATAATGAGGAGTATGAAGAGCCCCTTTCTCCTAAGGGAAAGAAATCCTCAAAGTATGATGTTGACTTACCAGACTAGAAAGTAAAGTATCCTTCATTCAAAGGTAGCAATAATCTAGAAAAATATCTTGATTGGGAAATGAAGATGGACCAAATTTTTATGACTCTTGATTTGTCTTAGTCAAGGAAGGTAAAAATTACTTTTTTGAATTTCACTGACTGTGTTGTTTATTGGTGGCAAGATTTAGAGTACAAAAGAAGCTAACTTGGGAAAAAGCCCATTAAAACATGAGAGAAGCTTAAAAGATACTTGAGAAAGGCTTATGTCCCTAGCTACTACTACACGAAGCTGAATAGAAAATTGAGGATATTTTCTCAAGGATCTATGATTATGGGGGAGTATATGCACGAGTTGAATATCTTAAAGTTTTGTGCAAACATTCAAGAGAATGAATATGGAGCAATGTCAATAATTATGGATGGCTTGAGGTTAGAATTGAGAGATAAGCTTAACTTGTACACTTTTATGTACAAGGAAGAGCTCATACATAAAGCTATAAAGTTGGAGCAGAGAAATAAGAACAAATGTTCCAAGTCCTTTTGGAAAGACTCCAAGGCAACTTCCAAATGGAAGGATTCTAAGGCCAAAGATACATCCAAGGCCAAGGAAGAAATGAAGACCAAGAATGGGGGTAAAACTTCTAACCTTAAATCTTCTTTTTATTCATCTAACACTTCTCCTATTAAGTATTTCAAGTGCCATGGTGTGGGGCACATGGCAAAAGATTGTAGCAATAAAAGAGTTATGATCTTGAGAGATGATGGTGGCTATGATTATAACATCCCAATTTTTAATCTCCTGATTAACTAAACCTAATTGGAGTAATTAAGTAAGTTGAGGTGGTGTGTGATCAGGGAGGTCTAATAATCATGTTTGATTGCATTTCAGCCTAAATTATGGATCCAATATCAAGTTGGGCCATCTGGGCATCAAAAGGAGAAGAAAAATGAAGAGTGATGTTGATGCAGAGATCATCTACCGTAGTGCACAGACACTTCTAATGCGACTAGGGACCTCTCTGTGCCATGTGTTACGGTGCATGGTCATTTTTTATAGATGTCAGTCACAAAAATGAGATAGAAAAAGAGAGAAGAGAAAAGAGAAAATGGAGAGGCGTGCCAAGCTCTGCTAGGGTTTGCTATTGGACAATATTGGGAGTATTTTAGAGGCTATAAATACCTAAGGTAAGTACCATACTCATTAATCTTTTCACCTCTTCTATATTTATGAGTTTATGTTTAGGGTTTGATAGTGAAAGTAGATTTTTTAGTCCATATAGATTATAGGTCTAAATTTATTAGCTCAAATGAAGTTAATAGGAATAGATTAAAGTATCTAAACCTAGGTATAATTAATTTTGATATCTTGGGTTGTTGGGCACTATTAATACCTAAATTTTTTGCAATTAATATGGGTGGTTGGAAGTGTGTAATGCCATTAATAGGAGTTTAATGGCTTATTAATACTATTGGGGACTAAAAATGATCGATAAACCCAATGAATATGCTCAAACTCTTGTGGAGTGAACATTGGACAATTTTGAAGTAGAGATTGAGAGTTGAATGCTTGAGTTTAGTTATATTAATGAGGTTTAACTTGATTAATTATAGTTTAGCTCTTAGACATTTATTTTTTGCTTGGAAATTCAAACTTGGAAGCTATAGTATTGAGAGGTAAACCTTTGACCTTTCAAAAGTTTAAGGTAACTGGAGGAACTATATCTTGAGTAGTTATTTATTAATTGTAATATGAAGTTAATTATGTATTTAAAATGCAAACTTTGATTTGTGAATGAGTGCATCATGCAATGAAAACCTCATATTTATCAAATTACTTTGATATGTGTCAAGCATGCTAAAGAGATTTCAAAATAAGTTTTAAATTTGCAAAAGTGATAATTGATATGAGTTGCATGTTTATAATGTGCTTTAAATGAGTAGTTGATAATGGTTTGATGAAGATGAGTAATTGTGATTGAAAAGGGTTTGTTTTATATGTTATAATTAGAAATGAGAATATATGCTCACTTGGGTAGCATACGGTCGTGAGCCCAATGTACTGATTGAGTTTGACTAAATAAAAATGTGAAAATAAGTGAGTATGTTTATGGCATGATCAGTGGGCAAGAGTTCACCTAGGGATTTGAAGTAGAGAAAAATTCAGATGGTATTTAGGTTACCCTCCAATGCATGGGGGTATAGCCTTGTTTCATAGTTTGTCGAGGGATTGTCCTATAGTTTGTTAAGGGATTAGAACTTAGCTATCTCTATCAGTTCAATGAGGATAATAGTTTAGGATATGAGACACCCTAGAGATTTAAGAATGGGGGAAACTATGGTTTGAGAGTGAGTCATGTGATCTTTGACTAGGTCACACCTCACGATTGGTGAGCTTGGATAGTCCAATTACACAAATGAAGTCCTATTCAGTATTATAACCCACGGTTTCAGTTTGAGAAAATAAGGAGGGTATAAGGTGGTTGATCATTACCTATGAAAATATATGATGTGTCATATGAGTTAAGTTGTGGCAAGTCACATGAATAATGGGTCATGGTCATGTATCTAAGAATATGGTGACAATGTACCTATTATATGTGAGACAAAAATGTTATTAATGAGAAAGGATGAGTTATGTTATATGTGTGAACATGTTTTAAGTATTTGGTTTCATATGCATGTGCTTGGTTTATAATTGATATATAATTGCATAGGTTAGGTTTTATCTTGGTTACTAAGTGGCTAGACTTACCCCTTCCATTTAACACTTTTTAGGCTCTAGCTATGGTATAGAGACGGAGAAGACTTAAGAGAGTAGGAATTAACAATTTCCTATAGTATGCCTTCAGTTTATATTTATTTAGTATAATAGCTTATAATTTCTAATTCTAGGTTGCATGTCATCATACTTGCACTATTTTGTTGTTGCAAATGTCTGATTTGCATTTTGAGCTTTGAGTATTTGTGTATGCTGAGATATATATGTTTATAGGGCCAAAATACTAGTACAAGTGTAAAAATGATGATTTGAACATGTTTTGATTGTTTTGGGCGCAATGAAATGACAATTTGCCTCCTTCTCTGTTTTTGGCAAAATATGGTTTAGGAGTGAAATTCATGCTATACTTTTGTTTTGGTGTGTGTGACGTGTTATATTGATAGTCTTAAGTCTAATGTACATGGTCCAGGTGTTAGGAAATGCTTTTGGCACTTGTTGAAGGTTTTGGACACCCATTTTATGTGAAAGTTGTAAAAAGTAGTCAAAATGTGTTTGGGTGTCCAACTTCCTGATGTGACTTGTTTTAGAAGTGAAACCTATGCCATTAGCTAGTTCATGAAAAGAGCTTTCCGTAGACACCTAGATTATGTTATTTGGATGTCAGACAGAGAGTTAGGGCACGTCGATAGTTCCCTGATTTTGCTATCAAATGACAGTAGAATCTACTAATTTTTTGTGCAACACGCCGCGACACATGGCACCTAAGGAATTGAGCATAGGATAGATTTCTTGCTTGAAGCTTCTATTCTAAACAAGCCTGCTTATAGGGCTAACCCTAAAGAGACTAAGGAGATCCAGTGCCAAGTAGAGAAATTGATGATGAAAGGCTTTGTGCATGAGAGCCTTAGCCCTTATGTTGTCCTTATTATCTTGATGCCCAAAAAGATGGATCTTAGAGGAAGTGTGTTGATTATAGAGCAATCAATAAAATCATTGTAAAGTATCATTACCCTATTCCTAAACTTTATGATATGCTTGATGAGTTGCATGGTGCTTCTATCTTTTCTAAAATTGATCTTAAAAGTGGTCATCATCAAATTCACATGAAAGAGGGTGATGAATGAAAAACTGCCTTTTAAACTAAGTTTGGATTATATGAATGGTTAGTTATGCCTTTTGATTTGACTAATACTCCTAGTACTTTTATGGCATTAATGAATTATGTTTTTAGAAAGTTTATAGGCAAGTTTGTTATAGTTTACTTTGATGATATTCTAATTTATACTACATCTTTGACTAATCATGTAAATCATCTTAAAACTGTGTTTTACACCTTAAGGAAATATAAACTATATGCTAATTTCCAAAGGTGTTTCTTTTGCATGGACTTTGTTATCTTTTTGGGATTTGTTGTTGGATCATAGGGAGTTCGTGTTGATGAGGAGAAAGTTAAGGCTATTCATGAATGGCTAACCCTTAAGAATGCAAGTGAAGTGAGAAGCTTCCATGACCTAGCAAGCTTCTATAAGATATTTGTTAGAGATTTCTCTAGCATTGTTGCCCTTCTTAATGAACTTGTTAAGAACAATGTGACCTTCATATGGGGTGAGACACAGGAAAGGGATTTCCAAACCCTAAAAGATAAATTAACTAATTCCCCTTTGTTTGTTTTGCCTAATTTCTCTAAAGCATTTGAAATTCAATGTGATGCTTCTGGTATTGATATAGGTATTATTTTAATGCAGGATTCCAAGCCTATAGCTTAGTTCAGTGAAAAGCTACATTATGCAGTTTTGAATTATTCCACCTATAATAAAGAGCTCTATGCTCTAAAGAGGGCCTTAGAAACATGGCAACACTATTTGTGGCCCAAGGAATTCATCATTCATTCTGATCATGAAAGTTTAAAGTTTCTCAAGTCTCAAGGTAAGTTGAACAAGAGACATGCTCGTTGGATAGAATTTATTGAAACATTTCCTTATGTGATTAAGCATAATCAAGGCAAAGAAAATACCATTGCTGATGCTTCATCTCGGAGGCATACATTACTTTCCTATTTGCATGCTCAATTACTTGGCTTTAAGATTATAAAAGATCTTTATAAATTTAATTTTGATTTTGAAAATATTTAAAAATCTTGTGAAAATCATGAATTTGGTGATTTCTTTAGATTTGAGGGATTTCTTTTTAAGAAAAATAAATTATACATTCCTATTTGTTCTATGAGTGAGTTGCTTAGTAAAGAAGCACATGGTGGTGGTTTGATGGGATCCTTTGGTGTAGAGAAAAATTTGGCTATTTTGTTTGATCATTTCTTTTAGCCTCACATGTGAAACAATGTCATATTTGTTTATGATTAATGCATTAAATATAGATAGAAAAAATCTAAGGTCCAACCTTATGAACTTTATGCTCCTTTACTCATCCCTTCCTACCCTTGGGAACATATCTCTATTGATTTTATAATTAGATTGCCTAAATCTTCTGTAGGCAAAGATTCCATATTTGTTGTTGTTGATAGATTCTCTAAGATGGAAAACTTTATTACTTGTGCTAAGACCAATGATATTGTTAACAATGCTGACTTATTCTTTAAGGAGATTATTCATTTATATAGTTTATCTAAGACTATTGTGAGTGACAAGGATGTGAAGTTTCTTTGTCACTTTTGGCATACCTTATGGCATAAATTAGGACTAAATTACTTTTTTCCACTACTATCTATCCACAAACTGATGGTCAAACTAAGGTAGTCAATAGAACAATGACTATATTGCTAAGAGTGATAATTCAAGAGAATTTGAAGAATTGGGTGAATTGTTTACCTTATATTGAATTTGCTTACAATATAGATGTTCATTCTTCTACTTATTATTCTCCATTTGAAATTGTTTATGGTTTCAAGCCATTATCTCCTATGAATATTTTACCTTTGCCTTTTTTTGACCGTGCTAAAATTGTTGGCAAGAGAAAAGCTGAGTTTATGTAAGACTTACATGCTAAGGTTAAAGCAAACATAGAGTGCAAGAATGAGCAATATGCCAAACAAGCTAATAAAAGAAAGAGATGTGTGATCTTTAAGCCCAGAGATTAGCTTTGGTTACATTTAAAGAAAGAGATATTTCCTAATCAAAGGAAATTCAAACTTCAAGCTCGAGGAGATGGACTTTTTCAAGTTTTGGAAATAATTAATGGTAATACTTACAAGATTGATTTGCCTAGATCTTATGGCAATGTTAATACCATATTCAATGTTTCTGATCTATCTCTATATGACTCTATAAATTCAAGGCAAATCCTTTCCAACTGGGAGGTAATAATGGACCTTATGGCATGGATGATATGGCATTAATGGCAACGAAGCTTGAGGATAGTAATCATGAGCATGGTGGCATGAAAGGAGCCCAAGGCAAGGAGCAAAGAGCCCAACACTTTCAATCCAACGTGTCTAAAGATCCTTTACAACATATTAGAGATTCAATGGTAAGAGACCGAACTAAAGCCATGAAGCAAGCTTTGTTCAATCTTGTGCAAGAAGTCGAAAAGCTTGGAGAGCATTAGGGCACTCTTCTCAAGCCCAAAGGAGAGCATCTAGGCATATATAATGTGCTTAAGATCTAAATCTATGAAGAGTCAAGCCTAAGAGGTGCAAATCTTAGCCCAATGCAAGGAAGACTACAAGTGGAGCCTCTTGAAGGAAGGAAGCATGAAACCCTAGTGAAGAAGTCAAGGGTAGCGTGATTTTGAGTTCTTTATGATCCCTTGATTGTCTCCTTAATTGATTCATATTTTAGTGATCCTTTGGCTTGACTTCCTTTCTTAAAGAGCAAGACTGGTCATAATTTCCTATTGAATCTAGTCAAATATTATGATTAATTATATTATTTTTAATTTCTAAGTTTTGTAATCCCATAATTTTAGAATCACATCTCCTAAATTATGTGACTGAATATTTTCTCCTTTATTTTATATTATTTTCTTTCTCCTTTTAGTATTAGGAAATTAGGGTTTTAATTTTAGGAAATAGTCTTCTCTATGAACCTACATATATTAGGCATGCTCTCTCTTGTAAATAGAAGAGAAGTTGAATGAAATTCTTCATTTTGGAGTTTATAACTCTTGTGAGCCTTAGTGCTTTGTGGTGACATCCTGTGTGAGAAACAAACGTGATCAAGAGCGTGATTAAGTCTTGTGGTGTCTTCGAAGGTTAAGGTTCCTAGAGGTAGGTGCTCTAGAGGATCTTATCCTTGATTATTATCCTATTTTTTATTTCATTTCTTTATTTATTTTCATCATAAATTTCATCTCTCACTTTTTGTTCTTACATTTTTGTTGTGTTTTAAGGTTTTGTCCCTAAACTAGCATAATTTTGCTTCCATGTCATTTATCAATATGTGTTCTGATCCATACAATGCATGATCAATCATACCTTCTTTATATCCTTAGTATTATTTCTGACTGAATTTGTGAGCTAACAATTCAATAGAACTAAGTTTATATGACTAGATTAGCCTAAGATCACAAACTATAGGAGGTAACCTAGACAAAGGTGCCTTTGCCCATTCTCGAACTATAGATTCCCCCTTCTCGAATACTCGGGGTGTCATATGCCTAAGCTACCTCAATGGTAGTACTGGGGATTCTAAACAAGAAAGACTGAGCTTCGATGCTACCCAAGATACTAGTAAGTACCATATGAATTTATAATTCTAGTCCCTTAGGGTAAATTCCCACCCTCTACAATATGATCATGCAACACATATATCACAATAAATCATGTACAAATATCAAACATAAATGGTCACATTATACAATATCTTGCTCAAGATCATATACTAATATAACTGGAGTATAAAAAATTATTTTCATAACAATACATACATATATGCATGTATAAAAACATCTTTTCAAATCATTCCCACTTCACATAGGTTTCTAAAGTTACAACATCCTTTTATAATCTTAAATTACATATCAAATCAATAGAATCATTTCGTAAGACTCACAACTATCCAGTCACTTAAGTAAAAGGATTAGATCATCTGGTTACCTTAATCATTTTGTCACAAAAGGGTTACCTATGGCAAAATAATTCTCCTCTAGTCTCCACTAGCTTAAAGGGGTCCGAAAAACAATTAATCTATACAATAAAATGCCAATAATCAATTCACAATTCTAATATACACATGCTTTTAGGCTAAGATTTTTTTACTTACACTCTCCAAGTTTTATCATTAGTTTAACCAAAGCTCTAATAATCTTTTATTAGCTCTATTTATCTTCTATAAACTCAAGCAATACTAAATTATGGTCCACATTACTTTTGAACCTCCATTTTAAGCTTAAGATTTGTCCAAACCCTAGCCAAAGCTCCCAATCATCATAAAGTCACTAAACATAAGTATAAAAACTTAAATTAACTCCTTATTGTTCCCAAGAACTCAATAGGTTCAATTCCAACCCAAGGAGGGGCAAAATTTTCATCCCACTCTACCTAACTTACTCAAAATTTGAATAGAGAAGGGGGAGGATGATTATTAAGCTTACCTTAGAGTTAACTATGCTAAATAATCCCAAAGTGGTCAAAAGTTGGAGCCCTAGTAGACCCAAGCTTTCTTTTCATCACCTCTCGTATGTCCTTTCCTTCTTTTAATTTTTGAGTTGAACTTATGATAAATTTAACAAAAATCTATCCCATTCACCGCAGCGCATGGTGCGTTCACTATGGCATGTGGTGCATCCACTATGACATATGGCACAACAATTGCAATTCAAAATTTGGTCTTGTCCTTTAAGGCTAGTTGGCCCAAACTCCATCCTAACCCAATCTTTAGGTTACTCAATGATCCAACAAACCTATTAGTGGTTTGGAAACATCATTAATTTAATAAATGTGCTAATTGACTAATTTACCTTAAATGAATTCAAAAATTCCAAATTTAAAAATTTAGGATGTTTCAAGTCCTTTAGCAATAAGAGAGATCAGAAAGAACCTCTCACCTACTACGAGTACAAAACAGGACATATCAAATGAGATTGTCCTCAATGACAAGAAGCAACAGAAAGATAAGAAAAAGAAGCCATAAAAGAAGAAGGCTTTTACAGTATGGGGAGATAGCTATTTTGATGAAAAGGAAGGAGAGATTGCCAACTTGTGTCTCATGGTATAAGAAGAAGAAGAAAATGATTTGGTTGAAATTCACACTCAACTAGAAGAGATAAACTTTGGAATTCTTCAAGCTAAGTTTAGTGATTTATTTTGTCTATTTTAGAAACAATATAAACAACTAGTGCATGCTAAGGAGAAAATTGCTTTTATTGAAGATAAATTAAAAACCTCTCCTAAAAAGGAGGTTATTAAAAAGGAAAAGAAATATGATTTGTGTGATCACTGCATTGCATTAAAAAGTTAGAATGAAATCTTGAAAACGGATTTAGCTAAGTTCACTTAGGGTACTAAGATGCTAAATAATATGATAGGCTCTCAACATTGCAACTTTGATAGGTCAAGCATGGGTATAATCCCATAACTGACACTTCGTAGAAGAAGCAAAGGAAGGCTACAAAGTACTATAATAGTTATTTCAAACCTTTTGTGCATTTTTCTAACCGTTTCATTACCTTTTCTTATTGTAATAAGACAAGCCATTATGTCAATGCGTGTCTTTATAGGAAAAATGGCATAAATGCCACTATGAAATGGGTTCCTGAAGTTACCAACCTATTAGGGAAACCAACTAACATAAAAGCTTCCATAAAGAAATGGGCTCCTAAAATGAAATGGTCTTGTTTTACAAGTATGCCTCATTATCTCTAAGAAGAAAAAGTGAAATATTGACAGTGGGTGCTTAGGCCAAATGGCTAGTGATATTATTTAGTTCATTGAACTCTGATAGAGAATGAGGTCACGTTACTTGTAATGTTAGCTTTGTATAAGGTTATCATAACTCAAGAGTTAAAAGAATAGTTTAAAAGATTGGGATCTTAAGAAACCCTTTTTAAAATGATGTTTGAGTTCAAAGCATATTTTAAAATGATCAAAATGAAATAACAAAAGCATGAGAACCAAATAATATCATAATCAAGCATCAAAGAGAGCACTTTAGACAACCCCTAAAATGCTCCATCTATTACGGCTCATGTGTTATTTGCCCAATGGATGGCTTAAAGGGATAAGTTCCCTCACTATGTAGAGTACCACAGCGCATAAGCCTTATGTCACGGCATATTGCTACTGTCATGTCTGCTCCTTTCATATTCACTCAATATAAAAGAAGATTACAGTGTTACCACTACCTCTCATCAATTACAATAATCCAATTACATTTCAAAAGCTTCGGCCGAAGACTTATTTTGTAAAATCGATTAATTCACAAAACAATTAAAGAGAAACACAGTGAAAGTAAATCATACACACCTCAAATACCTAGTGGACATACCCCACCAGCATTCCTATTTCAATTGCATGCATTTTAACATAAAATAAAATTGAAATTTGGTATGTGCGCAGCAACATGCGGCACAGAGCCACACGCTCGCACTTTCTATGCCATGCGCCATAGCATGTGTCACCATGTGCCGTGACACGCATGTTCGAATTTTTGCTGTCATTTTGACAGCAAAAATGACAAACTTTTGATATGCGCCAATTTCTCATACGACATTCGGTTGGAGTGATTTAAGAGTCCACACGAAGCTTAGCTCGTATACTAACTAATGAGATAGGTCTGGACACGATCTAATGGTTTGATAAAATTTGGACACCCGGGGTGTAAAAAGTTACTTTTTTTGAAAATTTTGTGCACCCAAGCACTCAATTTGATCCCTTTCTCTCATTAGACCACATAGGCCTTGAACTAAGTCCAAAAGATTTAATACACCTGATTAACCTCAATTAATCACAATCATACTCACATATCAAAATTTGACCCTTTTATGGCCAATTTTCACAATTCACTAACTTCACATACTTTGCCATTTCTTGGCAAAACTTAACCCACTTGGCTATTTCTCAACTCATACATATACAATCATATCGACAATACAATCTTAGCCCTCAAATTACTCATTTCATCATAATTTATCCTTTGGCTTAATATTCACAAACACAAACAACTATTTCACACATATACTCCAAATCATAACCCCTTTTTTCTCAAACAATATATATACATATAACCAGGCTTGATTTCACAAAAAACTTAATTTGATACATGCATGCAACCCTATGGCAACTCATATACACTTATATATACAATTTTAATTCAGTTCATTACACAACCTCAGAGTACACAACTTCATAACTCAAGTCGGTCCAAACTCTCTTCCCTTGCCTTGATCACTTCCCTATCCTATAAACATGTAACCACGGGGGTGAGATAAAAATCTCATTAATAGAATAACTCAATCCTATTGACTATCAAATGCAACAGTATGAAAGTAAGCCTAGTATATCATTAAAACCTCATAAAATATTATTTACATCACATATCTCATTTCATTCTCAACTTTTCATCAAATCACTAATGATTCCATGTTATCTCAAGATATTTCATGTTTCACATAATATGCTAGCATGATCTCTACCAACCAAACCTTTGAATCACCCTGACACGAAACTATAGGCTCATCTCAGACTAATGTACATACTCATTAGTCTTGAGCTCACCTTCAATGGTAAAATCACCCGGCTAAAGATGTTCTAACACACAATATGGACTATGGTTTCTCCCAATACACATAATAAGGCATTGTTAACTCCAACACTGCATCGTAAAGATACTAAGGAGTCTCTCATCTCCAATACTGTACCTCAATAGGCACTAAGAAAATCTTCTCCAACACCGCACCTTTCAAGGCACTAAGGAGAATTGTTTCCAACATTACACCCTAACAAGGTACTAAGGAAACCTTGCCATATGGTCTTCATCATTTCCTACACTCAAGTAAACTTCCATCCTTATGATCATGCTTTCTCAAACCATTTAAGGTTCCCATTTACCATATCATACTTTCTTTCACATTTTATATATAAATAATTTTTTTCATTTCAAAACACACATTTTAATGTTCATTGCAACTAAAAGTCATTTCACACAAAACAATCACTTAATGCTATAAAAAAGCTTAGTTTGAAACCATTCCATACACTGCATAGCATACTATCATATAGTTACAATAAACAGTCAAACAAAGAATGTTATTCAGTTACCTTAACCCTTCTGTCACTAGAAAGGTTACCTGTTGATTTTAACTATCACACAAGCTTATCTCAAGCTTCCTTTCTCTACTCACACATCTGATATGCCAATCTGAATACATTTGACACCTTTTAGTAATTTAGTCCATTTTGACCAAAAACTCATTTTTATTACTTAGAGCTATATTCATTTGTAAACTCTTTTTTCATTTGTCCATTCTTAGTCCATGGCTACCCATTTACTACTTTACATCACCTCAATCGGTCTTATTTCACTCAAAACAAATTTTTACCCTAACTTTCTCTCTCTAAAGGTTAAAATTGAGCCTGCAGGTTCAAAGCTCTACTGTTCAGCTCTAAACTAGTTGCAGAGCTCTAATTTAACTTCTAAGAACCTTTTTATTACTATTGAGAAAGAATCAAACCCCTCAATTTCTACCAATTTAATTTTCTTATAACTCACTTTTAGAGAAATTTGTGTAGAACGAAAGGTAAGAGTTATACGTAGTTTACCTGGCAAGTTATCGATCTGAATCACCTTTCACCGCTCTAAAATAACTGGTCTTAGCTTCTTAACCCTTCTCCTCTCTCTATCTCGTGTGTTTCTTAGTTTCTCTCCTATAAAATTTCACGAGTTATGAAGGCAAATTCTGGTCTATGCCTTGCGATGCATGCAGTGCAAGCCATGGCACATGGCACAGCGAGATTTATTCTCACCACACACACTTGCTTCGACCCAAAATGCATTCCTATCACTCATATCTATTCATACAACACACAAACAAGTCAAAATACCAATTAATCACCTGAATCTCTAATCCCATGCTAATTTCCACTTCACCCTCGATTGACCTCTAAACTTAGGATTAAGAAATTCAGGATGTTACATCTTCAGCTAACTTTCAGAGTGCATTGTTTTGCTATCTGATGTCTGATTTGAGCGATTCAAGTTTTTATAAGTACCCTCTAAGTCACCTAGTTATTAGTACTAGTTTCACAACCAAACATTATACCATTTGAAAGTTGAACACCTGAATACAAAATGGTCCATTTTTAATTCAAAACTATAACAAGGGTGTCTAATTTCCCCATCCTAGTACCAATGACCTTATAACCACTTGAACCAACTTAAATGGACCACAAATAACCTGATTGACTATCATACAACAACAGTAGCATTCCAAATACTAATTGGCCATTAAAAACCTCAAATTCACATTTAATATTCTCCTTGCCATTCTAAAACATAAACAATACAAAAACATCACTTGCATTGATTTCTTAGCCTCATACAACATTTTCATCACTTATACCTTATTTGAAGCTAAGATACCCATAGATCATACAATATATAATGCAAGTGACTCCAAAATATGACATGATCTTAAGTTGGCATAAGTTTTCATAAGATATTCGTTACAAAACTATAAGATAGAGAGAAAAGACCATACAAACACAAGCCTCTCAATTCTTTGTAGCACCTTCCTTCCCCTTGCCCTTATCAGAGTTCACTTGTAAAATATAACCATAGGGTAAGTTGAGGATTTAATAACTAAATAATCTAATCAAACTACTCGTGCATAAGAACAGTTAGTGAGTATGTTAAGTAGCAGTAAAACATGTGATCTAGATATCATGATTACATATACATATGGCTATACAATCACAACAAATGCATGATCAACACACCACCTTATAACCTCTTCATTCCCTCCAACTAAATCTATGGGCTAACAATTCAATAGAACTAAGACCATGTGACAAGATTGACTCAAGCTCATTAATCATAAGAGGTAGCCCCAACCAAAGGCACCTTCACCCATTATGGACCACAGATTTTCCCTTTTCTTAAATACTCGGGGTGTCGTATGCCCAATCTATCTCAAATAGTACTGGGACTTTCAAATAAGAATCTAATTGTGTACCAGGGCCTCTACTATGCCAATATACTTATGGATATCATATAATATTCCTTAAGAACTCTAGGGTGAACTCCCACCCTTTCATAATGATCATGCTCAAATATTTTCACGCATAGCCATACACAAGTGAGCTATTCTTAAACATTCATTTCCATACTAAAACCATACTATTTCATGAGTATGCAAATAGATTTAGGATTTAGCATAAGTCTATTTCAAAACCCCATATATGAAAACGTATAAATTTCATTCCACTTCACATAAGATTTTTAAATTTCAATTGTTTACACCAATAGTATACTTATTTCAAAACCATAATGGAGGTAATTTTCGCAATTCCACACAACCATCCAGATACGAAAATAATAAGTTTAGATCATTTGATTACCTCAACCCTTTTATCACTAAAAGGGTTATCGTGGTCAAATATTAGCTCTACAAATGTTCACTAGTGTAATAACGCCTAATCAATATTTAATCTACAAGATTGAACATTTAATTATCAACTCTCACTCTAAATACCTCCCTTTTTAGCCTAATTTTAGATATCCACTATACCTAAAATCTCACTTTAATATCATTAACACTTCCATCATACTCCATTAATTTCATCTAGCACCCAAACACTCATATAAACATAAAATTCCTCCCATATTGCTCCTAAATTCCTAAATTTCACTTAAGGTTTGTCCAAACCTTTACCAAAAATATCAAATCACTATAAAATTCTCAAACCTAAGTTTATAAGCTTCACTTAACTCCCCAAGACCTTTACTAAGCCAATGATTTTGATTAAAACCTAAGAAAAATTGAAATCAAGCCTTAATCACACCCAAAACTATGGAAAATTTGTATAAAAGGAGAGGGTGAGGTATAGAAAGCTTACCTAAGCATGAATCTAGCTCAACATGCCTCTAAATTGCTCTTAAAATAAAGCCTTAGTAGATATCAAGTCTTCCACCATCACCCATTCACCTTTCCTTCTATTTTTTCTCTTCCATTTCAGCTTGTGCGCATATATGATATATTTAAATTTTCGCACATCCGTTGTGGTGGATGGAATAGAAAGGCTTAACTTGCTTTAGGTCTCTCTCTATGCTTGGGTCTGTTCAAACTCTGATTTAGCTCTCTTTTAAGGTTGTCCAATGACCCATAAACCTCATTAATAATCTAAAAACATTATTAACTTAGAAATCACTTAATTTTATCAAATTTACCCTTTTCAACACTTAAAATCTCAAGGTTAAAAATGGAAGTTGTCACATCACTTTTGGTGATGATCAAAAGGGTCACTTATCTAGCATTAGAAAAGTTGGAAGAGGAAAGCAAGTGAGCTTATAGTGAAAGGATTATTCTATAACCTCATTAATGTCAGTTAGAACTGTGACAAAGGAAACATAGTCATTTTTAACTCTAACTTCTATCTTGTGCAAAATATAGTCATTTTTAACTCTAACTTCTGTCTTATGCAAAGGAAGTCAAACTAAAAGATTGTTTTTCATGTGAATTGGGATGGTAATTGCTACACCATTAGTTTAGATTTTAAACCTTTTCAATAAAATTGTTTACTTAGTAAATTTGAGGAAGGCTTTTTATGGCGCAAATGTTTGACACATGTTAATAAAAGGAAAATTGAAAAACTTTTAAAAAGTTATGTAGCAATTGATTTATCACCTTTAAGTTTTGATAAAGAAAATGTTTTCCAAGCATGTTAACTTGGAAGACAAACTAAATCTTCTTTCAAACCTAAAAATTATATCTAATTTGTCAAACCTTTTTAACTCTTGCATATAGATTTAGTAGGTCCTTCTATAGTAAAAGGTTTTGGCAAAAATCTTTATACGCTTATTATTGTTGATGACTTTTCTAGATTTACTTAGACCTTCTTTCTTAGTTTTAAGGATGAAACTTTTTATGCATTTAGTACTATTGCCAAGAAGGTCCAAAATCAGAAATGTATCTTTATTGTTTCCATCAAGTTTGATCATAGAGATGAGTTTGAGAGTGGAGAATTCATGGAGCTTTATAAAGAAAATGGTATTAATCACAACTTCTTAGTACTAAGAATACCATAACAGAATAGAGCTGTTGAAAGAAAGAATCAAGTACTCAGAGAAATGGCTAGAGCAAGTTTAATGACAATGCAGTATCTCAAATATTCTAGACTAATGCTTTGAGTACAACATGTTATATCATCAATAGAGTATATATTAGACTCAAGTTGAATAAGACTCTATACAAGCTTTACAAAGGAAAAAAAATTAAATAATGCCTATCTTCATGTGTTCGAGTGCAAAGTGTTAATTTACAACAACAACAACAACAACAAGGAGAATTTAGGCAAGTTTGATGCCAAGTCTAATGTGGGAATATTTCTAGGCTACTCTAATAGAATCAAAGTATATTGAGATTTAACCTCAGAACCAAGATCATGGAAGAATCAATCCATGTGGTCTTTGATGAAAATCCAATATAACAAGGAGCTTATGATGTTGATGAAGTCAATGAGATGATGGACAATCTATAAATCCAAAAATCTCAGAAATCACAAGAGGCAATAATGGAAAAGGAGGAGAGCTCACCAATAGAAGAGGAAGAGCCCATTCAACCAACAGTGTGGTGATATTATTAACTTATTTATTTTATTCTCATATTATTTTTCAAACTTTTACTAGGCCTAATTCAATGCCTTTTTAGGCGATTTTATAGCTTATAGATAGATTAGATTATTTGATTGTAGAGACAATGTTCTCATCTCTTGGCCCTAATTTTACAAGTGAAGGCTTCTTTAAGGACAAAGGGGGAGCCAGTTTGGCCAAGGAGTAGGAAAGCTACTACCTATATATTGCCCTTTATTTTGATGAGTAATATATGCTTTCATTGCCATCATAGGGCAACCATTATTTTGGTTGCACTATATTATTTTATTGTGTTTTGCCCTAGAATGTTGTTTATATGGCAAAATCATTGTAAGAGGTCAAAATATTAATACAAGTGCAAGATAGATAATGTTATTTGATATGCTCATGGTGAGAAATGCCCAATGGGAATTATTGTATGAAGATTTATGTTGTTATGCCACTTTTATGATGAAATGTGGGGTTTTAGTGGCTAAAATGTGTTTGGAATGTATGTTTCATTGTATGATTGCTTAATTAAATGTATGTCATTCCTTAGGACAGGGTTCAAGTGTTGTCTGGGCTATTGTCACTTGTTTGAATGAATTGGTCACCTCTGGGCATGCTTTGAAAAGGAAAAAAAAATGATCTTTTTGCACTTAGATGTCCAACTTTTAAATGGTGTACCTTTTTGATGTGTGACTAATGCCATTAGCTAGGTAGCTTAATTAGTTTCTTGTAAGTGCTTGAATCATTACGATTGGATGTGTGCTGTCATGACAATACTAGTAGAAGTGCATATAGATTGCTTTGGTAATGTCAAATATTTATTTCAGGGTATTGTTATAACAACAGAAGTGTACTGTCATGACAATGCCAATACACCATGGCACATGGTGTCTTGCATTGCAGCACATGACAAGAACCATGTTAGTTACAATGAAGGAGGGTTTAGCCATGACGGATTGGCCAAATTTGGACAAAATGACTATTTTGCTCCTATTTCAATATTTTATCCAATAGTTTTCATTTGCCTTATTTTGTCCAAAAAAATTTTACATTAGTTTTCTAGAAAAAACTGACATAAAAAACATTTTTCAAGTCAGTTATAAAAAAAACCAATGTGAAAAAAAAATTGTTGTCATTTTTTTCTTCTTTTTCTATAACAATTTCAAAATAACTGACGTTGAATATAGATACCATGTCATTTTTGTAAAAAAAATGACATGGTATCTCAATTTAAAATTTGATGAGTCGTGGACATGACTCTTTAGATCCATTTTTCTTAGTTTTTTAGATATGTGATGCAACACTTCTCTCCTCTCTTCTTCTTTGTTTCTTACTCAAAGCTTCCACCTTTCTCTTTCCTTTGTTGTCTAAAGTCTCATTGATCATTGTTTGGTAGCCACCTTGCTTCCCTTTGCCATCACCATCACCGGCACCATTTGGGTTTCATATGCCTATTCCATTTTTCCTCTATTTTTAACATAACTAGAAGAGTAAGCTTTTCTCATCCATTTCTCTATTTCCCTTCTAGTCGAAGTATTTTTCCCTTCTTTTTCTACTCTTTTAGTCTAGGGTGGTGCATGGGTCGCTATAGGTGGTGCATTAGTGGCCATTAATGCATGGGTCTTCCATTTGTGGTCTCTTCCTTTCTAATTCAACTTGCAGGTGTAGGTGTTACTCTTCCATTAGAAAAATTTTGCAAGCTCTCTTACATTGTAAATTCTTATTTTTTTTATTTGTCTTAATTTTTATTGCCTATTAGTATTGTGATTGATTGATTTAAATGAATATTAATATAGTTTTGTATTTTAATATATTAATATGTGCCTTCAAATCTTTATTTTAATTCACAAATTTATATGTTATAATAGTTCATCTAATTGAATATTTTTATATTTGAGTCTTTAAATTGTTGGTTTGATTTAGTTAACATTGTTATTGATCTTGGATTAATTATATATTTTTGGGAGGTGTTAAAAATAAGGGGAAATTTTGCAAAATTTTTTTGAAAAATTAAATAAAACCTTATCTTAAATTAGTGATTTCTGTTAAATTGAATTCTTTTAATGTTGTATAGTAAATTTGAGTATTTAAATTGTTGGGTTGATTTAGTTAATATATTGATGAGTTAATGTAGAATTTTGCCTTTAGACTATTCTCGGAGGAATAATATTATTCTTAAACTATTTATCATAGCAATGTTACTCATAAACTAATTAAATTGGAGCAATATTGCCCCACCGTTTAAATGTCAGTTATTGTAGCTAGTGAGATTCACTTTACATGAGTTAAAGTATAATTTTGCCCCTAAACTATTCTTAAAGGAACAATATTGCCCTCACCATATAAAAATCATAAAATTAAATAAAAATAAAAATATAATAATATTAAATAAAATAATATAAAATGTATATATAAAAATAAAATTATAATAATATTAAATAAAAATAATATTAAATGTATAGATATAAAAAATTTAAGAAAATTATAAATCTTGAAGGGCCAGATACACAAACTTCTCGCCATACTCTCATTGTGAGGATCTTTATTTTCCCTCATTATGAAAAGAATTATACATTGTGCAACTAGTCACGTTGTTTTGGACAAGCTCAAAAGACTTTCTACAATTCTGATCATATATATTCGCATAATCTCGACCAGTGTTCTAAATCTGCAATAGATTCAAGTCATATAAAGCGCTCAAGCAAAACAACAATATTAATGATATATATATATATATATATATATATTGCATAGCATTGAGGTATTTATTGTGGTTTATATGAAATACGTATGAATCAAACCCTTGTAAATAAGTTCTCGTGTAGATCCAATTTATTTGGTGGGGAATCTTCCACTTCTCTTATACAACGCCCGATTGAGGCATCAAAGACATTAAAACTAAAAATTATGAAAGTGTGACACTTGGGTGTGTTGTATGTTTTGTGAGTGATGAACAAAAATTAGTCTTCTCATTAAAAAGCCATTCTGTAGTATTTAATTTGATCAAGTCAAAAAAGAAAGTTTATGGAAGAAAGTTTTGATAATGAATCAAAGTATCAAATAGGGGTGTTTACAGGACGGGACGGGATCGGGACACCCCTGTCCCGTGTCCCGTCCCCAAAAAAAGATCGGGACTGAATTTTGATCTTGTGTCCCGTCCCGTCCCGAAAGTCGTCCCGTCCCGTTAAGAGTCGGGATGGGACCGGGACAAGATCGGGACATCCCGTCGTTCCGATAAATGAAATAATATCGAAAAAAGATCTGGGTAATAACGTTCATTAAAATTTTAAATCATATAATTTATTAAGTTTAAAATCAAAACAACACAAGCACATAAATAACAATAATTTAAAATTAATTATTGAATTATATTAATCACAATTACATATTATAATAACAAATATAAGTGATCTTTATGCTATAAGATTAGCAACAACGGGCAAGTCAAACACAACATCAAATCATTGTTCTTCTACTTTAATGAAGATGTACTGAGCTAATTACTCTTCCAAAAATAAGCGAGAAATATGTTATAAATAAAAGTTATTAAATAGATAGATATAAGAATAAATTATATTAATATAATTAATATATTATAAAGAAAGATATTGTCATATTTACTCCATGCCATTAAAATTATCAATATAAAAAAACTTTAGTTTTAAATAAGAATTGCAAGTATTAAAATTATAATTGATATAATTAATATAAGTATAAATTATATTAATATAATTAATATATTTAAAATAAAAAATAATATATATAATATTCGGGACGGGATGTCCTGATGGTAATTCCGTGTTCTGTCCTGTCCCGAACCCCTTTCCTGTCCCATCCTGTAAAGTCCCGTCTCGATTATTTTCGGACCGGGACAAGACCCGTCCGGATATGATCGGGACGATACCAGGCTAGTCGGGACGGGTCCAGACTGAACACTCCTAGTATCAAGTACTTGAGAGTACTAAATGTGGTGAAACTTTTTATCATATTTTGATTTTAGTCTTTATAATTTATTTTTGTTGTTCTTTGTTCCTTTTATTTGATCTATCAACAACGTTAATTCTTTTAGTTTGAAAAATATCCATAAAGACCATGAGTTATCCCAAATGATGTTCTTTTATTAACATGGACTTGACACTGTTCACAATTTAGTTTAACATTGTTAAGTCTATGTCTGCAAAATATATATAAATATATATACACACATTGTTTGAACTAGTTCATGGTCCTTATAAGCAACCTTTTTTTTTTTTCCAATTCGAGGAATTAAACATTGCAAACAAATCAAATAAAAGAGTTGAGGAATATCGAAATTAAATAAGAGGTAAAAAACAAAACACAATTAAAATATAAGGACTTGAATAATTTTTTTTATGCTTTAAAATAAATTCAATGAGACAAAGGAAGAAGTATCCCCTGCACGAAGAATTTGAATTAATTATGAAATTTCCCTCATTTTGGTTTTGGGTAAAAGGGATAGTTGACCCTTAAGTTATAGGATAAGTTATATTTGAAATCTTAAATTTATTTTTAATATAATATTTTTCTTTAACTTTTAAAAATAATACACCATGACTTCTATCATTAATAAAAATTAATTTTAATCATTAGTTAATTCTATAAAATGACTTAAAAGGATAAAAAATTATAGTAAATAATCCAAAAGTTATAGTAAATGACCCAAAAAAATTATAGAAAATGACAAGAAAATTTTATTGGTATTTTTTAAATTTTTGATATATTTTTTGATCAATTAATGATCATATTTAACTTTTATTAATAGTAAAGGTTAGATTATACCTTTTTCAAAATTTGAAAGGAAATATTAGTGTACTAAAATTAAATTTAGGATCTTAAATGCTCCTAAACTTATATTTTAAAAGTTAATTTAATATTTTATTATTTGGTTTTATACTTACAGGTTGAATGTCAGCTTTTTGGATTAAAAAAAAAAATACAAGTTGTTGCATGACTAATTGTGTTAAGAAAATTCTCTTTTAACTATGTGTTTTAATTGTGTTAAGAAAATTCTTTTCATGACTAATAAGTTTATTGAAAAAAATATTTTTGAACATGAAAGAATTTTATTAACATAATTAAAAGAGAATTTTCTTAACAGTACACAATTAGTCACGCAACAACTTGTAATTTTTTTTTTTAAAATCCAAAATGTGTTGACATTCAACCCATTGGTATAAAACTAAAAGAAAAAATGATAACAAAATTTTATCAAAATATATAAATGACAATTAAGTCAATTAAAATGTCATAATTTCTTTTAAGTCTCTAGGTATCATTTTGACATTAATAATTTTAGGTTAAATGACTAAGTTGTCCATTGTTTTAAATACAAAAATAATAGTTTCATGTAGAAAGTTATGTTTTCTTATTTAATTATTGCGATTCACAAAATAAAAGTTGTACATGCTTAAACAAAAGTTATTATTGGTTATTTTTAAAACTTAGACTTCAATTATTATCCAATCTTTGTTATTCACATAATAAAAGTTGTAATTGTTTAAATAAAAATTATAATTGATTATTTTAAAAATTTATGTGAAAAGTTTTGATTTTTTATTTAATTTTTATGATTCGCAAAACCAAAATTGTGGTAAGTCAAGCAAAGTTATAATTGAAAATGGTTATTTTTAGAACTTGTTTATCAATCATAAAAGAAATTTCACATAGGAAGTTATGATTTCTTATTTAATTTTTGTGATTCATAGAACAAAAGTTATGAGTGAGAAAATGGAGCTAACCCGTTATTTTTATTTTATACAAGGGGCAATTTAATCATTGAAAAAATTATATATAGGTCTTATGGAGTAAACTTCTTTACAAATAAGTTCCATAAAATTCAAAAATCATAATTCGATCCCTAGTGACAAAAGTTTAATTTGAAATTGGAACAAAAGGACAATAATGCCCCTATTAAGCATATATACAATATGTCGGTTAAATAATTTACAATTACTTCATCAGTATTTTATAACTATTACTTCAGCTTTTTACAATTGTAACTTTATATATCCAATAATTAAACTAATTAATTTAACTATTGAATATGTGAAGTTATAATTATAAAAAGCTAAAGTTATAGTTATAAAATACTAATAGAATAGTTGTAAAAACTTAATATTAAACATGATTAATAACATATGATTGTTTAACTACTTGATATGTGAAGTTACAATTATACAAAGCTAAAATCCAGCCTGAATTTTTTGCTGCATTTGACAGCAAAAATGATGAATTTCCCACCTGCGCCATTTTCATATGAAACATCCGATCAAAGTGATTCAAGCGTCCACACGAAGCTTATCTCATAAGCTAGCTAATGAGATAAGTTTGGACATAATCTAATAGTCCAATTAAAATTTGGACATTCATGGTGCAAAAAGTCACTTTTTACAAAAATTTCACATGCCCAAGCACTCAAATCAATCCATTTGTCTCATTAGACCACACAATGCCTTAAATCAAGTTTAAAAGGACCTAACATACGTGATTAACCATAATATATCACATATATTCATGTATATTAAAATTTGACCCTTCAATGGCCATTTTTCACATTTATCAACTTTTCACAATTCATTACAAATCGGCACAACTTAGCTCACTTGGCCTTTTTCTCACCAAATCATCTATTCATATTCATAGTATAATCACAACTCAATCTTACCCCTAAAGTACTCATTTCATAATAATTTCACACATGAGCTAAGATTAACCAAAATTCACTACTTTTACCACAATTTTCTTACTTTCAATCACTCAAACATTCAAAATATATATGCAATTCTATGATAACTTATTTACATATATACATAAGCTTTTAGTCACTACACAAACTCAGAGGTCTCATATGAATTTAGCAACTCTAAGCTAGTCTTGACTCTTTTCTCTTGCCTTGATCATTGCTTTGTCCTGTAAAAATATAACCATGGAGTGAGATAAAAATCTCAGTAATAGAATAGTTTACTCCTATTGACTATCACATGAAACTATATGAAAGTAAAGCATAATATACCATTTAACATATATCATTTCACTTCACAACCACATGTGTCAATTTGCCTCTTTTACCACTATAATCACCACTTGTCCACATATATAACATATAACATGATCACTACTAATTGGACCTCGAAATCACTCGAACACAAAACCATAGGCTCACCTAGACCAATATATACTCTCATTAGCCCTAAGCTTATCTTTAGTGGTTGAATCACCTAACCAAAGGTGTTCTATCTTACTTTTAGACTATGGTTTCTACCATTACACATAATGGGGTATTGTTGACTTCAATATTGTATTGCATAGACACTAAGGAGTCTAAAATCTCCAACACTGCACCTCAAAAGGTACTAAGGAGGTATAATTCTCTAACACTGCAGCTTGTCGGGCATTAAGGAGAATATGCCATATGATCTTTTCACCACACTCCATACTCGGGTGAACTCCCACTTTTATGATCATACTTTTTGACCATTCATAGGTTCTCAATCACCACTTTACTCATATATATACAAGTACACATTTTCAAATCAATTTTCACAAATTTCATTACTTGTTTAATCAAAATCTCTTTTTATGCAATAAACATTTAATGCTATAAAACATGCTCAATTCAAAACTATTTCATGCATTACATAACAAACTCACACACAGTTACAACAAATAGTCAAACAAAGAAAGTTATTCGGTTACCTCAACCTTTCTGTCACTAAAAAAGGTTACCCGTGAATTTTAACTATCACTATAACTTATCACAAGCTTCCTTTTTCAACTTACACACGATATGCTAATTTGAACACAATTAGCGCAATTTAGTCAATTGGTTCAATTTGATTAAAAGTATATAATTACTATTTATGGCTATATTTAGCCTATATTCTTTTTCACTTATCCATTCTAGGTCTATTACTACTCAATTACCACTTTCTATTGCCTCAACTACTCTCATTTCAATTAAACAACATTTTCACCCTAATTTCCTCTTGATTTAGGGCTAAATTAAGCCTATGGGTTCAAACCTCTATCGTTCAGCTCTAAACCAGTCACAAAGCTTTAATTTAACTTTCAAGAACCTTTTTATTACAATTAGGCAAGAATCAAACTCCTAATATTTTATCGATTCAATTTCTTTATAACTCATATTCAGATAAATTTAGGTAATATGGAAGGTAAGGGTTTTATATAGCTTACTCGATATGTTACTAATAAGAAGCACCTTCCACGACTTCAAAATAGCTTGCCCTAGCACACCTTTCACTTTTTTCTTTTCCCTTTCGTGTGTTACCAATTCCTCCCTTTTGAAATTTTTAAAATTTCATGACTTAACAAGTCACTTTTTGATTCATGCACCATGACATATGGCACAGTGAGAAAAATTCTCACCATGCACACTTACTTTGACCTGAAACACTATCCTTCAACTCATATCTATTCATACAACATCCCAAAAATACAAATCATTAACTAATCATCCAAATCTCTAATCTCATACTAATTATCACTTTACCCTTGATTAACAGCAATTTGTAGGATTAATAAATCAAGATGCTACACTCCACGTCCCAGTTAATCAGAATTCTACACCATGTGCTGCGGTGTGTGACACAATAAGGAAAGCCCTCAATATACTCACATGCTCTGCATCAAGACCTTATTCTTCCACTCATATATGTTCATATAACATTCCAAGGAGTCAATATAACATTCCATTATCTAAAATACTAATCTCACGTTAAATTACTAATTCATTCCATAATTAATTATTAATGCAAGATTAGAAATTTAGAATGTTACATCTTGGTTGTGTTAGAGGATTTTGGTGGAGAGGGAATGTGAGGGATTAGCATGCCATCAAAGGGATGGATAGGCTTTGAAGTGTCTTGATGGCTTTAGTGTTCAGTTTGAGAATCAGTATGTTAAGCTAAATCCTGAGGCTAAATTTTTGGGTAAAGGTGAATTAAGGACCCTTAGTCTCCTTGGGAGATAAGGTTTTCTTACTCTTAAGAAGAAGGATTAACTAGGAAAAGCATGTGGAAAGGTGAGTGAGGTTGGTCAGAATGGATTTTGGAGATTGAGGATGAGTTAACAGTGTGAACTGAACCTTCTTCAAACCTTGATGGACCAGCCTCATCTTCTTGTCTGATATTTCCTTCTTGTACCTTAAAAATTCCAAAGTAATCTATGATTCTATCCAATTTTCTATTTAAGTATAGCATCATATCACTAAGGCCCTTGATATCATTTTTCAGATACACCACTGCTTGATCAAGCTTGCCTTCAATGCCATTAAAAATCTTGTACAAGAAGGCATTTAACATATCACTAGGTAGAGTAGGTATATGAGATAATGGTTGAGAAGTGAAGCACCAACTGCATCAGAAGTTCCAGTAGCTACTTTCTTCTTCAATTTGCTTTTCTTTTTTGCTGTAGTAGGATTAGCCACTTCATCTTCTTCTCATGGAACAAAATTATTCCCTTTTAACTTGAACTTCATCTTGAAGATAGTAGTATCTTTAAATTCTTTAGGTTCCAGCATTGCTTCTTCAGTGTATTTGACTTGAAATCTCCTCAGTATGGCAGATATAACATTAAGGAAGTAGAGATTTTTGTCTTTCTTTTGTTCCTTCTTTCTCTTGGTGTTAACCTTTGAGGTATATGAAATTTTAGTCGATGTGCAGTGACACATATTGATCTACTTTTTAATGAATCTTGTCAGTAGCTTAGTCTCGAATTCAGTACATGTGTTGAAGGCAGTCCTCTTGTTGACATAAAGAATCTTGCCACAACATATGCAAGCATTTTGTACTTGAATGGAAAGGATGTTGGTCTAAAGATAAATCTTGGTTTTAGTACCTCATTTGGCACTTCTTCTGTCATCATTATAGCTTTATACTTATCTTCATTCGAATGAAGCCCGAGAGCATTTCTCTAATTTTCTTGATCAAATTCTTATAGTTCCAAACCTTTTGATTTAAGACCAAGGATGTGCCTTAAACTCTTGGCAATGAAATACATGGGACATTCTCCGGTGTTTGCCTTGTAGGTCTTCTTCTACTTATCCCATCTAAAGCTAGCATAGAAGGCTTTAACCACATCTACTGAGTAGCTTAGATTGATCTCCAATAAGCCTCTATATTCATTTAAATATTCATCCATATCAAAGTTATGAGCTTTGATAAAAGAATCATATTTAGTGTAGTGACAAGTTACTACAACTATTGGGAGGAAGAATTGAGTAAACCTTGTCTGGTGCTTAAAGCTTAGAAGCTTTCCTTCTTGAATGCTTTCCTAAGAAGTGTCATTGGGAGGCATATTATTTCCATCTAAAGATAGTTCTCGACCAAGTCTAATTAGAGCCTTATCTAGTTGATCAGTTGAAGCAAGCTTGAATGTTGTAGCAAGTTCCTTTGATTTTCTTTATGTTTTGGTCCTCTTGGATGATTGACCGTATGACTTGCTACCTTCAATAATCAAAATCTTAGAGAACTTTCATTTTCTAGTCACCACCTCACTTGCTCTCTTCCCAATACCTTTCATTTAAGCCATTTCAGAGTATCAAAGGAAAAAGATTAAGGTTGAAGATTGAGATAGGATTTAAGGGATGTGAGGAACAAAAAAGTGCTTAAAAGGAATGGGTGATAGAATTCAAGTACTAAAATGGTTAGAGAAGAATCGAGGAGGCAATTAAGAAAAAGAGAGGGAGTAACGGTTAAAAAATTAAATGTTGGTTCATGCGTAGAATGGAAGAGCTGACATGTATATATATATATATATATATATAAAGCAATGTAGGATCACATGTGAGGAGTGATGTGTTTCACATATGCTTTTACCAGTTCTTCAGACTGAGTGCTATTTCTCACTTGTGACTTGGGGTGTTTCATGCGTGATTTGGCCATATATTGCAAGTTTAGATTTTGCAATTTTAATAGAGCAGAATCACATGTCATCACAATTGGTCTTCACGTGAGAAATGACCAAGTCAGGATAAGATACTCTCAAGAGAACATTTCATGCAAGTAGAACCTCCTTTTTCAAGCGTGATTTTGTATGGCTCAGGAAGGATGATATCCTAAGTGCTATTTCACACAAGCAACTAGGAAGGTTTCACACATAAAAATGCAACCACATAAAGATCATAATAGAATAATCCATTTTCACACAAAATATAGCATGTGAACTTGCAAGAAATGTCCTAAAACAATGATAACCACTCTTTAAAGCAAATGATACCTGATCTCGTGGCCTCTTCCTTTAAGATTACTTTCAATTTAATTTAGACAAGGCAAGATTCTTTAATTAACCCCTACAAAACAACTTAAAAACAACTTCAAGCTTAAGTTAGTAAAATATTCAAATATAATAGAATTAATTTTAAATACTTACAGCTCATTGGGATTTACCATTCCCAATTCCCTTTTTATAAAAGTGAACTATTCTTTAACCAATGGTTTGGTGAAAATATCTACTAATTGCTCGATAGTGGGTACAAACTCCAACACAATATACTTCTTGTGCACATAATCCCTTAGGAAATGATGCCTTATATCAATGTGCTTGGTTGTTGAGTATTGGACAAGATTTTTAGCCAAATTGATGGTGCTAGTATTGTCATGTCTAATTAGAATCTCCTTGAGATAAACTCCCAAATCTTTCAATTATTGTTTTAGCCATAAAATTTATGCACAACAACTTCTAGTTGCCAAATATTCAACTTCACAAGACGCTGTTCTATTTCTTATTGAACCATGATATTAGTGAGTCAATAAAGAACTAACAAGTTCCACTTATGCTCTTTCTATTTGTTTTATATCCACCATAATCAGCATCTGAGTAAGTGATCAACTTAGGTTTTCCTCCTTTAAAGAACTAGAGTCCTAATTGTGATGTTCCATTTAAATATTTGAATATCCTTTTCACAGCTTTTAAGTGAGATCCCATAGATCAGCTTGAAATCTAGCACACATATAGACACTAAACATTATTTCAAGTCTGCTAGCAATTGAGTAAAGTAATGATCCAATCATCTACCTAAATTTTGATTGATCTTCCTTCTTCCCGTTTTCATTCTTATCCATCTTGATTGTAGCATTCATAGGTATGTTGCTTGAATTTGAATTTTTGAATCCAAATTTCTTCGGTAGTTCATGAGTGTACTTGGTTTGGCTTACAAAGATTTCATCTCTCATTATCTTGATTTGCAATTCGAGAAAGAAGTTTAACTCTTCCATCATAGATATCTTGAATTCACCTTGTATAATCTTAGTAAATTTCTCATAAAACTTTAATAGTAGCTCTATAAATAATATCATTAACATAAATTTAAACTACAAGGATATCCCTACCTTCAGTTTGATAGAATAGAGTTTTATCTACTATTCCTCTTTTAAAATTATTATTCAATAAGAAGGTACTTAACCTGTCATACCAAGCTCTTGGTGCTTGCTTCAGTCCATAAAATGCTTTCTTTAATTTGTAGACATAATTTGGCATTGATGGGTCTTCAAATCTTGGAGGTTGCTCTCCATAAACTTTTTTATTTATTAATCCATTAAGAAAGCACTTTTAACATCCATTTGATATAGTTCAAAGTCCTTAATGCAAGAAAAAGCAAGTAAAAGTCTAATGGCCTCAAGTCTAGCAACAAGGGTAAAGGTTTCATTATAATCAATACCTTCTTGATTATGACCTTTAGCTACTATCCTGGCCTTATTTCTTACCACAATACTAGTTTCATCAAACTTGTTCTTGAAGAGCCATTTCATCCTCATTATAGGATGATCACTTGGTCTAGGCATTAAGTCCTAAACTTTACTTCTCTTAAACTGATTTAACTTTTCTTGCATTGCTATAAGCCAATATTTATTAGATAAAGCTTCTTTAATATTAGAAGTTCAATATTAGAAAGAAATACACTGAAGTAGCATACTTCCCTAAGTTAATCTCTTGTTCTAACTTTATCACTAACTTCTCCAATGACTTGATCAATAGGATGTGACTTGTTATATCTCTAACCTTTTGAAAGATTATTTATCTATCCATTTTGATCCTTAGTCATGATACCATTATTGGTTTGGCTTTCCTCTTTTTCATTCAATGAGAGACCATCAAGGGGAAGATTTATGGTTTCCTCTTCCTTGTTCTCATCTGACAAGGATTTATTAAATCTAACATGAATTGACTCTTCAACAGATAAGGTTATTTTGTAAAAAACTCTAGAAGCTTTACTTATATTAGAATAACTAAGAAATATAGCTTCATCATTTTTAGAATAAAACTTATTTAGATTATTCTTACCATTATTGAGTACAAAACACTTATGACCAAATACATGTAGATGTAAGATGTTAGACTTTCTTTCTTTGTAGAGCTCATATGGTGTTTTATTCAGAATGGGTCAAATGTATGCTCTGTTTGTGATATAACAGGTTGTACTCATGGCATCTGCGTAAAAATATTTTGAGAGTTTCTTCTTATTCAACACAGTTCTTTCCATTTCTACCAAGGTTCTATTCTTTCTCTCCACTACTCCATTTTGTTGAGTGTTTTAGGAGCAAAGAATTCATGATTTATTCCCCATTCTTCACAAAACTCGATAACATTTAAATTGTCAAATTCATTCTCCACCATGGTCACTCCTTATCTTTACAATTTTCAAACTCTTTTCATCTTATACTTTGGCTACAAATTCTATAAAATAATCAAAGATTTGATCCTTGAGACATGAAGATAGTTCATGTGAATCTAGATTAATCATTAATAATAACAAAAGTATAAAGATTACCCCTTAGGCTTTTTACCCTTAAAGGACTAATTAAGTCTATATGAGGAAGAAACAAAGAAAAGAGGGTTAGGCGTGAAGGAGAGAAGGACCTCTACTAAGGCAAGCAATTCTGGGAGAAAGGATAACATTTCTGACCTGTTACTTATTAGGTAAGTCTTGCACTGCCTTAACCTCCGATTCTACCCTATTTTTCTTAGTTTTAACTAATGAGAAATTGAATTTGAAAGTTTTAAAGAGATTATTTCTTACCCTATAGTAATAGAAATGTGCTCTAGAATTAAAGTAGACCTTTATGCCTCATTTAAGGTGAAATGATAAAGTTTTGAAGCTTTAAGCTTAATTTAACCTAATCTAGAGAGAGAGTAGTGAGAGAGAATTTGTTAGGGAAAAAGTTAATGTTTGTTGCAAGTGGTAGTTGGTCACGGTACATGTAAATGATTGCAAATAAAGGAGATGGTAGTGATTAGATGGTTAATTGTAATAATTGGCACTTTTAGTCAATAAAGCAATTGAATTTGGTTGTCAATTTTGTGTAGATTCTAGCATGTGATGGTTTAATAGTGGAAAGAGACTTGAGTAAGATTGTGGAACACAGGTAACCTTTTTCTTATGAACTAAATGGTTAAGGTAACCATATAGTTTATTATGTTTATTAACTATTATAACTATGTAAAAGTAATTATATAATTGTGAAATTGTGGCTTATTAGTTTTTATGCATGATTATGATTCATAGAATGGTTTTTGGTATGAAATGAATTTGTAAAATGGAAATGTACTGATTGTGGATTTTGACTTGTATAGATGTGTGTGTGTGTGTGTGTGTGTGTGTGTGTGAGTGAAAACATATGTATATTACTGTGAATGTTTGTGACGTGTGGTGTTTTGGTTCCCTAACCAATTTTGTATCTGTGTGTATGTGATGAAAATGGCAATATAGGCTAGTAGATAAATGTGAAAATGTGAATACGAGGTATACTTGATGTGTTGTGGGATTTGGCCTCGTATGAGAATGAGTATGAAGAAATGTGAATTTGCCTAAGTTATGTGTAATAGGCAACTTACAAGCCAGTTGTGTGCATGTGTGTTATATTATGTATATATTTGGTCAATTAGATGTACATTGTCTAATTGAACATGGTCAAGGCCTTAAACATGGCTAATGACTTATGGTTTCAATTGGTGATGCTCAAGTGGCAAATTTTGGCATAAAACGATCAAAATGCACTTAGGTGACTAATTTTTGAATGGGATATCGAATTGAAATGAAACCAGTGTCATTGATTAGATTTTAAAACAAGTTTCGTGTGGCCACTTGAATCACCCCAATCGAATATCAAATGCAAAAATGGCCCACTTTTAGAGTTCATATTAGAATTTAAAATTTGATAGCAAATTCTGACATGTGCATCGCAATGCATGTGTTAACAAAGGACAACAAGCTGCAGCATATGGCACAGAGTGTGCAGCTGAGGCCTCTGTGCCATGTGCCACGATGCATTTGGCACAAGCCACGGCACATGGGCCCTAATTTAGCTTGAATTAGTTGATTTAAATATGTTTTCTTGTTAACTTTAATGTGTTGAGGCACAGTGCTTTTGCTGTATAGTATTTTCTAGCTCGAGTATTTTTATGAAAAGATTTTAAAGCGTTTATCTTGGGATCCCAAGCTTTTAAAATAAAATATTTTTATAATAATTAGATTTTGAATTCTTAGATAAATATAAGTTCATTGAAGAATCAAAAGTTTTTGTTTAAACTTGAATTATATCACATATATAGTTTTGATAGCTGTTAGATTGTTGAAATTGTGTTTCTAGTCGTTGGTATAATTTCTTGTGAGTGACTAGCAAAATCACGCATGAAATTACTCTCAACATGTTCCAGATATGTGTATATGATAAATCACGCATGAACTTCATGATCTGTCACACATAGTTTTGCATATGTGAATATAGTTAGTTCTGTGTGCAAAAACTCGTGTGTGAACCTTTTGCTTTCACGCATGGTTTAGCCTGCAAAAGCCCAACACCAATTTTGTGTGACAAATCTTATGTGCAAACAACTTGTTATCACGCATGAAAATGACTACAAAAAGTTAAGCTTAGATTTGTGTGATAGAACTTGCATGAAACCTTTATGCTCTCACGCATGAAATGGCTAGTAGAATGCCAAAGCCAATTCTTGTGAACAAAACTCACATGGAAGCAGAAAGCCATCACACATGAAATTACTTGCAGTAGACTTAGTCCCTTCAGGAGGAAGAATCACATGTGAATCACAAATTTACTCACGCATGAAATTGCAAGCATTATGACTTAAACTACTCTGGGCATAAATCACACGTGGAAATGTAAGGGACTCAAGTAAGATTTTGCATAATTAGAAATATAGATGTGTGAATCATGGATCATACATTTGAGCAAAATGAACTTAGCTTGAGATGACTTAAGACACAGTATAGCAATATGTGTTTTGAGTAACAAGTGATAAATCATACTTGGCTAACATCAACTCTCACACGTGAAATGGCTTAAGACACATAGTGATGAAACACAACTGCTAAAATTTATGTGGATACTAATGGCTATAATGCGTGATTTTGCATACGGAAGCAACGTTTAAGGTATCACATGACATAGGTGATAAATCACATGTGAATCACTTCCTAAATCTATCATGATCCATCAGTTAGTGTGCCCAATATGTAAAATCTCATGAGTGATAATGCAGAATCATGTGTGATTCTACAACTCATAACATCTTGATTTTCTAATTGTGTGATCAGCTATTAATCATACGTAAAGTGATAATTAGTAAATGATTGGAAGTTTGAATGGTTACTTGATAATTTAACTTGTTGGAATGTTGAATGAGTAGATACAAGTGGAAGAACTGCATCCTGAAGTAAAGTGTGTACGCGCAATGAGAATTTTGCTTGCTATGCCATGCGCTATGACACAAGGTTGCCATACCTCAACACATGTACCATAATATGACCTTAAAAGCCATGAATCAGTTGATGAAGGCAGAGAAGAAAGAAGAGGAAGACATGAAAGTAAAAGAGAGGAAGCAAGGGTGAGCTAAGGCAAACATTTTCAGGCTATTGGAAGGCATCTCCTAATTAGTAACTTATCGAGTAAGCTTTGTATAACCATTACCTCCACTTCTACTATAATTTCTATTGGTGTGAGTTATAGAGAAATTGAATCGGGAAAATTTTGAGAGTTAGTTTCTTACCCTATAGTAATAAAAAGGTTCTCAAGATTTAAATTAGGGCTTTATAACTGGTTTGGAGTTAAATGATAGAGCTTTAAACTTATAAGCTTAGTTTAGCCCTAAACTAAGAGAAATTGAAGGTGAAAATGGTGTGTACATGAAATGGGATCGTTTGAGGTGATGTAAAATGATAATTGAGTGGTAATCAAATTAGAATGATTAAGTAAAAAGGAATGAATAGCTAAATATAGCCTTAAGTAGCAATTTAGTAGTTTTAGTCAATTGAGTCAATTAACTAATAATGCTAATTGTTTGTAGATTGGCATATTTCGTGAATAAGTTATGGGAAGAAGCTTGTAGAGAGTTTCTATGGTAATTGAATCCACAAGTAACCTTTCTTATGATAGAAGGATTAAGATAACTGAATAACTTTTTCTATTTGACTATTTATTGTCACTGTGTGAAAGTATGCTATTTAATGAATAAAATTATTTTAAACTAAGCATGTTTTGTGTCATTATATAGATGTTACCTGAAATTAAAGTTTTAACGAGTAAAAACATTTGATTTTATGTGTGTGTGTGTGTGTATGCGTGTGCATGTGTGAGTGCATAGAGGTAAACAAATCCTATGATTTG
This sequence comes from Prosopis cineraria, assembly GCF_029017545.1. Classification (NCBI taxonomy): domain Eukaryota; kingdom Viridiplantae; phylum Streptophyta; class Magnoliopsida; order Fabales; family Fabaceae; genus Prosopis; species Prosopis cineraria. Next base: position 17,222,186 of record NW_026555345.1, on the reverse strand, counting down.
GTATGGAAAGCATGATCATAAGGGTAGGAGTTCACCCGTGTAGAGAGTAGTAAAAGACCATATAGCATCATTCTCCTTAGTGCCTTTCGAGGTATGGTGTTGGAGATTATCTCCTTAGTGCCTATTGAGATATAGTGTCCAAGATTCAGACTCCTTAGTATCGATGTGATGTGGTTTAGAGTCAACAACACCCCTTTGTGTGTATTAGGAGAAACCATAATCCAGAAGTGAGATAGAACACCTTTGGCCTGGTGATTCTATCACTGAAGGTGAGCTCAGGGCTAATGAGAGTCTATATTGGTCTAAGGCGAGCCTATGGTTTCAAATTGGAGTGATTTAGATGTTCAGTTAGTAGTGATCATGCTATATGCTAGAAAAGTGGTAAATTGTCACGGATAAGGTTGTAAGAGAGGCAAAATGATATGCTGATGTGATTTAAAGCAAAACATATGTTGTATTCTATGTTTAACTATATATTATGCTATATTTGCTTATAGTGCATGTGATAGTCAATAGTAGAGAGTTATTTTATTACTGAGATTATTATCTCACCCCTGTGGTTATATTTTTATAGGATAGAGTAGTGAACCGAGCAAGGAAAAGAGTCAGAATTGGCTTAGAGTTATTAAAGCCATGTGATTTTTGAGTTTGTGTAATGAACTAGACCTTGTGAATATTATGTATATAAATTGCCATAGGGTATGTATGCATGTTTTGAATGATTATAAGTTGTAAAATGTTGTGATTGTGGTGAATTTGTGAATCTTAGCCCATATGTGAAAATATATCGTGGAATGAATTGTATGGGCTAAGATTTAGTGGTAAACATATGGCGAATGTGGATATATGTAATTTTATAGTGAAAATGGCCTAAAGTGCATTATTGCATTATGTGGTGTACATTTGGTATTTATGGAAATGGGCTATTAAGTGGCCAAATTTTGATATATGAATATATATATATATATATATATATGATGTATTGTGGTCAATCAAGTGTAATAAGTCCTTATGGACTTAGTTTAAGGCTTAGAATGGTTTAATGAGATTAAAGGATTGATTTAAGCGCTTGGGTGCATTAATTTCTTCAAAAAAGTAACTTTTTGCACATGAGTGTTTAAATTTTGATCGAACTATTAGATCGTATCCAACCCTATCTCATTAGTTAGCTTATGAGTTAAGCTTCATGTGGGCGCTTAAATCACTCAAATCGGATGCCATGTGTAGAAACAGCTCACATTGGAAGTTCATCATTTGAGTTATCAAATGACAGCTGTAGAAATTGGTATGCGCACCGCGGCACATGGCATATCATGCCACGATGCATGGTACAGAGAAAGTCAGGGCGTGTGGCTCTGTGCTATATGCCACAGCACATGTATTGCCCACTGTGGCATATGGCCCATAATCTAACCTAATTTCATAGTTTTTAATGCATATAATGATTGTTATGAATGCTTATGACTTGTTTCCACTATATATGGCTATGATGTGATAAGATCTTGATGATTTTGCAAAAACAAGTCTTGGGCCTAAGCTTTTCAAACAAAGTATTTATTTATAGTTTGGCTTGATATGTGGTAATTAGGTTAATTCTCTACTTATATCATGGGGATATAGGGAAGGGTTGCATAGCTCATACTAAATTCAACCACTATAAACTTTAGCATGCTAGAATGACATCACTTGCAAGCTTGAATATATTTAGATGAGTCTTAATGCATATAAATGACATTTATAAACTAAAGATGATGCATTCATTTTAATAATTATGAAAAGTAATTAAGCTCTCAAAGTTTTTACATTGAATCTAAGAGAATTTAAATAACTTATTCTAAAGTTCTTCATTTATGAACTAAAGAGGTATTTGTTATGCACACATAACAAATACATCTTCTCTTAATTTTGTAATCATCAAAATATATGATCCAATATAAACCACAAGTCTCTTCCATGCAAAGTATCACCTAAGATAATAACATAAAATTTGATTAAGGTATTTATTTGCACATGTGATAAAATATGAAAATATTCAAACCCTAATATCTTTTTGCATGTGGCTTCAAAATCTATTCAAAACTTCACAAACACATATGAGAAATATAAGGTGGCTATGCATGCATACAAATTAGGTCAAACTTGCCAGATTGACAAGTCAACTCAAAAGGTTAAGTTTTAAACTCTAAGTCCAAATGCAACTTTTAAGATCAAATATTTTGACTTAATTGAACATAATACCAATGCACACATAAAATTTCAAATTTGCCCTTAAATGCCCAACAAAGTGCAAAATGACTAAAAAATACCCCTAATATGCATAAATTCTCTCTAAGGCCTAAAACCCTAATTTATCACCAAAAATGAACATTTTAGGGTTTCTCACTATAAAATATGGTCCTAAATACCTAACAAAAATGTGTAATAAACATGACCTACCACTTGTACTATGTTTCCACTATAATTTCTCTAAGTTTAGTTGATAGAGAAATTAAATCATGGAGTTTTAAAGAGTTAAAATTTGAAGGAAAGGTTTTAAAAGAACTCTTGGGTGCGAAACTAAGGTTTTACAATTGGTTTGGGGTTTAATGGTTGAATGTTAAGGTTATAAGTCCAATTTAGCTTAAATGGTTGAGTTGTTAAGGGCGAAAATTCTAATTGAGTGAGTTAAGAGGATATTTTAGTCATTTGAGTAGTCTAAGGGAAAATGACTATAGTGGATGGGTTGAGTGAACCCAAAAGGTGTTAATTGATTTGTATTGTGTACTAAGGAATTTGGCTTAGTTAAATTAGTACCCTATATGGAATGTTGAGAATTGATTAAGGAATTCATTATATGATTGCTCGTGAAAGTATACGTGACTTAAGAAGTTCAACGTGAATGGTAACCTTGGTGATAAGGGTAAAAGATAACTGGAGTAATCCTTCTATCTATAGTTTGTAAAATGATTTACAAGCATTTTATATAAATTGTATGCATTGTGTTTTATAAAATGATAGAGTAGCAGTATTATGAAAGAATTATGCATGCATGTGTATAGGTAATGCTTGTAAGGTATATGAAGAAGCATGTGCATTTACATCAGTGAGTGTACCCTGGACTAGGGTAAGGTATTGTGGCCTTACTCTATGTAAAGTCAGGAAGTCCTAAAGGTGCTAAGCATTGATGATGATTCGCTAAGGAGGACCCATGAATATATGCATCTATGAGTACACCCTAGACTAAGATGAGGGTCGTGGCCCTATTCTATATAAGGCTAGAAAGTCTTGATAGTCTAAGCATTAAGCGTGCTCCGCTGGTAGGGACTTAGAAGACCACCCATATTTATGATACCTGGTCTGAGGCAATGGTTTGGCGAGCCCTATTTCGTGTAAGGTTGGAAGTTCTTATCCGATTGTTTAGCTTTGCTAGTGGGAACTAGGAGTACATGAGCATAGTGGATAAATGAGCATGTCATTATGTGTATATCTATCTAAATTTCTTTTTGATAGAATTGATGCTACTTTATTCCTTGTATTTGATTTTACTTACTAATTGATATTTAGGATTTATCTAAGTTACTAGGATATATGTTTCACTTCGTTACCTTTTGTATATAGGTTAAGAGAGTATGAGAAGATTGGGAAAAGAAGTAAGAAAAGAATAGCTTCACTTGATAATGATATAACTACCTCTATATGTAATGAATGTATATTTGTATTTAAGAAATTTTTCCTGCCAACTAAGATGCATATATACATATGTGAGAGAGAGAGAGAGAAAGAGAAAGAGAGAGAGAGATTGATGAGTTGTGATAACTTGCTTGTGTATTTGATATTGCATCTCACAATGGTGAATATGTGAGTAGGCCTAAATACTATTCAAGCAAGTATATGTTATGTTATATAACTTGTTCCACTAGTAATGAATATGAATTTTTGCGTGATAATGTGTATTTATGTGAAACTTCACTAAATGGCGAGGTTTGACCCCATTTGTGTAAGTCAAGAGGATTTGTAATTTCCGACCATATTATGAGTCTTGGCCATATATGTGAAAGTTGGATGGTTAATAGTACAACAAGTATATTTGAGTTTGTGTGGTTTATATGGTGTGCCTCATATGAGACCACAAGTGTATAATGTGGTATTAAGAGGCCAAATTATTATTGTGATGTGATATATGTAATATGATGTGTCAGCCATGTGTAATAGGTCCTATTAAACTTGGTTCAAGGTCTAAAGTGGTCTAATAAGGCAAGATGTGGGAATTGAATGCTTAAGGTGCATGTTTTTGAAATGAAAGTAAATTTTTACACCCAAATGTTCAATTTAAGATGGACTATTGGATCGTGTTCATACTGGTCTCATTAGATAGATTATATGATAACCTTCGTGTGAGTGCTTACTTGAATCACTCCAATCAAGTATCAAATGTAAAAATGGTGCACGATGAAAGTTTATATCAAAAATATGTCATAACAGCAGAATTTGATACATGGACCGTGACACATAATAGCAATGCAATAGTGCATGACATATAACAAAAGCACATTGCTCTATATCACATGTCACGGTACATGGCTTGTTTTTGGGAAAATTAATTGTGTGGTGTATCTATTAAGTGGGTGTGTGTCTACACTTCCGTGAGCCCTTATTATTGAACATATTTTTTATGAAGTTGAGATCCCACATTTTGAAAATAATTTAAGGGCTTGTATCTTTGATTGTTGTATTGTAATTGTATTATAAAGTGTGGATGTGTAAGTAAAGCCCGAGGTGAAAATCAAGACTTTACACCCTTGAACCGTAGAACCTCTTCCACCATTTCTTTACCTTAAAACCCTCAATTCTACCATCCAAATACACCATTTAACTCCCCTTTAAGAATGAAATAAAACCCATAAATCAAAAATCATCCATTCCCTTCCATTTTCATCTAGTTGATTTCTCAAGTGTTCTTCCATGATGGATTCCATTGTTGGTCAACATGAAGAAGCCATGGAGGTTGAAATGGAGAGTGGCTAGGCATCTCATCTCTTCCCAAGATGCATGAGTGAAATCTCTTTAAGCTCCTAAATTTTTGGGAGTTTCTCTAATCTCTACCTCTTGTTTAATTCCTTGTAATTTTGGTGATTATGACATTGTAGTGACTATGGTTGTTGGAATTGAACTTTTATAATACTTGATTGAGTATTATATGAAGTTGTTGTTTATTTGCCAATTAAGGTGCTACAATTTTGAATTTGGGGCTATCCAAATTTAATTTTATTATCGCTTCTTGTGAGTCACGGTTGTGTATTAAGCACACTTAGGGTTGGCTAATCATTTTTTTAATCTATTTGAGGTCTCATTTGGTTAAGGCAAGGGTTAGAATTGGCAATTAACTTCATAATCAATTGGTCATTTTTTAGTATAATTAATTCTAAAGGTTATTTTAGGGTCCTAATTAATCTAAAAAACCTAGAAATGCTAATTCTTAATAGTTACTAGGATGTCCTTAAAATTAATTGGCATTAAGAGAAAATTAATTACATAGAGCAAGGATAAGAGAGGGAGTGCATGTGCCTAAAAAGACCATCATTTTACATTTTAATCACACAAACCAACCATATTCCAAATATGTCCAATTTGGAAAAAAAAACCCCAAAAATTTAGTTTACATTTAATTCTTGTTATTGTTTTTGGTAGATTTAAACAACTTGGGGTTTAAATTTTAATCAACCCCATGAGAAACCAACTTAGGTTGCGCCCTATACTCATTAGGCTGTTTCTTAATTTAATTTGAGTGGTTAAATGACAAGTGTATATTAACAAGTGTCGTTGGATAAGGAGAAGAAGGTAGTGCTCGCGTGGAGAAGAATGCAGTACTTGCCACAGAAAGTTGTGACAAGTACTCACTGAAGAAGAATGCAAAGGTGGAAGGGGGTGCTCATCAGAGAAGAAGGCAATGGCAAGACACGCAGTGGGAGGAGGTGGTGCTGGAGCAAGAATGGTGAAAAGAGTATGAGAATAATATTGCCTTTTCATATTTTAAAATTAACTCAAATGATAGTGCCAAAAAAATTTTCCTCCCATTTGTTCTATTATACAAAACTTACTTTTTTTAATGTTTTCCAATTCCTTTTCTAGCTCCATTTGGGCTTGATTGCTATGGTAGGGAAGAATAGGAAAAATTGTCAATATGGATGGAATAATTGAAACCTTGACAAGAAGCACCAAAATTTAAAGGTAAGATTTCAAAATCTGCAATTAAGTTTCAAGCCATTTTTAAGAATATGCATTGATGATTATTTGAACTAAATTGCAGATCTATGATGCCTTTCAAGAATCTTTTACAACTTGGTTTTCCTCAAATATTTCCATCATTTAGTCAATAAGCTCAATTTTCTCCAAAAAGTATTTTCGAAGTCATTCTCCACTCGTCATAATAACAATGTATGACAATTTGAGAACATTCTTTTTTTTTTTTTATTAGAAGAAATAAGTCTTCCCCAAGACAGATATTATCTATCACTAAATTACTACATATATAAAAGTTGAGGTTAATTCCCAACCATTTGCATAAGTAATAAAAGCCTCTATTACTCGCGCAACTTTAATTAGTTGAGAATATATTAACCCAGCCTCTAAATATTTATATTAATATTCATTTAATTATACCATCAAGAAATAAAATCTATCATATTTTGTACAAAATTTTAATAAAAAAATATTTCATAGAAGTATTTTCTTTGCACATAATGCACAATAACAAGTATGCGTCGTATTAGTTCGATATAAATAAATAAATGACGGGTATGGGCCTTACAAATAAAAATACCTTCTCTACTATTTCCCGATCAGATGCTGGGAAACTAAGATCATTGATACTTGTAAAAGCAAATAATGAAAAAAAATTATTTACAAATAGACAGCCGGTGAAGTTTTTGTTTCTACTTACTGGTATATGTTTTATATTATTGTGTCTTTGTTCAAATTGTTAACATACTCCCTCCATTCTTATATATAAATCACTCCTATACTTCCAAAATCATTATTGATATTATCTGAAAATATTTTTATTTTCAAAACAAATCATCTTTTATATGTAACCTCCTACCTATTTATGAAAAATTATGAAAGGGTAAAATTGAATAAAGTATTAATAACTTATACTTTTATACAAAATGACTGGTTAAAAAAATAATAATCAATTCATTTTAGAAAGTGACCAGAGGACGGATGAGGTAAAGACTATTAGACCATTTTCTGTTGAGCCTTTTTTTTTTTTTTTCTCCAGGTTTCCCGCATGTATTCTCTTATACGAGTCAATTATGTTCGAGATAAAGTCGGCACTAATGTGAGCATCCCTTCAAGCGGGGAATCGAACTTCAATGTATCACATTATGAAAAACTAGCTCTTTTTGCTAAACACAACTCCCATAAATCTCTTAGCATTTCAACCATAGGATAGAACGGGGTCAAATGATCATGTAGCAGGTAATAAAATATAGGCCCAAAATCATTAATTGATAATTTAACTTATAGATTAGTAAGGGGACTATGACTACTAAACCCGGCAAAATCATTGCATGTCCCACGCACGTGTAAGGAATGCATTAAAAATGTGTGAGAAAAATGCATCAAAAACTAAACTAAAACGGGTTCCTTCTTGTTCCTCTTCTCTTAGACCCACTAGTTAAGCTTGTGCTTGAGCTGGCTTTCTGCCAAAAGAGAGAGGGGTGGGTGGTTCAGGGTGGCACAAAACAAAATAAACAAAAATTTAGACTTTTTCCAGGCAAGAATGCCAATGACATACCGATTTTGATTTCTTAGCCTTTCCTCGGATCCTGTTCCTTGGAGGTTTCAACTTGTATATCCGAACCATCCAATGGTGAGTCGTGAATACCTGGAATCATATCAGAAAGCCATTGTTAGCATATAGAGCTTCGGTCAAGCATTTCTCATTCGTGTCAATTACCCACCTTCGGTCTCAAATACAAGTCACAATTCGTATATATTAAAAAAATTATTTTTTATTCAAAATTGAAATGTATTTCCAAACTTGCCAAATGTCTTTCCCCTAGTGTATACAATCCCAATATAAGCATTTGGGGGAATTTGTAAAAACATAAGCATTTTATGACACAAACACACACACAGATATATATATATATATATATTGACCCGGGACTTTCAAAAAAGTGATGCATATTTGGGAACAAAGGTATTATTTACTGCCATTTCTTTCTTATTATTTACGTGTATATTCCTGACACCTGGCACACTTTCAGTTCCTCTGTTCTAACAGACTCGTATGAATCATTTGTAAACTACTCGAAATGCAAGAAAATATCCATTCATTCCACTCTTGTCTGCAATTTCCACTATCATTCTTCAGCTAGTCATGCACGACTCCTATAATAAGTAACCCCATGAATGAATGCGAATGAGATGATCATTCCCTGGGAAAAATATGAAAAGTGCTAGCTGCTATAACTCATCAATATATCTAAGACTCACCTAGTGACCAAAAATTAAAAAAAAAAAATCAGTGCTTTTAAAATTGTACGTAGATGTGGACACAAGCAGCTAGAAAGAGGGATTATAGTTATCACATGGATGCATGTTGCTTATTGTGCATACAAGGCAATGGACTGATTTATGAACAAGTTCGAGCAGGACTAACTTATGTTGGACTGGCCAAAATGAAATTCTTGTTAGATTTATTTAGCTTTAACCCATAATAGGCTAGAAATCTTCTGCTCTTATTCTTGTTAAATTTATATATCTTTGACCAACTATGTGCTGGCGAGAAACTAAAAATTCCCCTGACCTCTTCGAAATGGCTAAGTTTGAAATATTTCTTCCCAATTTCTGTTCTCCTCACTTTGTCAAAGCCTCTACCGTCGGTTTCTACAAACCTGTAAAATCACAGGAGGCTTCAATGCCTAAACAGTCCAAAAAAGCTCAAAAATAGAAAACTCACAAACAGCCAAATTCCAGCAGAGCAGACCTGTAATAGGAGAGTTTATACATGAGGCATTTTAGCATTGTTGGTGTGGCCATAGAATCAATCCGATACTGGCCGTCCCTCTTTTAACAGAACAGCAAGAAAATAGATATTAACATCCAAGCATAACTCATCTCAGAACCAGGTAATTATAAAAGCGAAAAATAAATTAGCACACACTCTCCTAATGTAATATTAAAAGGGTTTGACAAAGCAACCAATGTTGCTTACAAGTAACTTACTAAATAATCCGGTTCCCTTATGTGAGGGAATACACCCCCTCCTATACGGACCATCCATAGGAACTTGTTGATATCATCACTAGGGTAGCCAACCAATCCTAGAAAAGTGAAGCCAAAAAAAAAAAAAAGTCAGAACATAGACTTGGATTAAATAATCTCAAAGAAGAGAGAAGATATTGACCTCCAAAGACAAGAAGAACATATTTGACATCCAAGGAGTGGAAAATTTCCCAAGCTTCCTTCTCAGGAGAAGACATGGCTGTACCAACAGTGGCAATATGTGTGTTATTCCAGGTATTATTGTCAACGATGACAGTTCGGTTTGCCATGGCAGTAGTTTGATATCCATAATCCCACCAAGATGCCACCTACAAGAAATTCCATACAAGCATCTTGTTTCTCATACATTTATAAGCAACAGGTTTACATCAATGCATTATTTTCCTTTTCTTTGAAGGAGACAACAATGCTGTATGGGAACAAGTGTCGTTTAGAGAAAAAAAAAGGCATGGAGCCTTCTTACAGTTAGAGGCAATGTCTTCAATTTTTTTTTTCTTAAATAAGACAATCTGACAAATTTATAAATATTGCAGACTAGGTTTCAAATAGATAATAGAATTTATAGACAAATAGCAAATATCACGCCCGCGCTCACACACATCACGGGGGATCCCAAGTATGCCACTGGCGCTGCAAGTATTGGAAAAACCTATCTGCACTTCTATTTTTTTTTTTTTAACCCAAAAAACAAATTTAGGGGAAAGGGGCATGATGGGACGAAAAGAATACAAGAAGCAGATTACCCCCCAAGTAATCCACAATATCAATCTAGTCAAATCAACAAAACTATAATTCATTTCACATTCTATATTATTACTAAGCTTCTAAAATATATATATATATATATATAATTTTTCATTATAAAAAACGTAAATGTCAATCCAAAAGTACCATGTTTAAAAAAAAAAAAAAAATCACCTGTCAATCGCCATAGTTTATTCATGCAAAGTGATGGTAAAAGAGTAATTATTTAGCTTCAAAACTTAAATAAGAAAATATCAAGAATCCCACACAGATATATGAACTATTGAAGGATAATGACATTCCAAAATTAAACGATAAATAAAGTGAGCAGTCTAAATACTGACCTTCCAAAAGGAAAACCATGATTTCTTCCAAATTGAGCAATATAGAGAAAAGACAAACACATGCACACACAACTACAAGCTCAACACCAATAAGCAGAAAGACCAGGAAATGTTACAGAATCTCACTTTATCATCTACTTCTGTATTATGGCTCAGCCAACCGTAAGCTTCCCTGAAATCATCGAAAACATGTGAACCATCATGTGAACGTGATGTTAGAACAATAGAAGGGGCCGAATAGGCTTCTGCTGCTGCCCATACGCTATGAACCTACGAAAGAGAGAAGTGACTCTAAATAAACTCTAATGAACTACGTGAGACTTCTGAAATTACACATGTAGAGAAATAGAAAGCTAAATTACCACATAGAAGGCACCCAGCAACAAAAGTAAGAAAATAGCGATGATGGATGTTTCCAGAGGCAAAACCAAGAGCCTCTTCTTAACCTGTGCCTTGGTAGGTTGTTTTTCGACAGGCTCTTTTTCCTTCGTTTTGCTCCTTTTTGACGTGCGTTCCTTCGTTGTGTCCTCACTTTTAGCAGTCTTGACCACATCATTTGGTGCCACAGCATTATCAGAGGTCGCATCCCTTGCCTTGGTCGTTAAAAACACAATATGAACAAGGCAACCTCATGGAATGACTATAGGAATGTGCAGCAGTGCCGAATTTGTAAAGCAGAACGAAGAAATGCTTACATCAATCTGAGAATCACCTAAAAGGTTGGGTAACTGAAATTTGATTGATCTTGTGAAGACATTAAAAGCTTGAGAAAGAGCAATCCCAGACATTATGCATGCAGCCGGGGCAAGTACAAGCATCAGACGAACCTAAAATTTAACAACACAATGATGGATTCCATAATAAGTTAATAACATTAAAAAAATATACACATTACAATACATGATCAAAATACAGTACCACAATAGTTCTTACCATGACTCCAGAAAAATATACAGACATTACAATATACAGCACCACAAAAGAACTTGCATCAGATAATGGCGAGAAGCATGCCTGCAGCAGGTAAAGAAGAGGATGACAAGTTCATGTACAAACCCAGAAGGAAAGGAAACGTAAAAAGACAACAGAATTTCTTGCAAGAAAATTAACTTACAATAACGCCTGCTGGAACCAAAAATGCCAAGACATTGATGTCCATAAAGTAAGATGGCCAGGTAGGCGGTTGATGCTCGCTCACACTAGCTATGATTGGTATATACTTGCTGGCATAAGTACTGTTGAACGAAGAATTACAGATCATTTTACAAGTTAGGAGCCAGTTCACAAGACCAAAGACAATAAAGAAAAGATATAGTGAAATGTTAAAATAGAAAAAAGTAGATCAAAAGATACTTCTTATAGTCCATTCATGTATTTATGCACCAACAGTCACATCAAACAAGAAAACCAAACTGTAAAGCAAAAAATGGAAAAGTGGCTGCAAGATCTCATATCACGCCACTAACTTGCAGTAGCTAGTAATTTTTTTGTTCATGGCTCCAGAGCAATTAGACAATAAATAATTGAGAACAAGGAACTCACGGGTCTAGTAGACTTAAACTCCGGCCACTCCATCCCTTTGTCGGGCTTGAAGCTACCATTGCTACAAGTACTGCCACTGTTGCACAACATACTGCCCTGAAAATTAAATGGTTCACAAGTGTTAAACAAGTTCAGTTTTCCACTCGCCATGCTTCCAGCATTTAAATAAACCATACAGAGGGATGCTTACAGGCCAAAAGATACAACTAGTGTCACAGCTACTTTGAACATTTTTGGCGATAGAATCCCCCTGATGTAGTACACAAGAGCCACAACATGAATAATGATGAAAACCTGCAAAACAAGAATTAGCAAACGGGAAACAGGGTTTCGAAGTGAACTAAGAAAAAGGGGATAAATTGCCATGGTTTAAACTACAAAATTTAGCTAATATATTCGAAGTCCTTATCCATTTCCATACATAAATAGAGGAAAAGTAAAAAGCATATAAATCATACTCCCTCCGTTCATTATTTAAAAGGCATTTTTTTTTGAAGCATCATGTTCAAAAACACAAGACATTTTGAATCTTTCAAAATATAATTAATGATATTTTTTCATAAATGCCCTTAATTAGGGGTATAATTAATAAGATTTTCTAATTGAGATAACTTATTAAATAAAGGTAAATATAAAAAGAATATATAATTTTAAATGATGTTAACTAACTTATTGGAGAATGTAAATTAGTTAAATGTGCCTTATAATACTAAACTGAGGGAGTACTAAATTAATTAAATGGGCTTTCAAATATTTGTAGATTCTAAATTTAAAATGATCAAGCATATACGCCCTCCGTTTAAAAATGTAAGGCATTTTTAACCGAATCTCACCCCTAATAAAATAGTTACTTACTTTCAAACTAATCCTATCTTTTCATATTTACCCCTATTAAACACCCAACAATAAATATAAAGTCAATATCAATAGGAACACTTTTAGAAAAAAGGTAATGATTAAACCTCGAAAGACTAAAAATGCCTTACATTTTTTAACATTCAACTCCTCAAAAAATGTTTTATATTTTTGAATGGAGAGAGTAAGTAAATACCCATGCAATTCATTATGGCTCAAAAAAGCTTCAGGCTACTTTCACCGCTGAAATGGCTAATACAAGACAGTAAGGAAGTCCAGACTACAACTCCAAATTGTATATGAGAAGAAACAGAATTTTCGGAGTTCAGATAGAAAAATAGAGACAAACCACCATAAATTGCAGAGAAGACAGAAAAGAAAATAGAAAACAATGCCAGGCTTTCAAGATGCTGGCATTCTCCCATCAAAACTACTCCAAGACTCATCCGTACATGCCTCACTTTTCCTTCGTTCCATATAAACCTTCATCATAGCAGAATTGATTAGACCCACTCATTATAGTAAAAACCCCGGTCCCCAATCCAAATCTGCCAGAGAACCCAAAATTGTTACATAACAATTTCCCACGTCGCTCTATCCTTACGTCTTAACCATCTAGAATAAGCCATTAATACTCGTTTCAGGGGACCATGCCTTTGGATTTCTCTCCCCACCACCACTTGTCATATCACCATTGTTGAAAATTGAAAATTCATCAATATCAATCTAGTCTTGAAATTTTCCTTTTTCCACGTATAATTAAATCAATTCAAGTCTAATCTTTCTCTAGTTACCCTCTCATCTAGCAAAATGGTATTGACAATCCTACTAGCCAAAAGCAATGATTTTTCCGTCCTTTTTTCCCTTTTTCTCTTTTTATAAACAAATATTAATAAGTTCACACCCATCTAGCTACCGTACTGAACCTCACACTTAGCCTGACGCATAATTGATTATGCACAAACCTAACTCTATGGCCCTTTACTTCCTTATTGAGAAAGACTTGTTAAAAAAACAAAAAAAAATTCCTCCCAGGCAACATCTCAATTCATTGTCCACAGCACAGAGAATGTAAACTTCCTAGATGCTGAAGCGCATTTTCTATGGAGTTGGACTGGGCTGTCAATCAATGATATTTTTTTTCGGATTTTAACATCTAATAATTAAGAAGGAAAGGAGGCATTTTGAAAGTTATATCTGATTTTCATAAAATTCTAGTGTCGTGTCGTCAGTTGCTCTAATTAGGCATTTTGGACATTTTTCTTTGCCCATTTGGAAGAATGTAAATAATCCCCTCGGCAAATGAATAAAGCACAACGGGGCAGTAGGTCCCACATCTAAAAAATTTTCATATGCTGTGCCACACGAGCCAGGGGATCTTTTATGTAAGTGCAGAGGGATTGAAAGCACCTCTCGTTTCTTGTGTTTGTCTAGATTCACTACTTCAAGTAGAATGCATTTTCCTTCTCTCAAATCTTTAAATTTTTTTATCAGAAAATGGTCAAAGCACATTAAAGGAGCCATAAATTAACTATGAAGTAGAAATAGTTGATTATTTTGTCATAAAGCATGATTTTATTGACAATAATCACTGCTATTTCAAAGAGTAGAGGAGAACTAACCAGAAATGATGCGAAGTGTTCTGACGTCATTACAGCATTAAACCCAACAACAGGCACCAAGGAAGCCAACAGTGTGCCCAAGACAATCTGCATTGAGGAGTTTCACCGAGTGAACCAGAAACGAGATATCCAGCATTGCTGGATGAGAGACAGTTTGCAGATATATAATTTAAATACAAATAAACATATCTAACTTGTAAATGAGCATACATGACAGATTGATAGGCAGCAAGAATTTTACAAGCTTCAAATCAAAAAAATAACGTATGACAGTAGCATATGCAATTATGCATAACGTGGAACATCACATATCTGTTGCATAAATAATACAAGATTTCCCCTGCGAACCTTCAAACGCACTCTCCATATTTCAATTAAGAGACAAGGCATTGATCTGAACTAAAGAAGATAATTTCATGATTGCACTAGATACTCACAAGAGGTGCGTATGCAATGTACAGTCGAGAAGAATAGCGACCAGTTATTATGCACAACAGCGCATGCAACGGAATGAGGTTGATAATAAAAGTGTACCCTCCCCAGGAGCAAACCTGCAATATATGGATAAACAATAGAACCATAACATAAAATTGAAGATGCATAACAAGAAATAAAAAGGAAAAAAAAAAAAAGGTTTCCATTGTACAAAGCTCACCATGTAAAAATATGCTATGGCATTCAAAGTGGCATAAAAGAGGGAACCTGTATTTAGTGTCTACATGAAATGTAAGTTAAGTCAGAATATTAACAAAGAGGACAAGCGCATAAGAAACAAATTGTACAGAAAAATACTAAAGGTAAACGAATTGAACTATTGGGATAAGCAAACATCTAAAAAAACAAAGGAAAAAAAACCATGCTGGTATTATCAGAGGCTAACCTTTATATAGAGATAGAAAGTGAAAATCAAAGCAAATATAGCGACAGCTTCATTATCATAGCTCCCAGCCACAGACCGAGATATATATGATGGGACCTGGAAATAGAAACATATTTAGAGAAGAGGAACCACTTATATACATGAGGAGAGTCTGCAACCAGCAAATAAAGGTATAATAGAATAGAGAATGAACACATCTATAATTCAACCATGTAATTCATACAGGGGTAGAATCTGTTTTAACAGACAACCTGCCAAAAATGTTCAAATGAATGCACATCAAGATGCATGACTGTCGATTAACTTTTATCCACTGCCTTTATAAAATATACATATTCATCAAGCTTACAATCTAAGAATGCTGAACAATTACATCATTAATTAATACCAAAGGATAGAATTAGTATCGCATCCTTCGTCAAACTCAAGTCATATCAATATCATCAGCTATGAACTTCTTGACAACAAAAAGGGACACTTCCATCACCGTTGCATATCCCCAAAAAAAAAAAAAAAAAAAGAACCAGTCTCAAGCAGGTGAATTAGTGAAATGCACGCATAAGGATGTAGCAACAAATAATATTAGATGCGAAGAATCTTCCTGCATAAGGCACGAAACAAACAACAACAGGATTCATAGTCTTGACGAACGTTCCTTTTCATGCAAATGAGTTTGCGTTACTACAACCAAAAAACTATACGATTCACAGAAAATAGCAGTGAAGATCAGATAAAACATATTGCTTTGAACGCTTATTTATTTATTTATTTATTTTTATCTTTTGTAGCCAACACTGAGTTTGAATGTTTTTAAACACAAACCAACGAGACATCCTCAGATAATTTATGTTAGTATGTCAATAGTATCACTGTCAAGTTTGACAAAATTGAACAAAAAATAATCCCATTCAGTCACAAAGCCAACCAAGATATTGACCATAGCCAAAAGAGCTGCAGCAGTCAGGCCCGCTCCAGAACCCTTAACTTCCTGCATATAGAGGCAGGTTGCACTATATTGATACATAAATTAATAATAATCAAAATATACAATTTGGGTAAGAACAAACCTTGGTCAGAAGATAAGTTGCCCATGAAGCAGAGGCTGAAAATATAGGTGCAGTAAATACACACACAGTTTCTACCGAGAGAGGAATATTTAAAGAATTCAGAAACCTGATATCAAAAGAGATTAACCCAAAAAAGTCAAATTCTTCGAAAACTACAAAGAGGAATGTTTAAAGTATTCAGTACTCAGGTAAACAACGAAATAATTGGTAGTGCAGATATTTATCAACATTAAGTCCGCCATCACCAGAAAACCAAGAGCATTAGTATAAATGTTACAAACTGCACTATTTCAGACACTTACCACCATAAGGTGCCTGCTGTCAAGGTCAAACCAGGATAGACAGTCCCACCAATTACACGACCCAAAGGATACCTTGAATAAAGGGTGACACTCATTAACGCTAGAAATATAATTCAACAACTAACAAACTGGTTAGACTGAATAGATGACCAAGAAGCGAAAGTGTTGCAATTCATGCACTGGCTACTTACCAAGTTCGATCATCAAACCAGTTCCAAAAATCATATATCCCATTCTTTGTTAGAAACTGAAACCACCCAATATTCCTGTCATCTTCGGTGAGTTTTAATTGCATTGCTATAGATTATTTTTTGCAGAAAATAATATAATCCAGAAAACATATACTCGTTCTGTTGTCATACACATACTGAGAACAAAAAAATTATCTTTAGTGAATACTCGCAAGATACCAACTAGCAACAAATTGAAAAAAATAAAACACGAACTGCAAAAAATAATGTTACATATAATAATGATGAGTTTAAATTTTTAAATCAGCAACTGAGAAACTCGGGGAAACTAACAGCATCAGTTTGAGAGACTCGCCAATCTTCGCAAGAATAAGAACTAAAGGGTGGAAAAAGGTTTCATTTCACATAAAGCTCACCTGAGTGACTCTATAATTGAAATAAGGATCAAACTCATGAATCACACTTTCGTACTTTATAACCTGTTACAGTAAACGGCAGATGTCAATGTCATGGACTGCTAGAGAAACAAATGAAAATACATAGATTACATCGGTTCTGCTGGACAGAATAAAGAATTAAAATTGCAATGCAAATAGGAAAATGAGCCTATATTCTATAATACAGAATATAATGACAAGAAGATAGCATTTAGAGCTTATATGACACCAAGACTTGGCACACTTATTTCCCTTAACCAGAAATGACCATTTTCGCTAACAAAATTTCTGATATTGTGAATAAGCAAAAATATATAAATTCATGCAGTTCAAATCCACAAAAGGAAAATGAACTGTGACAAAATTACATTCTCAGATCCAAGGACACAGAAATGTTGAAAGGCTTACAGAGAAGAGACGGATAGAGAAGGCTAGAACACCAACAAGGATTAAGATGAAGAACGAAAGGACACTTCCGAAAGCATTCCGGAACAAGCTGCCGTTCGAAGCATCGGAGGCCGCCATTGACGGCCAGATTGAGCTTTCGGGGGGAAAGGGAGGAGAAGTACGTGTCTCTGAGACTGAGACGCCAGTTATTGAAGTCGTCGTCGAGAAGGAAGACTTGAGGGGAGGGAAGACTAAACTGTCATTTTATTGGAAAAGACGATGACGGATCAAAAGTTTGTATTTAATGACGAAGATATTATTCAGTTTTCCGACGTGGCGAAATGTTATTGCTTTGCAACAAGTAGCCTGGGAATGGGTCGTGGGATGCTGTTTTGGCCACGCAGCGTCAGTCGATTGGACGTTTCCACGCACAACTAAAACTCATTATTCTTGTTATTATTATTTTTTTGAATGAAAACTAAATTCAAGAGTCAGCAAAAATGACAGTACAAGGAACCTAATACAAGACCAAAGAAAGCAGACTCAATCATCATACACTTCCTAATGTAATATTCCGTGGGTGATGATCAAAGAGATAAATAAAACTTTTCATAAAATGAGCTTCACTAGCAAGAAAATGAGTATTACTAATTACATCCCTAAAAACAAAACTAATAGAAACAGACTAATCTCTATAAATGAAATTACAAACATTTTGAATGATATCTCTGTAAGGGTGTTCCTCATGATAACCTCTCGTGAGAAGGTTGATTGCTTCTATGCTATCCAAGTAGACTTCAACATTCCTCAACCCCTTAACCCAACAGAGATTAAGACCTTCAAAAATTGCTAGGACTTTAGCAATAGTGGATGGATAATTCTCAAGCTTAGAATTAAAGCCCTTTGTCATTTGAGATACATTCACACAGGTCGCTAATCCATTTAGACAAGAACTATCGATGTCTAGTCTTATAGCTCCTTGTGAAGGTGAGTGCCAAAACTCCTTGCCACTAGACATAGATCGACTTACTTTGAGTTTTCCCAGCCATTTAGAATTAGTTAAGGCTTTCAATAGGAATTTATTAGGGTCTAGTTGAATAAGCTGGCTTTGTTCATCAAGAACATTTTTACAACGTATAACCCAAAGTTCCCAATACATGTAAGCGAAAGCTATTGGCCATGGGAGTTGTAAATTAGAGTAAGAACCTGCTAGGTTTACAAAGTTCCATCTGATCCATTCTAAACAGTCAAGGCTCAAAAATCATGTCCAGAGATTAGCTTTCACAAGTTGCTTCCACGTCTCTTGAGTGATACGATAGTCACATATGATGTGCATGGCTGTTTCCTCTTCACCACATCCCAGGGGACAATGATTGGAATCCATAATTTTTCATTTCTCCCTTAGGCTTGCTGTATGAAGTCTATCCTTGCCCATGAGCCAAAGGAAGGCTTTGATCTTCTCTAGAATATTCCACCTTTAAAGGTTAGTCCAGATTCTGTCCTTCATTAGTGCTATATGTAACATATGAGAAAATTAAGTGTGATTAGTTAACTTAATAAGTGCGATTAATGAGTCAATGAGATTTGTAGCTAGAGAGGCCTAATTAATATAATTTATTGCAATTTCAACTCTAAAAGTGGATCCAAATTGATGGCGGGCCACCCGAGTAGAGAAAGAGGAAGAAAATTTGAAAGAATGCCCTTGTGCCACATGCCACGACACACAAAAGTAGATTTAAATGCAACGAGCCTTTCTGTGCCATGTGTCGTGATGGAGGGTAGTATGCGTCGTGGTGCATGGCCAAAAATATGATTAAATCTGTTCGTCTCTATGTGTGAGAACAAAAGAGAGGGATCGGAAGAAAATGAAGAACACAATTGAGCTTTACTAGGGCAGATTGTTAGATCATCTTGGTAATAGTTTGAAACTCCCAAACACCCAAGGTAAGCAATCTATGCCTTCTTCTTCCTTTCTCTCCCTCATTTATAGAGATTTGAATTAGAGTTGAGTTAGAAAGTTGATTTTCAATTCATAGATATTATGGGTTTGATTCCATTGGATAAAATAGATATAATGGGAGTTGTATATGGTAGTTAAACCCTACATTAATGATTCCATTAATGATGGTTTAAAGATCTATTAATGATAATGTGCATTAATAAAACTAATAAATCTATTGGATATGAATAGATAGTGATTTATAAGATTGATAGAATAGATATATGGAGTTTGGTATTAGTAAATACTAAAAAATGAGATAATGATGGTATCCTTGTGTTATGAATGTAGTGAGGTTCAATTTGGCACCATTCAAGCTAATGAGAAGCTTTGAAAGTTGGTATTGTGAGAGGTAAACATTTGACCTCTCAAAAGTTTAAGGTAATTAGGAAAAACTTAACTTTATATAGTTGAATATTAATTTGTTATTAGTTGAAAATGGATTGTTTTGAATCATGATTTATATTTTGAATTATAAATGCAATTTTAGGCAAAAAGATGAACTTGTAAATGGTTTGATAAATGAAAACCTCTTACATGTCATCCAATTATGATTTATGAATTTATCCTGGCATGTATTTTGATTGAAAATTGTGATTTGTAATATGGAGTATTTAAAGTAATTGAGCAGGAGTATGTGAGTTATATGACATGATATGTTTGAGTTGAATGCATAATTATGTGAGTTGTACATAGTATGATCATTAGTGGTTTAGTTAAATCCATGTGGTATCGGTAATGACCTTTGGAATTGAAAACTTGCCTTGGCCCCAACCGTTGAAATCGGGAGGTAGTGTAAAGACTGAATTCGAAATTGTAAAGTCCTGACCCAATCCAGACTTAACCGTTCCATATCAAGCTATCAACAAACACAAATTACAATCCAAATTAGAGTAATAACCCTTATTTGTTTTCAAATTGTGGGATCCTAACTTTTTAAAATATATATTCAAAGAAGAGGGCTAGTAGAAGCATAAACACAATCAAATGATTTAAAAAGCCATAACTTCTCAACCTAGAAAAAGGGCCATGCGCCGTAGCGTGCAACATGTGCATTATGCGCCATGCACCACAGTATGCCTGTCTGAATTTTTACTGTCAATTTGATAGCAAATATGACAAACTTTCATCATGTGCCATTTTCACACCTAACGTTCGATTGGAGTGATTCAAGCACCCACACGAAGTTTACAACGTATACTAGCTAATGGAATAAGTTTAGACTTGATCTGACGTTTCGATCTAAAATTTAATACTCGGGTGCAAAAAGTCATTTTTTTCTTTCAAAAACTTACACTATAAGTGCTCAATTTACATTTCTTATTCCATTAGACCACTTCGGGCCTTGAACCAAGTTCAAAAAGACCACATACACCTTATTAGCATCACAATACACATATATCATATCAATAGCTCATTTTGGCCTCTCAAAGCCACATCATACAATTATGGTCTTATATAAGAAAATCACACGTATAATTACATAATCATCAGATTTGTTCCACTTTCAACCCTCCGACTCTTGCATATAGGGCTCCGCCTCACCATATGGTCAAGAATTATAAATGTACTCGACTCTTTCAAATGGGGTTCTGCCTCACCATTTGTGTCAAATCCTTACCATTTGTGTCAAGTTCTCAAATCACAACATCATTCACATTCAATTCACAATCAATACATAATCATCACATGTATTCACAAATATAACAAGTTACAATACAATATATACTTGCTTGATTCGCATTTAAGCCTACCTACATATCCTCTATTGGGGCACCTTCAGCATAATGCAATATCATACATATATACAAGCAAATTTCACCATACAATCAACTTTCTCATATTCACATACATTTATGCATCCTAGTTGGCAATTTAACTTTATCAACAACTTTGTACATTCATTTTTACTTAAAGGTAGTTAAATTACTATCAATTGAAACTACTCTCTCCTCATTTCCTTTCCTGACCTTCTTATGTTCTCTTTACTTGTGTTTAAAAGTAACGAAGTGAGACATATGTCCCAATAACTCAAACGTAACCCCAATTACCAGTTAATAAGCAAAATCATAAACAAGCGATAAACTAGTATGTGTAATGATAAAAGCAATAATTTATACATATATAGGAATTTATTCTCATCAATTCATTATGCTCATGCAATACATTCTTGATTCTCCCTGGTAGAGTAAACTTTACAACCAAACTAAGACTTTCAGTAACAAGGAACAGAGCCTACCATACCACTACTCAAACCAGGTCATTCTTTTCATATGGGTGATCCCCTAGGTTCGTTATAGTGAGGTCAAGTTCTATGCTCTAAATTATCAGGACTTCCTAGTCTTATACAGAGTAGGACCACGACCCCCTACCCTAGTCTAGGGTAACCTGAATCACTCCATATCTTAGGTCCGTCGTGGCGGAGTCAAGCTCTATACTTTAGATCATCAGGACTTCCTGGACTTCCTCACGATAAGGCTACATTTCCCCCTACTATAATCTAGGGTATATCTCATAGATGCGATGCATATCAGTGCACGTACCACTTTAAATTCATTTCAATTAATACTCACACACACGCATGCATATACTTTCACAATGTTGCTACTCTAACAGGTCACAATATAATGCACATAGTTATATCAAAGTACTTGCAAATAATTTCACAAACAAACAAGTAAAAAGGTTACTCCAATTACCTTTAACCCTTGCTACTAAGGGTTACTAACCACACTAAGCTCCCAAAGGCGTAGATTGTCATGAGCAATTTCACAGGTACTCAATCTACATAACACAGTATCCCTCAGTCGATTCTCAACACATCTCATAGGCATTGATTCGGCTTAACTGAATCCCTTAACACATAAAATAGTTCAATTGAACCCTTTTTAACTCACTTATCCATTATTTATAGTAATTAGTCTTATAGGCTGCTCAAACAACCATAATAACCTCCTAATCCATTCATACGACCAAATTCTCACTATTTAACCTAACTTTTGGCTATTTTGAGCTAAATACTCAAAACTCAACTATTCAACTCCATACTAGTCACAAAACCTTAGTTTTGTATTTGATATCCCATTTTAACCTTTTCTTCTAGATTATAACACCTCAGAAGGGGTAGAATTGAAGTTTGAGATTGCGCGATACTTATCTAGCAAGTTATCAATCAAAGCAGACTCTCAAACTCTAACTATGGCTTACCCTAGCAGAGATGGATTTCTCTTTCCCTCTAGATGCATCTCTAGCTCTCTCTTTTCTAATTTCATGAGCTGTTCACATCAGCTTTAAGTGATTCTTGAATTGTCTAATTTTATTCTTGTCGCAACGTGTAGCACAGTAAGAAAATTCTCACTTATGCTCACGCGTTCTGTCTCGAATTGTCTTCTTATCCTTCAATCCTATCATTACAATATCCAATTGACATAAATTATCAACTCAACATCCAAACCACAATCCATCCACTAATTACTAATTTACCCCTGATTAGTAACTAGTTCCTGGGGTTGAAATTCAGGATATTTCAGGTAGCCCTTGTCCTATGGTTGATTCAAGATTGTCCCACTTATTCTATGAGGAACTTGAACTTAACTAATTTTCACCAGTTAATGAGAAGACTAGATTAGGGATATGACACCCTATGGTTGTTAGTATTGAGAAAAACTAGATTGCATAAGTGATTAAGTTAACCCTGGCCCAGTAGCTCCTCACAAGTGAAAGGATGAGTTAGTCCATGAAGGACGTAGCCACGTGATAGCCATCGCTTTCATTTCAAAAGTAAAAAGAGGGTATAAGGTTAGCATTCGATCATGCATATAAATCTAGCCACATAATTGTTAGTACTCTGGTCCGGTATATGTTAGGGGTATATGGTTGGTCTTATTATGACCCCACGATGTGAATTGATATTGTATGGATATGTATATGTGCCTTGGGCCCAGTCACATAATTGTTAGTATTGTGAACTATGGCCAAATCCATCATATGTGCGGTGATTGTGTATTTTTGCCTATTTGCATCTATTTACAATTGATATACAACTGTATAGATTAGGTGAAACTTGGTTACTGAGTGGTTGTACTCACGCCTCAATTCTCAATATGTTTAAGGCCTAACTCATCAGATCCGAGTCAGGGAAAACATGCAGAGCCTTAGGATTTATAGAGTAATCTTTTTATATACCTCTCTTTGTTGTTTTATGTGTATGAATGTTAATACAATTGCCAACTAGGAGTTACATGTTATTTTTGTACTACTTGCATTATGGTAGCATACAACTTGCATATTATGTGCTTTGAGTTAGAGAGTTTTGGTTGTAAACCTGTGGATAGGGCTAAAATACTTTGTGTAAGTAGGACTATTTGTATTTTGAAAGGATTGAAATGAAAATAATGTTTTTGTGCATGATTTTCCTCCCCCTTGTGTTTTGTAAAAATTGGGGTCGAGTGATAATTTTGAGAAATACATAGTTTTGGTTGTGTTTGATGTATTGCGTGGGACTGCTAGAGTCCATTAAGCGTGGTTGGAAAGTCAATATAGGCTTTTGATACTTGTGGTTGACTTGGGACACTAAAGTTGATATGTGAAAAGTGATAAAAATGGGTTTTGGTATCCAATATTTTGTAGAAGATGAATTTAAGTGTGAAACCTGTGCCATTAACTAGAACTAAGAGAAAACTCCGTGTAGACACAAAAACCATCTTAATCGAACATCGGATGGAGTTTTGGGATGCATTTGAAATTCGCTCCCGCTGTTATCATTTTGACAGCTGATATCTGTCAAATTCATGCAATGTGCCACGGTGCATGTGTCTTTTTCTATGTAAAACATAGTTTTGAGTTGTGAAACTCATTATTTTGGGTCCCTTTCAAGCTTCTACATTATAACATTCTGAATTTCTAATCTTGCATTAGTGACTGATTAGTGGTTGAATTGGTGATTTAATGTGAAATTAGGGTTCTAGATAGTGAAGTGTTATTTTGACTCATTGGGATATTATATGAACAGATATGAGTGAAAGAGTGGAGTCTCAAAGTAGAGCGTGTGAGTAAAGTGAGGATTTTCCTCATTGTGGCACACGCCGTGGCACATGGTACAGAACTTAGATAAGTAAGGATGTAGGATAGCTCGTGAGACAGAAGGAAAAATAAAATTAGAGAGGTCTGGCGTGGAAAAGAGTCCAGGCTATGCTAGGGCAAACAAAATCAAGAGTAAAAGAGACGTTTTCTGACTTATTACTTATCGAGTAAGTCTCGTACTGCCTCAACCTCCGATTCTACCTTATTTTCTCTTAGTTTTAACTAGTGAGAAATTAAATTTGAGAGTTTTAAGGAGCTCATTTTTTACTCTATAATAGTAGAAATGTTCTTTAGAACTAAACTAGTACTTTGTGACTGGTTCGAGTCAGAACGATAAAGCTTTAAAGCTATAGGCATGATTTGCCCTAATCTAGAGAGTGACTAGTGAGAGAAAGTTGGCTAGTTGAAGGTTAAAGCTTGTAGTGAGGGATAATCAGTGGTAATGTGCGTAATCAAGTGTAAATTATGAAATTGATAGCGATTAAGTATTTAATTATGATAATTGGCACTTTTTGTCAATAGTGAAATTGACTTTGAATGCCCAATTTTATGTAGATTCTTGTGTATGACGCGTAAGTAAGTGGGGAGAGATTCAAGTAAGGAAATTTCACGGGTAAACCTTTCTATTGAACAGAAGGGTTGAGGTAACTATATAACTTATTATATTTATTAACTATTGTAACTGTTAAAAGTAAATACAATGAGAAATTATTGTTTTATGAGTTTTACGTGTGATTTGAAATTGAAAATGATTTTAGCATGGACATTAGTTTATGAAATAGAATTTGAAAAGTCATTGATTTCAATAAATATATATATATGTATATATATATATATATATGATATGAAAGTATATGTTATGAAAATATTGATGAGTAGTGAAAATTGTGAAAAGGGCAAAATCATAAGGGGTGGGAGTTCACCTAAGATATGTGGGGATATGTGTGTGTGGAAAAGTGAGTGAAAAATCCATATGGTCAGGCTTACACCATAGGGCATTCGGTAGAGCACTATATGAGCTGGTACTATGGGTAATCGGGTACAGCATGTCATAAGACTGTTACAATGGGACATCTAAGTAGTCTGGCAACTCCTTAGTACCCGTTAAGGTGTGGTTAAGAGTCAACGACGGCTCTATCACAAGTGTGTGAAAAGAGAAACCATAGTCTTTAGGTGGGTTAAATTACCTTTGGCCAGGTGTTTTTACCACCGAAAGTGTGCTCGGGTTGACAAGTGATTGATCCAAGAGAGCCTATAGTTTCATGTTGGGGAGCTTTAGAGGTTCGATGGCTAAATGATCATACTAGTGTATATTATGTGAAAATACTTTGAAAAGATGAGATTTTCTTCATATGTTGCTATATATTTGATCTTACTTTAGTTTTTGTTACTTTGGTATGATTATTTGTGGTAATAGGCATTGAATGAACTTACAGATATTTTATCTCACCTGTGGTTATTTATGTTTTCAGGTCTTGGCACTAGTAGTTCTAAGGGAAATGACATAGGCTAAGTTAATATCTCTCGCCTAAGCTTTTATAAGAATTGGTGTAATGACTTGTAAATTGTTAGTTATGAATATGTATAAGTTCCTTTAGGATTCAAACATGTACATAATATGTTGAATATGGTGTTTTGTTAGTTTTGATCTCCCTAGCCTTGTATATATATGAATGATGAAATGATGGAACGAGCTAATGGATGAATGTGTATGTGTGTGAATATGAGATGCTTGAAGTATATGTGTGATGATTTGACTTTGTATGAGATTGAAAATGAAAAATGTGCCCAAAAGTGTGAAATGGCCAGTTTACAGGCCAAATATGTGTATGTATGTTATATTGTGCATTTGTGTGGTCAATCAGGTGTCTATTGTCTCTTTAGATGTGATCAAGGCCCGAAAAGTGACTAATAACATTTGGTTTCAAATTGAGACACTTAAGTGGCAAAATTTTAGCATAAAACAGTCAAAATGCACTTAGGTCTTTAATTTTTGATAGAAATGTTGGATTGAAATGAAATCAGTGTCATTAGTTAGATTTCAATACAAGCTTCGTGTGAGTACTTAAACCATCCAATCAGATATCGGATGTGAAAATGGCACACATCTAAAGTTCGCATCAAAAATATGTATTTTGACAGCAAATTTAGGTGCATGTGCTGCGATGCATGTATTTGCATGCCGCAGTGCACGACATAAAGCAAACAATTGTGGTCTCTATGCCACATGCCATAGTGCATATGGCACGAACTACGATGCATGGTTCTAAATTTGACTTAACTTTGCTGAAATACACATGTTTTCTTGTTCTTTGATGTACTTATACTTATTGCTTCCGCTATGTGTAGGGTTTTATAACCCGAGGGGTTTACAAAATAATTTTTGAAAATATTTTCTTGGGATCCCAAGGTTTTCAAGTTTTCAAAGTAAATAATTTTGAATTGATTATGATTGATTGTAGTAGAGCGTATGATAATATCAATGAGGGCATTACACACATCATTTTCAAACTCTAATTTGAACATTTTAAGTGTGTGATTAAGATTGAAAATTGAGTGTTGAAATCCCATTGTAAATGATTTAAGAATTGTTCTCACTTTTGTAATTGTTACAACTTTAGTAATTCTTTGAGTGTTAATCTCTTAATTACCATCTTTATGGAGTTAAATATGGTTAAGTAAGGGAGACTTTACATTGTACCTACAGAGATAAAATTATATGCAGAAGATATGTTAAAGGTGCCATCAGAGGATGGCTTCCACATAAAACTTTCTCTCCCTCTGCTATCTTTAGGTTGGCTAATGCTAGTAATTCAACTCACAATAGAGTAATTAAGCCATTTCATCATTTCATAATGATCCCAGGTGCCATCCCTTTAATAAACTGCTCAATTTTAGCTTCAAGATTGACTGGAACAGCATAGTTCTTTAAAAGTGTGATCAAAGGTGTATTCATAGCTGACCAATTATCGTACCAGAAGTTAGATGATTTTCTAGGTATGCACCGTGTGCCCAATCCCTCTAGAAATTTCTCCCAAACTTTGTTTACGCTTTTCCAAGTCTTAAAGGAATGTTTTCTTTTATGTACCAATGGGACACTTGTATAATATTATTTTAAAATTTTAAAAAAAGGTGTAATATTGCACCACCGTTAATTTAGACATCAAATTTACTTTCCTAAATCAAATTCACACGTGTCACTTTTCTTTGCTTTGACCAATAACTTGATTTGTTCTTCCCAAATCAAATTTACATGTGTCACTTTTCTTTGCTTCTCCTTCTTCATTTTCTTCCCTTTTCAGCTTCTGACCTTTACTCCCTCTCCCAATGTTCAAGAAGACCTGAAGAATCAAAGACCCAGGAAATTGCATTCACCCTGCCTTCCCTCAAACACTCTGGCTTCACCAACCTCGCCTCACTTTATCTTGGAAGAAGCAAAATGACATCCTTCAACTAGTTGTTTCTGCCTCCTCTGCCATTGTTGATTTGTACTGTTATCATTTGTTTCTTACCAGATCTTCCTCTGTGGGCTTTTGTCAAGGTTAAACTCAAGTGACTCCAACACAGTGGTCAAGATTGTGGCCTTAATAGGGGACGCGGAAGCAGAATCATGCTAGTTTAAGGACAGAATCGTGAAACATAACAAAAACACAAGAACAAAAAGAAAGGAACGAAATTTATGACAAAAATAAAGAAAGAAAGAAAATAAACAACGTGATAATAATTAAGAATAAGATCCTCTAGAGCACCTTCCTTTAAGAACCTCAACCTTCAAAGACACTACAAGAGTTGATCACGCTCTTAATCATGTTTGTTTCTCATATAAGATGCCACCACAAAGCATTAAGACTCATAAGAGTTATAAACTTTAAAATGAATAATTTCATTCAACTTCTCTTTTCATTTACAAGAGGGAACATTCCTAATATATATATATATAGGCTCATAGAGAAAACTATTTCCTAAAATTAAAACCCTAATTTTCTAATACTAAAAGAAGAAAGAAAATAATATAAAATAAATATTCAGCCACATAATTTAGGAAATGTGATCCTAAAATTATGGGATCACACAACTTGAAAATTAAAATACTATAATTAATCCTAACAAAATAGGAAACTATGACTAGACTTGCTCCTTAAGAAAGGGAGTCAAGTCAAAGGACTATTAAAATAGGAAACAACTTAGGAGACAATCAAGGGATCATAAAGAATTTAAAATCACGCCACCCTTGAATTCTTCACTAGGGTTTCATGCCTCCTTGCTTGCAAGAGGCTTAACTTGTAGTCTTCCTTACATTAGGTTAGGGTTTGCATTTCTTGGGCTCGACTCTTCATGGATTTGATCTTAAGCACATTATACACACTTAGAGGTTTCTCTCCTTTAGGGTTGAAAGGAGTGCCCCAATGCTCTCCAAGCTCTTGGACCTCTTGCACAAGATTAAACAAGGCTTGCTTCATGATTTTAGTTCGGGCTCTTGTTATTGGATCTACAATATGTTATAAAGGGTCTTTAGGCACATTGGATTGGAAGTGTTAGGCTCCTTGCTCCTTGCCTTGGGCTCCTTTCATGCCATCATGCTCATGATTACCACCCTCAAGTTTCATTGTCATTAACGCCATGTCATCCATGCCATGAGGTCCATCACGCCCCCAATCTCGAGTGGTAGTTCTATAGTCTACTTTTCAATTAGTTTTTTTAGCTCCTAATTTTAGCTGCTTATGGTTTCAATTTTGTTGATTGGGCTGCTCTTAATGGTTTTTAAGCTGATTTAATCAAGTTTATTTTGCTATTGATTGTGTCTTTTGTTCAATGATTTTGGCAGATGATGTTGTTTGGGGTGAGCGAGCGGTTCACAGGAGACTCAGTGATGCTCGGGTGAGTTTGCTCACCTTAATTTCCCTCATTTGCGACACCAAGGAGTTCACATGTTTGGTGTCTTGACTTTTTGTTTCTGTCAGTGGTGGAGCCGAGATCCTGGGTTAGGAGGGGCGAAATCATTTATATATTCATAATTTTAAAAAATAATTTAATAATTACACATCTTATAAATTTTCTCTATATGGTTTCATGTTTTGAAATTGTTAAATAATTAGCTCATTGTCAATGCTTTCAAATACATCTTTTTTAATACAAGTTATGAGACAATAATTCATCTATAGATTCCTTATTCGATTGTGCAACTAATTTCTTACAAACTTCATAGTAGAAAAGGCTTTTTCAATTGTTACTATGGCAACAAGAAATACCATTGCTTATTTCAAGAGAAGGCAAATTAATGAATAAACAATATATCTTTCAATTTTAACTAATTTTTCCACAAATTTGATTTGAGATTTCAAATGACGTGGGATAGATTTTTTTTCTTATTTTCTTCAAGGTTTAATTTAATAAATGTTAATTTTTTATAAATAATATTACTATTTAGGTATATTAAAATTTTGGGCTAAAATTTATTGGGCTTTTGAGTTAAAAAAATTAATTCTGGATCTAAGTTAAAAATTAATATGAAATGAGTTTAAAATGTAAAATATAAAAAAGAAGGATGCAAAATATGAATACATATACCCTCATCCCCATGTAAGTAATGTTTTCAATTTGAGGGGGGCATAAAAAAAGGGTGCAAAATATAAATATGTATACCCTTATCCCCATGTAAGTAATGTTTTTCATTTGAGGGGAGGCATATGCCTCTCTTCAAATATATATGGCTCCACCACTAATTTTTGTGTATGTTTTCTTCCTTTCAATTGTAGAAGACACTGCTTTCCAATGTTAATTTTGAAACACCAAATTGTTAAGAATATTAAAAGTTTTAGAAAATTAATTTTTTTTATATATAAATAAGTTATGTGTGTGTGTGTGTATGTACACACATCATAACTCCTAAGTCTCATAAATACTTAAAAATAAATTTTAATATATATATATATATATATTATATTTTATAATATATAATTAAAAGTATATAATGGTTCGATAGCTTTGCTTGGTGTCCAAAGACTTTGGAGATTCAGGTCTCTCACATTTCTCTCCCTCAGTGTCTCCCAACAACAAGAAGATCTCCAGCCTTCAATTCTTATTTAATGTCTCATATCTCATCACATCAACTCATATTAAAATAATTTAATTTTAAAAAATAATTTTTTCACTTTATTACGCTATGTTTTATATATATTTTTTAGGATAATGAATCATTAATTTAAAAAATGTACGTATAAAAAGTAATGAAATTTGGTGTAAAAAGTTATTGTTTAGGAGAGGATCTGGTTCCGGACTCTGGACGTGCTGAGAAGTTTCAGAGCTTGTCAGGCCTGCATCCTATAAATTTCATTCAGGTTTGCATTGGCATACCCTCCCGAAACTTCGTTAGGGTTTTTATTCTTAAAGGTCAAGCTCAGTCCTTTAGCTCAATCGTAGCCATGGCGACTCAAATCTTCTCTCGGGCCTTCCCTAAATCTCTAACATCGGCTTTCTTCTTTTCTCACTCTCTTTCATCCACCATCACTGTCACTTCATCTGATCTCTCTCCATCACCGCCGCTCTCGCCTTCCTCCACCGCTCCGCCCTCTCGCCGTCGCTTCTGCCGATATCCATCGCCGCTTAGTTGCGCCTCCCTCCTTGCGGACCTTCTCGACCCGTGCGACTTCCTCTTCGCTCAATGATCCCAACCCCAACTGGTCGAACCGGCCACCTAAAGAGACAATCTTGCTTGATGGATGTGATTTTGAGCATTGGCTTGTTGTCATGGAGAAGCCCGAAGGTGATCCCACCAGGGACGAGATCATTGATAAATACATCAAAACTCTTGCTCAGGTGGTGGGCTGGTACTGTCTTCCATAACATCCATCGTCTTACCCTTGCTGTATGACTTATCAGCGGAAGGTTAGGTGATCAATTTCTTTAGGATCTCAAAAAAAATTTTAGTTCTTGACTGTCGGGAGATGCGTTTTATTGAAGTTGGAGGATCGTTTCCTTTGACGTTGTGTTAGCTTAGCTGCGTATTCATTATGGCATACATTTTGTTTTGGCGGCTTAATAGATTACTTCACAATAGAAGAAGCAGCTTTTGCAGGCTATTCATCTACACGTCTACTGTAGTTCTAGCCATGGCTGTACGATCATACTTTAAATGAATGGTTGAGCAGAAGAGGAAGTGAAGCAATTATGTTTTGCTTGTTGCTTTTAGGAAAAATATAGGGAAAATATCCTTTTTCACTACTTATATGAATTCACGTTTTGGCCTAATGAGCAATCAATCGTTCACTCTTTCAGTGAAGAAGAAGCCAGGATGAAGATATATTCAGTTTCAACTAGACACTACTATGCATTTGGAGCCCTTGTGTCTGAAGAGCTTTCGTACAAACTTAAGGGTGACGACAATCCTAAACATTTTGGCTCTCTCTGTTTTTTTTTTTTGTTAAATAAATTTCCGCTAAAATCAAGGGCTTAAACTAATCTTTTTTGAAATTGCAGAATTGTCTAGAGTTCGTTGGGTCCTTCCTGATTCATATTTGGATGTCAAGAACAAAGATTATGGAGGTAAGAACTTTCCCTTTAATTTCAATAATCTTCTGAATATTGTATGATACGTGCATTTCTTCCCGCTCTGGTCAATTTAATAAATCATCAGCATCTCTCAAAAGTTTGTAAGGATCTGCTCTATTTGTATGACGCCTGAAATCCTGCTAGAATGTAATCTATTGCATATATTATATTATTCCTGCTGCGTGACTGCAGTCCGCTCACATCTAGTGGAATCTCCCAATTCCCCCACCAGGTGAACCCTTTATCAACGGGCAAGCTGTTCCATATGATCCCAAGTATCATGAAGAATGGGTAAGGAACAACGCACGAGCAAATGAAAGGAACAGACGCAATCACAGGCCTCGCAATGCTGATAGGTCGAGAAATTTTGGGAGGAGGGAAAATATTGTGAACAGAGATACACAAGGTAGACCTCCCATGCTGAATGCTGGTCCTGGTCCTAACTATCCACGCCACCAAGGCGGATACCCTCCCAACAGCCAGGGTGCATACACACTCATCAACCCAAGCGGATACTCTGCCGGCAATCCGGGCAGCTACCCGGCCAGCAACCCTGGTGGGTACCCGGCCAACAACCAGGGCGGATACAAACCCAACAATATGGGTGGAGGCCCTCCTAGCAGCCAGGGCAACATGCCACCCAGCAATATGGGAGCGATGCTATCAAATCAGAACATGGAAGGGTTTCCACCAAATGGAGGATGGTCAGGTAGAAACAATTGCTACATGAGATGATTGAGGGATATGTTAGTCTTGTGGCCATGTAGATAAGGATGAATTATGTTCAAACAACCTGAGGTGAAGTCATGTGTTGGAAAACTTCTAATTTTTTTTAGTTTTGCCCTTCAATCCAATGAATCGTGAATCTTTATGCTTATGTAATGGAACAACACATGATTTTTTCAGTCAATATTATGGTATCATTTATTTTATCTTTGATGTCTTGATATTGTGTTACTAAGCTAATGTGAATATCTAGCAACTGCTGTGTGTTTGTATTAAATCGGCGACTTTGAAAGCCGAAGAAATTGGCCTCGTTAAATCTTCTGGCATATGTCAAATTGGGGGGGACTATTTGAATTCTGCCCTTTGGTGAAGTTAATATGCAAAATATAGTTAGTTAATCTAGGCAAACAAATTGACTGGTGACATTGAATATTGTACATGAGCCGAGCAAAAATAAGCATCCTTGAGTTCTGTAATAACATGAGGAGATAGTAAGTAGTAGATTGATTGGTGTATATTTATTTATGCGTGTGTATCGTATTGCTTTCGTAGGATACTTTTTAGGGACAATTATAAATGAGGACTTTGCAAATAACTAATATGAATCATAGAATCATGAAATTATGAAATTGAGTTTTAGGACCATTATTCTATTTTGTGATTGTAAAAATAATAATTTAACTAAAATGTCTCTTGTGGCCAAGTTTGACTAACTTTGTAAGCAGTAAATAATTTTTCAACTCAAATGAAGTGATTTTAAATCTCTTTAAATAAAATTTTCAATTCAGTTAAAGTGATTTAAACACTAACAAAGTTTAAGTTCGTTAATTACAAGTATGAGACTAAACATTTTTTCAACTCAGATAAAATGATGTCATAATTTCTTTATGTTGTGTTTGGATGAATGAATTTAATTTGGAATTTGAAATCTTACATTTAAAATTCATGGATTCTAAATTTTTTATTTGGATGATATAAAAAATTTTAAATTATAATATTGAAATCCTCTATTTGAATCTAAAATAAAATTTTAAATTTTAAAATTTATATTTGAATTTAAAAGAAACTTGAAAGATTGATCACAGTTGACAATTCAAATGGTTAACTTCTAACAAGATTAGACAAAAAAACTTGACTGGGACTGTGGCACTGGTGACGATCGGGATAGGACCTTCAACTTCCATCAGGATCAGAATGTTGTGACGACGAGCACGGGACCCCTAGTCGACTTCCACTAGGACCGGCCCTCTAGCGACGACAGGGATCGGATCGTCAAGGACTAAACAGGTGGGGACAACGGGGATCAGACGGCCGACTTCCATTAGGATCGGACTGATGGCGATGATAGTGAATGGATGGCCAACTTCCAACGGCACCGAACTGGACTGACAGTAACCATATTAAAGGTGATGGCAATGGAAGGTGGTTGTCTGGTCCTCGCCCTATGGAAGTTGGACTTTCGGTCCTCATTATTGGCTGTCAGTTTGGTCCCAATGGTAGTCAGTCGTTCGACCTCCGTCATCATTGTTAGTCAGGTCCCTGTGGAAGTCGGTTGTCTGGTCCCCATCGTAGCCATCGGTCCAGTCCTTGTGAAATTCAGTCGTTTGGTCCCCATCGTCCCAGTTAGTTCAATCTCCATTAGTTTGGTTTTGGTGGAAGTCTGTCATCCGGTCCCCTTTAATTAGGTCTTGTCGAAGTCAGGAGTCCGCTCCCCGTCTTCACTGTCGGTCTGGTCCATTTGGAAGTCGAGAGTTTGGTCCCCGTCGTGGCTATCAGTCCGGTCCCGGTCATCATAGTCTGTTTTGTCTGGATGGAAGTTAACTATCCGATCCTCCTCGCTGTCATCAATTCGGTCCCAATAAAAGTCAGGCATTCAATCCCTGTTGTCACAGTCGGTCTAGTCCTGGTTGTCGCAGTCGGTCCAATCCCGGTGGAAGTTTGGCATCCTGTCCCTGTTGTCATAGTCGGTGTGGTTGCGGTAGAAGTCGGGTGTCTGATCCCTGTCGTTGCAATTGGTCTGGTCCTGGTGAAAGTCGGGTGTTTAGTCCCCATCGTTGCATTGCATCCGGTCCCCGTTGTCACAGTTAGTCTGGTCCCATTAGAAGTCGGCCGTCTTCTCTTGGTCAATGGTGGCAACTTGTTTTTGTCAACTTTAGTGGTTCAATCAAATTACCGTTGGCAGGTCAATCAAGCCTTCAAGTATTTTGGTCAAATTACAAAAGAGCTTGAGTTAGGATTTGAAATAATAGGGGTTTAGAAATGATTTTAAATTAAAAAGAAATTAAAGAAGAACTTAGATTTGAATTTGGGTCAAATCCAAATCTATACATTTTTAATTATCTAAATAATGGTTTTGTCTCAAATCCAAATTCATGTATATCTAAACAAAACATTAACTAAATTTTCAGCCAAATTAAAGTGATTTTAGCACGAATTTTGTTTTTTTTTAATGAAATTGCAAGTCTTGTGACCAATTTTGCAAGTTTAGAAATAAAACATTTTTTAACTCAAATAAAGTGATTTCATAACACACTCCAACTATATTGTCAACCCCATTAGTGACAATAAAAAATTTTAAACATACCTTAAATTTTATTGATTATATTATTATAACTAATCATTACATCTCTCTAGCAGATAATGTTCTTTTATATAAATATATATATAGTATGAGGAGTAGACTTTACTAACAATAGAAGTTATTTCTATCGAGGTATGAAAAGTAAAAGGTAGATTTTTTTTTAACAAAGTTGCTACATTACACTTAATTTTCTAATAAACTAAACTTGAAAAAAAAAAATTTGATGCAAAAAATGCATTGATTAAATATTATTAATATACATGAAAAAGGAGTATATCCATGATTTGATAAAAACTAATTTTGTGCCTTTTATAAATGTATTAACTTTTAAAATAACACTGAAATTAAAGATGCACAGTAAAATTTATCAATGTGTAACAAAATATTCATGAATAAAGCAATTTAAGCATATTCATATTAGATTTTGTGCAAAACATAGGCTAAAAAGTCCAATTACAAAGTAGCAGTACTATTATTCATTGTCATAAATAGGGTGTCATATCACAAATTTTATATTTTATATGAATAATAATATTATTGAGATATTATGAAAAATACAAAATATTTAAAAGGAAATTATATTTCTGTGGATGCACAGTAAAAAATGTTGATAGACGATGAGGATGATAAGATGATTATGGTGACGCTGATAATAATACTAAAACAACTATTTTTTCCGGATTCTCAAAGCAAAGCCCTCACCTCCCTTTGCTGTGAGGGTCATACCTCGGCTTCAGTGTTCTCGCGCTTGGCCCTTGACACACTCATCAAAGCCTAGCTGTTAGGGTTGCTGATGACTGATCATATTTGTTTCAGTTCCACTCTTCACGGTCCTTGTTGGGATTTTATTTAGGAACCACGTGTCCATTACATACTTCACTCATGAATTCCTTTACTGTTGACATTATCCAAATAATTTCATTTGTCAGACATTGTGGCATGATTTTCGTTAACCGCTTTTCTTTATTGTTTTTTAGTTGGCGCACGTTTATCATTATAACCATGGCATTATCTCCATGATTTGGTTGTTACAAGTTATGGAGATTATTTAAGTATTTTATTTATTTAATTCATGATGTAATGTACCTATCTATTTAAGGATACGTTCATTGAATAAAAGAGCACCGAATCATTCTCCAACTTTTCTCTCTATTTTCTTCTTCTAATATTTATCACTTCTTCTACAGCTCTCCAAATTCTGATTCTGGGTATCCTTGGTTTTGGAGAAGTACCAGTTTGATCATATAAACCATATGGGCCGTGTTGAAATTTCATCATGGATCACATGGGTTTGTTAAAGGAAGTTGCTCGGCTCATATCCTTTTTGCATCACTAAATGCTTTTGGCAGGATGCTCTGCATATATATCCATACACATGTATTTTGATGCTCGTGTCCGTTTAGAGGGAAACAGTGCATTGTGCTTGTGTTGTATAAATTTGACGACTTTGGAAAAATCCTAACGATTTCATGTCAAGTTCTGGCTTGCCCCTGAATTGTTCGATTTCGAAATCCTTTTTCTTTTTTATTTAGACACCCCTAACTAATCACGATGCTGCGATTGTAGAAAATTCGAGGCCCTCTCTACCCCTTGATAAACAGCTACCAGCTGAACTCGGGCAAAAACCAGCCAGCTTTTTTTTTTTTTTAAGGAAAATTTTTTTGGGTCACTGTGTACTGTGTACGTCTGAGGGAAAATAGATAATTGCTATTGGCCTAATATAAAATGCATCAGTTGCTTTAGTTGCCAACCCTAATGATAATCTGAGGAAGTCATGTCATCAAGTAATGAACCTTTTTTCAAACAGCGTGATGTGTTAAGCAGTCTAAGTTGCGTGGCAACGCATAGGTAGACTGAGCTACATAGATTCTACCAGCTTAATTGGCCTTTAAAAGTTCTAAAGTATGAGCTTCAGGGTTTTGAATTTATAAATCAAATACACAAAAGTTCTGTGCTTTAATTTCGTAGAGTTAAATTCATTTACTTGCTATAAACTCTGCTTTAGTATCTAATTTCAAATATGCTACTTTGGTTTCTATTAACCATAGTTGTTTTCAATTGTAATTATAATTTATAAATATAATGTGGAGTCCCCTTTCTTCATATCTGATTTTACGATGTGTGGAATTGATTTTGCCTCTGGTGGTAGTGTTAAAAATTAAGGCGCACTATCTAATGTGCGTATTACCCGCGGAGGACAATTTTTTAGCTACTGATATGTATATTATTGAATATTGAGCTTTCTTATATAAGGTGCCTTACCTTGACTGCTGTGTCAGATTTTTTGGGATCTTCCAGCGTGCAAGTGAAGTTAGTCCACTTGCAGTAAAGTATAATCTATCTGGCATTCTAGACCCGGTGCAGTCTTGCATGGTAAAAGATGGATTTCAAGCTTAAAGGAGCAACATGGGTGGGGGATTTTTACCAAAAGTTTGAACAAGCATAGCAAGAGGTGGATGATATTTTTGGGCAGGTGCTATTTCATTCTTTAATTTCAATTTGTTTTTTTCCTTGACCTTTCCATGAAATTTTCATTTAAAAAATCACATAGCTGTGGCACTCTATTTGTTGATTCGATATCCATGCTGTCCTATTTTTAATTATATAACTTGTTTTGTTCAGGATGCTGTTAACATCTTGGAAATCGGGTTCAAAATGTTAGAGACTTGGAGATAGTGTAAAAAGGTTGTGTTCTGATGTTGTTCAGGAGGTGCTTCCTCCACCTTTGTAAAATGGTTCAAACACTAGTAGTGCAAAGGGAAAGAAAACAGGTTGAGTAAAGACTTCTTCAAAAAGCCCATTGTAAAATGGTACAATGAATTTGAGTAAATAGTAGTGATAATGCATATAAGTTGCCATAGGAATGATTTTGTTATACATATGCATGTTTGGTTGTAAATGTGAATATATGTATGATTCATGAAATTCTAGCCCAGTATGTGTTATGTATGCATGTGATGAAAGTGACCATGTGGGCTAGTGGATGGATGTGTGTATGTGTCAAATTATAGTACATTTGATGTATGTGAAAGTTTGGCTAGTTGTGTGTAATGAGATTGAGAAATGAAATTATGCCCAAAAAGTGTGTAATGGGCAGTCTACAGGCCAAATGTGTGTTTGTGCATTATATTTTGTATGTAACTGCTCAATCATGTGTTGTTTGTCTATTTGGACATGTTTAAGGCCTTAAAAGTGGCCAATAACTTGTGGTTTCAAATGGTAGTGCTCAAGTAGCAAATTTTGACATAAAATGGTGAAAATGCACTTGAGTGTCTAACTTTTAAACAGAATATTGAAATTGAGGTGAAACCAGTGTCATTGGTTAGATTTTAAAATAAGCTTTGTGTGGGTGCTTGAATAACCCCAATCGAATATCGGATGCAAAATCGGTGCATGTCCAAAGTTCATACTAGAAAACTATTTTTTAATAGCAAAATCTAGTAGGTGCGCTGCGGCGCATATGTCAACAAAGGACCATATGCCGTGATGCATGGCATAAAGCGTGCTGTTGAGGTCTCTGTGTCACATGTTGCAATGCATGTGGCACGAGCTGCAACATATGGGCCCTGATTTAGGTTGGGTTGGTTGATTTGAATTTGTTTTATTGTTGGCTTTGATGTGCTAAGGTATAGTGCTTTCATTGTGTGGTATTTTGTAGCTTGAGTATTTTGTAAAAAGATTTTCAAAATGTTTACCTTGGGATCCCAAGCTTTCAAACAAAGAATTTTGAATTGATTAGTAGAAAGCATGGAAGGTTGTATGGTAATGTCATTAAGGGCATTACAGATTGAATATGCATTCTAAACTCTTTTCCCTTCCAAGATGATTTTTCCTATTTGTTCATCTCTCACAATGCAATGCATAGCATTAAATATAACCTTATAAACTTTGTCAGATAATTAGCTTATACTCAAGAGGTTATGTCCTAAACCATATAAACATTATCAATGTATGGCGAGTTGGAGGAATTTGTACCAACCTTACCTAAACCAAAATTTTTGTCTTTTTCATTGTTTCCAAAGGTGACAGTCCTATTATCTTTAGTTTCTATCATATATAGGAATATGGAGCTATCACTAGTTATATGCTTGGAGCAGCCATTGCCCAGATACTATTTTTTATTTGTGACTCTCCTTGTTACCTTCACAAATGTCAGGTTCTCTTAGGTACCCAAATTTGTTTGGGTCCCTAGTAGACTTCTTTGAAACCCACTTCATATTTTCACTCAGCCCTTGCTTCTTATGGATACATGACTTAGTTATGTGTCCTTTCTTATTGCAACAAGAATAAGTGAATTTGGGTGAATTAGTCATAGTGGCATGAACAAAGAAATTTTTATAATACTTTTGTTTTTGTTTAGGTTTGTTGCCTATATCAATTTTATCAAAAACACTTCTTTGTTGCCTCAAAATTTTGTTCAAATTATCTTTACTCTTAACAAATTTATCAAGAGTAGTTTTCAAATTTTTTTTCTTAAAAATATGAAGGAAACAATCTATACACTAGATTTCATTTTCTAAAATACAAATATTCTTTTTTAAAGCTTCATTTTCATCTTTAAGACTCATTCTTCTTTTCAAAAATAGAAAGCTTCTTTTTAACTTGAGTAAGATTTTTCATGAGTAGAAAAGATTCATTATGTAATTCTTCAAAAGAATTTTTAATTCTTCAACAATAAAATCAAATTTAGAATCAAAGTCAAAGTCATTACCTGATCAGTGTTGGCTTTGGCCATTAAACAGAGATTTGCATCTTCTTCTTTTATACATTGCTCATCACTATCACCCCAAAGTGAAGAGCGATATGTTTTGAATTTCTTATCATACTTGTAGCTCTTACTCTCTTGTTTTAAGGGACAATCAGCCTTGATGTGTCTTGACTTCTTCCATTTGAAGCAAATGCTCTTATTTTTCTTTTTTGAGAACCTCTTACTGAATTTCTTCTTCCCAGAGAATTTGCTAAACTTTTTGACAAACATGGCTATTTCCTCGTTAGAATCTTCACTATCACTGGTTATAGAGTCAGAATCTTCCTTTGTTACTTTTAGTGCCAATGATTTATTCTTCTTCTTAGCATCTTCTTTCATCATTGATAGTCTTACTTCATGCTTAGCAAGAATTTCAGATAATGCTGCCACAGATCTCATGGAATCACTTTTTGCTTCTTCAATGTCAGTGATTTTAAGTTTCCATTCAGTAAGAAGACCTCTCATAATTTTTCTAACTTGCTCTTTTTGTGTATAAGTCTTTCTAAGTACTACAAGCTCATTCATCATGTGTTTGTATCTCACTTGTATTTCCTTGATGCTTTCTCCATGCTTCATTTTAAAAAGCTCATATTCTTAAGTTAGTGTGCTCATTTTGTTTTCTTTAACTCCTTCTATGCCTTTATGAGCAATTTCAAGAGCATCCCACATTTCTTTTGCTGTCTCAAGATTGTTGACAGAAAAATACTCTTATTGACTCAAGGCACTTGCTATGATTAATTTTGCCTTGGAATTGAGTAGCACAAGCTTCTCTTCATTTTTTATAAATTCACTCCTTATTTTCTTACTTGTAGTCCTCCTACAGTTTTCATTGGAACATAAGAACCATTTTTAACAATCTCCCATAGATCAAGGTCTAATGCCTCAAAGAACAATCTCATCTTGCTCTTCCAGAAGGTATGGTTTTTACCATTGAATCTTGAAGTCCTATTGATTTTAGCATCTTTTGGGAGAACACTGTCACCAAAACCAGCCATAAGATCCTCTTAGATTGTTAAGTTTTTAATCAAGAGTCTAAGCTTTGATATCAAATGTTAGATAGGTTGGCACCCAAAAAGGGGGTGAATTGGGTGACATCTAAACATTTTTGACAGCTTAAAGAGTGAAAGACTTGAATAAGAAGGAAAGAGATGAAGCATATAAGATTTATACTGGTTCAGCCTAATCTTGGCATACGTCTAGTCTGCAAGATCACATTTAAGATTTTCAACTAAAATTGTAAGCTTCAATAGGTGCTTGCCACCATAGTACAATTCACAAGACTTAACCCGTGTTGATTTAACAACAATCCTTACTACAATCTAATAAGTTGTTACAAACACTTAAAACACTCCTTTTCAAGATTTGAGATGAATAATAGAAAGCTTAAAAAGAAGATAGATTACAAATGAAAGCTTAAAACTTGTGAGAGCTTTTTCACAAATTTTATCAAGAATAATAAATGAATGCTAAATGTTTAAGCACAATTCAAAAGCTGTTGGTGACATTCCTTGCATGCAACCTAACATATCATGCATGGAATGAGGCTATCCAAGTTCCATATGTAACATTTTAGTTTTTAATCCCTTGATTAATTAAACTTAATTAGAGCAATTTAGTAAGTTGAGGTGGTATGTGGCTAGGGAGGTCTAATAATCATGTTTGCTTGTATTTTAGCCCAAATTGTGGGTCCGGTATCAAGTTAGGCCACCCCGAGCATTGAAAGGAAAAGAAAATGAAGAGTAAATATTGTTGTGCCACATGCCGCGGCATGGAAATCATCTGCTGTTGTGTACAGACACTTTAAATATGAATGAGAACCTTTCTGTGTCATGTGCCATAGCGCATTGTGCGTCCGCCATGGCATATGGACATTTTCTACAATTTATTAATCACAAAATGAGAAAGAAAGAGAGAAGAGAAAGGAGAAAATGAAGAGGCACACCAAGCTCTACTATGGTTTGTTATTGGACGACATTGAGAGTATTTTGGAAGCTACAAATATTGAAGGTAAGTACCACAATCATTAATCTTCCCATTTCTTCCACAATTATGAGTTTATGGTTATGGTTTGATAGTGAAAGTAAATTTTCAGTCCATATAGATTATGGGTCTAAATTTATTGACTCAAATGGGTTAATGAGAGTAGATTAGAGTGTCTAAACCTAGGTATAATGAATTTTAGTGTCTTGGGTTGTTAGGCACCATAAATATATGAAATTTACATTAATGTGGGTTGCTAGAAGAGTATGATGCCATTAATAGGAGTTTAATGGCTCATTAATGCTA
Source organism: Prosopis cineraria (assembly GCF_029017545.1). Classification (NCBI taxonomy): domain Eukaryota; kingdom Viridiplantae; phylum Streptophyta; class Magnoliopsida; order Fabales; family Fabaceae; genus Prosopis; species Prosopis cineraria. The sequence continues at coordinate 17,179,573 of NW_026555345.1, read as the reverse complement.
TTGTGGACTAAAGATAATTAATAAACCCAATGGGTAGGCCTAAGTGTAAGCAATGTGGGCATTGAGTGAGCTAGAGATGGAAAGTGAACTAAGAATTGTGTATGATTGACTTTGTTGATGAAATTCAATTTGATTGATTGTAAATTGAGCTTTTGGTCACCTATTTGACTTAGGAATTGAAGCTTGGAAGCTCCTATATTGAGGGGTAAACCTTTGACCTCTGAAAGGTTTGAGGTAACTGAAGAAACCCTACTTTGAGTAGTTATATGTTAATTGATTGTTAATGGATTGTTAATTGTAAATTGTGAATATTGCATGCATGGATTGAATTTTAATGTGAAAGCATGCATTAGTTTTAATAAGAGTATAAAAATTTGAATGTGCAAAATGCTGCTTTTGGCTTGAAATGCAAAATGTGAAATCAAGATAGTTTTTGAACTATGAACATGTATGTATTTGTAGAAAGATGAATGTAATATTGTGTTGAGGTAGATATGAGTTAATGAAGAAATGGATTAGTATGATAAGTGAGGAGAATGTGGTGAAATGTTACTTGATGCTCACTTGGGTAGCGCACAATCATGAGCCCAATGTGATTATTGTGATAACAAATAAATGAAAGTATGAGTAAGAGTGAACATTGTTTATGGTATGATCAGTAGGCAGGAGTTTACCTAAGGATTGGGAGTAGAGAAAAATTCATATGGTATTTAGGTTGTACTCTGGTGCATAGGAGTATAGCCTTGTCCCATAATTTATCGAGGGATTGTCCTATAGTTTGTCGAGGGATTAGAACTTAGCTTTCTCCACTAGTTCAATGAGGAGAATAGTTGAGGTATGAGACACCTCAGAGATTTGAGAATGGGGGAAGCCATGGTCTGAGAGTATGTCATGTGATCTTTAGCTGGGTCACACCTTACAATTAGTGAGCTTGGGTAGTTCAGTTACACGGATGGAGCCCTAATCAGTGTTATAGCCCACGGTTTCAGTTTGAGGAAATAAGGAGGGTATAAGGTTGGTTGATCATTGCCTATATAAGTATATGATGTGTCACACGTGTTAAGTTATGGCCAGTCGCATGAATAATAGGTCGTGGTCACATATCTGAGAATATTATGACAATGCACCTAATATATGTGAGATAAAGAAGTAATTAAATAAGAAATGATGAGTTATGATGTGTGTGAGTGTGCTTTAAGTACTTGGTTTCATATGCATGTGCTTTGTTTATAATTGATATGTAATTGCATAGGATAGGTTTTACCTTAGTTATTGAGTGGTTAGACTCATCCTTTTCATTTAACTCTTTTCAGGCTCTAGCTCTGGTGTAGAGAAGGAGAAGACTCAAGAGGCTAGGAATTAGCATTTTCCTATAGTATACCTTTAGTTTAGATTTATTTTGTGTAATAGTATAGAGTTGTCAATTCTAGGTTACATGCCATCATACTTGTACTATTTTATTGTTACAAATGTCTGATTCATATTTTGGGCCCTGAGTAGTTGTGTATGCTGAGATATATATGTTTATGGGGCCAAAATACTAGTGCAAGTGTAAAAATGATGATTTGAATATGTTTTGATTGTTTTGGGTGCAATGCAATGGCAATTTGCCTCCCCCTTTGTTTTTGATAAAAAGGGGTTGAGGAGTGAATTTATGTTATACTGTTGTTTAAGTGCATGTGATGTGTTGTATTGGCAGTCTTAGGTCTAATGGATATGATCCAGGTGTTAGGAAAGGCTTGTGGCACTTGTTGAGAGTTTTGGACACCATTTTTGTGTGAAAGTTATGAAAAGTGATTAAAATTTGTTTAGGTGCCCACATTTTTGGTGTGACTTATTTAGAAAGTGAAACTTATGCCACTAGCTAGTTCATATTAAGAGCTTTCCATAGACATCTAGATCACGTCATTCAGATATCGAACGGAGAATCGGGACACGTTAGAAGTTTCTCGATTTTGCTATCAAATAACAATAGAATTGCTAATATTTTCATGCAACACACTGCGGTGTATGGTGCATGAGCCGCGGCACGTGATACAAATAGCAACACACTGTGTGCAGTGTGCATGAGCTGTAGCATATTGCCCTGTTACACAAAGAGTTGTTTTTCACTTTTTTTTGATTTCTTTTACTCTTTCGAGGTATCCCATACTTTCGTAACTTGTTTTTACTCTAATACAAGGGTTTATGATTGTTATAAACTCATTTTGATTATGAAAACTTGGGATAAATTTGAACTAATACTTGGCAATCACTTTTTGAGTTAAACCTTTGATTACCATGAATTTTATTAGTCAATTGTATTCAGTGGAGTAAGATTTTACACCAGATATATATATGTGACAATTTAAGTGTGAACCTCAGGGTGTCTCACATGTGTTTTGAAGTATAAGAATATGGAACCTATTCTGTGTGACAAATCTCATGTGCAACCCTTATGCTCTCACACGTAGTTTGGCTGGCAGAATGCCAAAGCTAATTTTATGTGACAAAACTCGCGTGGAACCAACAGACTATCACGTGTGGAATGGCTTGTTTCAAACCCAAACCATTCAGGAAGATAAATTACGTGGGACACAACAATACTCATATGAGAAATGGCAAGTTGCAAAACTTAAACCATTCCATGAGACATATCACACATGGAACCATTATGCATTCAAGCAAGGAATGCATGATCAAGAGATTTATAACAATAGATGACAGATCACATAAGTGTACAAAGTTGAACTAGGCTTGAAATGGCTTAAGACTCAGTTTGGCAAAATGTGTTCAAAGGAGTAGATGACAAATCACATGTGGTTACCTTTTGTTCTCACGTGTGAAATGGCACATAGCAAAATGCAATGGAACACAAGATAACAATTTAGGTATGCGTACCAAGGGTTGCTTGCGTGATTTGGAGCACAGAAGCAATGTCAAGGTGTTACACAAACACAAGTGACAAATCATACGTGGGTCACTCCTAATTCTTATGTGAAATGTCAATCGGTGTGCCTGACATGACAAATCATGCATACGACCATACTGAATCATACATGATTATTCAGTTAGTGAAAAGCTCAACTTCTATGAACTACTATAAGCTAAAATGACATATCTTGCAAGCTTGAATGTACTAAGATGAGTCTTAATATGCATAATAAAGACTTATGAGCTAAAGATGATGCATTCATTTCAATGGTAACGATATGTGATTAAGCTCTCAAAGTTTTCACATTGAATCTAAGAGAATTAAATACCTTATCCTAGAAATTTTCATCTTCTCTTGATTCTTTATGATTTGTCTTCATCCATGATTCTTTTATTTATCTGCACACATAACAAACATCTCTTCTCTTGGTTTGTCAATCATTAAAACACAAGATCTAACACATTGGATTCTAAGTGATCACTAGGTTCTAATAATTATCACCTAGCCTTAATGGTCATTAAGACACATTCATACACCAATTGAAAAAGGCAATTGAATATAAAACAAGGTGAGGAAGAACAAGAATGGAAGTGGTGCATTCTAATCTTGGGAAGCTACTTTGATACTTGGTTGATTCCTATATATTTTCTTCACATTAAAATCAAACATAAACATTTAATTTCTTTCTTAAACTCTCAAATTCAACTTTAGAGTTTTAACTTGACATGATTACTAGGTTGATTTAGTTGCAAATTGCTTGCTCCTTGATGATAAAATGACCTAAGGTGCTCTTCACTACCACATCTTAGTTTCTTTAAGAAGTTTGACATGACTAGGGCTTTTCAACACCTAAATCCTCTCTATTTTGTTTCTATCAAATTAAATGCCTTTAATGTAAATTTAAAAAATATGAAATAATAGACAAAAAGTGAAAATAGAATTTGACTTCATATGAATATGATTGACTCTATGATTAAGAGGAAAAACCCTAGTTAGTGCCTATAAAAGGGAGAGAAGAGGACATAGGAGGGGGCAAAAAATTGAGGAGGAACACAATGAAAGAGAAAAGGAGGTGGAAATTAAAAGCAATGACTCACTAGTGAGGAATGGAAAGCTAGCAACACACTTGAGTTTGATCTTCGGCCTTTGCTTATCATGTAATCCCAAGATTAGTGTTTGATGCACACTGACATTGCTTATTCAAATCATTAGGCCCTATTTTCATGGTTTGTTAAGGCTATGTGTATGGCTCTCGTTAACTTAACAAGTTGGTTGTATTATTATTATAAACTCCTTGTTGGGTTGGGAATATATCCATAGGAAATGACTCCACCTAGAAATAGATCTTGGTGATGGGATGGGGGGTTTGAATTGCTTTACTCATTCGATGGCCCTTTTGTGGGTTCATGGAGGTAGAGATAAACAATGGGGTTCAAATTTTCTATGCATGATGTAAGAGAATTATACCATGAGTTTGGGAGGTATGAAAGACAAGTCATATATTTGTACAATTTTCATTTTTTTAGAATGTTTTGAAAATATCAAATTGTCACAGTAAATAAATTAATTGCATAAAAAAATGCTCACCTTTTTTTTTAAATTTTCATGTGTGATATTAAATCATCGTGAATATTTGACATATTATTAATGAGCATATCATGAGTAATACTAAATCAGTGCAATTGTAAAATAAGGAAAGTTCTCTTTGTATATTAGTATAGAAATAATAAAATTTATTGGCACATTTTAGGCTATGCCAAGAGTTATACTAAGTCACTGTGGATACCTAAAAGCCTCAAATGAGATACCATGGATGATACTAGTAAGCTACAACCCTCGCTTTATTATAAGGGAGATGACCTTGAGTCAAGCTTGAAAAACTTTATCCATATTCCACCCTCCAACCCTCGTGGGAGAAATGACCATGGAAGGGTCGCAAAAGTAGATCGACAAAATTGAGCACCTGCTTGAGGTAGTGAGTTGCTTGTTGGAAAGAGAGGTAGTTTTAGCTACCCTATTATTGGAAGAGGATGCAAAACATTGGTGGGAGGCTACAAAACCCAATAATGGGAGGTGAGTAGAGCTAGTAATTCGAGCGGAGCTCGACGGGCTAGCTTGAACCCGCCTAAAAAAAGTTAGGGTTGGGCTTAGAAAAATTATGATATTTTTACGTTTGGGCTTATTCAAGCTAACCCAAATAGGCTCGAGAAAATTTGGGCCAAGCTTGATCGGGTTCAGGCTTGGCCCACTCGAATACCCAAATAAATTTTTTTATTTTTATAAAATATATAAAAAATGATAAATATTAATTAATTATTTAAGTTTTAGGTCATTTTATATTAAAATATTATGTATTTGAATCTTATACATCATTTAAGTATCAAAAAAATATATTTTATAATTTTTTGTAAATAAAATAATTAATTTTAAAGTAAAAAATTTAATTAAAAATAATTTTAAAAATAAAATTCGCGTATTCGAGCTGCCTGAAGCTTGAAGGAATTCAGGTTGGGCTTAGCTATTCAGGCTTTTTAGAGAGTCGGGCCTCTTTGGGTCGGGCTTATTTGGGCTGAGCCTGAATAGGTCCAGTCCACCCGTATTTCCAGCTCTAGAGGTGAGCGATATGGGAGAAATTTAAGATGTTCTATGACTTATACCTCCTTATGTCACTCAGAGCTGAAAAAGAAGCGAAATTCTTCCAATTAATGCAAAGGGACCTAGATGAAGAAGAATTCATTAGGAACTATTAGATTGGGAGGCATGATAGAAAATTAAAATTAAAATCATCAATCGTGATTGCAGACCTATCAAATTTATTTATGTCAAGGTGGATAGTAAAGTTACCTTTTAGGTGTCAAATTTCTCACGTGTTTTCTTCAAGTATTTTGAACCTCAAGAGTTGACAATGTAGATCGGCTCCTTCTACTAGTATGCACATGAACAGCTTTCCAATATGAATAGAGTGCTAGTGCTTTCAACATCGATCGTCCATCAATCAGACACTCCTTTGTTTTCTAGAATATTTTTGTAGCTCTCAGAGTTGCCGTTAAGTGATGCTCTCTATGGAAACTTGTCCCTTATCTATATTATATAGATTAGGCTTTTTGCAACTAATGAAATTTAATTTAATTTATCTCATAAATTAAACCAATGATATCATATCTAATTTGAATTTATCTTGTAAATTTAAATTATAGAATTGAGATGATATCTTCTTATATCATGTTATTTATTAAACTTTAATTTATCATATAATACTAAATTTAAAACTAACACAATAATATAATATAATATAATATAATATAATATAACATAACATATAAATTATATACACATATTATATTATATATACACACGAATATATATATATATATATATATTATATTTTGAATTTTATATTTCATATACATATATATATATTATATTTTGAATTTTATATTTCATATACATACATACATACATACATACATAATCTAGACAAATTTTTGACTCAATGAACTTTGACATTATAGTTTGAGTTGGGTTGTTCTTGTGTGGGAGCCTATAGACCTATATGAAGTTAGCAGTAGGCTAATAGCCTTACTAAACTACAAGTTACAAGTGATCTCTAGCAAGACATTATGACTATCCAATTCATATACAGATCAATAATCTGATGTAATCTATCACATAACTGTATCACATCCCTTTTGTCACGTGACATTTCAATCAAGTATGAAACATGAAATTGCCATTCTCCTTCACTTGACCATTACTTTCTTGATCTTTGAGTGGATTGACTATAGAATAAGAAAACCCTTTCCATTATAGTATGGCCATACATTTTCTCAGTTTTACTCATCGAGGAGCTTAGTAATATCTTTCAATTAATGTGACAGATAAATTTTATCTTGACCACTCACATTCCTTTGCATGAATATCACTAAACTCAATCATAGCCTTTATGATCACTCGATTAAAGGTGACTTTTGACTAGGTTAAAGTTTAGTTGTCATCATGAAAGAATTCATGATGATCTCAAGTTAAAGGGTTTAGTGACATAGTTTCATATCATATAAGCTTATGACTTGTACCATAAAACTTTCTCATAATAGGTCATTCCATCACCTTGTACCCTTTCAAATGCTTATAATTTCAATTTATATCTCTATAATTAATTAAATTCATACTAATCTTGTTTCATTTATGATCCCTTATAAATGATTGATTAGGGACATTTGGGACAATCACTATAATTTGTTCAAGGGTATAGTTATAGCAAAGAACATGTAATTAATATGATAATAAAAGAAAAATTCATTAAATAACAATGTTCATAGTACAATGATTGAATCTAGGGCATAATTTCTAACAGGAAGTTTAATGAGTTGGCAGAATTTGTGTCTTACCTCTAAGACGACAACAGCAACAATCAATGGAAGGCCACCAAATTACTATAGAAGGTAAGGCCTAAGTACCATTTCTACTTTAACCCTCTCTAAATTTAATCTTACGATAAGATTTGCGACAATTGTGTTCCTTGGCTCGTTGCATAAAGGAGTCTAAGCAAGTAAAGAAAGGAAAGATATCAGGGAAGTATTCTTATCAGTAAGAAGCCATTTCATAAAAAATTGTAGTTCATCTTTCTCTTAAAGGAGAAATGAGTTCTAGAAGAGACCTTTCTTTAGAGGTCCAACCTAGAGGAGTGAGACTTTGAGGCCTTTAGTTAGTCATCTGCTAGTACTATAGGGATCCTTGACTCCCATATCAATCATGAGTTCTTTTAGGGCCCTTGGTAGCAAGAAATGTGTGAAGTATGGGAAGAAGCATAGAGGCAAATATTGGATGTGTTACAAGTATAGCCAGTAGGGTCATGTGGTCAAAGATTGTTCAACCAGAGCAAATACTAGAGAGTAGAGAACTATAGTTTCAGGTAAATTCTTTGTAGTAACACAAGAGGAGGTGAGTGCATCTCCTATAATAATCCTAGGTTGTGCTTGTGTGTAAAATTATTATCATATGATGTGTGTGTTTTTACACTAATGGGAGTGACCCTCATGACTACCTGTGCTTGTTTGGATGTGAAGTTGCAATTTGCTAATTGAATTGAGTGTCAACCTAGTCTGACTTGTGGAAAGGATTGATATCATTATTGGTATGAATTGATTGTTTGCACATTATGCCATACTTGATTGTAGGAGCAAGATCATATCCTTGCCAAAGTTTCAGGCTAGTATACCTTCTACTAAAATGCCTCTGAAATTCCCATCCATGGTACAAGCTGAGAAGTACATGAGATAAGGATGTGACATCTTCATAGTTCTATGTTTGCTTGAGACCACTTCAAAATCAAAGTTGCCAGAGATTAAGGTAGTCAAGGAGTATCCTAAAGTGTCCCTAGAGGAAGTTATAGGTTTATCATCAAAGAGGGAAGTCGAGTTCTCTGTAGAGTTGGTGCTAGGAAATAAACCAATATCTAAGGCTCCTTACCGAATGGCACCTGCAGAGCTTGTTGAATTAAATAAGAAACTAGAAGACCTTTTGGATAAGGATTTCATCAGATTGAGTGTATTGCTATATGGGTTTACTTGTTCTCTTTATGAAAAATAACGATTGAAGTATGTGTTTATGCATTAACTATCGACAGTTGAATAAAGTCACCACTAGAAACAAGTAGCCCTCCCAATGATCGATGATTTGTTAGATCAATTTGTTAAGGTGAAGGTGTTTTTTAAGATTGACTTGAGATCAGGCTACCATCAGTTGAGAGTGAAATTTGAGGATGCTACAAAGGTCACATTTGGGACACGATATGGCCATTATGGATTTTTGGTAATATCATTTAGGTTGACCAATGCTCTAATAGTATTCATGGATTGCATGAACTAAATCTTTCAGCCATATCTGGACAAGTTTGTGGTAGTATTTGTCAATGATTGTAACATCCTGATTTCAATCCCAGAAACTAGTTACTAATTAGGGGTAAATTAGTAATTAGCAAATTAATTATGGTTTGGGTGTTGAGTTAGTGTTTTGTGTTTTTTAGATGTTGTATTGATAGGATTAAAGGGTAGAACAAAAATTCGAGGCTTAACACATGAGCACAAGTGATAATTTTCTTATTGTGCCACACGCTATAGCACATGATGCAGAATTTTTATTTAAAGACTAAGTTAGATCATGATAACAGAAAGAGAAGGAAGGGAAAACGTGTGTGAGAGGTAAGGAAGCTTTGGATTTGCTAGGGCTTACATTATCTAAAGATTTAGAGTCTGCTTCGATTAGTAACTTGTCGACTAAGTAACGTGCAACCCTAAGCTTCATTTCTACCCCATTTTTGTTGAATTTTATCGATTGAGAAATGGAATCATGAAGTTCTAAAGTGTTGTAATCTAAAAGAAAGAATTAAAACAGGCTATTGAATACAGAACTATAGTTTTATGACTAGTATGGAGTTGAATGGTTAAGTTTTAAAGATTTAGGCTCAAAATAACCAAAAAAGTTAGGTTAAATGGTAAAATTTTGGTTGAATAATGTGTTAGGAGATTGTTATGGTTTTTTGAGTAGCCTATAAGGCTAATGACTATAAATAATGGATAAGTAAATTTAAAAGGGTTTAATTGAATTGTTTCATGTGTTAAGGGATACAGTTTAGCCGAATCAATGCCTATGTTAAGTAATGAGAATTGACTGAGGAATATTGTATTATATAGATTGAGCACTTGTGAAGTTACTCGTGAGAATTTGCACCCTTGAGAGCTTGGCGTGGTTGGTAACCCTTAGTAGCAAGGGTTAAAGGTAAGTCGAGCAATCCTTTTACTTGTTTGTTTGTGAAATTGTTTATAAGTATTTTGATATAACTATGTGCGTTGTGTTATGAACTAATAAAGTAGCAGAATTGTGAAAGAATATGCATGCATGCCTTAGGTCAATTACCTTTTTAGCTTTAGAGCATCAATCCACCTTACGCATGACTTGCTTGCGTTTCACCAGCCACTCCACAAAAGCATTCAGTCCTCTGCTCTATCACTGAATGCGTCCGCACTTTTTAAAGATAAGGCTTCTCCTGTGAGTATCGATTGAAATGAATTTGAGAAGGTATGTACATTCTAAGAGTTGTGGGATGCTAGATTCCTTGTCTATCCTTTTTAATCAGGCTTAAGTTAATTTCTACTGTCTTGATCAAATTAAACCCTTACACAATTTTGTATAAGTGTGTCTTCCTAACCAATTCAATTAACCAAGTCCTTATATAATTTTGTACAAGTCCTTAATCAATTTTTTAATTAAATATAATAAATGTGACTTATCAGCAATCTACACATAATTGGCACGATTAATCAATTGGTTTAAATTGACCAAAAGCACATAATTACTACTTAAAGCTACATCCATCCATTCATTCCTTTCCACTTAGCCATTCTATGTTCATTACCATTCAATTACCAGTTTCCAATGCCTTCAATAATCCCATTTTGCTTAAACATGATTTTCACCCTAATTTTCTCTTAGTTAAGGCTAAATTGAGCTTACGGGTTCCAAGCTCTATTGATTAACTCTAAATCAATCACAAAGCTTTAATTTAACTTTTGAGAACTTTTTCATTACTAATAGGTAAGAAACAAATCTCTTAAATTTCACCGATTCAATTTTTCTATAACTCATACCAAGAGAAATTATAGTAGAATTAGAGGTAAGGGTTGTATGAAGCTTATCCGATAAGTTAATGATCAAAGATGTCTTCTAATGCCCTAAGAACTCTTGCCCTAGTAGCTAAAGACCTCTCCTTCTCTCCTCCCTTGCTTTTCTCTGATTTTCCCTTATGAACCAACTACTAATTCACGAATTATTAAGTCATTTTCTGTGCCATGTGCTGTAGCATGGGTAGCCTTGTATCGTGGCGTGCGGCACAATGAGGAGAGTTCTCATTGCGCACACATGCTTCGCCCTAAAATGTGGTTCTTTCACCCATACCTATTCATTCAATATCCCAAAGAAGCAAATTATCAAATAACTATCCAAACTCTCCATCATTTACTAATTACTAATTTACCCCTCATTAATAGCTAATTGTGGGATTAGAAAATCAAGATGTTACAATGATGATGAAGACAAATGAATTACTAAGAAATAGTTGAAAGGAGGTTCACCCACCTTCTACAATTCCTTCACCGACTCCACTCTCTTTAAGTTATTTTCTCCCTTGTTTGACTCTACCCTTCATAGATTAAGAACTTCCTCTCCCTTGGCAGTTGCTGAAGGAAGAGGCATCAACGAGTAACCACTCTCATAGATAGAGAGATTTGACACTCATATGGGAAACCTAGAGGAGAGAAGTCGATGATGCTAGGATGCAAGCATAATATTAAATGAGAAAATGACATGCTAGGCTTAACATGTACCAAGCCCAATGCCAAGCCCATAATATTAGAAAATGACTTATCAAACTTGGTTGGAATAGAGCCCAATGTCAAGCCATGTTACCTCATGAAGATAAGGCTAAAAAATGGCTCAATGAACAACGATTTGTGCCTAGAGTCATCAATTTTTGCATTGGCTTGGTGCCACTATTTAAGACGATACATTGATAAAATTGATAAAATTATTAAAAATATGTAAGATTTTATTTGATTAGATCAGTATAATTTTATTGGATAGATCATAGATAATGTGGTACATCAGGTTTAACTAAGAATTTTTCAATCATCAAGTATATCATTTGTCCAACCAAACTAGCACAAATTTCCATAATTAATCAGAAAGTACCAATGAATTATCAAAAACATCACCAATCAAAAAATAAATAAAAACACAAAATAACTTGGTTCTATGTTATTGGAAAAAATAATAAAGAAAAAGAATAGAAAATGGAATTAAGACCAGATCATGGACTAGACATAATACTTATGTTTGATCTATTTCCAATGTGGCTCCTTTTGATCTGGATCATTTCAAATCTTCATAGAATATACTTATATTTTTTGTATATTTTATAGTCATCTCTCAATCATCTCGTCAATCACTTAAAAAAATAAAATAATGTAAATGTTATTTACAATTTATGAATAACATGATTAATGGCCTTCATGCACGAACAGAAAACATGTCTAATTAAATATGACAACTTGCTCATTATATTTTTATTCATGAGAAACAGTTCTATAATCATCTCACAAAACTGAAAGTAAGTCCATCACTGATTCCTGAGGTGTCAGCACGAGTTTTACTTCCAAAATCAACTTGAACATCATTATCATCTCCAGAAGATGTGACTGCTTCAGAACTGTTCACCTCTCTTTCTTTCCTAAAACTAAAACCTGAACTATTACCATAATAATGCTCTGCTTCATTAACTTCAGGTGGAACTCCATTTTCATCATGAAACCTGTAGATTCCATCTGTTTCATCCTTCTCATCATTAACCTGCACATCATTATTTGGGTACTTCTCATGTATCAGTATCTTCCCAGAATTTTCTTTGAATGAATCCTTAATCTCATTTTCAGCTTCTACTACAAGAGGGATCTGATTATTCAACCATGAAGATGGAATCATCACTTTACGCCCCAACAATACAATTCCAAATTCTTCAAAAATTTTGATTTCACCACCAAATCTTTCTGTTCTATTATCTCCTGACTGATGAATCTGGTATAGCAACCAGGCACTAACAGTTAGCAGAAGCAATATCATCAGTAATATCTGCTTCAAGCAAGCCCTCTTAGATCTCTGGTTCCTTCTGAGAAAATCGTAATCCATCTTGTAGGAAGAAGAATTCAATAAACAAGTCAACGGCTGGGAAAATTGATCTATTTTCTGGAAAAGACTGAAAAATTCGGCCGGGCGGGAAAACAGGAATCACGTGGCGTTGGAAAACTGATCTATTGTCAGAATATCTAGATTTGTTCGTCTTATTTCCAGCATTTTCTCAGTAACCAAACAAGAATCACTCAGTCGTCCAACCGTTTCCCGAAATTTTTCTCTGTAATCAAGCAGAAGACAAGAGAAGATTACTCTAGAATTGCAAGAAACAAACATGGACATATATCGTCAAGAATTAAAAGCCAAAGTCGTTGATCGATCTTCAACATGTAAGCGTACAAGGAAAAGTAAATTCGTGAAACGATACCTTTTTGAATTCGTAGAGGATAGCCTACTTCTCTGTTCACTCGTCGATATTGTTGAATCTTTGATCTGTTTGAAAATTCATACAAGAGAAAATAATTAAGATTCAAAGTGAGAGTCGTTGAGAATGAGCAAGCGCAAACGTAGCAGTTACTTTTCGCTCGTGATCTCCAAAATGCCCCCGACATCTTCCCAAATCTCTAGTATTGCTCAAAGAGTGAAAAGGCACCGCTCATGAGGACGGAAGCTCGTGAGGGTAGTTTGGGAAGTAAGATATTATGTCCCCATCTAGCGTTGGCTTTTTTTTTTTTTTTTTAAATTATTGGGTGAAGCAAGCATTGGCTTTACATTGTTAACGTTTTCTTTTTCCTTCATTGGGTAGCATGCTTAAAAGTAGATTTGATTGAGTCAACGACCTTTTATTTATTTATTTATTTTTTTGGAAAGATGTTTGCGCGTAAAATAAAAAAGAAACATGGAAGTTTATTAAAAAAGAAAGAAGGAAAGAAAGAAATGAAAAGAAAAGAAACATGCAGCGTGGTATATAATTATTAAGTTATTTGTCTTAATGTAAAAAAAAAAATAAAAAAAATTCATTTTTCTTTTATATTTATTTTGATTTGGATTGGATGAGAAAACTGCTAGAATGTAAAAAATAATGAGATGTGATAATTTATATATATATATATATATATATATATTTCTCCTTCTTCTTTTAACCAACATTTCGATCTCAGATCTTATATACTTTTATACATGCACAGACAAGCACTAAACAAGATTATCCAATATGTTTCCTCTCTTTTCACATCCCTTTATCAACAGAGGAACAAGCTAATAAGTCATTTCTTAATTTTGATTTTAAGATAACTAGATTTTATGCACGGGGCATTTGAGAGGAACAAAGAGAAAATGAGGCAATGAAAATGTTTTAATGAATTCATTTGAAAAGGATAAATAAGTGGAGTTGAAAATTTTAGATTTTGCTTGGAGATATTAAAATTCCATAGGAGCAAAATGTCAGAATAAATAGTAAATTGATAACTTTAAAAGATTATCGTATTTAGAAAGTGCAAAATAGAATTGTACAATATATGGAAAATAAATAAAGGAAACATAATTATATATTTTTTTAAATTTTCGGTGCATGTTCGTAGTGTTTAGAAGATAGAAATAAACATAACTTATTATTTACAATTTAACAATTTTGTAATTATCATGTACCTATTTTATCTTAGAATTTATTATCCCATAAGGCACATGTATTATAAATTATTTTGAATATAAGCTGGATAACATTACTCATGGCTTTGGTGCTCATCAAGTGAAAATATGGATGGTTTAGATTTTAAGATTATATTTTTATATTTTTATTTTATATTTATTATAAAAATTATAAAATTTTAATAAATAAATTTTATTATTAATTTGAATAATGTAGATTTAATCTAGATAGTCTAATTTATTGTTAGATATTTTTATAATTATTAAAAGTTGTCAAAAAGGAGTACTCTCTCTGGTCTTATTTTTAACCTTCTACTATATCCTTCAGATATAAGAGAAGATTAACATAATTACCACATCAACATACAAATCACAAATCAAATATTTTGTTTGTCAAAAAGGAGTACTCCCTCTGGTCCTATTTTTAACATCTTTCTATATCCTCCAGATATAGGAGAAGATTAACAGAATTACCACATCAACACACAAATCACAAATTAAATATTTTGTTCAAAAAGCTTTGGCCAAAGAGTTGTTTTACAAAATCATTATAAATTATAATACATCAGAGAATATAGCGAAAACAAATTACATATTTGTATAATGCGTAGTAGACATAACTCACTATCATTCCTATCTTAATTGTATGCATTTAAAATCACAATATTAGGTTGGAAATTGGTTCGTGCACCATGACGTGCAGTACATGCACTGTGGCATATGGCACAAAGCCACATGCTCAATCTTATTGTGTCATGCACCGTGGCATGTGTTACCATGCGCCACGGGGTGCTTGTTCGAATTTCTGCTGTCATTTTGACATAAAAAAATGACTAACTTTCGACAAGCACTGTTTTCACATATGACATCAAATCGGAGTGATTTAAATGCCCACACGTAGCTTAACTCATAAACTAATTAATGAGATAGGTTTGGACATAATCTAATGGTCTGATCAAAATTTAGATACCTGGGTGTAAAAAATCATTTTTTCTAAAAATTTTACACACCCAAATATTCAAATTGATCCTTTTTCTCTTATTAGACTATACAAGGCCTTGAATGAAGTCCAAAAGGACCTAATACACTTGATTGACCATATTATATCACAATCATACACATATATTAAAATTTGACTCCTTTACAGCCAATTTTCACATTTCACAAGTTCACGTAATTTGCCTATACTTGGCATAACATAGCTCACTTGGACTTTTTCTCATCATAAACACATACACTCACATTTTTACACACATGCTCAAATCATAGCCCTTGATTCATTTCATCACATATACATATAGTTTGGCTAGGATTCCACAAAATCACTACTCAAGCCATGCATACAACCTTATGGCAACTCATATACACTCATATATACATAAGTTCTTGGTTTATTGCCCAAACTTTAAGTTTACACAGCTTTTATAACTCAAGCCAGTCTAAACTCTCTTTCCTTGCTTTGATCATTGCCTAATTCTGAAAACATGTAACTAGGGGGTGAGATAAAAATCTCAGTAACAGAATAACTTACTTTTAATGACTATCACATGCAACTATATGAAAGTAAAGTACAATATACCATTTAAACCTCATTAACATAGCATATATCGCAAGTTCCACTTAAATTACATCCATGTTTCACATTACACCTCGTCACACCACTTTTCACCACTTTATTATCACAAACATCACATAACATTTCATAACATGATCACTACCAATCGAACCTCTAAATCAACCTAACATGAAACTATAGGTTCATTTTAGACCAATGTACACTCTCATTATCCCTGAGCTCACCTTTAGTAGTAAAATCACTCAAACAAAAGTGTTCTATCTTACTTTTAGACTATGATTTCTCTTAATACACACAATGGGGTATTGTTGACTCCAATACCGTATCACATAGACACTAAGAAGTCTTAAATCTCAAACATCACACCTCAATAGGCACTGAGAAGATGTCCTCCAACACCGCACCTTATAAGGCACTAAGGAGGTATTTCTCCAACATTGCATCCCGTCGGGCACTAAAAAAAATATGCCATATGGTCTTATCACCACCTTACCACTCAGGTGAACTCCCACCCCTATGATCATGCTTTTTAAACCATTCAATGTTCCCAATCACCACTTTTCTCATACATGTACATAAACATATTTTAGCAAACTATACAGATTTCATCATTCGTTTTACCAAAATCTCTTTTTATGCAATAAATGTTAAATGCCACAAAACATGCCCAGTTCAAAATAATTTTATGCACTATATAGCATACTCATACATAGTTATAATAAACAGTCAAACAAAGAAAGATATTTGATTACCTCAACCCTTCTATCACTAGAAAGGTTACTGTGGATTTCAACAACTACTATAACTTATCACAAGCTTTCTTTTTCTACTCACACATCCAATACGCTAATCTGAATACATTTGGCACATTTTAGTCATTTAGTCTATTTTGATCAAAAACTCATATTTACTACTTAGGGCTATATTCAACTATAAAATCTTTTTTGTTTATCCATTTTAGGTCCATTATTACTTGATTACTACTTTACATCACCTCAACCGGTCTTATTTTACTCAAATCATATTTTTGCCCTAAATTCTCTCTCTCTAAGGGCCAAATTGAGCCTATGGGTTTAAAGCTTTATTGTTCAGCTTTAAACCAGTTGCAAAGCTCTAAGTTAACTCTTGAGAATCTTTTTATTACTATTGGGCAAGAAGCAAACCCCTCAAATTTCATTGATTCAATTTTTCTATAACTCATTTTCAGAGAAATTTGTGTAAAATGGAAGATAAGAGTTATACATAGCTTACCTACTAAGTTATCGATCAGAAGCACCTTCTAATGATTTGAAATGGCTTATCCTAGCTGCTCAGCCCTTCTTCTCTCCTTCCTTTAAGGTGTAATCAAATTCTCTCCTTTGAAATTTTTGAAATTTCATGACTTAAGAAGTCATTTTTTGATTCATGCACTGTGGCGTATGCAGCACAAGCCATAGTGTGTGGCACAATGAGATTTATTCTCCCATGCGCATTTACTTCTACCCGAAACGCACTCGTCTCACTTGTACCTGTTCATTTAACATTCCAATGAGTCAATCTATTAAGTAATCATCCAAATCTCTAATTCCACACTAATTATCGCTTTACCCTTAATTAATCACTAATCACGGGATTAAGAAATTTAGGATGTTACACTATTTATAGGGAAGAGACAGAAATTTTCTTTGATCTTATTTATAAGTCATGTTATTAAATTTTCATCACAAATTTTCTATTTTACCCTCCATTGAATGTTAGAGAGAGAAAATATTTTATTGAAGTATATATTAAAATATGGGTAAAGTTGAGAATTTATTAAATTTTAAGACAAAGTTAATGAGTTTTAAGATTTTCTTTGGTATTGGTGAAATATATTGGAAGTAACTTATAAATAGGATTAAAGGAGTACAATTTAAGTCTCTAAAGAATTCCTTTTATTATCATCATTTATCCACCTCCTCTTTGCAATGAAGTCAGAGTTGATCATAAGAACGAAAATGGTCAATGTTAACACAAGCAAGACGAGCAAGCAAATGAACACAGATTAACTTTTCTAAAAATAAAATCTAGGAAAACAAAGCTATTCCTATAAAAAATAAATCTAGCATAATCAATAATGCCTTGTAAGAGTGTTGATCGTGATCCTATCAAGTAATTAGATGTATCGCTTGATCTGCATAACCATATAAGCCTTCACTGTTAAATGACCAAGAGACATAGTGTTATTACCAGCCCTTGAATTAGACTCATGATTTTCGTGATAGCTAATGGGAAGCTGCCCACTATGTAGTTGTAACCTGCAATCCAGTTTGCATTACTATCTCTAATGACTCCATAGCTTGAGATGATCCTTGTAAGACCCATCCACTTCCAGTTGAACCTCCATTTCTTGCGTTCATACTAAAAATATAAATATCTTAAATATTTTTCATATTTTATTACCTACGTTAAAATCTTAAAATAATTTGAAAAGTACATAAAAACTTGTTAATATGATAATATAAAAACAATATAAAAATATCTTTTCTTTTCAAGTTTTAATAGTTAAGGTTAAGCACATATTAAAAAGAAGTCAAAGGAAAAACAAAAACAGAACTGTCAAATTTTTTTTTTATAAAAAAAAAAGCAAAGAAAAGGCAATGAACTTTTTAAAACATTGGCTTTTACTTTTATTTTATTCTTTTCCGATGACTATCTTCATTCTTTTCTCTTTCATTTTTCTTTTTGGTTGTTTCTTCTTTTTCCCTTTCGTCTTGTTTAATTAATTAGAACTTTTCTTCTTTTGTTTTTTTTTAAATGGCGTTTGATAAAGCATTGAGTTCAATCTAAAAGTTTTCACCGGCAAACTTCTAACTCAAATATTTTTTTCCTTGTCGTTCTTGTCCTTCTTCTCTTTCTTTTACATTTAACATTTTTTTATTTTTCACATATAAATATTCTCCTATTAGAGGTAATTTTGTTTGAGGTATTGTCAATATTAAATGTAAGCACTTCTTTTAATAGAGACTCAAAACATGATTCATTACTATATTGTGAAGGACCATCCTCTTTTGCTAGATTCAATATATTCCTGTTGGTACTCTTAATATTTTTTTATATTCTATAACAATTAACAAGAACAAATAAATTTGAGGAATAATAAACAAAAATATTTAATGTCATCCTTTAAAAGAAAAATGAATAAAAAAAGGACAATATGTTATGGGCAAAAAGAAGAAAGAGGGATTTCCAAGAAAGAAAAAAAACTGAAGAAATGGGAAAGGGGGAATATATATATATATATATATATATAAAGAGAATGAAAGGGGCGAAAGAATGAGAAAAAGGTAAAAATTAAAAGTAATGATAGCTAGAAAACTACTCTGCCCAAAAGATGAATTCATGGCATATAAAAAAATAAATCATATTGATTTTGTCAATCTAAATTCAAGGTAGTAAACATATATTAAATACTGATAATAAGAGTTATCAAATCAAAATCAATTTTGACCTTGTTATTTGATATTATTCTAGATATTATTTATCAAATAGCTATCGAATCCAAATTATATGAGATATCGTGCTAATCTCAATACTAGATGATATTATAAAATCCAAATCAATTTTTTTGTGACACAAATTGTTGGACATAATAATTTATAGTATTATGTTTAGATTAAGTTTTAATAAGCTTGTTACTTATTTTTTGATGCACATAAAATGTTACATAGCAACTGTATGAGCTATAATACCAAAAAACAAGAAGAAAAAAAAATGGTTTCAATGCTGTAATTCCCACAACGAATCAAACAAAAAGAGTTACTAGAAAATAGAGTTCCTATTTTCATTTGCGTTAAACAAAACAAATTGGATTTGATTTCACAAATTAAACTTAAAATTATAAAAATGTACTAATGTTCTCAATTCAAAAACCACCTCTATCTAAGGTAACCTAAAATCACTAATCTGTTGCTAGCTTCATAAACCTTGTTTTTACCCAATAACTGATTTTAATGCCAATTTTATTAATCTAGAGTATTGATAATTATAAGGATCTTTCAAACCTCCTATAACCCTCTCTCAAGTTAATTTGGTTATTTCTAATAAAATTATCTAAGAAACAAATCCAATTCTAACTCACTCTAATAAGATTATATGGGGCACTTTGGCATATGTTTATCCTAATTGCAAATTAGATAATAATCTAATCCCATATTATTTAATCTAATTGTCCAAATGAGATCCCACTTTCTCAAGAAAAATCCCAACACCCAAAATCAAATTTAATGGTAGCCAAACATCAAATAATAGACATTTAAACTCAAGATTGAGCAATTAAGATGATCATTAAGCATAACTAATAGGTGAAAACAACTTTTAATCCACCAATAAATTCATAGCTCCTCTAGGTTAAGTATAAATCAGCCACACATAGCCTTCAAAACAACCAATCCAAGCAAGTTATACATCAAAATGAAGACAAAAAGAAAAAGAAAGCTTAATTGGAGTGATTTCTATAAAATATCACAACCTCCAAGTATTCCTCAAGCTTCTCTAATTCTTTCTTCACCTCTAGCCTTTATAAGGATGAGCATCAACTAAGAAAACAATTTTGGAGAAAATCAATTATTGTCACAACATCTTACCTGTTGTTATAGCAGCACTGTTCAAAATTAAATTTGTCATGGGCTTCAAAATTTTTAGCTAAGCCTTGGGCCTTGTTACATGGATAAAACCCAAAATTAATGCAAGACTTGGTCCAATAACTTCTACACTTATCTTCAAACTTAACCATGTCTGTTCTTATAAATAACCATCCACTTAATCACATTTTTGCTAATAAATGCAAGGCTAAAGTGTCTAAAATCTCCTAAACTTTGAGGCAGTGATGATGCCTTAGTCATGTCGGAACTCAATTAAACTAAGATTGACTTAATAAAATATAGTCTAACTCTAGGTCATTCTTTTTGAAAATAAATTTAAAGGTTATCTTAAGTTTTCTAGGTATTTAAAAACTAATGCAAAAAAAAAAAATCTAAAACTAAATGCTAAATTTCTACACTAAAATGCAAATGAGAAAATGTAATTTATGCCACTAAGACTTTCTAAATGTATGTTAATGCTAATGTCACCTCATTCTTATTATGCAATGCATGAGTCCTAAATTATGATTGGGGGGTTTTGTATCAAAAAAATGAAATGTAAATTAAAGAAATTAATTAAGTGATAAAAAGGATTAATTAACCAAAAAAATTAAGAAAAGTTTGATTCAAATGCAGTAAAGGGGATAACTTAAGACTTCACATGGAGTTAATTTTCTTAGCCCAATTCAATTAGCTAAACCAAAGGGAAATGATAGGAAAGTCAAATTAATAAATTTAATTACCTAATTAAAGCAAAGGAAACCCATAACCACACACTACTATAAAAAGGCAGTTCTACTACCCTAATTCACATTGCATTTTGAAAATGAGAATTAGAAAGAACACAATCTTTGTCACACAAATGAAAAGAGGACGTGGATTAAAAAATATTTTTTTAAATTTTAATAAGCTACATCCCCTTCCTGTTTGAGGGAACATGACTTTGTTAGAATTTATGTCCCCCAAAGAGGAGGGGGACATGAATTTTGTAGAAGCCATCTCCCCCTATGAGGAGGAGGATGTAGAAGCTTTTTTTTAGCCTCAAGCCAACTTTTTTTTTTTTCAAAACTTATACTCATTGTCTGCTGCCTCTCGTCTCTCTCAGCTCAACCCCATCTCTCAGCTACTCTGCCACTCATCTCTCTCAGCTCAGCCTCATCTCTTTTGCGCCTCTTGTCTCTCTCAGTGTCTTATCTGCTCTGCCTGTCATCTTTCTCAGCTCAGCATTGTCTTTGTCTTTAAGCTTCCTTCCTTACTCTCTGTCTCTGTTATGTCTCTCCTACCTTCCTTGCTATCTCTTGTCTCTTGTCTCTTGTTTTCATCCTCGTCTCCCATAACTTAGCTCAGTGTCTTTGGCTACTTTATGTCAACGAAGGTCCAGCCACTCATGAAGCCCTAGCTCAGTGTCTCTTCCCGCTACCCCTCTCCTCTTTTCTTCTCTACTGAACAACAAAGCCCCGGTTACTGTTTCTTTTTTTTTTTGTTTTTTTATTTGAAGTTATCTCCATTGTGTCTTTCCAATTTATTTTCAATTTATTTTCTCACATTTTGTATTTTTTTCACTATAAAATGCTTGGCTGTGAAGAGTTTGAAGTTATGTTTGTGGTATTTTGCAATCTCTATTAAACAAGGGATAATTTTTGCTAAGATAGACTTAATGCAGTTAAACCCATTAGATGGCTAAGGGATGGAAAACCATAAAAAATATACTATAAGAATTAAGGACTAAAAACAAAACCTAATTAAAGTAAAAAAAAAAAAAACCTTAGATGAAAGATAAAAATAATAGATGGAGTAGTATAAAATTAAAGGTTTAGTGGTTTGTGTCTTTGCTAGAGAGGTGAGGAGTTTGACAAATACATAATGCAATTAGAATGTGTGTGTGTGTGTGTGTGTGTGTGTGTGTGTGTGTGTGTGTGTATAAGATTTTTAGAAGATTTGCATGAAAAGATACTTATTCTCTATCTATGACAATTATATAATACATATATTTCATATTTTTTGCCCTTAAATATATATATATATATATATATTTTTTTTTTTTCCAACCAAATTTAATTTAAACATATTATATGTTATCAAACACTAGAAAAATTAAAATTTGTTAACACTAATGACCCTAAACATGATCAATAAATTCTTTTTACAATAGAGGGGAAAAGAGTAAATGCATAGGATGCTTTAGTTCTGATAAATAAACATAAATTCTAACCTTTTTCTAAAGGATATTGATCTCTTGCTCATATACTTCAACTTGAAATTACAAGGGTATTAATCATGCCATACACCTAATTCGATAAAATTGCTAGCTTGGTTTGGATAGAGGGAAAAGTGGTAGGAAAATAGATATAAGAGAATATTAGGAAATAAAACTTCTAAAAATAGTAATTTTTTTATTCCCTCCTTCTAGGTTTTTCCTTCCATCCAAACCAAGAATAAATGAAATGAATGAAATAGAAATATATGAAAAAAGTAGAGGCAATGTTGTAGTGAATAGTAAAAAGTATCAATCAGCTCTAATTTTATATTATATATAGTATCCAAACCAAGAATATGTATCTATTGATCTATAATTGTTGTAATTTTAAGATGTTTAATTTTTAAGGGTGGACTCTGCTGGTTATTTTTATTTAGAAAGTAAACTTAGATAAGCTTAAAGTTTGATATTTTCTTATTAGTTCTATTGATTTCTAGTTGTAATTTTAGGATGTTCAAACTTTAAGGAGAGACTCTGTTGATTTTTTTTTTTTGGAAATGAGTCTAATTGAAGCACAAGTAAGGTATGAATTGTTAATTTGATAGACTTTATGATGATTTGTTAGCTAAAAATAATATGGATCGTAGTTGGATGAATGCTAGTAGAATGACTGAGGAGTATGAGAATGCTGTGGATCAATTTCTTGAATTTTTTAGGAAAAATATTCCTAGCAAAAATGGAAAGTATTATTGCCCTTGTCTCAATTGCATGAATAAGATTGAATTGGGTATTGACGAAATAAAAGAGCACTTAATTTGCGATAGGATAAATTTGAGGTATATAAGATGGAGATGGCATGGGGAGGCAAGGACAACTTCTATATCCCAAAATGAGTGAATTGTGAATGATTGGAATGATAGAATAGAGGATATGATTTGTGATATTGGGATAATGTCATTTGCACAATCATATGTATATGACAAATTGTGTAGTGATGTAAAGAAACCCTTATACCTGGGGTGCACTAATTTTACGCTCTTGATAACTATGTTGGGATTGGTTAACTTAAAGTTAAGAAGTGGGTGGACTAATTTGAGTTTTACAAAGCTACTTGAATTCTTGAGTAAAATTCTTCCAGCCTATAATTTGCTTTCAAAATGTATGTATGAGGTAAAGAAAATCTTGTGTCTAATAGGTATGGATTATAGAAGGATACATGCTTGTCCTAATGACTACATATTATATAGAAATGAGTATGAAGGGCTACACAAGTATCCAAAATGTGAGATTTCATGATATAAAGTGAAGAAGGATGGTGATGTTGATCATGGTGATGAGATCATAACTAAAAGACCTTCTGTGAAGGTGATATGGTATCTTTCAATAATACCTTAGTTTCAACATTTGTTTGCTAATCCAATAGAAGTAAAGAATTTGAAATGGCATTTTGATAAGAAAATATTTGATGAAAAACTTCGACACCTAGCTAATTCTCCTCAATAGAAGATAATAGATCACATGTTTCCTCAATTTAGTAGCAATCTGAGAAACCTTCAGCTTGGACTCTATACGGATGAAATCAACTCATGGCAATCTTAGTAGCACACATAATGCATGGTTAGTTTTGTTAGTTATTTAAAGCCTACCTCCTTGGTTGTATATAAAGTGTAAGTACATAATGTTGTCTTTGATGATTTGGGACCAAAACAGGAAGGAAACAATATTAATATTTACTTAACACCTTTGATTGAGGACTTGAAAATGATGTGGGAGGAAGGTGTAGATGTATTTGATGCTTATAAGCAAGAGCATTTCAAGTTACATGACATGATTTTTACAATAATAAATGACTTTCTTGCATATGAAAACTTGTTAGGATATAGTGTTAAAGGCCATAATGCATGTCTTATATGTGAAGAAGGAACACACTACCACCAACTTAGGTATGGAAGAAAAATAGTCTACCTTAGTCATTGAAGATTTCTTGATCAGTATCACCCTTATCGTAGATTGAAGAAGGCTTTTAATGGTTTATAAGAGTATGAAATGACTCTAAAGGCTTTAATCAGAGACCAAGTTTATCAACATGTGGAAGGAATCAATACCATTTTTAGTAAGAATAAAAGGAATGTAAGAAGACTATGTGGAAAAAGAGGTCCATTTTTTTATCTTCCATATTGTTGGAGTTTAGATGTGAGGCATAGTCTTGATTGATGCATGTAGAGATAAATGTACAGCTTTTTGATAATGAGTACCCCTATACTAGTGAAAACATAACTGACATTTAAAACAATTTAGCAGGTTATCTTCTTCAAGAGTTATTTACATAGTGATTTTATAGTTTGTCCATTAAGTTAGAATTTTATAAAAAGTAATGGAAAGTTAGAAGGATATAAACACTAATATGTTCAAGTCATTTTTGGAATTTGGTTGAAAATATTGACACTTGTATAAGTGACAATAGTTTTGTTATTCTAATGCATTTGATATATTTTGTTGTGATAGTGTATGAATGGCTGTAAATGGGTTGTTATTTGCTAGACTTTTGTCGTATGAATTGGCTATTTCTATGGTATACTTTGATAGATTTTATTTTGGTTGTCAAGTAAATGAAAATTATATATTAAAAAAATTACAAAAACTACGTCACATTATTAAATGAGGGATGTAATACAAAACAAACCACGTCACCCCTATTTAAAGGAAGACATGGTTTGTCAATGTAGCCATTGTAGGATGAGAAACCACATCCCCCAATTGCTAGAGGGGATGTGGTTTCTTAACAAATCATGTGCCCTCTATGAAGATTAGAAAAATTCAAAAAAAAAACTAGAAAAACCTAGAAAAAAAAAGAAAAAAATCAAAGAAAATTTACAAAAGTGAAAGAAAATTCAAAAACTCACTGAAAACGATTGAATTTGGCAAAAATAAGCCACATTTGGTACCTAAAAGGTACCAAAATTGATTATCACATCCAATAACTTTAGGATACCAAAAATAAGAATCTTTTGACAAAAAACAGAGCAATTTCCAGAATAATGTATTTAAGCAAAATCAACCAACATGAAAAATGCATGTAAAAGAATAAAATAAGATAAAAATGCATGAAAATGCAGGTGGAATGCATGAAAATACATAGAAACTCCTATGAATAACCATTGCTCCTCGGTAATGGCATAAAAATTGGTAATTTGTCTTAGTTATGTCAGCACTCAATTAAACTAAGATTAACTTAATAAAGTATAGGTTAACCTTAGGTCATTCTTTCTAAGGAGAAATTTAAGAGTTATCTTAAGTTTTATAGGTATTTAAAAACTAATGTAAAAAGATCTAAAGCTAAATACTGATTTCTATACTAAAATGCAAATGAGAAAATGTAATTTATGCCACTAAAACGTCCTAAATGGATCCTAATGCTAATGTCACCTAAGTTCTATTAAACAATGCAGGAGTCCTAGATTATAATTAAAAAAGTTTTGTGTCAAGAAAAATGAAATGTAAATTGAAAAAATTAATTAAGTGACAGAAAGGATTAATTAACCAAAATAATCAAGGAAAGTTTGATTCAAATGTGGTAAAGGGGACAACTTAGGACTTCACATGGAAGTAACTTTCCTAGCCCAAAAGGAAAATGATAGGAGATGGAATAAATAAATTTAATTGTCTAATTAAAGTAAAGGGAACCCTATTGAACCCTAGTTTTGATTATTACAAAATTAAAAGAAGATTATGTTTCATAGGTTATTTAATCATAACTATCTAAGAAGAGTAAGGTAATTGGCTCAACAGTGAAATCTAAACTTACTTAAGAAGTAGGTTATGGTATCCTAAATCATGTGGTCCAAAACTTTTCTGTACTTCATACTCTTTTTGAAATCTTGACTTAGTTAAGTATTTGACTTAACTATATGTTGTTTGAATCCTTAAATATCCTTGTGAAAGTTTTTCAACAGAGCCTCATGTTAAAAATCACTTTTTAAAACTTCCTTTTGCCTATGTGTATTTGGCACCAATACTGTGCCTTTATCATCAGTGCTATTGATCTATTTCCTTCACATCTTCTTTTTTGGAATTTAACCATGTGTTTTTAACATCGGTACTATACATTCAACATTGATGCTACTCATGTTATTCGCAGATTCCTTTTCTGAAAAACTTTATCTCGTTCTCTCATTTCCTATCTAGCACTTGTACTCTTTTGATAAAGCAAGTACTATTATTCAAAATGCATAATAGTTTCTTTTGATAAATGTCCTCTAAGTTGAGTTAACACTTGTGTCAACTTAACAACACTGGTCCTGTCCTCCAAGTTACTCTTTAACACTTGTGCCATTGCCATAGTAGTAGTACTTCTTTTAATGTGATTTTCAAGGACTTTGTTATTTGATTTACACTTATGCTATTTTTTTAACACTTGTGCTATTTCTTTTCTCACTAGTTCTATCTTGCTTCTTGAGAAAATCACGTTATTTCCATAAAAATGATAAAGATCTTTGTTATTTATGAAGAAGCTTAATTCTGATACTATTAGAGCAACACTTGTGCTATTCACTTTATGCTGTTATTTTTGTCTTCACAATATCGGTACTGACCTAAATGGTACCAGTACTAATTTGCTATTTCATGTTATGTTTTATGCTCTCAATTCAAATCTCCATCAAACTAATTTCTTTTCTATCCTTTTCATCTGTCTTTACTCTATTACCTTTCTAAAATCCTTTTAAACACAATTATTTCCTGGATCAACTTTCGTGATTCTTTCTTGATTCATATAACAATAGTGCTAAATTGGAACATCGATATAAACCTTCTCCTACTTCTATCAGAGCATTTAATGTTTATTGTCGTTACCTTGCGTCAAGTGAAATGTTCACCATAAAGTATTGTTGCATTGCTTCAACTACCAGAGAAACTCAGATAAGCTCAATTATCCAGAAAAATTGAGAGAAAAGAAGACAAAGCATGACTAACTTCTAACAGGAAGATTTATGAGTTTAACAAGTCATTTATTACTCTCAACTATATATGGACTTACTTATGAAGAACAAATATAGAGAATAGAAGAGCTAACAACAAAACTCTATCATTGTTATGCGTTTAATTTTTACCAACTTTTTATGAATCATTTATTCACCAAGTGCTTCATAGATTATATATCCACTCTTAGAGAGAGCTTATAACAATAGTGGTTCATTCTTGAACTTACTCTGTTTATTCCTATTTTACTTAATCAAAATAGATGAATTTAAGCTTGGGGAGTTTAAGAGGTTTTGGCATTACTTGTGTAAGGGGGAGAGATTTAGACTTATTAAGAAGTTTGTTAATGTACTGAGAAAACTAAGAGCCTAATTTAATCTTAGTAATATAGTTGAAAATCTCAAAAGGTTCCTGGGGATTAGAGATGGACTCAAGTGGTAGGAGTCAATCCAAGATCAATCATCCAAGCAAAGCTCTTCTCTTTCATTTCATGTGTTTGGTGATATCATCCATACATTTCATTCTTCATTTCTACAAATTTACTTTAATTTTTTATTATCCTAATTCATCCCCTTTCTTGGGGTCATTTACAATTGGTATTAGAGAAAGGTTGCTCAAATTTGACTTAACCGTCTTAGTTAAAGATCCTACTAATGGCTAATTTTATAGATGATAACCTTAGAGAAGGTTTGTTAACAATAAGACAACCAACATTTAAGGGAGAAGATTATCCTCTCTAGAAAAGCAAAATGTTGATATACCTTAAAGCCCAAGATGTGGAAATGTTGGACATTGTAACTAGAGGTCCATATGTCCCTTACTTGCATTATGTGAATGTTAAGTTAAATTGTGTATTTTGGAGCCTTAGGTTGTGTATGCAGTAAATTGTGAAATCTAAAAAGGTTCAAAATACTAGTGCAACGAAGAAGTGAGATAAATATGACTGTTGTTGAAAAAATTATGATGATTATGAAATTGGAACTCCCCCTTCTATTTTTTTTTTCATTTTGAGCATTGAAAATCTATTAGATATGTTATTAGCAAGATGTGATGTATAACACACATCAGCTATGGTCTATTGAGTATAGTCAAGAGTAAAATTTAGGCTTTGGGACTTGGAATGAGATTTGGGCACCCCAGTTGTGTTTGAATTATGAAAAGGAGTGAATTGAAAAAAAGGTATCTAATAGATCATATTTGTTACACACTTTTCTTAGAAATTTAGGACCACATTTCATGATAAAAAACCTTAGAATGTGCATTCTTAGTGTTAAATTAGGGTTTTGAGCCCTAGTGACAATTTATGCATATTAGGGGTATTTTGAAAATTTGCACTTTGTTGAGAATTTTAACATTTTGAATTTTAATCCCAAGAACTAGTTACTAATTAGGGGTAAATTAGTAATTAGTAGATTGATTGTGGTTTGGATGTTAACTTGGTGTTTTGTGTTGATTGGGTGTTGTGTTGATAGGATTGAAAGATAGAGCGGCAATTTGAGGCAAAATGCCCAATCACAAGTGAGATTGACCTTGCTATGCCACACGCTATGGTGGAAGCTGTGTATGCCATGGTGCAGTGTGCAGGAATCACTTACAGCTAACATGAATAGCTTATGAAATTAGAAGGAAAAGTGTGAAAAAATGCATTTAAGAGGGGTGGAGAAGTTGTCATCTGTTAGGGCAAGCAATATCCAGCACTTAAGAGCTTACTTCGATTAGTGACTTACTAGGTAAGTATGGCACAATCTTAAGCTTCATTTCTACCCCTTTTCATTAGATTTGATCAGTTGAGAAATTGAATCATGAAGTTTTAAAGTGTTGGAATCTAAAAGAAAGGTCTAAAAAGGGCTATTGAATACAGAACTAAGATTTTGTGACTAATATGGAGTTAAATGGTTGAGCATTGAGAGTTTAAGCTGAAAATAGCATAAAAAGTTAGGTTAAAAGGATGAAATTGTGTGAATAAATGTGTCAGGAGGTTGTTATAGTCATTTGGATGGCCTATAGGGCCAATGATTATAGATAATAGACGTATGAATTCAAAAGGTATTAATTGGAACATTTTGTATGTTAATGGATCCAGTTTAGCCAAATTAGTGCTAGTGTTAAGTGTTGAGAATTGACTATAGGGCATTGTATTATATAGATTTAGCACTTGTGACATTGTTCATGAGAATCTATATGCTTGAGAATCCAAAGTGATTGGTAACTCTTAGTAGTAAAGGTTAAAGGTAATTGGAATAACCATTTTACTTGTTTGTTTGTGAAATTGTTTACAAACATTTTTATATAACTATATGCATTGTGTTGTGAGCTGATAAAGTAGTAGCATTGTGAAAAAATATGCATATAGGTGTGTGAGTATTGATTGAAATGAATTTGAGGTGGTATGTGCATTGACATGCATCACATCTATGAGTATACCTTGGATTATGATAGGGGGATGCGGCCCTACCGTTAGGAGGTCTAGGAAGTCTTAATGATTCACAACATAGAGCTTGACTCTATTAGGACGGACCTAGGGAAATCTTGATGATCCATTTATATATATGTGTTTATATGTTATGCCTCATATAAGTCCACGAGTATGTAATGTGGCGTTAAAAGGTCAACTTGAGTAAATGCTGTGATATATGAAAATAGTAGTGTCAATTAAGTATATGTAGTCCTCTAGGACTTTGTTTAATGCCTGAAGTGGTCTAATGGGACAAGGACTAAGAATCTAACACTTAGGATGCAAGTTTTAAAAGAAAAAGTGACTTTTTATACCTGGGTGTCCAATTTTAGATTGGACCTTTAAATTGAGTTCAAGCTTGTTCCATTAGCTAGTATGTGTTGTAAGCTTTGTGTGGGCGCTTGAATCATTCCAATCGAACGTCGGATATGAAAATGGTATATTGTAGAAGTTTGTCTTTTGAGCTTTCATATGACAACAAAAATTGTTGTCATATGTGTCGCGGTGCATGGTGTGCCATGCTATCGTGTATGGCGTAGATAGAAATAGGACAAGCTGCTCTGTACCACATGCTACTGTGCATGGCCCCTTTTTGAGAAGAATAATGTTATTCCTAGTTTAGTTGTATGATTTTATTGCACTTCTATTAGCCCTCTTTTTTGAATATATGTGTTTTATGAAATTGAGATCCCGCATTTTGAAAATAATTCAACGGCCATTACTCTAATATGATGTGTTTGTGTTTGTTGATTATGTGATTGGGAATGGTAAAGTCTAAAATAAATAGGGACTTTATAGTTTGGTCTCAGTTTTTTATGGTTTTGGTTTTTATGCATTACATCACATTAGTTGGCAACTTTTATACATTCATTACTCTTTTTTGGCCTCTATCTACCTATTTGCTAACTTTTTCTACCTTTACTCTAAAGGAGGGGAGAAAAGTATATAAGGCTGCAGTTGTTTTACAATAGCTATGAGAGGACATGGCAGAATTTCATGACACATACGGGCTTGGAACACCTAAGATGTGCAAGATTCAGAGGTGCTACCAAAACAACCTCAGGGTAATAACCCAATTATGGCACATATGCTAGAAGTGATATTAGATATTCAGTGAAGTCTAGCTAGCCGTGATGCCTTAAACCATAATAGGGATCACAAGGAGCCAAGACCAGAGCAAGAGGCAAGGCCTAAAGCTAAAGAGAGAGTAGAATCTGAGGAACAACTTGAGATACAATTGAGTAGGCCAGTGGCCTTCTATGCTTCAAGGAGTAGGCTAGTAACTGATAGGGATAATCAGGAGATTCTCATGGACTGAGTCTGGAAAACCTTTTTGGGATTGAATCTGTTGACCTTCAATGGTAGTATGAAAGAGGGAGATGTGGTGAATTGGATTGAGAGAATGGAAGTAATCTTTGAGGTTACTCTGTGTTCCTTTGAGCAAAAAGTGGTGTTGGCGACGGTGCACTTGGTTAAGGACGCGAAGCATTGGTAGCAGTTTGTAAGACTCTCTAGTGGTAGTCAGCTCAACTAGGAGCAATTCAGAGAGAGATTCTTTAACTATCATTTTCCTATGGTGTTTAGAGATGAAAAGGAAGCAGAGTTCTATGCTTTCCAGTAGGGAGACATGGATAAAGAGTCATTTATGAGGAAGTTCAACCAACTTTCAAAGTTTCTAGCTTACCTACATGAGAAGCATGACAATAAATGGAAGGCCAAAAGGCTAATTGAGAAGTTGCGTCCTGAGTATAGAAGGTAGAGAGCCTTACTGGGGGAGGCCACTTATGAGAAAACTTGTAACCAACTTTGTATAGCTGTGAGATGAGGTTAAAAGGTAGATTTTGAGAAGAGAAGAGATACTTATAGGAAATTTTCTACTTCATTAGGCCTAACTAGAGGGATATTGAAGAAGGGAAATTTTGGTGCTAGTAGTTCTAGATCATCAAGTAGGAGAATTTTCAAAAGACAATCACAATCTTAGGGAGTAATTGGTCAGGGTAGGAGGTTTAATAGGGCTAGAAATTATAGTTCTCTACAGCAATTGAGTCAAACTGCTACTAGCCCTACATCTCGTGTAAGTATTACATGCTCGCTTTTGTGTGCAATTTGTAGGCAGAACCATCTTGGAAGGTGTTGGGCATGCTACATTTGTGGTGACATAGGCCATTTGGTAAAGGATTGCCCCAAGAATCAAAGGAGAGCTTTTGAGTAGAGCCCGACAGTGCCAGGTCGAGTCTACACGGTATTGCGAGAGGAGGCTCAGACAGCACTTAATCTAATTATAGGTAAAATCTCTATTTGTAAGTAAAGAGTTGAGGCTCTATTTGACTCGAGAGCTACTCATTTGTTTGTGTCACTTAATTGTGTGGAAAAGTTGGATATGCCTGTGCGTGAGTTACCTTATATAGTTAAGATGTTTACGCCCTCTGGATTATTAGATAAGACTAGTAAGGTATGTAAGGGAGTTAAGTTGTGCTTTGAGGGTAGAATTTCTGTGGTAGATCTGATCTTGATTCTTGTGCAAGGATTGTGTAAAGTCCCAACTCAATTCGGGCTTTATCATTCCATATCACATAATCAATAAATCAAAATTAGAGTAATAGCCCTTTATTTGTTTTCAAATCACAAGATCCTGACTTCTTAAAACATATATTCAAATAAGAGGGCTAATGGAAGCATCAACACAATTAAGTGACTTAAAATACCATAAATTCTCGACCCTGAAAAAGGGCCATGTGTTGTGATGTGCAACACATGCACTGCGGCATGTGACATAGAGCCACTTGCTCTATTTTTGACTATGTCATACGCCGCGGCATTAGATGCCATGCATCGTGGCACACTAATCTAAAATTTTTGCTGTCATTTATCAGCAAAAATAATAAACTTCTGGCATGCATTGTTTTCACATTTGACGTCCGATTGGAGTGATTCAAGTGCCTACACGAAGCTTATCACTTATACTAGCTAATGGAATAAGTTTAGAATTGATTTGACATTCCAATCTAAAATTGGACACGTGGTGTACAAGTAACTTTTTCTTTCAAAGACATATACCCTAAGTGCTTAATTCTCATTCCTTGCCCTATTAGACCACTTTGGACCTTGAACTAAGTCCAAAAAGACCACATACAACTGATTAACACTACATATCACATATATCATGTCAATAGCCCATTTTGTCCTTTCAAAGCCACATTACACAATTGTGGTCTTATATGAGGAATACATATATGCAACATATATTTATATATACAACTAGACTTGTTTCACTTTCAATCCTTTGACTCTCTTATTTGGGGCTCCGCCTCACCATATGCTTAGAAATCACAAATTTAACTCTTTTAAATGGGGCTCCACCTCACTATTTGGTCAAGTTTTTACCATTTGTGTTAAATTCTCACACAACAACACAATTTACAATCAACACATAATCATCACATATATACACAAGTGGAACTAGGTACAACACGACATATACATGTTTGATTCATATTTAGGCCTACCCATGTACCCTCCACTGAGGCACCCTCAACACAATGTAACATCATATACATATATACAAGCAAGTTTCATAACAAAATTCACTTTCTCATATTCATGTACATCTATGCATCTTAGTTGGCAACTTAACTAAATCAACACTTTATATACTAATGGTAGTCATACCACTACTAATTAAGGCTACTCTTTCCTCGCTTTCTTTTTCAGACTTCTTGTGTGTGTTCAAAAGTAATAGAGTGAGACATACGTCTTAGTAACTCAGAGATAATCCTAATTATAGTTAATAAGAAAAATCATAAACAAGCAATAAAATAGCATGTGTATATATAAAACAATAACATATACGTATACAAGAATTCATTCTCATCTATCTTGTTATGTTCATGTAATGCATTCCTGGTTCTCCCTGGCAAAGTAATCTCTATACCTAGACTAGGACTTCCAATCATAAGGAACATGGCCTACCATACCACTACTCAGACCAAGTAATCCTCTCTACATATGGGTGGTCTCCTAGGTTCGTCATAGTAGAGTCAAGTTATACGCTCTATATCATCAGGACTTCATAGCCTGATATAGAGTAAGACCATGACCCCCTACCCTAGTCTAAGGTAACCTCATGAATTATTTAATATCTTAGGTCTATCGTGGTGGAGTCAAGCTTTACACTCTAGACCATCAAGATTCTTCTCTTAGGTCTATCCTGATAGAGTCAAGCTCTATACTCTGGATCATCAGGACTTCCTGGACCTCCTTACAATAAGGTCGCGTCCCCCTACTATAATCCAAGGTATATCTCAAGGATGCGATGCATGTCAATGCACGTGCCACTTCAAATTCATTTCAATCAATACTCACATACCCGCATACATATACTTTCATAATACTGCTACTCTATCAGTTCATAGCACAATGCATATAGTTATATTAAAGTACTTGTAAATAGTTTCACAAATAAATAAATAAAAAGGTTATTTTAGTTACCTTTAACCCTTATTACTAAGAGTTATCAATCACACTAAGCTCCCAGGGGTGAAAATTCTCACAAGCAACTTCACAGGTACTCAATGTACATAACACAGTGCCTCTCAATCAATTCTCAACACTAAACATAAGCATTGATTCAGCTTGACCGAATCCCTTAACACATAAAACAATTCAATTGAACCCTTTTGAATTCACTTATCTATTATTTATAATCATTAGCTCTATAGGTGACTCAAACAACCCTAATAATCTCCCAACACATCACTTAACCAAAATTTTTCCATTTAACCTTACTTTTAGGTCATTTTGAGCTTAAACTCTTAAAGCTCAACAATTCAACTCCGTATTAGTCACAAAACCTTAGTTCTATATTCGATATCCTGTTTTAACCCTTTCTTTTAGATTACAACACCTCTGAATCTCATGAATCAATTTTTTGCCCTAGTAGGTTATTATGCAATACTTACTTAGTAAGTTATTAATTAAAGCTGACTCCTAAGCTCTAATTATCGCTTGCCTTAGTAGAGATAGCCTTCTCTTCCCCTCTAGATGTGTCTCTAGCTCTTTCACTTCTAATTTCACTAGCTAATCACATTAGCTTTAAGTGATCTATAGATGGTGTGCCGCGGCGCGTGGCATAGTGAGAAAGTTCTTACTTGTGCTCATGTGTTTTGCCCTGAATTATTTTTCTACCTCTTGACCCTATCATTACAACATCCAATCAATACAAATTATCAACTCAACATCCAAATCAAAATTAATCCTCTAACTACTAATTTAACCCTGATTAGAAACTAGTTCATGGGATTGAAATTTAGGATGTTACAATTCTCCCCTCCTTTACAGGAATTTTGTCCTTAAAATTCAAATAAAAGTCTAAACTCACCTTATGGGAACAAGTGAGGGTACTACTTTCTCATACTCTCCTCCATCTCCCACATTGCATTACCTAGAGCCATTCCTTGCCAAAATACCTTAACCAATTAGATAGTCTTGTTACACATCTGCTTTTCTTTGAGATCTACTATTTGTTTTGGTTCAGTTTAGTAAGTTAGATTCTCTTGAAGCTCTACTTCTTCTAGCTCAATCATGTGTAAGGGATCAGGTTGATACTTCTTCAAATATGACACATGAAATACATCATGTATACCAAATAAAGGTGGAGGTAAAGAGATTCTATATGCTACAAGACTTACTCTACTCAAAATTTGATATGGTCCTATATAATGAGATGTTAGTTTCTTAGCTTGTATGAATCTCCAAATACTAATTAAAGAAGAAACCTAAAGAAACACATGATCTCCCAATTCAAACTTGATTTTTATTTATTATTATGGATAGAAAATTGTGAGGTGACATGTGTTGGTTATATGGAGTAATTGAATATGAGTATGTGAAATTATTACCATGAATTAATTTTTGAAAAGCATATTACGTGAGAAATGTGCATAGCATGATCATTGGTGGGAGTTTACCTAGGGAGAGGAGTAGATTGGCTTAAATCCATGTGATACTAGCAGTGACTATTGGAATAGAGAACTTGCCTTAGCACTGACCGTTGGAATCAAGAGGTATCCCTTGTCTTATGGTTGATTCAGGACTGTCCCGCTCATTTTATGAGGGACTCAAACCTAACTAATCTCTATCGGTTCATGAGGAGGCTAGATTAGGGGTACGACACCTTATGATTATTAGTATTAGGAAAAACTAGATTACATAAGTAAGTGAGTTCACCCTAGCCTGGTAGCTCCTCATAAGTGAAAGGTTGGGTTAGTTTGTGAAGGTTGTAGTCACATGATAG
Source organism: Prosopis cineraria (assembly GCF_029017545.1). Taxonomy (NCBI): domain Eukaryota; kingdom Viridiplantae; phylum Streptophyta; class Magnoliopsida; order Fabales; family Fabaceae; genus Prosopis; species Prosopis cineraria. The sequence goes on along the minus strand of NW_026555345.1, from coordinate 17,143,233 downwards.
CCACCAGTTTCATGTCAAAAGTAACAGTAGGGTATAAGGTTGGCATATGATCATGCATATAAGATGGGTCACATAGTTCTTAGTTTTGTGGTCCAACATGTGTTAGGGGCACATGGTTGTTATTATTGTAACCCCATGTTATGATTTACAAAATAAAATGATTATGTGCGCTTTGGGCCTGGTTACATGATTATTAGTATTGTGAACCATGGCCAAGTGTTTATATATGATATCTGTGTGTTTGCCTAATTGCATCCATTTTACAATTGATATGTAACTGTATAGTTTAGGTGAAACTTGGTTACTGAATGGTTGTACTGACCCTCAATTCTCAATATTTTAGGGCCTAACTCATCAAATCTGAGTTGGGAAAATAAACGAAGGCCTAGGATTGTGGAAGAATCCTCTTTATGCCTCTTTTTGTTGTTTTCATGTGTATTTGTCAATGTATTTGCCAACTAGGAACACTTGACATTAATTTTTTGCTTTACTTGCATGAATTTGTGTACAGTTGCGTATTTTATGCCTCCGCTTAGTGAGTTTTGGTTGTAAACCTGTGGATAGGGCTAAAATACTTATGCAAGTAGAAACATGTGTAATTTAAAAGATTTGGAATGAAAATGAAGATTTTGTGCAATGTTTTCCTCCCCTTATGTTTTGTGAAATTTAAGGTTGAGTTTTATTTTATGATATATGTGTTTTTAGTTATATGTAGTGTATTGCACAAGCCTATAAGAGTCTATTGAGTATAGTCAAATAGTCAATGTAAGCTATTGACACGTGTGGTTGAGTTGGGATACCCTATCTGTGAAATTTTGTGAAAAAGTGGTCAAATGGGTTTTGGTTTCTAACTTTTTATAGAAAAAGAATTTGAGTGTGAAACTAATGCCATTAGCTAGAGCTAGGAAAAAGGTTTGTGTAAACACTGAAACCATCTCAATTGAATGTTACACGAAGATTTGAGATACGTCAAAAGTTTACTCCTTGTGCTATCAAATGACAGCACTGTTGCTGTCAAATTCATGCAATGTATCATGGCGTATGGCACAGAGAAGATAAGTCACGGTGCATATATCACATCTGCAGTGCACGTGTCATTTTCTATACAAATATCAATTTTGAGTTTTAAAACTTATTGTTTTAGGTCCCATTTGATTTCTAAGCTTCCGTACTATTTTCAATATCTAATTTGAACTTAATAGGTATTGTTTGAGTTTTGAATTATTGAATTTGGAATTCCATTGTAAATAATTTGTGAAACTTTTCTCTTTTATGAAATTTTACAATTTGATAATCGTTTGAGGGTTAATCCTTTGATTACCACAATTTTAGAGTTAGTGGTTAAGTAAGAGAGACCTTACATACTGATGGTACCACATGTGATTTGTTACTTGTTGAACAATCACATATTATTTTTATTGAGTCTTAAAACATCTCAAGCCAAGTTAAAATTATTCATATGTGTGATTATTGATTCACAAATTTATATTTCTTGATCATGCAAAATCTTGCTTGAGCTATGCTGAGTTCCACATATGAATATGCATCGGACAATTTTAAACATCAACACTAGAAATTTCATGTATAATATGTTTCTGGTTCTACTCAAGTTTTGATCACATTGAATGGCCTTGGTATTCTGCTAGCCATTTCATGAAAGAGAATGTAAAGGTTCCATGTGTGATTTGTCACACAGAACTGATGATAGTTCTTGATGAGCAAAACCATATGTGAGAGCAAGTAGTACACTTGCAAGTTTTAGTACTTTGTTATGATAATATATTTATAAGTACAAAATCACACGAGAGAGAAATATGGTACCACATGTGATTAAGCATATAGAACTAAATGATTATTCATGGGTGCAAAACCATGCAAGAGAGAAACATGGTACCACACATGATTAAGCACATAGAACTAAATGATATTTCAAAAGTGCAAAAACCATGTGTGAGAGGACAAGGTGTTCACGCGTGATTTGTCACACTCAGCTTTGTGAAAATTCCTTAGTGTAAAAAAACATGTGATTATACCAGTCACTCACATGAAAATGCACTAACGAATGGAATCACTGTTTCAACAGTCTGTCAACTTCCAAAAACTATATAAGTGATTCATTTTGAACTAGAAGCAAGACTAACGATCTTTGAGCGAACATAATATCATTTGTGCATTAAAAGAGCTTTCAAATTATGATTTTTACTAATTGCATTCATTCATTATTCTTGAAAAGAATTGTAAAAAAGCTCTTAAAGGTTTATAAGCTTTCATTTGTATTCTCATATACTCTTTTAGAGAGTTTTTTTGTAAAAACCTTTTGTTATCATCTCAGAAATCTTGAAAAGGATTTTTCAACTATTGTAATAACTTGCTGGATTGTAGCAAGGTGTGTTAATTGATTTAAGATAAGGTTAGTCTTAAGAGTTGTAATATGGTGGCAAGCATCTATTGAAGCTTGTGTTTTTAACTAAAAATCTTAAGTGTGATCTTAAAGACTTAACGTAGGCTAAGTTTGTAGCTAAATCAGTATAAATATTGAGTGTGTTATCTTCCTCCTTTACTCTTTTCAAGTTTTAAAAAATTTTAAGTGTTGCCCAATTCACCCCTTCTTGGGTGTTAGCCTATCTTAACATTTAGTATCAGAGCTTGGACTCTTAATAAAAGACTTAATAGTCTAAAAGGATCCTATGGCTGGTTTTGGTGATAGTGTTCTCTCTAAAGGTGCTAACATTAATAGGTCTTTCAGATTCAATGCTTAAAATTATACTTTCTAGAAAAGTAAGATGAGATTATTTTTTGAGGCCTCAAACCTTGATTTGTGGGAGATTATCAAAAGTAGTCCCTACATTCCATACAAAACTATAGAAGGATAACTTATAAGAAAAGAGAAGAGTGAATTTACTGAAAAGGAAGAAAAATTTGTGCTAATCAACTCCAAGGCAAAGCTGATTATTGCAAGTGCCTTAAGCCAACAAGAATATTTCAAAATGAGTAATTTGGAGATTGCAAGAGAGATGTGAGATGCTTTAGAGATTGCTCATGAAGGTATTGAAGGAGTTAAGGAAAATAAAATGAGCACCTTAACTCAATAATATAAGTTATTCAAGATGAAGCATGAAGAAAGCATCAATAACATGCAACTCAGACACACTCACATAATGAATGAACTTGTGGCACTTGGAAAAACTTATACTCTGAAGGGGCAAGTCAGAAAAATTATGAGAGGACTCATAGCTGAATGGCAACCTAAAATTACTACCATTAAAAGCAAAAAGTGATTCCATGAGGTTTGTGACAGCTCGTTTTAGAAGTCTTACTAAGCATGAAGGAAGATTGTCTATGTTGAAGGAAGATACTAATAAAAAGAAGAATCACTGGCCTTAAAAGTGATAAAGGTGGAATCTAAATCTGAACCAAGTGATAGTGATAACTTTGATAAGAAATGGCTATGTTTGTCAAGAAATTTGGCAAATTCTTTAGAAAGAAAAAGTTTGGGAAGAAATTCTTAAAGAAGAAAGAAAATGAGATAATCTGTCATAAATGCAAAAAGCCTGGACATATTAAGGCTAATTGTCCTCTAAAGTAATAGAGTAAAAGCTACAAGTATGATAATAAGAAATTTAAGGCTTATCTCTCTTCAATCTAAGGAGACAGTGATGAGGGGTTTACAGAAGGAGAAGGGAAGCAAATTTGTGCCCAATGGCCAAAAGTCACTCTAATCAAGTAAATGATTCAGACTCTGACTCTAAATTTGATTTCATATTTGAAGAGCTAAAAATTGCTATTAAGGAACTACACAGTGAACTTTTTCTTCTTATGAAAAATCATTCATAAGTGAAAAAGAGACTTGCTATTTCTAAAAAGAAAACTTGTCTCTCAAAACTGAGAATGATGCTTTAAAAAAGAAAACTTCATGCACTGATTGTTCTCTTCACATTTTAAAAAAAGATTTAAAAAATACTCTTTCAAATTTCATTGAAGGTAGAGATAATTTTAAAAAAATTGAGTCAACAATAAGTGTTTTTGATAAAGTTGGCATAAGCTATAAACCAAATAAGAAGCAAAAATATTATAGGAACTTCTTTGTTCCTGCCATTATGACTAACTTACCTAAATTCACTTGTTCCTACTATAATAGAAAGGATACATGATTAAGTTATGTATCCATAGGAAGCAAGGGTTAAGTGAAAATATGAAGTGGGTTCTAAAGGAGTCTACTAACCCACCAGGACCCAAATAGATTTAGGTACCTAAGAAAACATGACATTTGTGTAGGTATCAAGGAAAGCCATAAATGGAAAGTGGTATCTAGACAATGGCTGCTCCAAGCATATGACTGGTGATAGCTCCATGTTTTTATATATAGTGGAAAACAAAGATAGTGGAACTGTCATCTTTAGAAATAATGAAAAGAGAAGAATTCTTGGTATAGGTAAAGTTAGTAAGAATGCATCTAACTCTCCTTGTATTAATAATATTTATTTAGTTGATGGTTTAGGACATAACCTTATAAGCATAAGTCAATTATGTGACAAAGGTTATGAGGTTATTTTTAATGCTGTGTGTTGTATTATGAGAGATGAGCAAATAAAAAAGCCAATTCTAGAAGGAAAGAGAATTCAGAATGTATATTTAATAAATCTCTGTGATGATGACTACTGAACACAAAATATCTCATCTCTATGAATGATGAAAGTTGGTTGTGGCATAAAAGATTAGCCCATGTCAACATGAAGCAACTAGACAAGCTTGTAAAGAAGAACTTGTTATTGGACTACCAAAGATAAAATTCGAAGCTGACAAATTATGTGATGCTTGTATGGAAGGAAAATAAATTAAGACTACATTTCAAAGCAAAAATATAGTATCAATATCAAGGCCTCTTGAATTTCTTCATATGGATCTAATTGGTCCTTCAAGGCTAAAAAGTCTAGGGGGTAATCTTTATACTTTTGTTATTGTTAATGATTATTCTAGGTTCACATGGCTTATCTTCATGTCTCATAGGGATCAAACCTTTGAATATTTTGTGGCATTTGTAGCTAAAGCAAAAAATGAAAAAGGTTTGAAAATTGTAAAGATAAGAAGTGACCATGGTGGAGAATTTGACAATTTCAACTTCATTAAGTTTTAATGAAGAACAAGGAATTAGTCATGAGTTCTCAGCATCTAAAACACCTTAACAAAATGGAGTTGTAGAGAGAAAGAACAAAACCTTAAAGAGATGGCAAGGACCATGCTGAATGAGAAGAAACTTCCTAAATATTTTTGGGTGGATGACATCAGTACAGCATGTTGCATAACCAATAGAGCACATATTGAACCTATTCTGAACAAAACTCCTAATGAGCTCTATAAAAAAAGAAAGCCTAACATCTCTCACCTGTAGTACTTGGCTATAAGTGTTTTGTACTCAACAATGGTAAGAATAATCTTCATAAGTTTAATTCTAAAAGTGATGAAGCTATATTTCTTAGTTATTCTAATAGAAGTAAAGCTTTTAGAGTCTTTAATAAAAGAATCTTATCTGTTGAAGAGTCAATTCATGTTAGATTTAATGAATCCTTATCATATGAGAACAAAGAAGAAGAAACTGTGAATCTTTCTCTTGATGATCTTTCACTGAAAGAAAAAGATAAAAATCAAACTAGTAATGATAACATGACTAATGATCGAAATGAAAAGACAAATAATCTTCCAAAAGGTTAGAGATATAAGTTACATCCCATTGATCAAATCATTGGAGAAGTTAGTGATAGACTTAAAACAAAAGGTTCATTTGGAGAAGTATGCCATTTCAGTGCATTTCTTTCTAATATTGAACCTTTTGATATTAAAGAAGCCTTAACTGATGAATATTGCTCATAGTAATGCAAGAAGAGTTAAACTAGTTTCAAAGAAGTCAAGTTTGGGATTTGGTACCAAGACCAAGTGGCCATCCTGTTATTGGGACGAAATGGATCTTTAGAAATGAACTTAATGAAACTAATATTATGGTAAGGAATAAGGCCAGGCTAGTAGCTACAAGTCATAATCAAGAAGAAGGTATTGATTGTAATAAAACATTTGCTCCAGTTGCTAGACTATAAGCTATTAGACTTTTACTTGCCTTTACTTGCATTAAAGATTTTAAACTTTATTAAATGAATATTAAAAGTACTTTCTTGAATGGACTAATCGATGAAAAAGTTTATGTAGAGAAACCTCTACGATTTGAGGATCCGTCAATGCTAAATCATGTTTAAAAATTGAAGAAAGCATTGTATGGACTGAAGTAAGCACCAAGAGCTTGGCATGATAGGTTAAGTACTTTTCTATTAAATAATAACTTCAAAAGAGGAATGGTGGATAAAACACTATTTTATAAAACTGAAGGTAGTGATATCCATGTAGTTCAAATTTATGTTGATGATATCATTTTTGGACCTATTAATGAAGTTTTTTATGAGAAATTTACTAAGATTATACAAGGAGAATATGAGATGTCTATGATGGGAGAGCTAAACTTCTTTCTCGAATTGTAAATTAAGCAAATGAAGGATGGAATCTTTATAAGCCAAACTAAGTACACTCAAGAATTACTAAAGAAGTTTGGATTCAAAAATTCAAATCCAAGTAACATTTCTATGAGTGCATTAATCAAAATGGATATGGACAAAAAAGGAAAAAAGGAGGATCAATTAAAATTTAGGCAAATGATTAGATCACTACTCTAATCAACTACCAGCAGACTTGATATCATGTTAAGTGTCTATATATGTCCAAGATTTCAAGCTGATCTAAGGGAATCACATTTAAAGGCTGTGAAAAGAATTTTCAAGTATTTAAATGGAACTACACAACTAGGATTATGGTTTCCAAAAGGAGGAAGGCTTGAATTGATTACTTACTCAGATGCTAATCATGGAAGGTATAGAATAGATAGAAAGAGCACTAGTGAAACTTGTTAGTTCTTTAGTGGCTCATTAATATCATGGTTCAATAAGAAATAAAATAGTTTGTCCTTATCATCATGTGAAGATAAATACTTGGCGACTGGAAACTGTTCTGTACAGATTTTATAGTTAAAATAATAATTAGAAGATTTGGCACTTCATCGCAAGAAAATTCTAATCAGATATGACAATACCAACACTATCAACTTGGCTAAAATTCTTGTTCAACACTCAAGAACCAAGCACATTGACATCAAACATCACTTCTAAGGGATCATATGCAGAAGAAGGACATCATACTACAATTTGTGCCTACCACCGAGCAACTAGCGGATATATTCACTAAAACTCTAGCTAAAGAACAATTCACATTTATCAGAAGAGAATTGGGAATGGTAAATCCCAATGAGTTGTAAGTTTTCTAAATTCAAATAAATTACTTTTTGAATCTTTTACTAACTTAAGTTTTAGAGTTTCTTTAACTTGTTTTTGCAGAAAGAAATCTATGAATCCTAACTTTATTAGAATAAATCAAAGAAGATCTTAAAGAAAAAAGTCAGAAGAGTAGGTACAATACATTTAAAAGTTAGGTTATTACTACTAGAAAATGATTCTTGAAAGTTTAAGTTTTTGTCTTTCATGAATTTACCCACTTTTATGTTTCTCACTATTTAGCTACATATTCACATGTGAAACATGTATGCTTACTTGTGTGAAATAGCACCCAGGAAAGCTTCACAATTGAGTGGTGCTAAATCATACACGAAGACATTAGTCTTACTTGCATGAAATAGCACTTAATGAATCTTTTTTCTTAAGAGGTGTAAAATCATGCATGATAGTAGAAGGCTCACTTGCATGAAAATCCTTCCCGAGAGCATGGTTTACAATTTTGGTCATTTCATGCGTGAGAGTAATTTGTGATCACGCGTGCCTCTACTTGTAGTTATTATGCATTATTTGAACATTATTTTGGCTGCCAGATCACCCATGAAGCTTCTTGATCATAGACAAGATTTAGCACCTTGGTAGTTAAAAAGTGCTAAATCACACGTGAAACTAGTCTCATCTCACGCACGATCTTGTATCACTTATATATATATATATATATATATCTTGCTCATCTATCTTCATTTTCACGTGTGAACTAACATTACTCTTTATAGCCGTTACACAATCCTTCCTTCTTAACGACCTTCCTGATTCTTCTCTAGCCATTTTGGCATTCAAATTTCTTTGCCCATTACTTTTAATCTGCTTCTCACATCTCATTTCACTCAGAAATCATATCTCTCTTTGACCTAAATTCTTTAATTCTCTAAACACTATCTACGATGGCAAGAATGAAGGAAACTGGAAAGAGAACTAATAAAGAGGTTATGAAGAAAGAAAGTTCACAGAAGCTTAGATTAGACATGGTAGCAAATCACCTTCTCGATCATCAAAGAGGCTCAAAATTCCCAAAAAATCTAAGGAGCCTGCTTTTGCATCAGCACCTGCTATAATAGATCAACAAGAAGAAGCTCTGACCAAAATTGACAGAGACTTGTCCAATGATGGTAGCAACATGCCTCCAAGTAAAGTTTTAAAGGAAAATGTCAGAGATGGAAAGCTTTTGAGCTTTGAACATCAATCCAGATTTAACTAATACTTCTCCTCTATTGTGGTGGTCACAAGCCAATGCACCAAATATGATTCTTTTATCAAAGCTCATAACTTTGATATAGATGAATATTTAAGTGACTATAAAGGATTGCTAGAACTTAATCTCTCATACTCAGCTGAAGTAGTGAAGGCCTTCTATGCTAGCTTTGGATGGGATATGTAAAAGAAGACTTACAAGGCCAATGTTTGAGGATGTCCAATGTACTTCACTTCAAGGAGTTTAAGACATATACTTGGTCTTGATGCAAGAGGTTTGGAGCTTCAAGAGTTTGATCGTGTAAATCAAAGGAATACTCCCAGACAATACTCGTATGAAGAGAAATATAAAGCAATAATGATGATAAAGGATGTACCTGAAGAAGCTTTGAAGCATGATTTCATCTTTAGACTAATTTCATGTTGGAAATTGTGCCCTAAGGCCAATTATTGTACTATGCATATTATTATCTAATGAATTTCTCTTTTGTTATCATAATAATTGCATGTTCAATATGATAACTGTATCCCTGGACAAACTATAGTGATTGTCCTAAATGTCCTTGGTCGGTTATCTTTGAGGGATCATAGATGAAACAAGACTGGTATGACTTTGATTAATTATAGAGATACAAATTAAAGTTATAGGCACTTGAAAGAGTACAAGGTGCTGGACCAACCCACTATGAGAAAGCTGTATGGTACAAGTCATAAGCTTATCTCATATGTAACTATATCACTAAGTCCTTTGACCTGAGATCATCATGGATTCCTATATGATGACCACTGAACGAACCTATTTAAAGTCACCTTTGATCGGGTGATCATAAAGGCTATGATTGAGTTTAGTGATATTCATGTAGAGGAATATGAGTGGTCAAGATGAAATTTGTCCTTCACATTAAGTGAGAGATATTACTGGGTCCCTCAATGAGTAAGAGTGAGAAAATGTATGGCCATACTATAATAGAAAGGGTTTTTCTATTGCTACTATCAGCATACTCAGAGATTGAGAAAGTAATGGTCAGGTAAAGGAGAATGACAATTCTATGTCTCATACTTGACCAAAATATCACATGATAAAAGGGATGTGAAATGGTTGGATGATAGGTTATATTGGATCATCGATCCTTATGTGAATTAGGTAGTTACAATATCTTGCTAGAGGCCACTTGTAACTTGTGAGCTAATATTGTAATTAGCCCACTGCTAATTTCATATGAGCCTACAGGGTCACACATAAGAACGGCCCAATCGAGCTATAATGTCTAAGTTCGTTGAATCTGGAATATGTTTAGATTCAATGAATGTAATATAGGGCGAATGAATTATATATATATATATTTGAATATTTATTTGATAAATACATATATATATTTATATGAAATATAAAATTCAAAATATAATTATATATATGTGTATATATATATTCGTATATATAATATAATATTTATATGTGATATATATTATATTATATTATCTTATGTTAGTTTTAAATTTAATTTTATATGATAAATTAAATTTAATAATTAACATGATAAGAGAGAATATCATATCAGTTTTATAATTTAAATTTATAAGATAAATTCGAATTAGATATGATATTATGGATTAAATTTATGAGATAAATTTAATTAAATTTTCGTGACCTTTTAAGTGGAAGACAAAAACCCTTATCTATATACTATATATAGATAGGGACGTCCTTATGAAGGTAAAGAGAGAGAGTTAGAAAAGTTCTGACGGCAAAAATACTCTAAGAGCCACGAAACACCTTTTAGAAAGGAAAATTAACATTCAAAGAAGAACGGATGCTGAAAGCACTAGCACGCTGTTTGAGTTAGAGAGCTGTTCGTGCAAATACCAATAGAGGGAGCAGATCTATATTGTTAGCTCCTAAGATCAGCGCTAACTTCAATGAATTAAAAGGTAACTCTTCTATCTACCTTGACTTAAACTTGTTCAGTCCATATCAGGATAGGGACTTTAAAATTTTAATCTTTCGTTGTGCCTTCCTATCCAACAGTGGTACCAGAGCCTGGTCAAATTTTCATTTAAGTTGGATTTTGGTTGATTACGTTCTTAAATCTTCATGTGATAAACTTCTTCGGATGAACGTTGCTTTAAGATTTTCAAAATTTATATGTGATATTTTCAAAATCTATATATATGTTTTTCATATGATGTTTTCAAAACATATATATCTATAAACTCAATTTATATATATTCAAATTTATATGAATTTAAATAAATTAATATGATTAATATTTAGTTATATGATGTTCGTTCTTAATATGACTAATGTTCGTCCATATGATGTCCGTTCTCAATGTCATTATTGTTTGTTTGCATTCTCATATGGTTTAGGTTGGATTGTCAATATGATTGATGAATCCGAAGGGTCTAAGGCAACAACTCCTTCAAAGAGAATAAGCTTTTCGAAAGCTCCTTGACCTCGCTCGCTAACCGGTTAGCGTGACCGCTGTGGCTAACTCTGCATAGTGCAATCTAATTCACAATTTATAGCCTTTCATTATATATGAATTGTTTATTTGCTGTGTTTTCTTTGCCTTGAAGTTGTTTGGGTATGGTGACGTATGTGCTCTAGTTTTACAAGAATTGTAAATTTTAAATATGGCCTGCGTGTCGTGCCTCTCTCTATAAACTCTAAATATACATTCTCTTCTCATCTCAATCCCCTCATATGAATAAATGAGATTTCTTGATCTAATTTATCTTCTTAGAGAGGTCCTCTCATTGGCTTGGGATGGATATAGGTTAGGTGAGTCATATTATGTCACGTTTAATTATACTTTTGATTAGATCATAATATGTATGATTTTGTATGAGATACAACCGCTTTTACTTTACACATTTATTAAATTAATAAATCAAACCCTCTAATTAAAATATTAAGTCATAATGCCATCAATTAATGAATACTTGTCAAAATCTAGATCACTCAAAGGTAGGATCCACTAAAGTAGATACATTTGGGTTATCTTGGTGAGACAAGCGTGAGTAATGGTGCTACTCACAAAGATTCATTATTATTTGACTGAATTGATATTTTCAAAATGGTTTTGGACCTCAAGGCATTAGATGGGATTGAACATGCCAGATCATATGATGATTGAATCCCATAAAGATCTAAGAGTTACATGTGATGTAATTGGTAAATGAGTTACCTACCTAAATAACTTAATTTTAAGCGTCCTGCCAAAGCAGACTTAAATTTAATTGAAATATAGGTCTTAGCCCACTAATCAAATTTAAGGGTTGTTAGTTTTAGTAGAAGATATAAAATTAACTTTGTGTATTTTATTGTAGAATCATGTTAACTAATAACACTGCTACATTATCGTTGTGATTAGTCTTTGAGAAGGACAAACTCAATGGGACAAACTTTCTTGATTGGTTTAAGAACTTGAGAATTGTTCTCAAGTAGGAAAGAAAGGCTTATGTCTTGGATGAACCCACTCTTGAGGAGCCTGTGGCCAATGCTCCAAGAGCTCAAAGGGATACTTATACAAAGCACACTAATGACTCGGTGGATGTAGGATGCCTAATGCTAGCTATCATGGTTCCAGAACTTTAAAGAGATTTGGAATACATGGAGGCTTATGAGATAATTGTACATCTCAAGGAAATGTTCTAACAACAGGTAAGGCAAGAGAGGTATGAGACCACAAAGGCTTTACACTCCTACAAGATGTCTGAGGGTGTATTAGTCAGTACTCATGTTTTAAAGATAAAGAGCTATATTGATCACCTTGAGAGACTTGGATTTCCCTTAGGCCAGGAGTTGGCTATAGATTTGATCTTGAACTCACTCTCGAAAAGTTATAACCAGTTTGTTATGAACTATAACATGAATGACATGGAGAAATCCATTTTTGAATTGCATGGGATGCTTAAAACTACTGACCAAAACATTAAGAAAAAGCCTAGCACTGTTTTGATGGTTCAGAAAGGAAGGGGTATAAAAAAGAAAGGCAAGAGCAAGGGCAAGGGAAAGGGTAAAGGCTTAGATGGTAAGACCAAAGAGTCAAACAAGCCCGAAACCAAGCCTCCAGCCAAGAAGGCAAAGCCTCCAAAGGAAGGAGTTTGCTTCTTTTACAATGAATCGGGTTATTAGAAGAGGAACTGTAAGCTCTACTTGGAAGATTTGGAAAAGAAAAATGGTAGCGGGGCTACTCCTTCAGGTATTTATGTTATAGACATTCACCTTTCTACTTCTTTTGCATAGGTATTAGATCCTACATGTGGTTCTTACATTTGTACAAATGTGCAGGGTCTCAAAAACAGTAGAAAGTTGATGAAGGGCGAAGTGAACCTATGAGTTAGAAATAGAGCAAGAGTTGCTGCTTTAGCTAGAGGTACTTATGAATTACTTTTGCCCAGTAGGCTTTTGTTAGTTTTGAACAATTGCAATTATGTTCCTACTTTGAGTAGCAACATTGTTTCTCTTTCTTATTTGGATAAGGAAGGTTTTACTTCCATTACTAGGAATGGTAAATGTTCTATTTATCAAAATGACATTTTTTATACTAATGGTGATTTGCATTTTGGTCATTATCTTTTAAATCTAGAACATCCTAGTAATAAAGACATCTATAATGTAACTACTAAAAGGATCAAATCGAATGATTTGAATCTAACCTACATATAGCATTGTCGTCTTAGCCATATAAATGAGAAATGCATTTCTATGCTCTATTAAGATGGACTTCTCAACTCATTTGATTTTGAATCTTATGACACTTGTGAATCTTGTTTATTAGGACAAAAGCACCTTTTACTGGGCATAGTGAGAAGTCTAATGACTTATTGGGACTTATACATATAGATGTATGTAGACCAATAAGTACAACTGCCAGAGGGGGTTATTTGTACTTCATTACCTTTATTGATGACTACAGTAGATATGGATACATCTACCTAATGAAACACAAATCTGAATCTTTTGAAATGTTCAAAGTATTCAAAAATGAAGTACAAAATCAACTTGGCAAGACTATTAAAACTCTTCAATCTAATCAAGGAGGTGAATATTTGAGCCAAGAATTCATAGATCATCTAAGGAGTTGTGGGATAGTCTCACAATTAACTCCTTCAGCAACACCACAATGGAATGGTGTTTTTGAGTGGAGAAATCAGACACTAGTAGATATGGTTCGATCCATGATGAGTCAAGTAGATCTTCTACCATCCTTTTGGGGCCATGCACTAGAAACAACTGCATTTACATTGAATCATATTCCATCTAAGGCAATTGAGAAGACACCATATGAGATATGGACTAGGAAGAAACCTAGTTTGTCTTTTTTCAAGATTTGTGGAAGTGAGGTTTATGTTAAGAAATAAGCCTCAGACAAGTTAGCACCCAAATCCACAAAGTGCCTTTTTGTGGGGTTTCCTAAAGAAACAAAGAGATACTATGTCTATAATCCCACCAATAACAAAATGTTTGTAATTCAAAATTGTATCTTTCTAGAAAGAGAAGTTATCTCTAAAAGAACCAGTGGGAGCAAGATACATCTTGAAGAAATTCAAGAACCATAAAATAGCATAGAGTCACAAATGAAAAACCGAGAAGACTCACAAGAAGTAAATGGGCCTACTCAAATAATACAAGGCCCATGAAGATCTGATAGGACATGGTATCATCCTCAAAGATATGGATTTCTCATTAATGAATGTCGTGATGTGTTGCTCATTAAACACAATGAACTAACCACCTACTAAGAAGCCATAATGGGACCAAATTTTGAGAAATCGCTAAATGCCATAAAGTCTGAAATGCAATCCATGTACGATAATAAGGTGTGAACCTTAATTGATCCACCTAAAGGAATAAAAACCATCAGGTATAAATGGGTTTTTAAGGAGAAAACTAACATAGATGGCAAAGTAAATATCTTCAAGGTACAATTAGTTGTAAAATGATTCATCCAAACTCATGGTGTAGACTATGATGAAACCTTTTCACCAGTCACAATGGCTAAATCAATTAGAATCCTCCTTGCCATTACAACATATTATGACTATAAAGATGGATGTTAAAACAACATTCCTTAATGGACGTCTACTTGAGGAAGTGTACATGACACAACCTGAAGGTTTTGTGAGTCCAGAGGACTCTGGAAAGGTGTGCAAGCTTTAAAGATCCATTTATAGATTAAAACAAGCATCTCAAAGCTAGAATCAACGTTTTGATAAAGTAATCAAAGAATATTGATGAACCTTGTGTTTATAAAAGGGTAAATGGCAGCACAGTTATATTTCTAGTGCTATATGTAGATAATATCCTACTCATTGGGAATGACATTCCTACCTTACAGAATGTCAAGTCTTGGTTAGGAAAATCTTTCTCTATGAAGGACCTAGGTGAAGCCACTTACATCCTTGGGATTAAGATCTATAGAGATAGATCTAAAAGGCTAATAGGCCTAAGTCAAAGCAGATACATAGACAAGATACTGCATAGGTTCAGTATGTAGGATTCAAAGAGGGGTTTCATTCCCATGTCTCATGGCATTCATCTCAGCAAAGGCCAATGTGCTAGCACACAAAATCAGTAAGATTGTATGAGTAAGGTTCCATATGCCTTGACAATTAGATCTATCACGTATGCCATGCTGTGTACTCGATTGGATATTTCATTTACCTTAACTATGATTAGCAGATACCAAGCAGATCCAGGAGAGGATCATTGGACTACTGTCAAGAATATCTTAAAGTACTTAAGAAGGACTAAGGATTTATTCTTGGTATATGGTGGATTGGATGACGAGCTAGTTGTAACAAGTTACACAAATGCAAGCTTCCAAACTAACCAGGATGACCTTAAATCTCAATTAAGATATGTGTTCGCCTTAAATGGTGGGGCAGTGAGCTGGAAGAGCTCAAAGCAAAGCACAACAGCTGATTCTGCACTAGAAGCTGAATATATAGCAACATCAAATGTAGCTAAGGAAGCCATTTGGGTTATGAAGTTCATTGCTGAACTAGGAGTGGTGCCTAGCATCTTAGATCCAATAAACTTGTTTTGTAACAATAGCGGTGCAATTACACAGAGCAAGGAGCCAAGGTCACACTAAAAGACCAAGCATATACTCAGGCGTTTCCACCTTATCAAAGAGATCAATGATAGAGGTGATATAAAATATGTAAAGTAGCAGGAGAAGATAATGTTGCTGATCCTCTTACAAAGCCTCTTGTACAGATGAAGCATGAATGATATGTGAGGATAATGGGAATTAGACAAATTAATGATTGTACCTAGTGCAAGTGGGAGGATATTAGAAATTGTGCCCTAGGGCCAATCATTGTACTATGCACATTGTTATTTAATGAATTTCTTTTTTGTTATCATAACAATTGCATGTTCAATATGATAACTGTATCCCTGGACAAACTATAGTGATTGTCTTAAATGTCCCTAGTCGATTATCTTTAAGGAATCATAGATGAAAGAAGACTGGTATGACTTTGATTAATTATAGAGATACAAATTAAAGTCATAAGCATTGAAAAAGTATAAGGTACTGGATTGACCCGCTATGAGAAAGCTAAATGGTACAAGTCATAAGCTTATCTCATATGTAACCATATCACTAAGCCCTTTAACTTAAGATCATCATGGATTCCTATATGATGACTACTGAACTTTGACCTATTCAAAAGTCACCTTTGACCGAGTGATCATAAAGGCTATGATTGAGTTTAGTGATATTCATGTAGAGGAATATGAGTGGTCAAGATTGAATTTGTCCCTCACATTAAGTGAGAGATATTACAGGGCCCCTCAATGAGTAAGAGTGAGAAAATGTATGGTCATACTACAATAGAAAGGGTTTTTCCATTACTACTATCAATCTACTCAGAGATCAAGAAAGTAAGGGTCAAGTAAAGAAGAATGACAATTTCATGTCTCATACTTGATCGAAATATCGCGCAATAAGAAGAATGTGATATAGTTGCATGATAGGTTACATTGGATCATCGATCCCCATGTGAATTAGGTAGTTACAATATCTTACTAGAGGCTATTTGTAACTTGTGGGCTAATAGTGTAATTAGCCCACTGCCAATTTCGTATAGGCCTACAGGGTTGCACACAAGAACGGCCTAACTCGAGCTATAATGTCCAAGTTCATTAAATTTAGAATATGTCTAGATTCAATGAATGTAATATAAGGCAAATGAATTATATATATTTGAATATTTATTTAATAAATATATATATATATATATATGAAATATAAAATTTAAAATATAATTTTATATATATATATGCGTCTGTATATATATATCAGATATATATATGATATATGTATATGATATATAAAATTAAATATAGATAATATAATATATATATATATATTTTCAAAATATATATGTATATAATATAATATAATATAATATAATATATTATATTATATTATATTATCTTATGTTAGTTTTATAATTTAATTTTATAAGATAAATTCGAATTAGATATGATATTATGGATTAAATTTATGAGATAAATTTAATTAAATTTTTATGACCTTTTAAGTGGAAGACAAAAACCCTTATCTATGTACTATATATAGATAGGGACGTCCTTATGAAGGCAGAGAGAGACTTACAAAAGTTCTAACGGCAAAAACACTCTAAGAGCTACGAAACACCCTATAGAAAGGAAAATTAATGTTCAAAAAAGAATGGACGTTGAGAGCACTAGCACGCTGTTCGAGTTAGAGAGTTGTTCGTGTGGATACCGGTAGAGAGAGTAGATCTACGTTATGAACTCCTGAGATCTAGACGTGCGCTAACTTCAAAAAATTAAAAGGTAACTCTTCTATCCACCTTGACTTAAACGAGTTTGTTTTTGTCCATATTAGGAGAGAGATTTTAAAATTTTAATCTTCCACTGTGCCTTCCTATCCAACACTTCATTCCCTTTCAAGCATCGAATGCTGGCATATGTGGTAACAAGGTTATTTCTTAACAAGAGGAAATCCTTTAACACTTGCATTGAGTTTGAGACTGAGTTCCTCACCAAAATAATCAAAAAGCAAAAGATCAATATGTGCCACTGCATATTGCTAAAAATGTTGTATGTTTCCAAATTTGACACCAAGAGGAAGAAGGAACAGAAGAAAGATAGAGAGATTTTCAAGTCAATGATTCACATACATAAAACTTTTGTAAAGGTGAGGGAGAGATTTTTCTTGGAATTAAGAGAGGTTGTTCTGTTAGGAAAAGAAGCTCACTAGTAAAGTGAGTTGTTGTAAAGACTCACAAGTGCCTAAACTGAACTTGTAGATGTACTGAGGTGGCAAGCATCTACTCAAGCTTATGTTATAGTAAAGAAATCTCAAGTAGTTTCTTAGGGATTGGATGTAGGTTAAAGAGGAGTTGTTGAACCAGGATAAACCATTGTTTGAAATCTCTCTTCCCTTAACTCTTTATATTTCCAACAACCTTTGTTTATGCCATATTTTAGTGTATGAAATTAAATATGCTATTTCTACTTGCTCTTACTCAAACTTGCAATTAGAAATTAATTCTAAACATTTATACACATATTGAGATTATGAAAACAACTTTGGAATTGTTATATACATAATTTAGAACTCAATTTTACCAAAAAGTTTCTTTGAACACAGTTTTGCTAAAAAGTTTTAAAAGAATCAAAATTTTCTCAAATACCCAATTCACCCCCCTCTTAGGTGTTTATCCAGATCCAACATTTGATATCAGGGCAAGGCTCTTGGATAAAGGACTTAGCAGTCTCAAGAGTTCCAAATGTCAAGTTTTTAAAGTTTTTTAGTTTTTAAGGAAATTGATATTGAAAAACCTCTAGCTCTTAAAAATACTAATTTTTTGTTTTGGAAAGTGAGAATGCAATTTTACACTCATTCCATTGATTTAGATATGTGAGAAGTTTTCATAAATGACTTTGATTTTAGACCTACAAGAGTTTGGACTGAAAAAGAAAAGAAATTGTAGTCTTTGAACATTAAAGCTTTAAAGATTTTATCTAGTGCTTTAACTTTACTAATTTTTTAAAAATCAAATATTGCTCTAATGATAAGATTATTTGGGATAATCTTGAATCCATCTATGCTACTAATGATATTTTTGAAAATGAAAGTGTTGACAGTTCTCCAGACTTTGAATAATAAGAGGACCAATACCTACTAACTTTTGGAGAACACATGAAAGATGAGATTGAAGAAGGAGAAATCATTGAGCATTTCCATAATTCAATTAGCACACTTGGATTAGAGGAAGATGATTCCCAATAAGAGATTCACATGACAAATTCAATTACATCACAATTTGAAGCTCGAGAAAATTTTGAGTTATATAAGTTACATGATTTTAAAAAATTTTGTGCATATAAATCACCTGATTTTAAAAATTTTCATAGAGGAGATTTCAAACCTTTAGCTAATTTGATTTTGAAAAATACACAAAATTTGAACTCTATTTTTGCTAGAAGTGCTGGAAATACTTTTGAAAAGAGAATATTTAGAAAAAGAAATTATTTCAGAAATGGTTCAAGTACCAAACATACAAACTGCAAAAGTTTTCAAAATGCATA
Organism: Prosopis cineraria; assembly: GCF_029017545.1. Classification (NCBI taxonomy): domain Eukaryota; kingdom Viridiplantae; phylum Streptophyta; class Magnoliopsida; order Fabales; family Fabaceae; genus Prosopis; species Prosopis cineraria. Next base: position 17,124,057 of record NW_026555345.1, on the reverse strand, counting down.
TCATTCTATCATTTGCAATTATTATGGTAAATCTAGACATGTTTCTCACATATGCAACACTAGAAGAAATTTTATTTTGAAAAACAAGTTTATTTGGGTTCCTAAAGGACAAGGAAGGTCCAATGCTAACTCACAAGGACCCAAAGCTAAATAGGTACTGAAATGTCCTCTAAGTGCTTCACTTGTACAAAACAAATTAAACAAAAAGAGACAGCTTGGTACAAGAAAGGAGGAAGTCACCAAGAGAGCATCTTAAGTACATAATAGCTGACACTTAAAGTCTATTTAGTAAGGAGAACTCTCAAGACACCCATTACTAAAAATATAAAATCCTATCTAAATAGGAAGAAATAGAGAAGAGCATCTCACACCTAAAGAATGAACTACCATAAATACCATTCTATTACCTTAAGGACAACAAGAAAAGAAGGACCTCTCAAATGTCAAGAAGAAGACTTGTGGAATCTACAACTTTTGAGAGAGGATCACATGCACCTAAGGCAACTTACACAAAGCCTATACATCTTATGCATTGGATGAGAAAGTGAAAACCTTTAAGTACAAAAGTTAAGGGATAAAATTGGTAAAACCTGTTACACCATCACTCTTGATAGCTATTGAGGTTTATGTATAGTGACCTTAGGTATGAACATTGCACATTGTTTTGAAATGAGTTTTTTCATAACATATCCTTTGAAAATCATTATTGATAAATCTCTTACAAAGGATTTGCAAGGATTGATAGATTATCTCTTTGTGCATGCATATTGATTTCAAATGAAAATATGTTTTATGTATAAAGACATGTTTAATCCATTATGCTTAATTATTATGACTTCATAAAATTCTTTAGAGTATATAAATCATGGTTCCAACAAGTTAACCATAAATGGATCCAAGTCAAATTGGATGCCAAAGATAAGAAAGGATTACACTAACTTGTAGGAAAATGAAGAAAGAAAGGTTCACCTCAATAATGCTGTAGTTACAGAACTTAAAATGAATCTTGAGGAAGTTGAACAATTAGAGCTTGAGTTTTGGTGTCACACATGCAAGATGAAAAGATCAACATCCATACACCAAATCAAGCAACTCACAAGGACATATGCAAAATTGGTGATATCATACCTTACCTTATCATATACTTTATGATATACTCATATTAGGATAAGAGTCCTTATTACATTCCTTTAGCAATCCATTATTCATTGTTTTTCATGATTGCTAAATGGACTAAAAAAAATGTGCACATTTTACTAAATGCTTTAAACTTTCACTTTTAATACACAATGTAAAATTATTTTCATGCTCATCATGATTTCATAAAATGCATTCTTTTGAAAAGGCCATATACATGATTTGAAACAATCATAATTTAGAATCATTAGGATTTACTATTTCCAATTCACTTTATTCATGAAAATTCACGATCAACTTGATTTCATTTAATTTTTGAGAATTTCAAGAAAGATTTACTTAAGCAAACTTGATTTCAAAATGAACATCATGCTTAATTTCATCAAGTTTTTACATATGCATCAACATTTATATCTCAAAGTTCAATGGCCAAATACTTGAATGGATATGAATAAAACTAATATTTTCTAGCAAGCTTGTGATTCTATTTGAATAGTAAGCATGATATGCTAACTATAGAAGAAAAGCTTAGATAAAATCAAGGAACATAAAGTCATCCAGCATTGAATAGAAAAATCCAAGAAGATGACTACAAATGAGGAAGAATGAAAACTATGCCAAAATCAATGAAAATTCCTATCCCTTACTCTTAGTATTGTTTGATATCATTTTGGATGGGTTCTTACTTGTTCAATTGATAATTCAAGGCATGAATTGCATTTGCACTTCAATGACATATTTTGACCATAAATTCATATTCTACTTAAAACATCCTGAATTTCTAATCCTACATTAATGACTGATTAGGGATGAATTAGTGATTTAATGTGAGATTAGGGTTTTGAGTGGTGAAGTGTTATATTGACTCATTGAAATCTTATATGAATAGATATGAGTAGAAGAGTAGAGTCTCGGAGTAGAGTATGTGAGCATAGTGAGGATTTCACTCACTGTGCCACTCGCCGTGGCGGGTGATAGATGCGTCATCGCATATGGAGCAGAAATTAGATTATTAGATTAATAGGATGTGTCTAGCTCATGGAAAATAAAAGGGAGAACATGAGAGAAGAGATTAGATGTGGAGAACTATGAGGGATCTACTAAGGCAAGCTAAATCAAGAGTAAGGACAGTGTCTCTGACTCATTACTTATCGGGTAAGTCACATACTGCCTTAACCTCCAAATCTGCCCTATTTTCTCTTAGTTTTAAGCAATGAGAAAGTGAATTCAGGAGTTTTAAAGAGTTTATTTCTTACCCAATAGTAATAAAAAGGTTACTTGGTGTTAAACTAGTGCTTTGTAACCGGTTTAAGTCAAAACAATAAAGTTTTGAAACTGTAGGCAAGAATTGCCCTAATCTAGAGAGAGAGTAGTGAGAGAAAATTGCTAAAAAATGTTAAAGTTTGAAATGAGGGGAAATTAATGGTGATGTGCATAATCAAGTGTGAAATGTGGATTTGATAGAAATTAAGTGTTTAAATGTGATAATTGGCACTTTTGGTCAATAAAGGAGTTGACTCTGAATGCCAATTCTATGTAGATTATAGTGTGTGTGTGTTGAATAGGGAGGTACAGTAGAAGATTAAAATTTTAAAGTCCCTATCTTGATATGGACCGAATGAACTCGTTTAAGTTAAGGTGGATAGAAGAGTTACCTTTTGATTCTTCAAACTTGGCACATGTTCTCTTCAAGAGTTTGGATCTCAGGAGCTAACAAAATAAATCTTCTCCCTCTATTGGTATCCACACGATCAGCTCTCTAACTCAAATAGCATGCTAGCATTTCCAGCATCCGTTCTTCTTTGAACGTTAGTTTTCTATCTATAGGGTGTTTCGTGGCTCTCAAAATGTTTTTTGCCATCAAAACTATTCTAACCCTCTCCTTCTTCATAAAGGATGTCCCTACCTATATATAGTATATGGATCAAGGTTTTTATCTTCCACTTAAAAGGCCATAAAATTTTAATTAAATTTATCTCATAAATTTAATTCATGATATCATATCTAATTCAAATTTATCTTATAAATTTAAATTATAAAATTGACATGATATTCCCTTATATCATATTAGTTATTAAATTTAATCTATCATATAAAATTAAATTTAAAACTAACATTATATATACGAATATATACATATATATTTCAAAAATATATATACATATACATATATATAATTATATTTTGAATTTTATATTTCATATAAATATATATATATAAATAAATATTTATCAAATAAATATTTAAATATATATATATATATATAATTCATTCACCATATATTACATTCATTGAATTTAGACATATTCAAGTTTCAATAAACTTGGACATTATAGCTCGAGTTGGGCTGTTCTTGTGTGCGACCCTGTAGGCTCACATGAAATTAGCAGAAGGCTAATTACGCTATTAGCCCACAAGTCACAAGTGACCTCTAGCAAGACATTACAACTACCCAATTCACATAGGGATCGATGATTCAATGTAACCTATCATGCAACTGTATCACATCTATTTTATCATGTGATATTTTAGTAAAGTATGAGACATGGAATTGTCATTCTTCTTTACCTGAACATTACTTTCTCAATCTCTAAGTGGACTAATAGTAACAATAAAAAAACCCTTTTCATTGTAGTATAGCCATACATTTTCTTAGTCTTACTCATCAAGGGGCCCAATAATATCTCTCACTTAATGTGAAGGACAAATTTTATCTTAACTACTCATATTCCTCTACATGAATATCGTTAAACTCAATCATAGCCTTTATGATCAACCAATTAAAGGTGACTTTTGACTAAGTTAATATTCAGTAGTCATCATGTAGAAATCCATGATAACCTCAGGTCAAAAGGCTTAGTGATATAATTACATATAAGATAAGCTTATAACTTGTACCATGCAACTTTCTCATAGCAGGTCGATCCAGCACCTTGTATTCTTTCAAGTGCCTATGACTTTGATTTATATCTCTATAATTAATCAAAGTTATACTAGTCTTGATTCATCTATGATCCCTTATGGATAACCAACTAGGAACATTTAGGATAATCACTATATTTTATCCAAGGATACAATTATGATATTGAACATGCAATTATATGATAACAAAAGAGAAATTCATTAAATAACAATATGCATAGTATAATGATTGGCCCTAGGGCACAATTTCCAATAGTGTGACACATGAGTTACAAGAGAGGATCTTGAAATAGGGTTGAAGTTACACGAGTAATACTTTTTATCGAATAGAAGGGTTGAGATAACCATATAGTTTATTATGTTTATTAACTATTATAACTGTGTAGAAGTGAATATCAAATGATAAATTGTGAATTTATGAGTTTTATGCATGATTGTCATTGAAATGGTTTTTGGCATGAACTTTGCATTGTGAAATGAATTTGAAAAGTTATTCATTTCAATGGATATACACGTATATGATATGAAAGTATATATGTCATGGCAAGGTGTATAAGTAGTGAAAGTTGTAAAAGAGCATGGTCATAGGGGGTGGGAGTTCACCCAGGATATATAAGGTTGTGTGTGTGTGGAGATATGTGAGTGTAAAATCTATATGGTCGAGCTGGCACCATGGGACATCTGGTATAGTATTGTATAGGCTGTTACCATAGATAATCTAGTACAACATATTATAGGACTATTATCATGGGACATCCAAGCAGTCTGGCAACTTTCTAATGCCTGTTAGGGTGTAGTTAGGAGTCAATGATGCCTTTATCACAAGTGTGTGAAGAGGGAAACTATAGTCCATAAGTAGGTTAGATTACCTTTGGTCAGGTATTTCTACTACCGAAAGTGAGCTCAGGTCAATAAATGGTTGATCCAGAAGAGCCTATGGTTTCATGTCGGGGAGCTTTAAAGGATTAGTGGATTGATCATGCTAAGGTGTAAAATTATTTGAAATGTGATTTATATGTGAAAGTGATAATTTAGTTATGATATACTATATACATGTGCTATATGATTATTTCAGTCACTTTGGCAATGTTATTTATGGTAATAGACATTTAATGAGTTATATTTGGTTACTAAGATTTTTATCTCACCTGTGGTTATTTACATTTTTCAGGTTCTGGTACTAGTGGATCAAGGGGAAAGGATATAGGCTGAGTGGACATCTCTTGCTTAAATCTTTATAAGATATGGTGTAATAATTTGTAAGTTATTAGCCAAAAGTATGTATAAGTTGCGTTAGAATTTTAGCATGTGCATATTATGGTAAATGTTGTGTTTTTGTGATTTTTGAACTCTCTAACCCTAGTACATGTGTGAAAGATGAAATGACTGGATGGGCTAGTGGATGGGTGTAATTATGTGTGAATATGAGATGGGTGGAGATTATTTATAGTAATTTGGCCATATGCGAGTACATGCACTGCGGCACACGCACCTGAATTTGCTATCAAATGGTAGTTTTTGATATGAAATTCAAATGCGTGCCATTTTCACATACGATGTTTGATTGGGATAATTCAAGCACGCACATGAAGCTCATTTCAAAATCTAACTAATGACACTGATTTCATCCCAATCTGATATTTTTATCAAAAATTAGACACTAAAGTGCATTTTGACCATTTTCTGTCAAATTTTTATCACTTAAGTGTCTCAATTCGAAACCAAATGTCATTAGCTACTTTTTAGGCCTTGACCACATCCAAATAGACATAACAAAGGATTTTTAGTAAAGGTTCTCAGACTCGATCAATTCAAAGAGGGTCTATACAAAGGAGTACTAAGGTCAGAATTGGGCTCAACAACCTTCAAGGCAAGCCTCAAACATACCAGTTCCTAATTTTAGCACTGAAAAGTCACCCTAATATAATATCAGTGGTAGATTCCATGCAAGATAATGTTAAGCCTATTTCAAGTATGGAAAGCTAGGACATATCACCAAGTATTACTCTGAAGGTGAAGTTGAGATGGCAGAACAGCATGCTACAGTTCTAGGATGAGTATTTACTATAACGCAAGAAGAGGCTAAAGCACTACCAAACCTAATCAAAGGTATTATTTCTGTCTGTGGTAATAGAATTAAAGCTTTATTTAATTCAGGAGCTACACATTCATTCATCTCAAAAGAATGTGTAGATAGATTGAAGTTAGAATTAGAAGAGCTATGATAATTAAAGTGACTACGCCTTCTAGACTCTCAAGTATTATTAACAGAGCATGTCAGAGAGTTGAGATTGTATTTGAAGATTGACTATCTGTGATCGATCTGATTTGTACTCCTATGAAAGGGATTGATGTGATAATTGGCATGGATTGGCTAACAGCTAATAATGCTACGCTTGACTATGCCAGGAAGCTAGTCTCATTGCCATGTCATTGGCAGGAACTAGTCTTACTGAGTAACTTAGGTTTCTATTAGTTGTGCTAGCTGAGAAGCTAATTAAACAAGGGTATGATGCTTACCTGGTGATTTATGCAGCTAGTAGTATATATGATACAAGTATTGAGAAGATTGGAGTAGTAAGTGAATTTCCTATAGTATTTTCTCAAGAGATGTCTTGATTACCTTCAGAAAGAGAAGTTGAATTCTCAATAGATTTAGTTCCTGATAGTGAGCCAATTTCTAAAGCCCCTTACCAAATGTCACCCCTAGAGTTGAATGAATTAAAAAAGCAGATTGAAGATTTGCTTGACAAAGGCTTTATCAGGCTAAGCATATTACTTTGGCGTTCGCTAGTGTTTTTTGTAAGAAATAAGGATGGTTGTTTGTGGCTATGTATCAACTACTGGTAATTGAATAAGGTAACGATAAAGAATAAGTACCCTTTACTTAGGATCAATGATCTGTTAAATTAATCGGCTAGAGCATTAGTCTCTTCTGAGATTGACTTGAGGTTAGGGTATCATCAATTGAAGGTTTCTAAGAAAGATGTACCTAAGACTACTTTTCATACGCGTTATGGGCACTATGAGTTCCTAGTCATGCCTTTTGGTCTGACCAATGCACCTGTACTTTTCATAGATTGCATGAACCGTATCTTTAGATCATATTTAGACTAGTTTGTTGTGGTTTTCATTGATAATACTCTTGTTTATTAAGAAGATGAGGAACAATATGCCAAACATCTTTGGATTGCCCTTCAGATTCTTAAGGAGAACAAGCTTTATGCTAAGCTTAGTAAGCACGAGTTTTGGCTGAGAGAAGTTAGATTTTTGGGTTATGTGGTATCAGCAAATGGGATTTCTATTGATCCTCATAAAGTTGACACTGTGTTGAAATGGGAACGGTCTAGTTCAGTTACGAAGATTTGAAGTTTTTTGGGATTAGCGGGATATTACCAAAGGTTCATCCAAGGTTTCTCTCAAATTGCTTTCCCATTGATAAAATTGACTCAGAAAGATCAACCTTTCATTTGGAATGATAGGTGAGAGACTGCATTTTAGAAGTTGAAAGAGAAGTTAACTAGTGCACCTGTGTTAATAATTCTGAATCTGAGATTACCATATGAGGTGTGTACCGATGCTTTATTGAGAGGTTTGGGTTATACACTGATGCAAGATGAATGAGTAGTAGCATATGCATCAAGACAACTCAGGCCACATGACTTAGAACTAGCAATAGTGGTTTTTACACTGAAGATTTGGCATCATTACTTTTTTGGGTTAGTATTTAGTATGTTTCATGACTACAAGAATTTGAAGTATCTAATAGATTAGAAGGACTTGAATATGAGATAGAGAAGATGGATGGAATTGCTTAAAGACTATAATTTTGAATTAAAATACCATCCGAAAAAAAGCTAACTGGTAGCTGATATGTTGAGCAGGAAGAAGTATTATATACAACTAGTTTGATAATCCAAGAACACAATCTAATGGAGTCTTTCATTAATTCTTAACAGGATGTACCATCGAAAGCTTTAGTTGGTGCTTATACTACTATAGTCAATAATGATTTCTAGAAAGAGTTGAGAATAGGGCAGTTGGAAGATGAGTATCTTCTTAAGATTTAAGAAGAGGTTGAGTCAAATTTGACTAAGGAATTTAATTCATTGATGATGGATTTGTAGTTTATCGGAATAGAATTTGTGTGCCTAGTGATAGAGATTTGAGAAAGGTGATTCAAAATGAAGCACACTACAGCAAGTATAGTATTCACTCGAGAGCTACGAAGATGTATCAGGAATTAATCATTATTGGTGGTGGCCAAGAATGAAAAGAGATGTGACAAAGTTTGTAGCACAGTGCTTGACTTGCCAAAAAGTGAAGATAAAGCATCAAAGGCCAACTGGGACACTACAGCCATTAGAATTACCTAAATAGGAATGGGACAGCATTTTTATGGATTTTATCTCTAGATTGCCAAGAACTTAATCAGGGCACGATGCTATCAAGGTAATAGTGACTGATTGACTAAGTCAACTTAATTTTTAACCATTAGGATAAGTGATTCTCTAGAGAAGTTGGCTGAGATTTATATCCGTGAGGTTGTACATTTACATAGAGTGCCTAAAGATATAATCTCTGATTGAGATCTGAGATTTACATCCAAGTTGTGGGGAGCACTATATAGAGCCATAGGTACTACTTTGAAGTTTAGTACCGCTTATCATCCTCAGAATGATGGACAAACAAAGAGAACCATTCAGACACTAGAAGATGTGTTGCAATCTTGTGTGTTAGAGTTGCATAGTGGTTAGGATAGCTACTTTCCATTGGCCAAATTTGCATACAACAATAGTTATCATTCTAGCATTCAAATGGCTCCATATGAAGCTTTGTATGGGAGGAAGTATAGATCCCTATTGTGTTAGATCGAGTTGAGTGAAAGAAGTATTGTAGGACTTGATCTTGTGGACCAAACCACTCAAAAGATTGAATTAATATGTTAAAAGCTGTTGAAAGCTCAAAGCAGGCAAAAGAGCTATGCTGATCGAAGAAAGAGACCATTAGAGTTTCTAATAGGCGATCAAGTATTTCTGAAAGTTACACCAGTAATAGGAATCAGGAGATTAATTAGAGCTAAGAAATTAAATCCTAGATTCATGGGTCCGTTTGAAATTTTAAAGAGAATCGGACTAGTTGCTTATCGAATTACTTTACCTCCACAATTATCTGGGATTCATAATGTATTCTAAATGTCTCAGCTCAAGAAATATCAACCACATCCTTCCCATGTGATTAAGCCTAAAGAAATACAATTATAAGAGAATATGACCTACCGAACAAAACCGGAGCGAGTAATAGATATGAAGGATAAGAAATTAAGAAATAAGAATATTCGACTAGTGAAAGTGTTTCAGAAGGGTATAACTCTTAGTAATGCAACCTAGGAAACAAAAGCTAAGATGAGACAGCTATACCCTCAATTATTCCTTTAGGTATATGTGAGTTAATGGTTGTTTCAATTTTAGGGACAAAATTCTAAAAAGGAGGGAAGAACTATAACATCCTGAATTTCCAATCCCATATTAATGACTAATTAAGGATGAATTGGTGATTTAATATAGGACTAGGGTTCTGAGTAGTAAAGTATTATATTAACTCATTAGGATGTTATATGAACAGATATGAGTAGAAGAGTGGAGTCCCGAAGAAGAGCGGGTGAGCATAGTGAGAACATGAGAGAAGAGATCAAATGTGGAGAAGTTCAAGGGATATACTAGTGCAAGCTAAATCAGGAGTAAGGACAGTGTCTCCGACTCATTATTTATCAGGTAAGTCATGTACTGCCTTAACCTCCGAATCTACCCTATTTTCTCTTAGTTTTAACCAATGAGAAAGTGAATTTTGGAGTTTTAAGGAGTTGATTTCTTATCCAATAGTAATAAAAAGGTTCCTTGGAGTTAAACTAGTGCTTTGTAATTGGTTTAAGTTCAAATGATAAAGTTTTGAAGCTGTAGGCAAGAATTTCCCTAACTAGAGAGAGAGTAGTGAGAGAAAATTGCGAGAAAATGTTAAAGCTTGGAATGAGGGGAAATTAGTGGTAATGTACATAATCAAGTGTGAAATATGGATTTGATAGCAATTAAGTGTTTAAATGCGATAATTGGCACTTTTAGTCAATAGAGGAATTGACTCTGAATGCCAATTCTGTGTAGATTATAGTGTGTGACACATAAATTATGAGAGAAGACCTTGAAATAAGGTTGAAGTTACACAGGTAACCCTTTCTATCAAATAGAAGGGTTAGGTGATTATATAGTTTATTATGTTTATTAACTATTATAACTGTGTAGAAGTGAATATCAAATGATAAATTGTGAATTTATGAGTTTTATGCATGATTGTCATTGAAATGGTTTTTGGCATGAACTTTGCATTGTGAAATGAATTTGAATAGTTATTGATTTCAATGGATATATATGTATATGATATGGAAGTATATATATTATGGAAAGGTGTATAACTAGTAAAAAGTTGTGAAAGAGCATGATCATATGAGGTAGGACTTCACCTAGGATATATGGGGTTGTGTGTGTGTGGAGATCTGTGAGTGTAAAATCCATATGGTTGGTCTGGCACCATAGGATATCGAGTGCAGTATTATACAAGGTGTTACCATGGGTAATCCGGTAAAACATATTATGAGACTGTTACCATGGGACATTCGGGCAATCTGGTAACTCCCTAGTGCCCGTTAGGGTATGGATAAGAGTCAACAACACCTCTATCACAAGTGTGTGAAGAGGGAAACATAGTCTGTAGGTGATTAGATTACCTTTTGCTGGGTATTTTTACCACCGAAAGTGAGCTCGAATCAGCAAGTAGTTGATCCAGTAGAGCCTATAGTTTTGTGTCAAGGAGCTTTAGAGGATTGGTGGATAGTTGATCATGCTAAGGTGTAAAATTATTTGAAACATGATTTATATGAGAAAGTGATAATTTAGTTATGATATACTATATATATATATATATGCGATATATGATGATTTTAGTCACTTTGGCATGGCTATTTGTGGTAATAGACATTTAATGAGCTATATTTGGTTATTGAGATTTTTATCTCACCTGTGGTTATTTACTTTTTTCAGGTTATGGTACTAGTAGGTTAAAGGGAAAGGATATAGGCTAAGTGGACATCTCTCGCCTAAATCTTTATAAGATATGGTGTAATGATTTGTAAATTATTAGCCAAAAATATGTTTAAGTTACCTTAAGATTTAAGCATGTGCATATTGTGGTAAATGTTGTGTTTTTATGATTTTTGAACTCCCTAGCCCTAGTACATGTGTAAAAGATGAAATAACTAGATAGGCTAGTAGATGGGTGTAATTATGTGTGAATATGAGGTAGGTGGAGATTATTTGTAGTAATTTGGCCACATATGAGATTAAAGAAATGAAAATGTAAATTTGGCCTAAAGGGAAAGAAATGGGCAATTTGCAAGCCGAATTTGTGTATGTGTGTTATATTATGCATGTATATGGTCAATTAGGTGTGTTATGTCTATTTAGATGTAGTCAAGGCCTAAAAAGTAGCTAATGACATTTGGTTTCAAATTAAGATACTTAAGTGATAAAAATTTGATAGAAAATGGTCAAAGTGCACTTTAGTGTCTAATTGTTGATAGAAATATCAGATTGGGATGAAACTAGTGTCATTAGTTAGATTTTGAAACGCACTTCGTGTGGGTGCTTGAACCATCCCAATCGGGCATCATATGTGAAAATGGAGCACATTTGAATTTCATATCAAAAATTGCCATTTGACAGCAAATTTAGGTGTGTGCACCGCGATGCATGTACTCGTATGCCATGGCACACGGCACAGAGCGAGCGATTGTGACCTCTGTGCCACATGTCGCGGCACATATGGCATGAGCCGCAACGTACGGTGCCAGGTTTTATTTTATTTTTCAGTAAGGCATATGTTTTCTAGATCCTTAATGCAGGTTTATTGCTTTCACTGTGTGTAATAAGATTTATACTTGAGTGAATTACAAAATGATTTCTAAAAAATTTTATCTGGGATCATAAGGTTTTCAATGTTTTCAAAATAAATTATTCTAATTTGATTAGTAAGCTTGTAGTGGAGCGTATGGTAATGTCAGTAAGGGCATTACACTACCTATTGTCATTGATCATATAGGGTCTTACTTTAGTTAAACGCCCTTTGCACCCTAATTGCATAATTTGAGCTATGATCCTAAATGCATAAATGCTAGAATGCCTGCTCATTCTAAAGGAAAGCTCACAAGTTTGAATTTTGCAAACCTTGCATATGTCATGAAATAGAGTTCATCTCAAATTGAGGTTTTACGCTTTTACCAAAGTTTGAAAAATTTCATGTTATTAAAAGTCATATTTTGGAGCATTGTTTCAACCTCTTGCATCACATGTGAAATAAGGAGTTGGTTTTTACAATTTATTTTATAATCCTCCTCATACTCAAAATTCTTGTTTAAAATCATGATCATAATCATTTTTCATAATTTTATTGTTGATTGGATTTTGATCTTATAAGGATAAGAAGAGTATGAGCCAACCTTTTTGGATCCAATAAAGTTTGGATACCATATGTGTTAAAACATTGTAGGATCACATATGAGGAGGAATTATAGAGGAATAGTCCATTCTAGCATGTTCAATGGTGAATCACATGTGCTTAATAGCATATGCTTATTATTAGCTGAAACAAGCTTGAACTAGAGGAGAATCAAGTGTGTATGATCACTCTTTTAGCCATTTAGAAATTTTCCTTGAAGTGAAAAATCCAAAACAAGAGGTGATACATGAAACATACTTGGATGGAAGACTCAAAAACCATTTCAAGTGTATACCATGGATGAATCAAAGCTACAACAAGCTCATACAGTCAAAGAGAAAAGATTTCTTTAGCTATGTGATAGCCTACAAGGAAGAAGTAAAGCTTGAGAACATACAACAACTTCCAGCATCAAGTTACTATTCCATAAACAATAAAAGAAGCAATATTAGAAACCTTAAAGTAGATAATCTCTAAATCAAATCTCAAGAACTTCTTAAGCACCCAAACAACTCACATAAAATTTGATTATTAGCCTACGAAGATTCCAATTTAAGGGTGAAGTGAATGATAGGGAGAACAAATGACACTTGAATTTGGAAGGATCTAGCAGCATCAAATTTATCAATCATCATTAAGCTTTCAAAGTCAGAAAATGCATGGATGAAGGAATACAATCAGATATAATGATGAAATCCATGTAAATCACAAGGCTACAAATGAGTTGTTGAAGCTATCAAAAATTGGGTGTCTATGTAATCAACTTATACTAACTTCACAAAAATGGATCACCTTAGCAAATGATGAGTTCAAGTTATTTAAAGCTGGAAATGATCAAAATACATCAAGCTTTCTTAAAATTGTTAGGCAATTGCATCATCAATAATGGTATCTATGAGCTTACAACTAAAGGAACAAAAAGGAGTAAAAAAAGGAAGGAAGAACTCAAGGAGCAACAATTGGCAACAATCTTTGTGGAATCTACATCGACTTGTCTAGTCTTCAAATGAGCATTTTTAAACCCTTATCTTTTTAAATTTAAGTTATATACATTCATTAAGGGGGAGCATTGTATGATTGATAAGTTTTAATGATGAAAAATATATTTAACATCTTCATGCCTTAGCTCCATATGATTTTGGAAAATATCTTTTGAGCATCATTTTTAGCTCAATCAGTCTCTTTTATATGCATTAAAATTCATCTAAGTATGTTAAAGCTTGTAAATAATGTCCTTCTTGTATGTTGATTTCCATAGAAGATGTTTGCATAGTAAGAGGCAAAATCACACATGATTCTGTAGGTCACTCATGAGTTTTTACATGTTAGGCATACTGACAGCTAAAATCACACAAGTATGAAGAAGTGCTTCATGCATGATTAAGTATTTATGTTGTATGATGCCTTAAGCTTTGTCTCTACATGCAAAACCAGGCATGAAAGACTTTATTATCCACACAAGTTTTAGCATTTATGCTTGATTACATTGTATCAAAATGCAAAACCACATGTGACACTGATGGTAGCCACACGTGATTTTTCAATTATTGCACAATCTCTTTTTGCTATATTGAGTCTTAAGTCATCTCAAGTTAAGTTAAATTTGTTCACTTGTATGATCATTGATTCATAAATCCATATCTCTTGATGACGCAAAATATTGTTTGAGTGCATTGCATTTTCATGCGTGATATCTACCCAGACTAGTTTTAGCATTATTAACTACTATTTCACCCGTGAGTTATGTTATGTTCCATGCGTGATTTATCCCTCTGAATCTACTAAGTCTGGAGATGGTCATCTCACGTATGATAGTCTTTTGCTTTCACATGAGTTCTATCACAAAAAATGGTGTTGGCTTTCTGTAAGCCAAACCACACGTGAAAGTGTATTGGTTCCACGTGTGATCTTTCACACAAAATTGTGCTTAGCTTTCAACCATCTAATTCACACATGAGAATATATGAGTCACTTGTGAGTTTTGACACACAGAATAGTTTGCACATTCATACTTCATATCCATATGTCATAAGCATATCTTGATACATTTCTATCATGACACTACATGTGCTAATTAATTACTTCATGTTTAATTCATGCACAGAGAAGAATCAATACTCAATAACAAGTAATTCCTCTAAATCCCTATGCAAAATCAGAATCAATCCCTTAAGGATAATCAAGCTAGTATACCAAATACTTTATCAACTTATCACAAAATGGTGTTACCAAGGGGGAGAAAGCATCTTCGAGGAGGACTTCTCAAATTAAGAACATCAAGAAGCCTCATGCTCATATATCTCCAATGGAGGGAGAAAATTCTAACACAAGGCTAACTTGATGTAATCATATCAAGACAAAGTCAAAATTGAGACTTCAAATTTCTCCACATGATAAATAGGAGAAGAAGTCATATTCAAGGGGGAACTCTAAACCTTATCTTACTCTAGTATTGCCTTGCATTTACTTCAAAGCCTTTTTGTTAATGACAAATAAGGGAAAAGTAATCATGAAAAATATAATTTGCTAAACACTTATTTTCTATCATATAAGCATATTTTTTGTAGGTGATTTGTCATCATCAAAAAGAAGATTGTTAGACATAATGACTTGTAACATTATGTGTCAGCTTAAGTTTTGATGATGAAAAAATATAGATAAATTAACTATGATTATGCCTAATTGTGTCCATATGTATAGTAGTTAACTATAACTATGGAACAAATACTTTAAAATGTTTTTACTTATGTTATTCCATATTACATAAGATTTAAAAAAATGATTTGTGTGCATTAAAGTTATTTTATACTATCATATTTTTCCTTATCTTAAATTAATTCTATATCTAAGAGTGATTCATAGTACTATCTTATAATTTGGATATATGCATATTGACACTTGGACTAACCATCTTATTTATGATATATCATTTAAAGTTATCTAAAGTAAAGATAAGAGTAAGCATGAACAAGAACAAAATTGAAGCCATCTTTTGCATGCTACACTCAAGATTGAAAAACATAAAGATAAAGAGAAGAATGGTTCAAGAAGAGCTTAAGAAGAATGAAGACATTCATAAAAGTTTGGATGCACCTTGAAAGCCTTGGACTTGATAGGTATAACATCATTAGGCTAGAAGTCTTTATGTTAAACTCATTGATTTAGATATGAGATGTTGGCTCAAGATATCTTAAAACAAAACATACAGTTTAGTTATTAAGAGAAAGAGCGGGATATAATTTTCTATAATCATGGTTTTCATCTTTGATCACATATGTCTCACAAAGGTTGAAATGTTTAGATTACTAACTCCATAAAGTTTTCAAAGTTGTTCTATTTACTCAAAATAGAGTTAAGTTGAAGAAGTCATGAAAACATAAAGTCTAAGCTTTGAAAGGAAAATTGTGCAAAAATTCTATTTTGTCCTTTGGTCATGTTTCGTGTCATATCTCTTACTATAATGATCATTTTAATATGAAATATATCTCATTTGAAAATAGATTACAACATATTTTCAATGATATTTTATTTATTCAAAATGGAGTTCTATTGAGAAAGATATAAACTTTAAAAATTGAGTGTTGTAATAGTTATTTTGCACATAATCTTGACCTTCATACACTTTTTTGATCATATCTCAAATAATACATTGAATTTGAGCATAAAACTTCTTTCATTGAAAACTAAACTTCAATAGTTTCTAATGGTATATAATTTGTCAAATTGAGAGTTGTATTGAGTATATTAGGACATTATGAAATTTTGTATAGTGAAGCTGCTAAACCACATGTGAGAACAACTGTCAACCACACGTGATTTAGCACCAATGCAAAAACTTTGGTGAGAGCACTTCTTAACCACCCATGAAAATATATCCAAAATCTTATTAGCTCTATGTACTAAACCACATGTGATTCTACCTATCACATATGAGAAATGACTTCCAAAGCTTTGTTTCTCATTCTATAACTTCCATGGTCTAAATCTCGCATAAAGACACCTTGCTTACTTATATGATTTGTCTTCTAGGCCCTACAACATGCATTTTCTTGCATGATTTAGCATGTCACTCGTAAGATATTGTGCCTACACATAAGAAACCTCCAAAACATGCATTTTCTTACAAGATTCAGCACTAGTCACTCATAAGAAAATGCACCAACGACTATATTCATTGTGTAACGTCTTTAAACAGTCATTAATGTCTCTAACACTTATTTCACTCCATAAGCTATAAATTTAACATTCAAAACTCATCTAAACAAGAGATTAACCTTAAAAATCATCAAGCCAAGAAATTCATGTCATATTACTCTTGTTATATGAAAATCATTGTTCTTGAGCCAAGATCATCTATACCTTTATCTTTTATGTATTAAAGCTTCATTATACTCATCATTACTCTTAGAGAGAGTTCCAAGTGAGTGATTCACATACATAAAACCTTTGTAAAGGTGAGGGAGAGATTTCCTTGGAATCTAGAGAGATTATTCTCTTGGAAAAAGAAGCTCATTAGTAAAGTGAGTTATTACAAAGGCTTACAAGTGCCTAAACTAAACTCTTAGATGTATTAAAGTGGCAAGCGCCCACTCAAGCTTGTGTTATAGTAAAGAAATCTCAAGTAGTTCTTTGAAAATTGGATGTAAGCTCAAGAGGAGTTGAACTAGGATAAATCATTATTTGCAATCTCTCTTCCCTTAACTCCTTATATTTCCAAAAATATTTATTTATGCCATATTTTATTATATGAAATTGAATTTAATATTTCTACTTGCTCTTACTAAAACTTACACTTAAAAATTTCTTCTAAGCATTCATACACATATTAAGATTATGAAAAACAACTTTAACATTCTTACACACATAATTTAGAACTCAATTTTGCCAAAACTTTTCTTTAAACATAATTTTGCTGAAAAGTTTTAAAAGAATTGAAATTTTTTCAAACACCCAATTCATCCCCCTCTTAGGTGTTTATCCATATCCAACACAAAAATCATGGTTCCGAATATGGTCCATCCAATTAGGCTTAAATATGGCCTAATACCACCTAGGGTTCCATTCTAAGCCCTAATTAGGGTCTAATAGACCCATTAGCCATTCGTACATTATTTTTTAATCCAAGTTAACTCTCAATTATCTAATTTGTCCTTAAAAACCCAATTAACCTTAAGTTAAATTTTTCAAGATATTACATTGTGCTCACAGCATTAGCCCATAAATACTTTGGTAGTTTCTTTTCGTTTAACATTACTCTTGCCATTTCTTCTAATGTTCTATTCTTTCTCTGTACTACTACATTTTGCTAAGGAGTTCTTGGTGCTAAGAATTCATGACTTATACCCTTGTTCTTTATAAAACTTAATGAAGTTGAGATTTTAACATTTAAAAAATTTTAACCCTGGTTTATTAACTTAATTAAGATAGTTAGTGAGTTAATGAGGTGTGTGGCCAGAAGAGCTTAACTTCTCATAAATTGTTATGATTTTAGCCCTAGAAGTGGGTTTGAATCGATGGCAAGCCACCCGAGTAAGGAAAGAGGATGAAAAAGTGAAGAGTTGTGTTTTGTGCCACACGCTGCGGTGTGTGGTTGGTCTGCCACGGCACATGAACATAATTTAAATGTAACAAGCTCTTCTGTGCCATGCACCATGGTAGAGGGCAGCGTGCGCCGCAACGCAGGGCCAAAAATTAGATAAATCAGCTCGTGAGCTGCGTGAAAACAAAAGAGAGAAAGAGGAGGAAAATGAAGAGCTTGGTTTTGGCTCTACTAGGCATGAATTTTGGTCCCATTATTGACAGATTAGAGCTCCTAAACACCCAAGGTAAGATCATGGTGCCTTTTTCTTCCTTTCTCTCCCTCATTTATGATTATTTATGTCAGGGTTTGAGTTGGGAGATGAATTTTTGGTCCATAAGAGTATGGGTCCGATTCCATTGGTTAGAATGAGACTAATGGGAGTGATTTAATGTATTGGAACACCACATTGATGATTTTACAAGTGGTTGGTCCATGGGAGCATTGAATGTCTGAAAATTAGTATTTATGAGATAGTTGGGAGAGGTTAATGTGCATTAATAATGGTTTGAGGTGTTATTAATGATAATGTGCATTAATGAAATCTAATGAGCTCATTGGATATGAATGGGTAGTGATTATGAGTTAGTAATATAGTGTTTGAGGATTTTTATGTTGATAAAGCTTAAAGAGTTAGATGATGATGATATCCTTGTGATTTAGTTGTAGAGAGGTTCGTCTTGGCATCTTTCGAGCTTGTTGAAGCTTTGGAAGTTAATATAGTGAAGGGTAAACATTTGACCTTTCAAAGGTTTAAAGTAACTGAGGGAAACTTAATTTTTATAGTTGTATGTTAATTGCATTGTGAAATGTGATTTATGGTTAATTTGATGGTGCATGTTGGCAAGTGCGTGATTGTGAAATGGTTTCTTTTGAAAGAAAACCTTAATTTTTACTACCCTTGATGTTTTATGAAATTAATTGTGAATTACAAATAGGGGTGGAGAATTGTGATGAAATATGTGTTAAAGTGTAGAGCATTTGTGTTATGTGGTTCCATGTGTTGAGAAAAGATTGTTGAAATGAATATTATGTATGAAATGTGCATAGCATGATCATTAGCAGGAGTTCACCTAAGGAGAGGAGTAGATTGGTTGAAATCCACATGATATTGGCAGTGACCATTAGAATTAGGAACTAGCCTTGGCACTGACAGTTAGAATCGAGACGTAGCCCTTGTCTCATAGTTGTTCCAGGACTGTCCTACTTATTCTATGAGGGACTTTAACCTAACTAGTCTCTACCGTCTCATGAGGAGGCTAGATTAGGGGTACAACACCCTATGGTTGTTAGTATTAGGGGAAACCAGATCAATAATTGAGTGAGTTAACCCTAGCCCGATAGCTCCTCATAAGTGAAAGGCTGGGTTAGTCCGTGAAGGATGTAGCCATATGATAGCCATCGGTTTCATGTCAGAGGTAATAGGAGAATATAAGGTTGGCATATGATCATGTATATAAGTCCAGCTATATGGTTGTTAGTTTTGTGGTCCGACGCATGTTAAGGGCGCACGGTCGTTATTTTGTGACCCTAAGTTATGTTTTTAAAAATAACATGATATAGTGTTTTGTGGCAAGCTTGATCACATAGTTATTAGTCTTGTGAACCGTAGCCTAATGCTATGTGAAATATATGTTTACGTGCCTAATTGCATCTATTTATAATTAATATGTAACTATAAGGGTTAAGTGAAACTTGGTTACTGAATGATTGTACTCACCCTTCAATTCTCAATATTTTTAGGACCTAGCTCATCAGATCCAAGTCGAGAAAAACATACTGAGGCTTAGGATTGGTGGAGTAAATCCTCTATATGCCTCTCTTTTGTTATTTACATGTGTATTTGTTAATGTAATTGCCAATTAGGATAAATTGTCATGATTGGTGTACTACTTGCATGATTTTATGTTTAACTAGTATATTTTATGCCCTGAGTTAATGAGTTTTTGTTGTGAACCTGAGGTTAGGACCAAAATACTTGTGCAAGTATGAACATATGTATTTTTGAGAAATATGAATGAAATGGTTAAATTTGTGCAACTTTTCCTCCCCCTCTATATTTTGTGAAAATTGAAGTTGAATGGTGATTTTGTGAAATAAGTGTATTTGATTGTGTGTGGTGTGTTGTATGAGTCCGCAGAAGTCCATTGAGTGTGGTCAGAGGGTTGGTGTAGGCTATTGGCACGTGTGGTTGAGTTGGGACACCCCATTTGGAAAATTTTGTGAAAATGTGTCAAAATGGGTTTTGGTGTCCAACTTTTGATAGGAAATAAATTTGAGTGTAAAACAGGTGCCATTAGCTAGAGCTAGGAGAAAGCTCCGTGAAGACACTAAAACTACCTCAATCAGATGTCGGACGGAGATTTGAGACACATCAGAAGTTTGCTCCCTGTGTTGTCAAATGACAACACTGATCTACCAAATTTCATGCAATGCGTGACGGCGCATGGCACAAAGAAGACACGCCATAGCGCACGTGTTATTTTCTACACAAAAATGATTTTTGAGTTCTAACACTCATTGATTGTGTCCCAATTGATTTCCAAACTTTCACTTTATTTTTAAAACTTTGATTTGGAGTCCTTAAATTTATGTATGGGATTTGAAATGGCAAATTAGGAGTCCTTTGAAATAATTTTTGTGAAATCCTTTAACACCTCAGATAATTATGTTTTGAAGTTATTTTGTGGTTTAATCTCAAGGAGGTTATAGTTTGTCAAACTCTCTACCATGGTACTTCTTATCTTCACAATTTGTAACCCATTTTCATTTTGAACTTTAGCGGCAAAAGCCATAAAATAATTAGAGGTTTACATGAAGATAATCCATGTGAATCTAGAATAGTCATCAACAGTAACAAAAGTATAGAGATTATCCCCTAAGCTCTTTACCCTTGCTAGACTAATTAAGTTCTTATGAAGCAATTCAAGAGGTCTGGAAGTGGACACCACATTCTTACTATGAAATGTGGTCTTAACTTGCTTTCCCTCCATGCAAGCATCACATAACTTGTTAGCTTCAAACTTTATCTTTAGTAAGCTAATGACAATATCCTTTTTAAAAACCTTGTCAAGTTGCTTCATATTCACATGAGCTAGTCTTTTATGCCATAAGCAGCTCTTATCATTCATAGATATCAGACATTTGGCATTTAAGGAATCATCATCACAGAGATTGATGAAGTACGGATTTTGAATTATTTCCTATTTTGTCATCTCTTACAATGCAACGCACAGCATTAAACAACACTTCATAACCTTTATCACATTGACTTATATTTAAAAGGTTATATCTTAAACCATCAACTAAATAAACATTATCAATGCAAGGTGAGTTAGTGAAATTCTTACCAACCTTACCAATGCCAAAAATTCTACCCTTTTCATTGTTTTTAAAGGTAATAGTGCCATCATCTTTTGTTTTTACCATATATAGAAACATAAAACTATCAGCAATCATGTGCTTGGAGAAACCATTATCTAGGTACCATTTTTCATGTGTGACTCTCCTTGATACCTACACAAACATCAATTTTCTTAGGTACCTAAATTTATTTGGGTCCTGATAGGTTAGTAGACCCTTTTGTAACCCACTTCATATATTTTCACTCAATCCTCGTTTCTTGTGAATACATGACTTAGTCATGTGTCCTTTCTTGTTGCAATAAGAACAAGTGAACTTAAGTGAGTTAGTTATAGTCATAAGAATAAAGTTCTTATAATATTTTTGTTTTTGCTTAGGTTTGTAACCCAAACCAACTTTATCAAAGACACTTCTATATTGACTTAAAATCTAATTCAAATTTTCTCTTCCTTTGAAAAATTTAGCAAGTGTACCTTTCAAATCTTCCTTTTCAGACACATGAAATATGCAATCAATATATTAATTTTCATTTTCTAAATGTATATCTTCTTATTCAAAGATTTATTTTTGGTTTTCAAAATCATATTTTCCTTTTCTAAAGATGTGAGCTTCTTTTTAGTTTGAGCAAGATTTTTTGTAATGCCCTTAACTGACATTACCATGCACTTCACTACAAAATTTTTAAACATTTACTTTGAAAACTTTAAAAACCTTAGGATCCTAATAAAAGATTTTCAAAAATTATTTAATAAATCCCTTGGGTTATAAAACCCCACACACAATGAAAGCAATATGTATACGTGCATCCCGAACTAAGTAAACATGCGCAATACAAACAAACAAAGTCAAAATTGGCACCAAGCGCTATGGCTTGTGCCACATGCACAGTGGCATGTAACACAAAGACCACAATCGCTAACTCTGTGCCATATGCCACGGCATGTGGATACATGCATAGCAGTACACACACCTGAAATTTCTATCAAAGGCAGTTTTCTAGTGTGAATTTCAAACGTCTGCCATTTCCACATCCAATGTCCAATTAAGATAGTTCAAGTGCTCACACGAAGCTTGTTTTGAAATCTAACTAATGATATTGATTTCATCTTAATTCGATATTTCTATCAAAAATTTGACACCCAAATGCATTTTAACTGTTTTTTGTCAAAATTTTGCCACTTAAGTATCTCAATTTGAAACCAAACATCATTAGCCATTTTTTAGGCCTTGACCATTTCTAAATGGACAATACATACTTGATTGACCACACACATGCACAATATAACATACATACATTTGGCCTGCAAACTGCCCATTTCTCACTTTGGGCCAAAATCATATTTTTATTTCTTTAATCCCATGCAAGGCCAAATCACTATCCATCCACTTCAAACATATCATATTCACACACATATACATTCTTCCACTAACCCATCTAATCATTTCACCATTCACACATGTACAAGGGCTAGGGAACTCAAAATCATCAAACATGCCACAATTACATCTTTATGCACATGTATGAATCCTATAGCAACTTATATACATTCAACACTAATAACAACAACTTCATTACACCAGAACCTTATAAAAGCTTAATGAGAGATCTTCACTCAACCAATGTCTTTTCCCTTCGACCTACCAGTACCAGAACCTAAAAAATGTAACTAATCACGGGTAAGATAAAAATCTCAGGAACTAATATAGTTTATTTAATGTTTATTACCACAAATAACCATGGCAAAGTATCAAAACTAAGGTAATATCACATATATAAGAAAATATGAAGACATAACATCATTTCAAAGGAATTCCACACAAATACACACTAGCATGATTATCTAGCCACAAATCTCTAATGCTCCCAGACACGAAACCATAGGCTCTCATAGATCAATCACTTTTTGACCCGAGCACACTTTTAGTAGTAGAAACACTCAGCCAAAGGTAATCTAACCCACCTATAGACTATGGTTTCCCTCTTCACACATTTGTGATAGAGGCATTGTTGACTCCTAACCGCACACTAACAGGCACTAGGGAGTTACCAGACTATTCAGATGTCCTATGATAACAATATCATAATATGCTGTACTGAATTACCCATGGTACTAGCCTGTATAATGCTGCACTGGATGTCCCATGGTGCCATCCCGACCATATAGATTTTTCACTCATATATTTCTACACACACACACATCCCCATATATCCTAGATGAACTCCCCCTATGATCATGCTTTTTTACAATTTCCACTACTTTCCTTCATGTTTCCATAGCATATAATATCATAATACATATATATGTCACTTGAAATCAAATAACCTTTCAGATATCATTTCACAAACCAATGTTTATCCTAAAACCATTTTCAATATCAAATCATGTACAAAACTCATAAAACAATAAGTTTTCTCTTTTGGTATTTACTTCTACACATTTATGATAGTTAATAAATATAATAAACTATATAGTTACCTCAATCCTTTTGTTTACTAAATAGAATTACCCGTGTTCCAACAACCCTATTCAAGCTCCTTTCTCGTAATTTTATGTCACACACTAGAATCTACACAAAATTGACATTCTAAGTCAATTTCACTATTGACAAAATTGTCAATTGTCATAATTAAGCACCTAATCACTATCAAATTCATATTTCACATTCGATTACGCATATTATCACTGATTACCCCTTACTACAAGCTTTAACTTTTCTAGCCAATTTTCCTCTCACTACTCTCTCAAGATTGGGCAAATCTTGCCTATAGTTTCAAAACTTTATTATTTGGATTCAAACCAGTCACAAAGTATTAGTTTAGTTTTAAAGAACCTTTCTATTACTATTAGGTAAGAAATCAACTTCTTAAATCTCCTGAATTCAATTATGCCTTGTTTGGTATCCTGAAAATATTTTTGATGGAAATGGAAATGGATGTGGAAATGGAAATGAAGGTGGAAGTAAGTTTTAAAAGTATGTTTGGTATATACATGAAATTATGATATATTTTTTATTTAATATATGCATTTATATAATCAATATACTAAAATGCCCCTGCCAATTTTTTAATTATGATATACTTTTTATTTAATATATGCATTTATATAATCAATTTACTAAAATACCCCTATCTATTTTTTAAATTATGATATATTTTTATTTAATATATGCATTTATATAATCAATTTACTAAAATACCCCTATCTATTTTTTTAAATTATGATACACTTTTTTATTTAATATGTGCATCTATATAATCAATTTACTAAAATACCCCTATCAATTTTTTAAATTATGATATATTTTTTATTTAATATATGCAATTATATAATCAATTTACTACAATACCCCTATCTATTTTTTTAAATTATAATATATTTTTTATTTAATATATGCATCTATATAATCAATTTACCAAAACACTTTCAATTTACTTTAATGATTGATGAAGGGGCAAACCTGTTAAACAATTTCATAACTGAGGTTATTTTTGTCTGAAAAAATTCACTTCCATAAAACCCATCTCATTTCCATGGGCCTTATTATGGAACCCAATTCAACCTATTTCGATGGATTTCATTTCAATATGGAAATCTATTTCATGCATACCAAACAAAAAAAAATGTGAATTGTAATTCCATTTCCATTTTCATGTCTCCATTTCCAACATAACAAACAGGGCATAAGAGAAAATAGGGTAGAATCAGAGGTTAAAGCAGTACGTGACTTATCCGATAAGTAACAGGTAAAAAACACCATCCTTGCTCCTAATTATGCTTGCCCTAACAGATCCCCTTACCTTCTTCAGGCTAGAACCACTTCCTCACATTCTCCCTTTTTATTTCACGAGCTGGACACATCCCTATTAATCAAACTTCTGCATTGTACACCACAGTGCATCCATCCCTCACCACAACATATGGCACAGTGAGGGAAATCCTCACTATGCTCACATGCTCTACTTTGAGATTCTGCCCTTTCACTCATATATGTTCATATAATATCCTACTAGGTCAAAATAACACTCCACTATTCAAAATCATAATTCCACATTAAATCACTAATCCATCCACTAATCCACCATTAATGTAGGATTTGAAATTCGAGATGTTACATTTTTCATAGCTGGAAATGACTTATTATGCAATTCTTTAAAAGCTATTTTCAATTCTTCAAAGCTAAAATCAGCTTCAGAGTCTGAGTTAAAATCATATACCTATTCTTTGTCACTTTAATGTATTAGACAAATATTGGCTTCTTCTTCTACAAACTCTTCATCGCTATCACCCCATATTGAAAAGAGATATGCCTTGAATTTCTTTTTGTCATACTTGTAGTTTTTGCTCTCTTGTTTTAACGGACAATTAGCTTTGATGTGGCATGGCTTTTTGCACTTGAAGCATGTGATCTCATTGTCTTTCTTCTTTGAGAATCTTTTATTGAACTTTTTTTTCCCAAAGAATTTGTCAAATCTCTTAACAAACAAAGTCATTTCTTCATCATAATCTTCACTATCACTAGTTTCAAAATTAGAACTTTCTTTTGAAACTTTTAGTGACAATGACTTCATTTTCTTCTTTGCATCTTCCTTCAGCATGGACAACCCTCCTTCATGTTTAGCAAGGCTACCAAATAATATAGCAACTAATCTCATTGATTCACTCTTTGCTTCTTCAATAATAGTGATTTTAGATTGTCATTTAGCAAGGAGTCCTTTCATGACTTTTCTGACTTGCTCCTTTTGTGTGTATGTTTTCCCAAGTGTAGCAAGCTCATTCATCATGTGAGTATATCTAATATGCATTTCTTTGATACTCTCCCC
Organism: Prosopis cineraria; assembly: GCF_029017545.1. Taxonomy (NCBI): domain Eukaryota; kingdom Viridiplantae; phylum Streptophyta; class Magnoliopsida; order Fabales; family Fabaceae; genus Prosopis; species Prosopis cineraria. The sequence goes on along the minus strand of NW_026555345.1, from coordinate 17,097,691 downwards.
AGGCTTCATATTAAAAAGCTCATATTCTTAAGTTAATGTACTAATCTTATTTTCTTTAACTCCTTATATGCCTCCATGAGCTATTTCAAGATCATCCCACATTTCTTTTACAATCTCAAGGTTGCTGACTCAAAAATACTGTTATTGACTCAACGTACTTGCAATGATCAATTTTGCTTTGGAGTTTAGTAGCAACAGGTCTCTTCTTTTTTAGTGAATTTACTCCTAACTTTTTTTACTTACTCTCCTTCCATAATTTTGACAATAACATAGGGACCTTTCTCAACAATCTCTCATAAATTCAGATTAGATGCCTCAAAGAACAATCTCATTTTGCTCTTTCAAAAAGTATAATTTTCACCATTGAATCCTAGAGGCCTATTGATCTCAGCACCCTTAGGAAGAACACTATCACCAAAACTAGCCATAGGATCCTCTTAGACTATCAAGTTTAAAATCAAGAGACCAAGCTCTAATACATGATATTGGATAAGGTTGGGCACCCAAGAGTGGGTGAATTAAGTGATAATAAATTTTTTTGGATATAAAAGAGGAGTAAAAGCAAATAACAAGATACTCAAGGATGAAAAGCTTTTATACCAAAGATTTATTTAGGTTCAGCCTAACAACTTAGCCTATATTTAGTTCTCAAGATCACTCTTGAGATTTTTAACTATAATCACACACACAAGTAGGTGCTTGTAACCTCAGTACAACTCTCAAGACTTGACTAATCGTGTTTCAACAACAAACATAAATGAATTATCACTCATGGAAATTTAGGCCCTTTTATGCCATATTTGTGTTCAAATGATTAATTGACAAATCAAGCATGGAAATTATCCTTCCAGTCATGAATTATCACTCCTACTAAATGCAATCTGATGCAATGTGACAATTCAAACATGAGTACTAATAACTTTTAAGTGTGAATTGGAACACATAAGCTTTATTAAGACATCTCACATGCATGAGTGATAAATCACACATAGACCATTTCTAATTCAAGCGTGAAACATCATGCAGTATTCCTAAATTGACAAATCAATCGTGAATCAATCCTGATTCAAGCTTGAGACATCATGCAGCATAAAACTCAACTTCTATTATCCAATTCAAGCATGACTTACTTTTCTTTCAAGTTTGAATTGACTAAGACAAGTCCTATAATGCACAACAAGGATCATTTCAAATGTGGATCAATCCAAATCAAGCTTGAAATGTACAAATAAGGACAAGTGCACTCTAAATGTATGACAATTAAGATCAATGGACATATGAGCCAAAAGATGTTGCATTCATTTTATGTAAATGGCATTGTGATTTAGCTCTCATAATTTTCACATTGAATATAAGAGAAATAAATAAATTAAACCTATAGAACTTCTTCTTCTATTGATTCTTTATGTTCTTGGAGGTTTTGTTACATTCATAGATCTTGATATCTACATAAGTAACAAACACCTCTTCTCTTAGTTTTGTAATCATCAAAACATATGGTTCAACACAATGCTATCAAAAATGTGCAATGTGCTACAGCGCATGGCACTGAGGCAAACATGTCACAATGCATATACTAGAAGCCGTAATGCACCTCTTTGCTACTGCGCTGTTTTGTTATTTTTAACTATATTACAAATGCTTTAACTTGTTTAAGATTCCATGCTTCTGCATATACTTTCTACTTTTATTTGAACTTGTAAAGGTTTTCTGACATGTATTGAAACCTTTGCAAACTTAGGATCCTATTTTGTAAAACTTATAAATTTGGAAATCTTCTTGGATTAATCCCTTAATTACCTTGATGTTGGAGTTAAGTAGAGATTAGTAAAGGAGACCTTACACTAGTACTAACTTGTTTCTATCAGTACTATTTCCCTAAAATCGTAGTTTATATAGGGATTACTCCTTGTGTTCCTTTCAAGTATCAATACAGTTGCAATTTACTCTCTACTGGTACTAATCTTCATACCCATGCCAATCATTCAATTCCAATATGGATGAGCTTTTGAGTTAGTATCTTTTATGTAAAACTCTTCTGATACTACTCAAACACTACTGTATTGTTCTAGGATTTCATTGTCTTAAATGTTCTTGACAATACTAGTATTCCCATGTTTATACCAGTACTATGATGAAGATTCCTACTCTACTTTTCATTCCAAATCTCATGAGCTTTAAATCAAACTTGTCTCTTATTTCTTTCATCTTCAATAAGTTGTGTTGGTCTTTTACTTATCTAGAAGTCTACTAAACACAACCTTGGGTAGATCAACCATCTTTTGATTCATATGCACTCTTTCTACCTGTATTATATTTGGCTTTATCAGTATTCATCTACCTACTTTTTGTCAAAGCTTTAAAAGCATATGGTCATTTCCTCATTTTTGGAGAAGCTCATACAAAAAGATGAAGTTAAGTCCAATAGATAACTTAATGTATCTAATGGATTATTAATTGTCTCGAACTATAAATGAACATATTTATGAAGAACATGTTTATGAAGATAGAAAGAGAAAAGTTATTACACAAACTTACGCATTCAATTTTCTACCAACCTTCTATTATTACATTCATTATTTCTAATCTTCATTAATTGTAAATCTACTCTTAAAGAGAGTTATTGACAGTAGTTATTCATTCTTGAACATAATTTGTTTATCCATGTTTTCACTACTTGAAATAGACGACTTAAGCTTAAGAAGCTTAAGAGAATTAATTCATTACCTTTGTAAGGAAGAATGTTATAGACATGAAGTTTGGGATTGTACTGAGGCAATCAAGAGCTCAAATTAATTTTGGTAAAATAAGTAGATAAAATCTCAAGTGTGATTTGGAATTAGATGTAGACTTAAGTGGTTAGAGCTAAACTAGGATAAATACTCATGCAAGCTTCTCTTCCCTTCTCTCAGCATACTTTGGTGATATCATTCCTAACTTATCTATTTTATTCACGTATTTTTTGTCAAATTTTCATTAAGCACAATTCACCTCCCCTTAAGAGGCTTTACATGGAAAGTACTATTAAAATGGGGGATGAAGAGGCCTGATGACCTATCACCTAAGATTGTTAATAACACCAGCTGGGAAGAGTGTAATGGAAAATCAATGAAGTTCTGGACTAATAAATGGTTCAAGAATCATGGAAAGTTGAAGAATCTATGTGAGGGACATATTAGTAAGGAAATAATGAAGTGGGAGGTGATGTGGTATGTTGACAATGAGGGAAATTGGGGAAGTGATTGTTCAATGAGTTGGAGGATCTACTTCCAATAGAGGTTCTGGAGTGTTTAAAGGTGTGTCTTCCTCTCGCTGATAAGGATGGCAAGGATAGGGTGCAATGGCTTGGAACTTCCAATGAGCTTGTGGCTAGTATGTATCAGATACTACAAAATGTGGTGCATGATGTTAAAGAAGAAGTGTGGAAACTGATTTAGAATTGGCAGGGGTGTAGGAGGATTCAAGTTTTCATGTGGTTGGCAACTTTAGCTAGATGAGGTAAAATCTATAACACTTCCCCTGCTTGTAGTCTGTAATAAATCTAATGAAGATGTCTTACATATTCTATGTGACTGTGAAAGGGTTAGAGATGTTTGGAAAGTGTTGCTTAAGGTGATAAATGATAATGTTATTTTTTCTAAATCTCCAAGATCGTGGTTTGAATTTAATTTACTGAACTAAGGAGGAAAGGGGGAGAAGGACTGGAAACTTTTTTTTTTTTTAATTTGCTATAGGAATTTGGTATGTGGTTTTGAAGGAATTGTTTTCTCTTTGACAAGGACATTGTTTGGCTGATAGATCCTGTGCAGGTGTAGAAAGGACATAAAAAGAAGAGTACGCATAGAAGTGAGATGGGTTAAACTATATAAAGGTTGTTATAATGCATAGATACGGAATACATTGATACTTTTATTTTTAAAAAAAATGTATGATACAATACGTATCCAATACATACATATATATACACACACACATAAAAAGTATCAAAAATATAATTCAAGTCAAAAAAATCTAAACTAGTGCACTTATATAGTCCTTTATAGTAATACCAAATAAAATATAATCATTAATTATACTTTTATTTTATTTATATTTTGTCTATCTTCTAACCCTTGGTAATAATTTCTCACTTTAGGTTTATATGTTAAAAGATTACATTCCTATGTTTTTATAATGAAGAACATATAATTTTATCTTTTTATTATGTCTAAATCTTTATTTTTTAAAAAAAATTAATATTTGACTTTAAAAGCAAATCACAAAAATACATTAGTAACAAAAAAAAATTAGTATAACAATATTTGAAAAAATTAATTTCTTAAAAATAATCTTGAAATATTGGGTTTAAAATATCAACTCGTAATCTAAAGGTATTGAATATGAATTGAAATTAACTTTGTAAAAAAAATTAAAAATAATATTTCAATACACTGTGAATTTGCATCAAAAAATATTAACAAGTGCCAATGTCAAATATGATGGATATGTAAGGTAATTTGAAATATAGATGCCTTATTTTAATGGCTAAAACTGAATTGCAATGACGCTATACGGGGTGGTGATGGAGGGGCTGGCTGTGGTGGACGGATCTGCGATAGGAATGGCAAGTGGATCACAGGTTCATGTGCGTAAGTTGGAATTTGTACAGTGTACTCCTTTGGATGCTTGAGGCTGTGGTGCTGACAGGCTAGAAAAAAAAAGTGCTTCAAGCCATTTGTTCTCGATGCCACATGATCTGCTTGATGAGTTGTGTACCAGCTTCACAGGGATGTTATGGGTTTTGTGAGCCCAAAGATTAACCGCAGGTTAAGTTTTTTTTTTTTTTGAATTTTGGGTCCTTGTCGCCGTTTCTTACCCATAAACAGTGATGTTTATAGACCTCGTTGACTCATACATATACACACATAAACCTAAACTGGGCCTAACTCGCATGCCCAAAACACAATGTGAGGCTGGATTTAATCAAGTGGTGTGGCACAAATGGTAGTGCATTGGGCTTTTTAAACATTATTTCAGCCATTTGGAGTTAGATTTTTGGAAATGGTTATCAACTAGAGTTGGGAAAACGGGCTAGCCTGGCCCTTGAAGGGCTCGAGCCTAAAAGGGCCAGCCCGTTTAAGCCCGAGTTCCCTTTGAGGGGTTTAATCCTGAAGCTCGGCCCTAAGCATAACGGGCTTAGATTTCAGCCATTTGGAGTTAGATTTTTGGAAATGGATATCAACTAGAGTTGGGAAAACGGGCTAGCCTGGCCCTTGAAGGGCTCGGGCCTAAAAGGGCCAGCCCGTTTAAGCCCGAGTTCCCTTTGAGGGGTTCAATCCTGAAGCCCGGCCCTAAGCATAACGGGCTTAGGGCCGGCCCTGCGGGCTTCGAGCCCTTTTGCCTTTTTTTTTAATTTTTTTTCTCAAATTAAAATTGGTTCAATCATTCCTTTATGACATAAGCTAAATAACAATAAGCAATAAACAATCAAACTAAGCACAATAAACAAGTAGTAATATCCAAAGAAACAAAACATCTAAATGAGCTAGATGTTAGAAACACAATCTAAATGAAAATGATAGCATGCAATAAAGCCAAGATGAGCTGAATCTATCCAGTACAGTATCCACCACCAAGAACCATAGTCTCATGAAAATATTTAAATAAATACACTTAAATACTCAATAACTCAAATATTAGTAGCATCATCATTATCTTCTTCTTCTTCACTATCATCCAGCTCAAGAAAATTTGATTGTGATCCACTTATAGCTGGCTCATCAGGGGCAAAAATATCAAGACTTTCTTCTTCTTCTTTACCTTCATTATCTGCAATAAATAATAAACAAAAATACTCACACAATTATAGTTATTATTTCTCATGTTGTTTGTAATTTGTATGGTAAAAAATAAAATAAATTAAAATTAAAATTACCATTGTACACAATACCATGTAACCAATTACGAATGCAAATGATAGCCTGAACATTAGCTGGAAGAATGGAACTCTGATACTTTGTTAGGACGCGCGAACCGATGCTAAAAGCTGACTCACTTGCTACTGTAGTGATCGGAATACTAAGAATATCAGCCGCCATCCTTGAAAGAATTGGATATCAATGTTGATTACTCTTCCACCAGTTTAAGACATCCAATTCTTTCCAACTATCAGGCTTTAGTATTGGTTCCTCTAAATAATTTTCAAGTTCAGACTTATCTAAGGAAGAATGGTCCATAATTGCATAAATATCTTGATAATCCTGCATCATGTATTTATAAAGGATTAAAAAAATATCAAACAAATACTAGATTAATGAAAAAGGTGAAAGAATTTAAAAAGACAAGAATTTAAAACTTACATCAAAGGCATCATCAAAAGAGGTTCATGTTGAAACACTTGAAGCCAAGGCAGAATGATGAGTAGTGACCGTTAAAGCTTTATAACTTGATCCACTTGCAGCCCCATCAACTCCAAGATTGGTAAATGTCCCCATACTTGAATATTCATTAAACATGAATATTAACTTGCTCTTAATATTAGCAACCTTCTCATGGCAAGTGAAAGGGTCAATCTTTGTATAGCAATATTGTATTATATAAAACTTCCCTCTTGGATTAAAAACTACTGCAAGTGCAAGAATGACACTGTACTTATTCCAATACTTGTCAAACTTTTGTTTCATTTTCCTAGCCATCTCTTGAATCACAAGATCAGGGCTTTTCATATTTGCATCAAGCAACATCTCAATTTTGGAAATTTGCATAAAACAAGAGTTTGATATAGGATATGATGACCCAGAAATTAACCTTATAATCTTCTCAAATGGCCTCAAGAAGCTGCACATTGCATCTGCTCTAGCCCACTCATCATTTGTGAGACTAAATTTGTAATTTGTATCATTGATAGCTATGTGTGTAAAAGCACGGCGATATTCAATTCCACTTTCAAGCATTGTGTAGGTGGAATTCCATCTAGTGGGCACATCTAGTCGCAAGCCCATTGAGGTGTCAATGCTACCAACTTGCTCAACACATTGTTTAAAAAGAATTGACCTTGCCTCTGATGCTTTCACAAATTTAATACTTTCTCTAATCTTATGCAAAGCAGAACTTGTAACTTTCAAACCCTCCTGAACTATCAAGTTTAGGATGTGAGCACAACACCTCACATGGAAAAATTCTCCATTACTCACTAATTTGAAATCATCTTGCAAACTCAACCTCTCTTTCAATATGTCCTGCATATTATCATTTGCAGATGCATTGTCTAAAGTAATGGAGAATATTCTATTCTCAATCCCCCAATCAGTCAAACATTCATGCACTTTTCTAGCTAGCTCTATCCTAGAATGTGGAGGTTTCATTTTACAAAATGAAAGTATTTTACTATATAATTTCCACCTTTCATCCACAAAATGAGCTGTCAAACAAATATAACCTTCAGAACTCACAAAAGTCCAACAATCAGATGTCAAACAAATTTTACTATTACTTCTCTTCAACTTTTGTTTCAAATTCTCTTTTTGTCGAAGGAAGAATTTCATAACATCAGCAGCAACAGTTTTTCTAGTAAAAAGCCTAACTTCAAGATTCAATGTCAAAAGTAGTTATTTGATCCACTTGTATTCAACAAAGGAATAAGGAAGATCATGTTCAATTATGGCCATAGTTATAATCCTCCGAATTCGCATAGTATTAATTTTTCGACACCTAATATTGCCTTCTTTATCCAATAACATCACTCCAATATCATGAAATTTGTCCAAAACTTTACAAGATCTAGCATGCCTATTTAAATGTGAAGTACCATTAGTCCCACCAGATGCTAATAAAGTTTGACAGCCATTACACCTTGCTTTAGGTTTTCCACTAACCTCAATTCTAGTAAAATACTTCCAAACATCAGATGTTAAAGTTCTAGCATTTTTAGACTTAGATTCATCGGTCTCTTGAACAGAAGAACATGACTTACCTCTGGACCTTTTAGCTTTTAGTTCATCATCCACCTGCACGTCCTCTGCCTCTTGAACTATACCAGCAGCTAAACTAGGGACCATACCACTCTTTATCAATGTTCTATCATCACACTTGGCTAAATCATTGCTAGAGACATTGGTTGCCTTGCTCTTACTCTTGTGTGATTGTGAAGCAGACATTATAAATTTCAAATACTCTCTGCCTGTTGCATTGCATCAAAGTAAAAGGAATAAATTACTCACAAATCAAAGCTAGAACAGAACACTCAAATACCCAAACCCAAGTAAAAGAGGAGAAAGCTTAAACCTGTGCGAGCGATTGTGCGTGATTCAACAGATGAGGGAACAAAGAACACTAGAACTCAGCACACAGAACAGAGAACTCAGCACAATATAGCTATGAATTCACGAGAACAAAGATTAGTGAACAGCACGTTTAATATATCACAGAACACGCAAGCAAAAGAGAACTCATTGCACGACCTCGACGGTAACAGTAAGACGGTGGAAGATCAAAGCCACGGTGAGGATTAGAACTACAGCATTTGAACGTTGATTCGAGCTGAGGAGGGAGATCTAATGATGGAGAGCTGTGCGAAAAACACAACAGCTAGCAGCTTGGAATGTAGATCAGACGACGTTGATTCGAGCTTGGAGTTGCTATAGTAATGGACGAGAGCGAGATGAGAGCCTCAAGTCTCCAGCTTGTCAGAAAGATCAAAGATTGAAAGAGAAAAATGATTGCTACCTACTGTGCAGGGAGCCACAAACTAATGAAAGTGAGACTGAGAATAAGATTAAGAATGCAGATCCAACGACGGTCGACGGTGGAGCTGCTACAGCAACATACGAGAGTGAGAGCGAGGTGAAAGCGAGATGAGAGCCTCAAGATAGTCGGAAAGATTGAAGAATGAAGTCTGAAAGAAAGATCACCGTCTGCCATTGCCACCACCCACCCACTGTGCAAGATACGAAGCCACAAACTGAGACAATAAGAGCGTGAGACTGACGAAAATGAGACCGAGGGCAAGATTCTGAGAACAAGAACTTAGGGTTGGTTTTTTTTTTAAATTTCCTCCTTTTGTCCTTTAGTAAATAACTAAATATGGGCTCCAACTTACACAATTTTTGTCCAGCCCATTAATCCTTTACTCGTTATGTCCATAATTAAAAAAAATTTCAAGGGCTTAAACGGGCTGGCCCTCGGTCCTTTAGGGCCAGCCCATTTAAATTAGGGCCTAAACGGGCCAACCCGTTTGAGACCATTTTCCATTTTAAGGTCCTAATTGTAAGCTCGGCCCTCCTATTATACGGGCTTAAACGGGTAGGCCCTACGGGCTCGGCCCATTTTCCTGGTTCTAATATCAACACGTGTTTATTAAGAAAGGAGTGGACACCCCCTTAAGTGGTGCTTGTATTCCTTGAGAAATTGATACATCTCATTACTGCTAGCTGTGAAAGTACCTTGGCTAACCAAAAAATGTGACTGCTATAGTTTATCATCATTTTCCACACACGCGGACAGCCAAGAGGTATCTAATTTGTATTAACCAAACTATTTAACAACTAAGCTCCTGATTCGGAGATTGGTGTTGATTTTTTAGTTCCTAATTATTGTCATCTATGTAATTTTCTCGAGAGTTTCAGAAATCTTTAATGTTGCATATGTGAAAAACAAACAAAGTTAGTGAGCTCTTATTGTAACTTTCTCTTCTCTTTATCAAATCAATCAATTAAATGCTCTCTGCATCTCTATATATAAAAGATTTTTAAAAATTTTTTATCTTTAAATATAAGAGATTATTAGCATGTTTTTAATAAATGAATTATTATACTGTTATTAAATTAGAATGAGAGAAAGATAAATTCTTTCATTAATTTACTTTAAAAAAAGATATTCATTTTTTATTGACAATAATTAGAGATAAAATTAAAATATTACTATACCATTAATTAGATAATTAATTTTTATTAATTTAAATGATTTAATTAAAAATATATTATATATAAGGGGCTTTAGCAAATTTGGCCAACCTTATATAACTAAATAAAACTAATAACCTACCTTTTCCTAAATTAAGAGAATGGCCTTTTCCTAATTTTCTTCTAATGCAAAAGACAAAATTACCCCAATGCCTTCAGTCAAAAAAAAAAACCCCACTACCCTGATTCCTTTTTTCAAATTGAAGATCTAAACATTTGGCCCATACTCGCTTTCACTCACTTTACCCCACACGAAAGACAACACTGCGCTCTTGATCAGACGCCGAAGAAACTGACAGCAACTACCGGAAAAGCTCACGCCAGACGAAAAACTAACTTACAGTTTTAGAAAAGAAGACCACACGAACACGAGAAGAGGCAAACCGAAGCTCTACATATTCATTTACTAACAAAGATGAATGCGAGGCAGGCAGACTCACTGCTATAGATTCAAGGTCAAAAATTATAAAGAGGTGAGAAAGTCCAGAACTACATCTTCTACACAAAGCCACGCTAAAGCTTCAGATTGAGGGTGGGTTGCCGGTCATACTCTATTACTGAAGGTAGAGTTCAAGTGAGGGTTTCGTCAATGCCACCAAAGAGGAAGAATCGTCCCACTTCACCAAGTTTTTTCTCTATATCACTAATATATTCTGTCAAATCAAATCAATCTAAGAAGCCAACTGGCCGATTGTTGTGAGGTCTTTCTTGGGTCTCTGTCTATAAATCTGCTTACCGGTCCCTGGTAAAATAGAAAGATGTTGATAATAAAAAAGTGACCTATCCTCTCCCTCCTGGTCCCTGGTAAAAAAGGAAAAAAAAGAGTTTATGAATCACTCATCTGCCAGTAGTTCTAGTTAGGATTTTGTAGCTTACTCATCACGACTTCAAGTTGATGATTTGCTTAGGTGAGATGTTTGGCTGTCAAATAAACTCCTATTGGCTGAGGGATACTTTTGTGTTCATGGTTTGGCTAGCCAAAATGACAACCTGAAAAAGAAGGTGCGGTTAAGATGGAAAAATGGTAACCAGGGAAATTTTTGCATTACAAAAATTTTTCATAATCTCAACCAGGGAAAAATGGTCAAACCTGAATTACAATGTTCTATTATTTATATTATGATTTGCTCTTTCCCCTGATAACTCCTTATTTATCAATCAATTAAGATCATGGCTTCTTGTAACAGCAAGTGCACAAATTTCATCAAACGAATCCCATGATTTATGCCCTAATATTTTCTCTATATGCTTTTTCTGTACAGTTGTCAGAATGTTATTTCCTGTTGCATTCATCCTTAGTGCTCATCTATTTTCCTAATTTACTTGCCTATTTGTCTTGAGTGGCTGTTTTCTGTGGCTTAACCTCTATAGATAAATGTATGTGTTGTCTGTCGCCAAATAAATATGATAAAACACTTCATATGATAATTGCACTAATATTTGTCTCCAAAACTTAGTCTGTCACAAAGAATTATTCCAGTACTTGTCAGTGGCATATCTTTCTGTTAACATGACATATGAGTATTTTAACTGTTAAATTCTAATCATGTTTGGGTGAACCCTTTCTACTGTGATCTATTATGGTTGTGTTTTGCATATTTGGCCAACAATCCTTTTTGTGTCAAGAAGTCCAAAGTCTAAGTTGCTATTAGCTTCTCTTTTCAGTTTATTTGACACAAACTCTACCTGATACTTAAATATATAATTGACATCTCTTGTTCCTTTTTTGATAAATATATCAATGATATACCATTAGTACACCAATGATATATGTACCTATATCAAAGACATACCATTGTGAAGTGTATTTTTTTCATTGCTTTTATATTTGATTCATCAATGCTAGTACTTAAATATATTAACACTTTTCTAAAATATCAGGGGCAACAACTTCAAGGGCCATTCGTAGGAAAGACAAAGAGGCAATAGAGAATATAAGTCAAGACCAAAGAAGCACAAGAGAATATATAGTCCATAGGGAACTCTGGAATCCTCACCAGAGAATTTTGCATGGCAACAAGATTGAAGTTGTTGAAATAATAAACCAAAAACTAAATGAGGAGCAGCTTGAAACATTCAAAGAAGGATGTCTAGGACACCTACTAGACATAAAAAATGCGTGCTTTTCTAGGACGATTAGTGCATTGGTTGGTTCGAAGCCAATGCCCTACCGAAAGGGATGACAAGTTATACTTTTTGATTGGAGGAAAAGTGTTAACCTTTAGATTAAAGGAGTTTGCAATCGTTACTGCCTAAATTGTAATCATTTACCTGCTATGGACTTTAGTGAAAAACCCATCCCAGCCTTTATAGATAAATTCTTTCAAGTTAAGAACACGTTGCCTAAAAGAAAAGACATCTTCTCTATCTTTAGAGACAACATCCCAAACAATGATGCTAATTTTGTCAAGTTAGCAAAACTTAATTGTTTGGAGAACATGCTCTTGTCAAAGCAAGATCATAATGCCATTGATCACAAGTTTTACAAGTTGCTTGGAGATGATAACTTGTTTGAAAAATATCAATGGGGAAGGGTGTGCTACAACATGACTGTAGAATCCTTCAAGGATGCAATTAATAAATTTGGTGTCAATTATTGGATTGGAGGATTCCCATATGCCATTATTGCTTGGGCATATGAAATGATACCGGCATTGAAAAAGCATAAATATGATGAAAAAGTAGGAGACGCACTCCTAAGGATATTGAACTGGACAACGAATGATTATTATGAGTGGTCACAACTTGAAAAGAACGTGATCAATGCAAAGAATGTAAGTATGTTCATAATTTTATATTTACCTTGTATTTAAGTATGTTTAATGCAAAGAATGCAAAGAACGTGATCATGTTTACTTTTTTGTAAATCATTTAATATTTAGTAGTTTCTGTAACTATTTGTCAATCATATACAGATGGGGGCAATTGATATGCATTATTGGAAAATGAAAAATGTAGAGTTCACTGTCTTGTATAACAGTGCTATATAATGGTATATCAGTGGTATATACTTGTATATCAGTGATGTATGATTTTTTATATCTAATATATATTGGAAAATTGCTAGCTATTACTTGCATTTGACATTAATTAGCAGCTGTAACTCATCATGTATCATTTTATTTTGGATATTACAGTTGAAAATGCAAGAGTTGGTCATCACAAATCAAGAATGGGAAAAGGATTATATGCACATTTTTTTTGGAGAGAAGAGCACGACTTAAGCTGCAGTAGGAACATCTACTGTGTCACCTCTAAGTGTTAAAGATACTGACAATTATGACCCAGAAACAAGCTGCAAGGCTCACTTTCTAGATCAGAAAGTAAGAGAATATACAAAAAGCTTGAGATAATTGAGAAGCAATAGCTACAAATTGAAGAAAGACAAATTGAGATCACAAAAAGTCAAATAGAGATGCGATCAATGATAGAAAAAATATTTGACATGCTTGTCAAACAATAAGAAAATAGTGGGGACAAAGATAAGAGTGTTAATAATGTTGATGATATCTTCCATTCTCTCAATGCTGAGATTGTTGTGAGTGAGGATAATCTTCGTGAAAAAGAGGAAAACAACCAAGTGAGTTAAGATTTACTTTGTTTCCTATTTATAATTTCACCTATATTAAACTGTTACTTGTTTTAATTTTTTCATATTGCTTTTGACTTGATTAGAGACTAATGGCAGTGATACCTTCAAATGTTGAGAGGGGTAACGAACAAGAAGGCTACCACCTGAATGAATCAACAAATACCAGTCAGAAATTACAAGAAAAGAAGCAAGTATAAATTATACTTCATATGGAAAACTAAATCAAATTATCATTCATGACGATATGATTCATATTCATTGTTGAAAATTATATGGAAAAAGTACATCATAATAATGTATATTAGTGATGTACTGTTGGATGTCAATGATATATTTAGTCATATGTTTGATTGTTATAGTTCATGTGGCTGAAATGTTATAATTCCACCTATATTAAACTGTTACTTGTTTTTATTTTTTCATATTGCTTTTGACTTGATTAGGGACCAATGTCAGTGATGCCTTCAAATGTTGAGAGAGTTAATGAACAAGAAGGTTGCCACCCGAATGAATCAACAAATACCAATCAGCAATTGGAGGAAAAGAAGCAGGTACGAATTATACTTCATATGGGAAACTAAATCAAATTATCATTTGTTGACGATGTGATTCATATTCATTATTGAAGATTATATGGAAAAAGTACATCATAGTAATGTATATCAGTGCTGTACTATTAGATATCAATGATATATTAGTCATATATTGCCTGTTATAGTTCATGGTGCTAAATATGAATGACATACATTACAATAAAGGACCAGTGCTATATTATTTCAGTATACTTTTATAGCATACATTTGCTATTAACTCTTTGTTCTTTGTTTTTCTAGGCCAATGAAATGGTTGAACCTCCAAAGGACCAACAAAAAAGGGTACGAATCAAGAAAATTGCTAATAGGATGAAAGTTGAAAGGCCTAAGAGGTCAACAAAGACACCTGCTGCACTTCAGTCTCCTTTCACCACAAATTACAGATCAACAGATGAGAGTAAAGCTCAAAAAAAGGACCAAAAAGAGGATGATCAATATGACGGTCCTAGTTATGAGTTACTAACTCAACCAACTATAGAAAAGTTGAAAGACTAATGAAGTTGATGCACTTTTAGCCTTTTGTATTTTGGTTAATTTTAGTCTTTTATTCCCTTTAGTAGATGATCAATATGAATTGCGCTCTTAATCACTGATATATTTCTATTTATTGTTGATATATATCTAGTTGAACTGACCAAAGAAAATAGACTTTTAATTTCGAGGTGATAAAATATGAATCTTTTATGGTTACTTCTATATTGATCATTCTTTTGTTTCCTCCGTTGGGTGTTTTAAGTTGCATATTGCATACGTGCTACCACGTTCGCATGTGCTACCACGTGCCTCTCAAAGGCTTCTATGCACAATTCTGAAAATTGCTTTTATTCTTATAAATAGGAACTAAAGTGCTTCCCTTTAATTCTTATAATTTTTTAAACTATCTCCAAAGACAGTTTACAAAAGATTAAAAGAAAAAATATTATGGCTATATGTGTACAACAAAAAAAATCATTGTTCATCAGCAATAAAACATATATATAACCAAAAACAAATTCAAATTCATTAAGTTTCACTTATGGAAAGACTGAAATAAATCTAAAATGTCCAAAAAAAATTTAAATTTGACTAGTAGATCCAACTATGGTCTTTTGCTTCTCTAGGATGCTAAATCCAATAGGTATATGGTTCTTACAAGTAGCTCTGTTATGTCCAAATTGCCTACAACGACTGCACCTAACAGTTTTTTTAAACTCACCAACCGATGGAATTCATGTCTTCTTAGGCCTACCGGCACCTCTTCTTGTCTCTGGTGGCATCAGATTATTTTCAAGCACTTCATTAGGAATTTCTTAATCACATTGATTGCCTAATGAATGAATTGTTGCCCCATATATGCAACCATATGAATACTTTGTGTAGTACCTAGAAATAAAATTATATGCACAAAGTCATTGCTTGCTAATCACTACACAAGCATAAGAGCAAGGAATCTTTTCAAAATCCCACTTCCTGCGACTACAACTTCTAGTCTCCAACAATAAAACTAGATTTGCCATGCACTACAGTGAATTCATTTACATCATTTAGTTGAACCTATAATAAAAATGCAATATAATATAACAATGATAAGTTTCAATATCAATATATTATTGATATTCAATAGTATATCAATTAAGATAGGTTCAGTTGTTACCTCCATGTGTCTACCAAGCTTTATTTGCTCAGATAACTGTTTTTCAGCCCATGGTGTTAGATGAGAAGATATAGAATTAGCATGCATCCTTCATGTATAAAACCAGTCTTGGAGCTTGTTCCTAATAAACTCAATCAATGGTATAATCAGTAGGTCCCTTACATCATCTAGAGTAGAGTTTATACTTTCTGATATATTAGAAGTCATAATATCATACCATCTCCTCATAGAATAACAACGCGACCACTTTTCATAACCCACATCTAGAAGATAATCATGAATGCCAGGTGCCACTTGATCTAATTTCTTCATCTCACGTTCAAAATCAAAAAACTTATATACCCTAGCACAATGATTGAAGATACCGGCAACTAAAGGGTGTTTGAACTTTATTCTTATATTACCCAACAAATATTGTACACAAATATAATGGGTAGCATCAGAAAATACATTACACACAGCCTTTGGGATACTACTTTTCCTGTCTGAAACAAAGACTAGGTCTTGACGATAGCATAATGCACTCTTCAACTTATATATAAACCATTCCCAAGAAGCATCAGTCTCTGAGTCAACAACTGCAAATGCTAATGGAAAGATTGAATTATTTCCATCTATAGTACATGCAATTAGAAGAGTCCCTGTATATTTGTTCCTTAAAAAAGTTTCGTCAATGGATATAATTGGTCAACAATGGCTCCATCCCTCAATAGAAGTAATAAATGATACAAAGAAATACTTAAAATGACCATTATCGCCATCTTCAATATCAGTAACAGTACCTATGTCATATTATTAATAATCAGACAACAAAGTAGGATACAAAGCTTAATTACTGTCTAAATAACACAGTATATCTAATTCAGTTACTGCTTGAATATATCATTACTAAACGAATGTATATCAATGATAAATATGTACTAGGATTTGTATGACTCAAAGCATAGCACAAGGAAGGTAATTGGGCATAAGAGTCCTCCGGACAACCTTGAATTGCTTCCAAAACAAGTTCTTTTGCTTTCCATGACTTGTAATAACTAACACCAACTCTAAATTCCTTACACATGTGCTTAATTATTGATTTTGGGTCATTACATTCTCCATCAATGACTTTTTGCTTCACACATTCACTAATGATAAGGCTTGTTGCTTGCCTATAGTCACCACGCACGACGTCAGCAGCGCAAGTATGGTCCTTTACATACCATCTAATGATCCAAACCTGAGTAGAAGAAATTATTGAGGCCCATATGTACAACTTACAACCATCAACACTACAAGCAACAACAAGCCTTTTCCATTTGATTTCAGAGTTTTGTATTCAAAATTCCTCCTCATAGCTAACAGTTGTAGAACTTTTTGGACTTCCAATTTGCTAAAGAGTGCATCTCCCTCCTTAATATCATCTATTTGCAAAAGTTCATCAGGTCCACTATAATTCTTGTTGTTGGTAAATGTAGAAGAACATGAAGTTAAGGAACTATCTCCTTCATGGCAAGGTTCAAACACTTCTTGTATGGAAAAAAGGTCCATTGGAAATAGAGACAATCAACGGGAAGTTAAAGAGATTAGAATTTCTCAGCGAATTAAAAAACCATATCAAATCATTATCATTCTTCACCTCTAAAATACTATATGTTGAAGTTCCAATATCAAAAGAGACTACTAATTTGACTTCATGACTTGCATTCAACCGCAATTTCTTACACACAATTTCCATGACATCAAGGAAGTTGTATCTTCCACAAGCACCTCCAAGTATGAACCATCAACATAACGGTTGTTCAAATCCCATTTTCCATCATAAGAAATTATTAGATTAAGCATCCCTATATTTACAAGATGACATAGTGTTGGTGAGTTAACACTGATATTACTTATCAATGAGATACAATTGTATATCAATGATATACTAACGTTAATCAGAAACATGAAAATGCCATACTCCTTCACCCAACTCAGATCAAACTAGGTTCGAAAAAAATTATAGACGGCTTAGCTGATTATAGAAAATCAAATACCCGAAATAAAAAATAAAAAGTCATGAACAATGAGAAAATAATATGTTTTGTGTTCAAAATTCAAGCAAATTGCATGACCAGTGATAACAAAAAATAGATTAGGAACAGATGATTTACTGATTCAATGGATATATTACCTGAATATATGAAGACGATGGAAATTTGATTATGGATTATTCTCGTCAACTTCCACATAAACGAATACAAGACAATTTCTATTCGGTAATATAGTTTCCTATTCAATCTGATGATAATATATGGGAAAAATAGAGAAGATAAACAGAGAGAGGCAAGCACTATACGATAAGAAACATTTTGCGAACACCGGTGAAAATGGTGAAAATAACCATATGGATGGAGAAATAAAATCAAGGAAAATCAAATCAAAATAACATCAGTTATATCCTATTTTAATAAAAAAGACCGAACAGATTTGAGGACAAAAGAGTAAAAACACATTTAATTTATTTTTGAATAGGCCATATTCCAAAATATTCAAAAACTTCTTCCATAATTTATGGAAGTTGTATTTTTTGAGGCCATTGAGCAAATTTTTCCTAATGTAATTGGATAAAATATATTAAATATATAACACTAAATATATGGAATAAACATTGTGAACACTGTATTTTGTTCGAGCATTTTTTTATTTAATAATAATAAATAACCATAAAAAAAAAAAATAAAAAATAAAAAAATAAAATTTAATCTTTCTTAAGATTATGTTTTTGAAGTGTAAAAATTTCTAAAATTTAATCTTATGATTAGAATTTTTATTTCTTTTAGTTCACTAAAAGAAAATAATTAAATTCAAAAATGAAATTTAATCCTTGTTAGGATTATATTTTCAAAAATAATATAATAATAATAAAAAATAAAATAACCTAGCAAAAAAACAGAGGAGGTATTCTTGCTTAATTCAAAATCAAATTTTTCTCTTAATCTGATTTCTAGAATTATAATATGAACAAAAAGAAAAAAAAGGAAAAAAAATATATCTGGGCAGATGAAATGCTGGAAGGCCCAGCAATTTCATCCGGCCCACACATACACAACCGAATGAATGATAGACCAAAGCCCACACACACAGCACAAAGGGATGGCACAAAGCAGAACACACACACACGAGAGGTAGAGTGTAGAGCAGCCCTAGATTAGGTTTTTCGGCCAGAGCAGAGTAAGGCAGGTTACACACGACAGCAGAACGAAGCGACCACCAAGATAAAAAGGCAGAGCAGAGCAGATCAAGAGCACATGGCAAAGGAGAGCAGAAATGACAATGAGAAAAGAAAATCAGAACATATTACTTCACCTACCCCTGATCACTTTCAGCGAAAGGCAGAAGAAAAGCACGAACGCGGACGGAAACTCGACAGAAAGGAAGGAAAAGCAGAAAAATAGAGATGATGATTTGAGAGGAAAACGTGTAACGGTAAGTGATGGTTGATCCTTTATATGAAGTCAGGTTGAGGATTCGGGAGGAGGGGGTTCTTTTTGGGGGCTGGCCAAATTTCTAAAGAGAAAAAAAGGAGAAACCGAAATCAAGGAGGTGATTTCTGAAAAAAAAAACTAGGAGGACGAGGCCGAGGAACTGGGCTAAAGTTCTGGAAAAAAAAGTGAGAGACTGAGAGTTCAAACCAAGAGTGTTGGAGAGAATTTCTGGGGGTTGGGCTAGCCGAATTTTGAAAGAGGAATGAGGCGAGAAGAGTAATTTAATAGAGACCGAGAGGATTTATGGGGAACAAACGATTAAGGAAGGAAGATTAATTTAAGAGAAGAGGCGAGGATTGGAAGGCTAAGGGGAAGAAAAGGTAGAAATCAATCGCAGATAGGGAAGGAAGAACATCAAAACATCATCAAGTAAAGTAAGATTGCATTTTTTTTTTGCTTCATTTGTTCTGTGATTCCTCTACTTTCCTGTTGCCGTTTGTTCATAAGATTTCAAATTTTGGAAATCAGTCTCAACAAAGAATAGAAACTGATGGAATGGGAAATTTTTGAGTTTATATGCTCTGATTGGTTTGTTTCGTTTTCTGTCCATGATAGATTTTCCCCTTTGTAATTTAATCATATATGTATTTGCTCTTCATTGCACATGTGGTTGCTGATGAAGAAATTTAGAGAAATAATATGGACATGGTCTTGTTGAAATCATGTTTCGGTTTACCACTTTTAAAGTGATGGTCTTATTAGTTCTGGAAATTTTCTTCTTCAGTGGCAGGGGAATATGATTTTTTTGAACCTAATCTGGAGTCTATGAACTTGAAAGCCATGAGATTTATACGTGTTTTAGCCTTATAAGGATATGCTTGTTGTAATTGGTCATATGCTGTTCTTGCATCGAGTTGCTGAATGTAAAAGCTTATTATTTTTGTTGTTTTTTTCTTTTTTTTCTTTAGGTTATTTTCATTTCTCTTTTTGTTGGTGAATGGTTGGGATCCTCTTTGTGATCAAGGTCATTGTCACGGTAAAAGAAATGTGTAACCTAAAGGAGAGATTCTAAATCATGACCTTTCATTGTCTCTAAATTTCATGGTTGATAAAATTATACTTTGTTTTTTTTCTTGAACATTATGGAAAGGATATTTTGTCTTTTTTTTTAGGTTAACTATCTTATCTTTTCACTATATTTTAACGATCATTTGTTTATTTTAGATTTTTTTGCCATGAAGGACATTAAGTCCCCATGAGTACCTAAGTCTATATTTAATGGGCTGTAAGGGATATTAAATCTCTGCGTGTACCCATATTGATTATATCTTGCATTTGTGTATCAAGAACATCTCACATTTTTCTAAAAAAATGAATAGCGGGAAGGCAAGCTATTCGTGCTATCTTTCAATAAAGGCACTAAGTCAGCAGAAACATTTTGATATTAATCAATAAAGTCGTGAATAATAATAGGTTATCACAAGTTTTGGTTTAAAATCACCTTCAAGAATTTACTATTTTGAAAGTGGTTCATTTTAAATTCATTTTTTTAGCAATCAAAAATAAATTGAACTGCAATTGAATAATAAGTTTTTTTTTATAATAAATAATCGTTATTTATATCTTTTTGGCAATGATCTTACTCACAAAAAAAAATAAGCATGATAATAAATTAAATCATGACATGAAATTAAGTAATGAATAATTATTTATTTATTTATTTATTTTTTACTTTACCTTTTTTTGCTATGAGTAACGTTTAAGTCACCATATGCATCAAATTCATTCAATTGCCATGAGTGACAATAAGTCTCCATAGGTACATTGAATTTTTATTGAATAATTTTTTAATATATAGCATAAGAAAAATGGTAAAATAAAATATGGTAATTTAAAAAATTTCATATTGTAAGAAAAATATAGAGTTTTAAAAGGCACTAAGGTCATTTCAATGTCCACGAGTGGCAATAAGTTTCCGTAGACATATTAAAAAACATTTCCTTTTAAATTACTTTTCTACATTGACGAAGCAAATTTTTTTTTAAAAAAAGTATAACAAATAAAAACATTTTCAGAATATAAAATGGGAGTAAGAAAGTGAAACTAAATTATCTTGACAAATTTAAACACAGCACATTTTAGAAAATTGTTTTGTTTATAATTGATAAGTTATCTTCATTTAAACTTCTTTTTATTTTAAATAAAGAAAACCATTGATACTAGTATTTTGCCTGAACTACGTGGACTTTAATCCCTATCATAGGGTACATAGGCCTCAGAGCCAGATTCTGAGTCAAGTCCTCTCTGTAAATAAATAAAAATTTCTCGCTTAATTCTTATTATTTTTATATCAAACACATGAATATAAAAGGGATAGTTAAAAAAAATTTAAATCCATATTAATTTAGCATAACAAACTTCAAGTAATCATTCTCACGAACGGGTGTTGTGGGGTGCTTAACACCTTCCCCACACTCAACCGACTCTCGAATCTATTCTCTGATTTCGCAGACCATCCTTATCCACCTTTAAATAGTTTCCCGATATTTTCCTCAAAATCTTGATGGCAACTCCCATTTCTTCGGTCTTCCTTCTGAAGGCCGGAACCTCCGCTCTCGCTCTATCCACGTCGCATTTTCGAGTGCGACAAACATATAATACAATTTTTTTTATTTATACACCTATATATGGGTTGGGACGGGTTAGTTCGAAGGATATATAACCTGTCGCTAAATCCGCTTGTTTATTATGAACACGGGTTAGCCCATAAATCAGCCTGTCCTTTTTATTTTTTAAATTATGGGCTTGCCTGCTGATTTGTCTAAATGTGAGTGAGCTTGGCGGGTTATGGATTATTTGATCACCCAAATGACAAACATATTATTTCATCAAATTAAATCGCATGTTCTGATTCTGAGCTAGTTCAAATTGTAGAGCTTGCTTGTTTAGTTGTTTCGATTTATCATAATTTCTGATATTTTACTTCATTTTTTTTGATATTTTATTTCATCAAATGTTAACATTTTTGGGTAGTATAATGTTCTAAATTGAATTAAAAATTAAAACAATCATATTGTGTTGTGACCTGTTAAAAATTGACCTTATATTGAATGCAATACAAGAGTCCCATTTTATTAAGCAAAAACATTTCATAAAGATACACACTGATATAATGCCTGGAAACAAAACCAAAAAAAAAAATTAAATAAGTGAATTTCTCCCTAACCCATGCATCTCACAGGGTATTTTCTAGGGAGATAATTCATTACAACATTAGAGTTGTGACTTTATTTGAAATCTATTCCAAACGATTTTGCAATTACATTGCAGGACCAATTGATTAAATTGAAATTATGATTTATAGGAAAATGTCTAAAATGCCCTCTGATTAATTTGTTGTGACTACTAAAGTCCCAAACAAGTAACATGGCTGAATTAACACTGCTAGAAATTAAAAATTAAAATTAATGATAGACATTTAGTGATGGATCTCCAATCCATCACTAATTATAGGCATTAATGATGAAAATTTTGTGACGGATTAAATTTCGGAGGAAATTATTAAGAAGTCCACACAAGGATTTTAATTACCTTAAAGTCCTATAAAATGTACAAACTATTACAAAGTTTCAAATCCTTTGCAAATACAATTTGGCAAGAGAAAATGATAACTTGATGTCAAACTCATATCCAAGTTGTCATTTTTTCTTACTAATTTATAATTGTACATAATTTAAGACTTGAGAGAATTTTGTACATTTCATAGGATCTCTTGATAATTAAAATCATTACAAGGGACCTTGAAATGATGTTCCCAAAAATTAGTCACTAATTACATAAATTAATGTTGAATTAGTGTCAAATACAGAATACTGTCACATTTTGATCAAATTTTATAAATTTAGTCACAAATTTAAATTTGTCACTAAATCTTTATATCGGTGACAAATTAATTACAAATATTTTTAATTAAAAAATTAGTAAAATATTTTTAAATATTTTATAAAAAAATTATAATATACATGGAGAGATCCACATGAAAAAAATTTCAAAATTACCAAATTAAATAATTACACAAACTTATTTCTCTTACTGCAAGTAAATTATATAATATAAAATGATATAGAAAAAATATTTTTTTTCTTTTATTATGTAAATTTGAATATAAAATTATTTTTTATCATATGAAAATATTTTAATTATAATATAAAAAATGGTATGCAAAAATATTTATTTTCAAAAAATATAGTAATTTATATTAAATAATATATTTATTATCTGATAATATATATTGATTTATATATTTTTATGCGCTAATATATATATATATATATATGAGATAATATATATTATCAGCATGTTTTAAATAACATATTAAATATATAAAAATATATTAATTTTTAATATATGTATTTAATTAAGTAATATATATGAAATCATTATATATATAAAAGTAGAGTTTAAGGCTACGAGAGAATTTTATGTATTTATTTTTAGGTTTGCTACAATTCTATACTTCGAGATTCCTTTTGTGCAATTATGTGCTTCGGAGTCAGGCTTGGGGTTATGTTCAAGATGTTTTATTATTTTTTAAAAAAATATAAAATATATTATTTAGGTTAGGAGTTAGGTGTAATTTTATTAACTGTAGGGGTAATTTTACACTGTCTTCAAAAATTAAAAGAAAACATTATATAAAAAATGATTTTATGGGGCACATTTATTATTTAACACTTTAATTAATTTTGTAACATCTTGGAGTCTAATTTTGCATGACTAATTTATATAAAAGTAAGATTTTATTTTAATATTCTTTCAGTAATTTTATGTTTTAGAAGTTAAGTTTGATTGTTAGTTTGTGAATATGTTTGAACTCAATTTTTAAGTATTTATGTATACAAAATAAAAAGAATAGTTACAATATATATTCTAAAAATATAAATTATTTTTATCCATCTCTTCATTTATATTTAAATTTTTAAAACTTAAATCACCATGAAATATTAAAATTTGATGAAATTTTATAAAATCAAATACTCTCAAAAGGGTAAGACATTAATTATTTATCGTGTGAAGTTTCAAATTTAAAAATACTCATATTTTCCAACTAAATAATGTTATTTATATTTTCTTATTAAAAAATAGTATTAATTAATTCAATGATACTTTCACTTAACCAATCATTTTATTTAATTAATAAATATTGAAATTTTAAATTTAATTGTGTAATCTAAATAAGTTAAAAGTGCAAAAAATATTGACCAATTAAATGTACAAAAAACTATCTCTAAAACATATCTTTAATAAAATGATTCCACCAAATTAATCTTAACTTGAAGAAGTATTTAAAATATTGGTAATGTTATAATTGGAGTAGGATAAATTAATTATATTGGCCAATATATTCAGCTATTTTGTATTGCTAATATAATGTAGTTAATAATAAAAAGACTCTAAGTTCTTAATATAAAAGACTTTAAGTTTACTGTTAAATTTTAAGCTAGATAAATTAAAATTTTAAAAGGATTGTCAATTTTAATTTAAATTTTCATCCACATATATATCATAATAATTAAAAGAGTAAAATAAATTTACTTCTTTTCTAATTTATTTTAATTAAATATACATCTTTTCTATTTTTTAAACATACACAAACCTTGACTAAAATTAATATTTTTAAAACACAAACCTCATTTCTATTTTAAAAATTTCATTTCCATTCAACTAAATATTAGTTGATTGTTAAGTCATATATTAAATCAAAAGACCCTTTTTATATATGTTATCTAACAATCATTCAATATATCTAAAAATTTTTAATGCATATATATTTCTTAACATTTTATTCATATTTTAAACTTTTTAGTTTTGCAAACTTATTTATTTAATATTTTTTTAGAATGTAAATGTACAAGTTATCTAAAATAATATTTTAAATACTTATATACAAGAAACTTAATAAAATAGGAAAGTAATATATAATGAGAATAAATTAGTTAGTATAATTTATGCTTATTTTTTTTAAATTTTATAAATCTGATCACAAAATGTCTAAATTAATTATTTTAAAATTTTCACATTTAATTATTTAAATTTTCTTAAATTGAAGGAGGGAGAGAATAGGCAAATACATTATAAGGGAAAATTAATACTTAGGTTTTTTAAAATAATTAAAATTAAAAAAATTAAAGTATTTTAAAATCTTTACATGAATATTCCTATCTGGACTAAAAATTGGACTAACATGTGGATTTTAAAAATAAAAGGGAAGGTCCAGGTCCATGTAATTTTAGCAAAATGGAAGGAAGATAATCAGATGATTGTATTTTACTCTAATAAAAATAAATGGTAGTGGCCACTATATATATTTCACTCTAGCTACATATTATACTAATTAAACAAGAAAGATTACTCTAATTAGATGTTGGAATGAAGTGAAGAAGATTGAAAGAGAAAGGAATGAATAATTAAACAATTATAAATTTAAAATGAAAATTATAAGCAGGTTAGCTCGTGGGTTGACAGGTCGAGTTAAATGGTGCTAGCCAAAAATGGCTAACATCTAATTGAGCTCTAGACTATACAACCCAACCTATCACTCTTTGGTAGAGTTAGACCCACTGGCCCAACTTATATTACCAGCTCTAATTGAAATTAAGAAAATACTACAATCTAATAAGAAAAATCTTAAAGATTATGAGCTTATACTTTTACCTAACATGTCAAGTTTGAATGCAAGTGAAAATGAATTAATTAGAAGTGAACCAAATTATGATAGGTTGCATTATATATGATGAAGTAATAAGGTTGCATCAAAGCATAACTTCTTAAAAAACAAAAGAAGATTAATGATAAAATTATTAGTGCCATTGAATTTGAAAAAGGAAATGTTTTTGTTCCTTATATGAATATGGTGGTACTAGAAAAATGTATGTTTAGCAGACACTTTATGCTTCATTAAGATCTAAAGATAAGATAGTTTTCAATATAACATCAAGCAAGATGGCTTCTCTAATACACCCAGGAAGATAAACAACTTACTTAAATGTTTTATTTATCTTTCTGTGACTGAAGACACTATATGTAGCGTGAAATAAGGGAGTAACTTGACTAAATTATTAATTCACAAGTTATTGATTAGATGAGATGAGGCTCTAATGACATATAAGTTTTGTTTTGAAACTCTTGACAAATGCTTAAAAGATATTCTAAAAGTTAAGTAACCATTAGTTGGTGATCCTCTTTTTGAAGGAAAAGTTGCTATGTTTAATGAAGACTTCAAGCAATTCTAGTCTTCTTGTTATTCTAAGTGGCTTAATAGAAGACATTGTTTTGCAACCATTGATTCTTTGTTTTGGGACAATTATCAACTTCTTACACTAACTATAGATGAGACTACTAGCAACAAATAATGGAACATGTATTAGTGCTCTTATAAATTTTGCTAATTGGGTTATCTCATTTGGTAATGGAACTGTTGTTAGAGCTAATGAAGAATTTATGAATACTAAAATCCTAACTAATTTGTTACTGAATTGTTCAAATAATCCAATAAAGTCTATTGTTGAGTCAATTTTTTTAGATTTCCTTACCAATATCTATAATTCTTCATACTTTAAAGATAGGGCTATATTAGCTCCTATGTTGGCTGTAGTTGAAAAGATAAATAACTACGTGTTGGTCCTACTCCTCAAAAAGAGAGTTGTATACTTGAGCTTTGATAGTGTTATTAAAGATGATGGGATAATTAATGACTTGCACTATACAGATCTTCTAAATTAAATTACAACGTCAAGCATCATGAATTATGAAATAAAGCTTAAAGTAGGTGGCTCAATTATTTTAATGGAAATCAAAACATTGATAAGTTTATGGAGTTTTGTAATGGTACATGTTTTATAGTTATATGAGCTAGAAAACATATTACTGAAGCCTGAGAAATATTTGGATCAATTACAAGGATAAACGTATGTATACCATGTATTGTTATGTATCCATTTGATTTATGGTTGTCAACTTTTCATTTACTATGAAAAGGAGGAAGTTTCCTATTGCGTTGGTCTTTGCAATGCCCATTAATAAGAGTTAAAACTAGATCCCGTGTCATATTAGTTTGTGCATATCTTATCATGTTCTCACCAACAATTAATTATATATTATTGTTTCTCATGTTTAAAGCATGAAGATTTTAAAAATATTAGTTCTTGATGAGGATGATTATTTTAGAAATATAACTTTTAATATCATTTGTAGAAATGTCTTCGATAATTTAATCTAAATAATTATGAATTTTTGTTAATATATTTTCCATTGCATCTATTTACATAATATGTATTTAGTTTTTACTATTTAATTTATTTTGATATGTATATATATATATATATATATTTAATATTATAATTATTATATTGGATGATATATATGGATAAAATACATACTATAAATTATTCTTTTAAATTTATTCATAAAAATTGTAATATAAAATGGGTTCTTTACTAGTTTTGTATATACAATTAAAAACTCATTACAATTTGACTAACAAAAGATTCGTACACAAAAAAAAAAGAAGTCCCACAAAAATTTTGTAATTATGAAATAAAGGGAGAATGACATTTAAGACCCTCTCAAGAGAATTTATCACAATAAGAGTACATCAATTTTGTATCAAATGTTGTCTTGTAAAACATATATATTGTTGTTAAAAGTTGAACCTTAACTAGTTAAATTTTTAATTAAACCCTAACAAAAAAATACAAGTTAAGGTTTATTTTTTAATAACAAAATCTACGTGTTTTCATCATGTAATATTTAATGTAGAATTGATGAGCCCTTATTGAGATAAATTCCTTTGAGAGGGCCTTATTAAATATCATTTCCCTTAAAATAAATTAGCGATGAAAGTTTATTAATTAATGACAGATACATCCATTACTAAATTAGTGATGGATTTATTTCTATTACCAAATTAGTGATGCCATATTTATGACAATTAATTTGGTGATGGAAATTAGTGATAGACAATTTATCACTAAATTTAAAATTAGTGATAGATTTTGCTTATTAGTTGTCATTAATTTCTTTTTTTTTAACAGTGTAACAGATTTGTAACAGATTAAGTTACACTTTTAACAAGTCTACTTCATGTTGTTACAAAATAATATTGAATATGCATTTTACTAAAAAATATATATATTAAATATGCAAAATATGTAATATAGCAAGTTTTTTTTATTGAGTTAACAAGTAATATCATTAAAATAACAAATCAAGTTACAGTTTTAATAACTGCATTCCATGTTGTAACAAGTCAGTAAAATGTAAAATTGAATAAGCAACGTGTATTGTCAATAAGTTTTTTTATTGAAAGTATAAGTAATATTATTAAAAAAATAAGTGAAGTTAAGGTTTTTACAAGTCTGTTTCAAGTTGTTGTAAAATATATTAAATATGAAAAATATGTACCTTACAAATTTCTTTATTGAGTTAACACATTAATAAAATAACAACTCAAGTGCCAATCGAACTCTTGGCTTGATGGTGAGAGCAATTTAGCTCTTCCAATCAAATCACGAGTTTCAAAAGGGCGACACAGAAGAAGAACATAAAATAACAACTCAAGTTACAACAAATTAATTGGAGGGCATCTCAGCTATTTCCCAACAAAAAATAATTTCAGTTTAATCATTTGTTAATGCAAGGTAATTTGAATTTCAAAATTATTTGGGACTTATTAGTAGAAATAAAATCACATGTGATCCTGTAGTAAAATTGTTCCTATTTTCTAGTTAAATGACTAAAACATAAAAAGATTGAGTAGCTGCCAATTAAACTAAAAAATATAGTTATGTTAAATCTATAAATATTAAAGTATTAATTTTTTTTCGTAACAAAGCTTTGTTTTATGGAGAATTACATTAAGTCCAATTTAACATAATTAATTACTCCCAAATTTATTAATAACTAAGCTTACAAGAATGAGTTCATTTTTTTAAATACAGTTGTCAATAAATCTGTAAATAATTAATTATATTAAGTGGATTTTTAAAATAATTATCTGTTAGTTTTTTGGGGCCAAGAGAAAGAGGCTAAGGAAACTCATGACTTGGTCAAAAGTCAAAACAGAAGTCCCGGGGATTTTGCTTTACTTTCAAACGTACAAAAATGAAAGGGGGGAAAATACAGCGTGACTAGGCAAACCCCGCAATTAAGGCTTAGTGTGTGTGTGTGTGTCTATATGCATACATGTACAACTATCAATTAAAACCAACCCTACAAGCTTAAAAAAATTCAAGACCGAGCTACTATTTTAATCTTTAAAAAAATAAATTAAATTTAAAAAGGATGATCTTTTTAAGTTTAAAAATAAAAGGATTGACCTTTTAGGGTCAAGGTCAGCCCTTTTAAACCCTAATATAATTTAAAAAAAGAACATAAAAAAACAAAAAAAAAACACCACCACATCACTCAAACTCATCACTCACTTTTTAATTCAGATAGTAGACACACATTATTATTTGTTTACTTTGAATATTTTTTCATTCTTTAAATATCTTGAAATTATGATTTTGGTTTATTATTTATTGCAAATAATGAGGATGAAGAAGGAAGATATGAAAAGCTTAACATATTTTTCATAGATGAGGATCCACAAAGAAAAGAATCAAATCATATTGATGTTAATGATGACAAAAATTATCAAAATTTAGCTAATGATGATACCAACATGTAATTGATGTCGGAGTTGATTTTAGCATGTTATTTGTTTTTATCAGACTTAAAATTTTTTTGTGTGAATTAATTTTATTTTATTTTTTTAAACTCTGTTAAGATTTTAAATATGTTTTTTAAATTAAAAAATTAAAAAAATAATTAGCGCTGAGGCCTTGAGGGCCGGCGCTTCAACCTTAAGGGCCAGGGTCGGCTACTAAAAATAAAGCTCTAAAGTATAATCAAGTTTAAAAGGGCTAGCCCATTTAGGTTCTAGCTCTTGAAGGGTCGGCCTTTTAGGGTCGGGCTGGCTTTAATTGACACCTCTACATATATGTATGTATAATGTATGTGTGTGTATGTACAATTAAAATTAAAAAATTCTAAAAAAAATTCAACCTCATTGTCTCTAAATGCGAACTAAGAAAAATAACACTTTGCAATTATTTCATGGGGAAAGAAAAAGGGGTCCTCAAAATTGACAATTAAAAACTAACGTTGTTTATTGCTAATTGTTTTACAAAAAAAAAATTGAACGAAAATGTTCTTACGCAATCAAAAACATTAAGATTTTTTTAACTTTAAAATTTAATTGTTATAGTTCCATAAGTTCAGTTGCCAATTATAGAAGTTTAGTGATAAAAATATCATTTTCAGATCTCTGGATCAAATTGAGATTCTAAAGGATGTATTACTAAGTTTTTGTCACTTATAAATACGTTGAAAATGAGGTTGTGGATACTTTATCATTAAATTTTTGTTACTTATAATTGAATTTCCAATTCTTCCAATGGAACTTTTGAGTCCCCCCCCTTTTTTAGCATAAGGTTAAAAAAAAAAAACCGTGCAGGGAAGGAAAAGAATAGTCAAGTCATATTAATATTTAAAAGAATTTTACATCCTATCAATGGATCTATAAAAGTTATCATATCGATCAAAGTTATCGAAGCTTGGTGGTGAGTTAGTCAATAAGGCATATGTAATACTTTTAAGTTTTAAAAATTATTGTTCGTGGTGAATAATAAATATCAGGCGTACTAAAGACGTTAAGTCTCAATTGATAATAAAAGAGTCCTGAGCTCCCTTACCACAGTTTACTCGGATGTAAAAAGATATAAGGCTTTAGTAGAATAAGTGTTTGATTTTATTGAAATGTGAAGAAAGTTACAAGTTTAAAATGAAAGATTAACTGATAAGCTAAATGACCAAAAAGTATAAAATGCGAGTCTTTGATTGAGCGTTGACTAGTTTCTTCTGTGCCTTCTTCTCCTATTTATAGTGTCAAAGTAGCGGTCACCTCTTCCTTAAGACCTAGCACATTTTGCCGCAGAATTAGGGATCTCACAAAACTCATGGCACGATCTTTATTCCATGCTCTTCATTTTGATAATCAGCTCGTTTCACTAAGATACTTGGGCGTGAGGTCCGTAGATTTCGACATTACTTGATATCGTGTCTTTCGCTCCAACAATCTAATATTTGCAGCTGATGGGATTTCAGCATGTTTACTTATTGTGGCCTTTATTGAGCATCGAGGCTGGCCCCTTTTATTTATATTGGTCTTGACGCTTCAATTACTCAACCCAACTAGCCCTGTGACCTACCTCGAGCGATATTTCATATTTTAGCCCAAATAATGCCCCTCGCATGCTAATGGCTGATAACGTAAGCCACGTGGCACGTTTGAAAAAACTGAAACGTCGCTTCGTTTTTTAGTGCCCTTTGTTAATATAAACTCATTTCTTTTTTCTAGTCACTTCTCTTGCCCTTTCTGACATTTCTTGAACTTCAAGCATTCGCTCTTCTACATCCGTATTACCTTAGCTCTCAAATGGCTTCCTCCACCTCTGCTGCTTCTTCTATTGCCGCTCTGTCTTTCACATCCAATGGAAGTCTGCCTGATTCTCTGGCAACTATCCAGAATCCCATTACCCCACTTGACGGGTTTATGACGGTATGTACTCAGTAGTTTGAAAACCCTTATTTTCGCCTTCATTGGTTCCACATTCTAGTAGTCATTCATTTTCTTTACAGGAGGATTCTTCATTCCACGAATATGTGGCTTTCTGATAAGTTTCTCGCTTCTCCTATTTAGCCCTTCTGTTTTATTGGAGAAGTACACTAACTGCTCCTTTTTCTCTCCAAGACTTCTCCTTAGAGTTTTTAAATCTCCAATAAAAGCAACATCGAGTACCTGACCATCTCTCCTGACCTGTCTGAAGTCACAGCCTCTACTCAACTAAATCTATGGCCACTAACCTCCATACACAACTTGATCTTAACCTGGATGACCTCGCCCTTCCTTGAGTTATCCTGCAGAAAACTCAGGAACTAGCCCTAATCTCCTTGCGCTTGGGTCAATTGGGTGAGGTGTTTGAAGCAGGAGTATGCACCTCAGTGGAAGGAGATAGGTCTTTATGACCTGATTCAATTATCCTTGGCCAATGTCGACGTCCCAGTCGAGCTTCTGATGGCCTTTTTAAGTTTCTAGGCTCCAAGCTGTAATGCCTTCATAGTTGAGCTCAGCCCCCATGCCCCTCACATTATAGGACGTTTTCATGTTCCTAGGGCTGCCCATCACTAGAGAGGAGAACTTCTATGCAATCTTTAAGAAATATGACTTTTACACCACCCTCCCAACCAACTTGGAGAGCAAGATTAGGAGTGCAGGCTCCTACACAAAGATCATGGAGCTCTTCTCCGAGAAGCCAGTCACCGAGCCCGTCACTGCCATAAAGCATCTGGTCTTCATATGAATCTTACTGAGCCAATGGATCCTAGCCCCGGGGGGAGGGAAGCCTATGTAGCTGCACTTAAGGATCTCCCAGTCCCTACTCTGCGGCAATAAGATAGCCTTGGGGATGATGTTTCTGTGCCACCTCTATGACGACATGAGGGAGTCATTAACGAAGAAACCCTTTAGCAACTTCCATGTGCTCGTTTGGTTTCTGAAGTTATGGACGATGGCCTACTTTCCTCTTCTTCAGCGGGAGCCTTTTCCTAACGATTCCTGCGCCAACCACCCCTTCACCTGTCTTCTGGGTGGTCATCCACTGACCGACTCTCTGAGTTCTTTAGTTAGCAGAGCTGGTCCTTGGGGAGGACCTTGAAGGCTTTCAATATTTCGGACTGCCGCCTCCCCACCTGGTATAAGCATATAGTAAACCGGAAGAATAAGCTCACCAAACTACTAAGGGATGAGGTTTTCCTCTCATCCATTACTCTTAGGAAGATATAGTTTCCGTACACTGGCTCTTTCTCTAAGTCTCTGAGGGTCTACTTGGAATCCTATCATCCTTAACTAGTAGCGGGCCAGTTTGGATTAAGCTAGTACATCCCTCGGGGCTTATCCCCCTAAATCAGTGTAGAGCTGCTAGATAGGGAAGCTATCGACTAAATAGCCGTACCACACACCGCTTAGAGGCAGCGTAAGGTGGAACTTGTAGATAGAGATGCCTGCCTCCACTTAAATTAATGGTGGCCCCAGTGCTTTAGGCGTATAATAAAGAGACACACCAGTAAGTATCATCTCCTGTGTTTACTTTATTTTTCTTTCTTTTACCTCATGTTAAAGTCTAATCTCTCATTTTTTATTTTTGTAGGCCATAATTCAACACAATCTCACATGTTGATGACGTTTCTGAGGGGAAATATTGACACCCCCACTACTTCTGAGATCCAGATGGCTCCCTCGTTGAGAATCGTGGTCTACGGGATGGAGCAAGATGATGCCTCGTCTTAAATCTTGGTCCCTTCTGTCCCTAGGAAGTCGGGGGCTAAGAAGATTCCCTCAAGTCACCCAGACAAAGGAGATGGTCCTGACAAGAGGAAGCGAGCTCTATCTCCTTCACCCGATGCTAAGAGGAGGAAGAAGACAATGCCTCTTCCCCTCGACCAACCTTCCTCTACTCCTCTCCTAACCGATCCTACTACCCAGAAGGGAAAGCGTGCTCACAAATGCTAATGGATGATGGTCCCGTCAGCAGAATCTGATGATAGTAGGATGAGTTGTCTCTAACATGGGGAAATAGAGACCTAGCTCCTAAATTTCTAAGTAGTCACTTCCCCTGCCTTTGCCATTCTTGAGCTAATCCCTACTGATCTAACTAAAGTTATTCAAGAGGTGGCCCAGGAGGTGATGGAGCATGCTTAAAATTTGGGGGCTGCTATGTCTGCTGCAGCCTAAGGTCGTGCTGTCGGTTTGGAAGACCTTGGGGTTGTAGTTGACTAGGGAGGGCTTTCACCGTAGCCCCGAGTGGTGAGTTAAAGCTTGAAGGCCAAGGTCTTAATTCTACTGAAGGCCCCAGGATGGTCCCCCCATTAGTTCTATCCTACTCCCTAACTCATCAAGCACTCAAGAGTCGAGGGCTCTGAGAAGTCACTGGAAGGATTTCAAGCGATGACTGTAGATAACACACTATTTACCCTAGCCTCCACTCCAGGCATCTCGGTGCAGGGTCAGACTGATTCCTCCACTCTCGCGAGCCGTGTGGAGAAGGCCTTGTGATCAATAGCGTGATCTGCGCACACTCCTCTCCTTTCATGAGCAAAGACAAAGCACTCATGGACCCAATTCATATATCGGCTTGTTCTGCTCTTTCTTTCTAGTCTTTCTTTATCTCTCGTTACTAACCTTACTTCATTTTATTCAACTGGCTTTGTTGGAGGCGACACCCACCGACACCCTTCTAGCCTGTATCCATGTCCCTGAAATGGACATGGTGTTGGATGCTTGGAGGGTTGTGTAATTTCAAATCAATTGAGATCTACTCCTCATTCCTGAACAGAATTACGAAGAGATGATCCGGGCTCTCGAGGCTGTGGAGAAAGCAGTCTCCATGTCTGAGTTGGCGGTCCTTCAAGCTCAAGTCCTGACATGTTATAGCATCATCAGCCGGTGCCGTAAAGAAACTCCCCCTCCTGTCAGACTATTTGAAAAACAATTGGTCTGTGAGAGATGAGTATCTTGCCACCAAAACCCAGATGACTACTGGCATTGATCGGTCTAGGAGATTGCCTTTTGTGTGGATCACCTGTAGGTGCTATGGCTAAGGTGGTAGACTTGAGGCACCAATTAACAGCAACTAAAGAGGAGTTGGCACGGGCTAAAATTGAAGACGGTGCAGCTGAGTCTGAACTAGAGATCGCAACTAAGGCTTTGGACAAAGTATAGGCTATTTTGGATGAAAAGCTTCATTCCGTGCTTGAATTCAAGTGATAGAACACATTTGATACCCACTTTTCTTTGTCAATTAGGACCCTTTTATTAATAATTTATCACCTTCAAGTGCACACATTGCATTAGATTTGAAATTTTGCTTAAGTTTCTAGGTTCAGTGTACTAGGGGTATTTTGATCCAAAAATTAAAATTTTGAGAAAATGTACAAGAAAAATTGACAAAGTGCATTTTATGTCCAGTTGATGAGTGGTGAAATTAGATTTTTAAAATTCATTTTATTTTGAGAGTAATTAAATAAAAATGTCAACACTTTCTTAAGTGTCTTAGTTTGACCTAGTTTTCAGTTTGTCTTTATGTAAAAAATTTTATATAATTTTGTGTAGCCTAAAACTTGGTTAATATAATAAATTCTACCTTCTAATTATGAATTTAATTCACGACATTAATTAAATTTTATTATATCACATGCTATTTAATTGAATTATGTAATTTGTGTGACATAGGTTGCATGTGACTAGTGCATCAATTAGACAATTGAAGTCAACACTCCTTGAGGTCAATGGCCGAGCATTTGCACGTGATTTGTGCTATTTTTGGGATATTAAATCAGCTTAAATGATGTGGATGACACATGAAAAATTACACACATATTGGAATCATTTACAAACCAATAGGAGGTTGCCACCTTGCAAGTATGACAAAGCTCCCATTTTCATTTTAATTTCTTTTCTTATTTTTTAATTAAGCTTTCAGTTGATGGGAAACAAAGGGGAGCACACCATTTACCCCCTCAAATCAGATCAAACATCCTCTCATTCATCTTCCACATTTTCTCTCTCTTGTTCTTGGTGTTCTTCATTTTCTCCTCCTTCTCTCTACAATACAGCACGTCTAGCTACCATTTCTCCCTCTTTTCACCATCAAATCCACTCAATTATTCCACCATTATTTTCCTCTCTCAAGGTCAAACCAACCCCAAGCAATTAGAAGGAAATTTGAAGCTCAATCTATCAAGAAGCATGAAGCATGTGCCACGGCCTAGTTGTGTTCATGGAGGAAGCAAAGTGCTCTTGATTTTTTCTAGCTAGAGTCTGCATGGAATCTTAGGGGAGAGTTGATGGAAGAGGAGTTTTGAAGTCTTCACTTGGCTAAGCACAACTATTTCTTCATCTTGTTTCAATTCCATCAGAATACTATGACTATTGTTGATTGTGGTTCAATCTAACTTTAGTTACATGGTTGTTTGTAATTTGTAATGTCAAAACAAGATTGTTGAGTTGAATTTCATGACCTATGTGATGCTGGAATTTTGTCCACTTTATAAATTTGCATGATAATATGTGATTTCAATGGGTGAATGTCTTGTATTAGCCTAGCATGTAATTGTGTGGTGAATACTTGATGAGTTGCTTGAGTTTTCATAGTTTTGAACTTAGGTACAGCTTTGGGTAGTGGCATTTGGGAATGAATTTTAGCTAAACACTTAGTTAATTTTAGTGCTAAGCTAGTAAGGTTACTTAGGGGGCTTCTAATAGCACTTAGGAAATTAAATTAGTGAAGCTAAGATACTTGAGATGGTTGTCTTAAGTAAATGCATTTTTCAGCCAAGGAAGAGAAGTTGAGTGAGCTGCCATAATTAATTAGAAGCTAAGATTTTTACATTAGCAACACCATAGGGTTCCTATATTAAAAGGAAAGTCCATTCCATTCATAATTAGGTTTAGTTTGCTAGTTTAATTCACTCGATAATTAGTTAGGTAACTAAACTCCTTCAAATTTGGGTGATTTATTCCACTAGATAACTTTAATTTAGACTAAGACCATTCCTTAGAAGATGACCTAGGGTTGATCCTATATTGCATTAGGGTTAGCTTTAGTTTAATTTTGAGGATAACCGACTAAATCCCTATCAAAATTTTGGCACCGTTGCCGGGGAATGTGTAAGTTTAATTTTAAGGTTATTTAGTGCTTAATTTATATTTTTAGTGTTTCTAAGTTTTTTTCAAGAAAATCATAAAATTTTTGTTTTTTTGTTTTTCTTAGTGTTTTTGTGTGTTTGGAGTCTTTTAGTTCTATTTTGGAAAAAAAAATAGTGTAATTTTCATTGGTTTGGTGTAGAGCTGAAAATAATCTATTTTCAGTGTCTTTATCTGAAATTAAAAAATTAACTAGGAATGATTCTGAGGTAATTTGAACTTGAAATTTTTTCATTTAAAATCTCTATATCTTAGCTTCATTTTAAAATTAGTTTGGTCAATTTTGGACGTGGGAAGTGTTCTGTGAAAATTTTACAAGCTAACAAGGTCTAGGGAGCCTTTACAGAGGACTCCCAAAACCTTGTTTCAATGTTAATTTGGCATATCTCCCTCTCCATGTGTCCAAATTAATTTATTTTAGTCTCATTTTTCTTGTTATTGTCTTGTATTTTTTTCTTGTGTTTAGAATTGTCTTCAATCTTGCCATCTTCATGCTTGAAAGTTTGTTAGAAACTCTAAAGGTCTTCTGGATGAAATCCTGTTTCTCCAGACCTGAGGACCAACTTGTGAAAAATTCTGGGAATGATTAGGAAAGAGTTTTGATCTAAAAGTTTTATATAATTTTCCTGTATATCTCTTGTATATCTCATAAAATTTTTAGGAGAATTGCTATTGTGGATTGGCTGATAAAAAATTCACAAATTCACTGTCTCCAGAAAGCCTACTGTGTGAATTTCAAAACTATCAAAGCTTCTTGATTGAGCATTTCTAACTATTTTTCTACTTGTTTGGTGTTGTTTTTTTCATTTTGTTGTGTTGAGTTTATTAGAAAAAAAGAAAAAATTATTTCTCTTGCTTTTGTGTGTTTTGAGTTGTTTCTTCTTGATTTGCATTTTAGTTTAGCTTGTTCTTTGTTCTTAATTTTCTTGAGCTTGATTAGTGCATGATCGGAAGAAACATACCTCTTTTGTTGAATTAGATCCATAAATTGAAAGAATTATTTCTAGATTGAGAAGATCAACCTATTCTTGATTCTCATTTGGTTTGTAATTCAACAATGGAAGGTATCTTAGGGCATAAGCATGTGCATAATGAGGGCCATGAGAATGGGAATGAGAATTTGCATGATGATGGCCATGTTAACAATGAATTTGAAGGCTTGCATAATCCTAGAGAGGAGAGGAGCATTAGGCAATTAACTCAACCTAATTGGCATGGTAATCCTTATGGCTTGTATGTTCCTCCTGCCAATGTTCAATTTGAAATTAAACCCTCTTTGATTATTGCATTGCCTAAATTTCATGGGTTATCAGGAGAGGATTGCCATAGGTTTTTGCATACTCTCCTATTAGTTTGTGATGCTATGAAGCCTATGCATGTAAATGTTGATGATGTCAAAGCTAAGACTTTTGTATTTTCTCTTGAAGGTTTAGCAAAGGAGTGGTATTTCAACTACCCTTCTTATGTGAAAGTGAGCACATGGGCCGAGCTAAGAAGACTCTTCTTAGATAAATTCTTTCCAAATTCCAAGGTCACCAATTTAAGGAAGCAAATCTATGGGGTCCAACAAAGAAAGGATGAGAGTCTCTATGAGTATTGGACTAGATTCCAAGGTCTTTTGGCTAAATGCCCATACCATCAAATTTCTAGTGAGAATTTAGTCCAATATTTTTATGAGAGCTTGATTCTAAGAGATAAAGTTAACATTGATGCTGCTAGTGGTGGATGCTTGATTGACCTCACTTCCTTAAAGGCTTGGGAACTAATTGACAAGATGGCTTCAAGTGGTGCTCAATACTCTATAAGGGAGAAGAGAAATGTGAATATGGTAGGTTCCTTAATTGTTAATGATTCATATGCAGACTTGCTAGCTGCCAAGATTGGGAGAATGTTGGCTCCATAAATATCTCAAGTGAGCAATGTAAGTACTTCTCAAGCACTTGTCCCTTATTCTTGTACTTTTTATGACTTACCTATACATGTAGAAAGCAATTGTCCTATTAAATTTAAGCAAGTAAATGCTATCTACAATGGAAAGCAATCCTATAGTGGGAGGCAAGGGCAAGGAGCTTATTCTAATACTTACAACCCTTTATGGAGAGACCATGCTAATTTCTCCTATTCAAATCCAAATGTGGCTTTACAAGACAATCAACAAAGAGGTTCCTATCAAAATACCTTTGGCCGTGACCCTCCACCTGATTTATCTCAAGGTAGCTCTTCTCAAAGCTACAATCCAAGTAGTAATTCTCTTACACCTTCTTCTAATTCTTTTAGTGATGGGAGGCTTGTTATAATTAAGAGTTCTTCTAATTCTAACTCTTTTAATGATGTGAATGTGTTACACAAGCAATTGATTGAAATGAATTCCTTATATAAAAACATGTATGATGGCTTAGGGAACAAGGTAGAGAGTATGGGTAACAAGTGTGAGAACATGAACTCTAAAATTGATGCCCTTACTTCTCAAATGAATATGCTTGCTAACCAATTACGTGCAGCCAATGCTTAAGCCTCTACATTACCATCCAACACTGTTGCTAATCATAAAGCTAATCTTAATGCTATCACATTAAGAAGTAGTAAGGAGTTGGGAGAAAGAGTGCAAGAAGATAAAAGAAAAGGTAAGGACGGGAATCCCTTTTTAAATTCTTCAATTGATATTAATGTTTCTAGTTCTTCTTTTGCTCCTAATGATGCATCTTTTTGTAGGGATGATGAGGATAAGAACATTGAGGAGATCATATGTGAGAAACCACCATCTAAGGTAAAAAAGAGGACTATGGCTGAGTTGTTTAGCAAGGAAAAAGAGGGAGAGGCTGAGCAAAGTGAAACAAGAAAGGAGAGTTCAAGGAAGGAAGAAGGAAAGCAAGGTCAAGAGATTATGAAGAAGCTTCCTTTTCCATAAGCACAAGTGGTCCCTAAGTAAGTAAAGGGACAATTTGATCAAGAGATATATGATTTCTTCGATAAGATTCATGTTAATGTATCCTTGATGGATGTAGTTAAGAACTTTCCTAAGTATGCCAAATTTTTGAAAGATTGTTGTACAAATAAAAGAAAATTTAGGCCTAATACAAGGGTACAATTACCTTCATCTGTGAGTGCTATCATGAAGCCTTAACTCCCTATAAAATGTAAGGACCCCGATTCCTTCACAATTCCATGCAAGATTGGTAACACACATTTTTCTCATGCATTGATAGACTTAGATGAAGCCATTAATGTTATGTCTCTTTCAATTTATCATGCCTTTAGTCTTGATTGTATGCATAAGACACCTATGATATGCTAATTAGTAGATAGAAGTGTTAGAAGACCACATGGAGTAGTAGAAGACTTGTTGGTTTGTGTTAAAGGTCTATTATTTCATATGAATTTTTATGTGCTTGATATGTCAAAAGAAGGGAGTGGGGATGATATTTTGATTTTAGGAAGGCCATTTATGAGGACTGCTCGTACATTAATTGATATGGAAAAGGGTAGTTTGATTTTGAAATGTGGAAAGGATCATATTATTTTTAATATATATGAAGCAATGAAACATCCTTTTGAGGATTATTCTTTATTGGGTGTGAGTTCAATTGAGCTATTGCTTCATGATGCTTGTGAGCCTCACATACTTGATTCTTTCTCACATGTTGATGATTTGTCTTTTGTCACTACTACATGCATTGATAGATGTGATTGTCTTATTTGTTTAGAGATTGATGCATGCTTGAATGATACAACTACTTCTTCTCATGATTTGTTTAAAATATCTCCTATGCTTGATCTTGAAATGCTTGAGAAGGGTGTATCTTCTTGTATTGTAGGTAGTAAAGCCATTGAGGCTGAATTTATGAGTTTTTCCCTACTCAAGCTTGATGTTCTTAGGATTCCCAAGCTATTGGAGGAAAATTTTGCACTTCCACATGTCAAGGCCGTGGCTCATGTCCAAGCACTTTAGGACAAGTTGCAAGAAAAGGGGGAGGCTGTGAAGAAAGAAGAGAAGCAATCAAAAACAAGTGAGAAGCCTAAAAAACAAGAGGGCGCTCTAGGATATTCCACCAAATTAGACTTGAAGAAGCTCATTCCCTCTTGTGTAGAGCCACTTATCTTGGAGTTGAAGCCTTTACCATCTAATCTCAAGTATGCATATCTCCTTGAGAATGAGAAGCTTCTGGTAATAATTTCTAACTCTTTATATCTTGAGGAAGAAAATGTGTTGCTTGATGTGTTGAGAAAGAATATGCATGCTATTGGTTGGACTTTGGCTGACATTCCTAGTATTGACCCTATTATGTGCACACATAAAATTTTTCTTGAGGACAATGCTAAGTCCATTAGGCAACCATAAAGGAGACTTAACCCATTGATATTAGATATGGTAAAGAAAGAGGTTGTCAAGCTACTTAGTGTTAAGATCATTTATCCTATAGCTGACAATGAGTGGGTGTCTCCAACTCAAGTTGTGCCTAAGAAAGGGGGAATTATGTGATAAAAAATGAGAAAAGAGAGCTTGTCCCAATTAGAGTTCAAAATGCTTAGAGAATGTGCATAGACTATAGGAAGCTCAATAATGTGACTAGGAAGGACCATTTTTCTTTGCCTTTTATTGATCAAATGCTTGAGAGATTGGCTTTCAAGTCCCATTATTGCTTCTTAGATGGGTTTAGTAGGTATTTTTAGATTCCTATAGCTCTTAGTGACTAAGATAAGACTAGCTTTACATGCCCCTTTGGTACATTTGCCTATAGGAGGATGCCTTTTGGTCTTTGCAATACACCTGGTACTTTTCAAAGATGCATGATGTCTATATTTTGTGATTTTATTGAAAATTGCATGGAAGTTTTTATGGATGATTTTACTGTGTATGGTGAATCCTTTGATTCATGCTTGCATTCATTAGATAAAGTGCTTGGTAGGTGCATTGAAAAGAAGCTTGTACTTAACTTTAAGAAATACTATTTCATGGTAGATAAAGGCATTGTTTTGGGCCATTTGATTTCTTCCAAGGGCATAGAGGTGGATAAGACTAAAGTAGATGTGATTGCTTCTTTGCCATATCCTATTTGTTTGAAAGATTTAAGATCATTTTTAGGACATGTTGGCTTTTATAGGAGATTTATCAAGGGGTTTAGCAAAATTGCTTTGCCTATGTCTAAACTCTTGCAAAAAGATATTGTTTTTGTTTTTGATGATGCTTGCAAAAAGAGTTTTGACACTTTGAAAAGCATGCTCATTTCCCCTCCCATTCTTAAAGCCCCAAATTGGTCTTTGCCTTTTGAGTTGTCATGTGATGCTTCCAATTTTGCTGTGGGAGCTATGCTTGGTCAAAGAGAGGGCAAGTTATCATATGTGATTGCTTATACATCTAAGACCCTAGATTCAACTCAGGTTAATTACACTACGACTGAGAAAGAGTTGTTTTCTATTGTTTTTGCACTTAATAAGTTTAGATCATATCTTCTTAACTCTAAAGTTGTTGTGTACGCTTACCATACTGCTGTTAGGTACTTGTTTAAGAAGATAGATTCTAAGCCTTGCTTGATTCGATGGGTGATCTTGATGTAAGAATTTGATGTAGAGATAAGGGATAGGAGTGGTTCTGCTAACTAAGTGGCAGATCATTTGTCTAGGCTACCTCATTTGGAAGCTACTATGGTAAACTCTAATCCTACTATTCCTTATGATTCATTTCCTGATAAGGCATTGTATGCCATTTCATCTAAGCCTCTATAGTATGCCTCTTTTGCTAACTATATTGAGTGTGGAGTCTTGCCTCCTTGTGCTTTATGTTTTACTATTGAAAAATTGAAAAGAGAGTCTAGGTTTTACATTTGGGAACCACCTTTGATGTGGAAGATTTATAGTGATAAAGTGATTAAGAGATGTGTTGATGATGTTGATGTACCTTCTATTCTTGATTTTTGTCACTCTCATGCATGTGATGGTCATTTTAGCTTAAATAAGACAGCTAGGAAGGTTTTAAATTGTGGATTGTATTGGCCTAGCTTGTTTAAAGACTCTTATGAATTTTGTAAAGCATGCTTGAAATGTCAAAAGGTTGGTAGTTGGGGTAAGAGGCATGAAATGCCTCAACAACCCATATTATTTTGTGAGATTTTTGATGTTTAGGGTATTGACTTCATGGGTCCCTTTCTACTATCCTTTGGTTTTAAGTACATATTGATGTTGATTATGTTTCAAAGTAGATTAAAGCCATTCCTACTAGAACTTATGATGTTAAGATTGTTTTGAAGTTTCTTAAATCCAATATTTTTTACAGGTATGGAGTTCCTAAGGCCTTAGTAAGTGACCAAGGATTCCACTTTTGCAACAAGATGATGAAAGCTCTCTTAGCTAAATATAGGGTGCACCACAAGATCTCTACACCATATCATCCTTAAAC
This sequence comes from Prosopis cineraria, assembly GCF_029017545.1. Classification (NCBI taxonomy): domain Eukaryota; kingdom Viridiplantae; phylum Streptophyta; class Magnoliopsida; order Fabales; family Fabaceae; genus Prosopis; species Prosopis cineraria. The sequence goes on along the minus strand of NW_026555345.1, from coordinate 17,054,226 downwards.
CAATGGCCAAGGTAAAGTATCCAATAGAAAAGTCAAGAAGATCCTAACCAAGGTAGTGAACACGAATAGGAAGGATTGATCTTTACACTTGGAGGATGCTTTGTGGGCTTATCAGGCTGCTTATAAGACTCCCATTGGGATGTCTCCTTTTCGATTGGTGTATGGAAAGGCTTGCCACCTCCTGATGGAGATAAAGCATAAGGCCTATTGGGCTATCAAGAAGCTCAACTTAGATTTGCATCTTTCGATTAAGGAGAGATTTCTTTAAATGCAAGAACTAGAGTAGCTTAGGTTGGATGCTTATGAGTCATCTAGGATTTACAAGGAGAAAACATGAATTCTTCATGACAAAATGATCTTGAGGAAGAATTTCAAAGTTAGAGATTTAGTCCTTGTTTACGAAATAAGATATATCCATAAGCATTCCAAGCTCACATCTAAATGGCACGGGCTATATGTGGTGACTAATGTTCATTCTTATGGAGTCCTTCAACTTAAGGATGAAGCCATGGGGTCTACTTGGGAAATTAATGGCCATTTATGCAAGCTTTACAAGGAGGCCAACCCAATACTTCAAAGGAAGAGGACTTCTCTCAACATGATATTAAACCACCATGATAAGGTTGTATCTCTCCAACCTTAAACTTTTACCTTGCTTTGATTGATATATCTAATGATTGGTAAAGTACAAGTATGGGGAGATGAACCTAGTAGATAATAGATTTGTTTGCTTTGATTTTTTTTAGTTTCTTTTTATTTGTTTATGTGTTGAAAAAAAATTCTGTACCACACTTTTGTTATGCATTCATTATTGATCTTACCTTATTTTATCACTAATCGATGTATACATTGAAGACAATGCTTGATTTAAGTGTGAGGGAGAGAAATAAACATTTTGTTTTGTTTGTTTGGTTTTGCAAAAAATTTCAAAAAATTTAAAAAAAATTTGCTTTATTTTGTTTTGTTTGAGGTTACTTAATAACCTAGCTCTTGAATTGATATTTTGATGCTTGAGATGTGGTAATTTTTAGGATTGAATAGGTGTGAAGTGAATATTCTTTTACCTTGAATTAATGGATTAGAGTGGCACATTACCCTTTCATGGAAGAGGCTAAAAACTCATGTGTGATTAATTTCTTAGTGATGTTACCCTCTAGAATTTGTTTCACTTCTTAATTGAGACCACATGTCTTGCACTTGTTTGATAGGAGATGAAAGATGGTATTCATAGAAAATAGCCAAGAGCTAAATAGCCAATCTATTATTGTTGATTATTCTTTGTTAGCCACTTTGAGCTTTTGGTTTGATTATTAAAAATAAATATTCACCCTATTTTTTTTTCAAGGAATGCATGTTACACTTTTATATATCTTTTTATTATTTATTGCATGTCCTAGATCAAGTAAGTGGGTGCTTATTATCATTTTTCTATTCATTACTCTTTATCCTTTATTGTTACACCATTATATCCATTCTTTTTTATTGTTTTCAAAGAGTTAGGGGCAACTAAAAGAAAAAGAAAAAAAACAAAGATAGATTTGAAAAATATATATATATATATATAGTTAAAAAGAAAAGAAATAAAGTTGCTAGAAAAAGAAACAAAAAGAAGAATAAAAGAATAAAAAGTTACCTAGCTCATCCATTCCATTTGTTTTATTAATTCTTGTCATTACTTTCTATCCTCATTATGTTAAGATGGCCACTCAATTAAATTAGGTTATGCTTTGCATATTAAGGGGATATATCTTGACTTTAGTATTATTTTGATGCTAACCCTATTTTTTTTTTCATACATGCATTTTTTAGACATCCTTTCATTACCCATATTATAACTTAATAAAGTCCACTTGATTCTTGATTTCAAGTGCTATTTAGTGATGGAGATGTAGAAGGGTTACAAATTTATGGTAGGGTTTATCCTAAATAATTTTGAGTAAAATTTAATACTTTATACACTTTAAGTGATGAAAGCAAATACTTAACCTAGAGAGGCTTATGACATTGATTCTTGGTAAGGGTTTGTTTGTAATGTGCATAATTCTTTCCTAATTATTGCCACATGGATTGATAATTTGTAGAAGTTCATGAGCTAGTATTTTAGTGACTTTAAACATTGTTTTTTCTCTTGTTTCTTTGTCTTAGTTTCTTTTGGGACTTTTTTCACTTGATTTTGCCTTGAGTGCAAAAGATAAGTGTAGGAGAATTGATAGAATAGATTTGTTACCCACTTTTATTTATCAATTAGGACCCTTTTATTAATGATTTATCACTTTCAAGTGCACACATTGTATTAGATTTCAAATTTTGCTTAAGTTTCTAGGTTCAGTGTACTAGGGGTATTTTGGTCCAAAAATTAAAAATTTGAGAAAATGTACAAAAAAATTGAAAGAGTGCATTTTATGTCCAGTTGATGAGTGGTGAAATTAGATTTGTAAAATTTATTTTAATTTGGGAGTAATTAAATAAAAAAATTAACACTTTCTTAAGTGTCTTACTCTAACCTAGTTTTCAGTTTGCCTTTGTGTAAAAATTTTTATATAATTTTGTGCAGCCTAAAAATTATTTAATATAATAAATTATACCTTCTAATTAAGAATTTAATTTTGGACATTAATTAGATTTTATTATATTACATGCCATTTAATTGAATTATGTGATTGTGTGATATAGGTTGCATATGACTTGTGCATCAATTGGGTAATTGAAGTCAACACTCCTTGAGATTAATGGCTGAGCATTTGCATGTGATTTGCCCTATTTTTGGGATATTAAATCAGCTTGAATGATGTGGATGACACATGAAAAATTACACACATATTGGAATCATCTACAAACCAATAGGAGGTTGCCACCTTGTAAGTGTGACAAAGCTCCCATTTTCATTTTAATTTCTTTTCTTATTTTTTAATTAAGCCTTCAGCTGATGGGAAACAAGGGGAAGCACGCCATTTACCCCTTCAAATTAGATCAAACACTCATCTCATTCATCTTCCACATTTTCTCTCTCTTGTTCTTGGTGTTCTTCATTTTCTCCTCCTTCTCTCTACAATACAGCACGTTCAGCCACCATTTCTCCCTCTTTTTACCATCAAATCCACTCAATTCTTCCACCATTGTTCTCCTCTCTCAAGGCCAAACTAACCCCAAGCAACTAGAAGGAGATTTGAAGCTCAATCTATCAAGAAGCATGAAGCATGTGCCACGGCCTAGTTGTGTTTATAGAGGAAGCAAAGTGCTCTTGATGTTTTCTAGCTAGAGTCTTTATGGAATCCTAGGGGAGAGTTGATGGAAGAGGAGTTTTGAAGTCTTCACTTGGCTAACCACAACTATTTCTTCATCTTGTTTCAATTCGATCAGAATACTATGGCTATTGTTGATTGTGGTTCAATCTGACTTTAGTTACATGGTTGTTTGTAATTTTTAATGTTGAAACAAGATTGTTGAGTTGAATTTCATGACCTATGTGATGCTGGAATTTTGTCCACTCTATGAATTTGCATGATAATATGTGATTTCAATGGGTGAATGTCTTGTATTAGCCTAGCATGTAATTGTGTGGTGAATACTTGATGAGTTGCTTGAGTTTTCATAGTTTTGAACTTAGGTACAGCTTTGGGTAGTGGCATTTGGGAATGAATTTTAGCTAAACACTTGGTTAATTTTAGTGCTAAGCTAATAAGTTTATCTAAGGGGCTTGTAATAGCACTTAGGAAATTGAATTAGTGAAGCTAGGATACTTAAGATGGTCATCTTAAGTAAATGCATTTTTCAACCAAGGAAGAGAAGTTGAGTGAGCTACCATAATTATTTAGAAGCTAGGATTCTTCCATTTGCAATACCCTAGGTTCCTACATTAAAAAGGAAGTTCATTCCATTCATAATTAGGTTTAGTTTGCTAGTTTAATTCACTAGATAATTAGTTAGGTAACTAAACTCCTTCAAATTTGAGTGATTTATTCTACTAGATAACTTTAATTTAGACTAAGACCATTCCTTGGGAGATAACTTAGGGTTGGCCCCATATTGCATTAGAGTTAGCTTTAGTTTAATTTTAAGGATAACTGACTAAATCCCTATCATCAAGATGGCCCTTACTCACCATCAGACCCTGTCTGAAGAGCTAGACTTAACTTTGGCGATGTGGGAGACCATGTGTACCATTTGTAAATAATAGACACATTTAACTTTAGTTTTTTCATTTTTTATTCTTTATTCTATATTATAGACCCTTTATAACACAATTCAAATGCAATAAAGAGAAAATTATTTTCTATTATTATGTACCTCTTATATGCCCTGAGGCCATTCTAGGCCTCGGGTCCTTTATTGCTTTTTTTTATAATGACGACAAATAATGACGACAAATACTTCTTTAAATATTTTCTATTTATAGCCCGTCTATGCGGAGTCCCGTTGATACTAGCTAACACATATGTGTTCCCTTTAAGTACTTCGTTTATCCTAAATGGTTCTTCCCAGTTAAGTAAAAATTTACCAAGCGTCCAGTCTCTAGAACCAGGTGATAACACAAGTTTTCATATAAGCTCGTCCCCCTAAAAGTGTTTCCTTCTTATTCGTTTATTATATATCCTTAAAACCTCTTTCTTTTAGGCGATCATATGATCCAACGCTTGTAAACGAATTTCATCTAACTGAATTAACTCGTTCATCATAACCTCATTGTAGTCATCAGATGGTCTTTCTAGACAACTCGCAATGCGTAACGAAGGGACTGCCATTTTCATAGGAAAAATGACTTCATGCCTATCTGTCAACACATATGGGCTCGCGCCCATAGCCTCTCTCTTAGACGTTCGATATGCCTATAGTGTCTCAGGCAATCGTACATGCCATTCTTTAGGATTCTCTTCAATTGTCTTCTTTAAAATCCTGAGGATGATCTTATTAAAAGCTTCAGCTTGTCCATTTGCCTGAGGGTAATATGGCGAGGATGTCAATAATATAATTCTACTTTCCTCGATGAAGGCTTTAAAGTTGCTCCCATTGAACATTATCCCTTGGTCCATTGTAATTGTTTGAGGAATCCCAAACTGAAACACGATTTGTTCACATACAAAGTTAATGACATCATCCCGTTCCACTTTCTTTATAGGGACAACCTCTACCCACTTCGTGAAATAATCTGTGGCTACTAAGATGAATGAATGGCCCTTGGATAAGGCCAGATAGATCTTCCCTATTATGTCCATAGCCCATCCTCGAAAAGGCCATGGTTTGATAATTGGATACATGTCTAATGTTGGTACTTGTTGTGTTGGCCCGTGAGTCTAGTACTTCTTACATCTTCTAGCATATTCGATGCAATCTCTTATTATTAATGGCCAATAATATCCATGCTTACACACTAGCCATTGCATCTTTAGCCCTAATTGGTAGGCCCCACATACTCCCTCATGCACTTGTCTTACAACCTCCATATAGTCAGTGAAGGCCAAACACCTAAGTATAACCCATCAGGGCCTTTCCTGTATAATTCATCTTTAATTAGAATGAAGTGTTGGGCACGTATCCTCATTCTATAAGGGTATCATTGACTGAAATTTTATAGATAACTCTTGAAATCATCTAACCAATCTCGAGCTAACCCTTATGAGATTGCACCATATTGTACTGTCAAACCATGCTAAAAGACCGAGGGTGTTCTTTCCATTCCACCACAATTACCTTTCTGGTGAGTTCAGGTGACAACCTTAGCCCTGATGCTATTTGAGCTAGTTCATTGGCTTTTTAGTTCTGATCTCGGGGAATGTGAGTCAATGTTATTGTCTCGAACTCTTTTAAGATCTAAGAAGCCCTAGCATAATACATTACTAAAACTAGGCTCGTATACTTATACTTTCCAGTTAATTGTTTGATGACTAACTGTGAATCCCCTTCTATGACCACATCATGGGCTTTCATTTCTCTAAGAATTTCCAGCCTTGTGAGTAATGCTTCGTACTCTGCTTGATTGTTAGTACATACAAAATCTAATTGAAGAGATAATATCATTTTTATCCCAGTAGGAGACGTTATTACTATCCCGCCCCTAGATGCTTATTCAGTACTAAACCCATCGAACTTAAGCACCTAGGGCCCCAGATCTACTGAGAACACAGGTAGTTCTTGAAGGAGCCTGACTCAGGGGAGATTAGCTAGGAAATTTGCTAATGCTTGGCCCTTTATTAATTTTTGAGGCAAGCTCTACTTTCCTATACGGCCCGTCATGATTGGCCGATTAAGCATATATTTAATTAAATTAGAATAGGAAACACATACACAATTGTATTTATTATATAATTCCTCAATTTAGTACAAGCATAATATAGCACCAAACACGCTATCTCCACAGTTGAGTATCTGGTCTCTGTGGGAGTTAAACACCTACTTAAATAATAGATCGCCTGCTCATGTCCCCCATCAACATTTTAGGCTAACATATAACCTATGGATGTGGCAGTGGAAGCTAAAAAATGGGGTGTTCTCCCTCGGGGCTGCTAAGATTGGGGGCTTTGTCAAGTGTTCTTTAATCTTGTTGAAGGCTACTGATGATGTTCGGTCAAGGTGAAATCTTCGGCGTCTTTAAATTTCAGGAGCTTAAAAAACTCTTTGGTCTTCCCTGCTAGATTCAGGATGAAACATCGGAGATAATTGACCTGTCTAAGAACCTTTGAAGCTTTTTCTTATTGCTTGGTGCCTTTGCCTCTAAGATAGTCTGTGCTTTGTTCTGGTATACTTGAATCTCCCTTATGTAGACTAAGAATCCAAGAAAATTACCTACAGTTACACCAAAAGCACACTTAAATAGATTTAATTTAAGGCCAACTTCCCTCCTTCAAAGAAAACTCATCCTCAAATGCTCAATATGATCATGTGCCTTCTTAGATTTAATCATGATATCATCTATGTATACTTCTTGATGTTTTCCTATCATATTGTAGAAGATGGCATTTATAGCCTGTTGATAGGTGGCCTCGGCATTTTTCAAATCGAACAGCATGACTACCCATTCAAATGTTGTAATGGAGCCTGAGCACCTGAAAGTGGTCTTGTGAATGTCTTTTTTTATGATAAATATTTAATTATATCTAGAGAAGCAATCTATAAATGATAATAAAGCATTTTTAGCCCTAGCATCTATTAACGTGTTCGCAATAGGCAAAACATACATGTTATTAGGTATAGTCATGTTTATGTTTTGAAAATCTATGCAAACTCATAACTTTTCATTTTTCTTAATTATTGGGACTATATTTGAGAGCCATTAGGCATACCTGTAAGACCGTATGAATGCGGCCTATAAGAGGTGTTTGGTCTCCTTTACTCATAGCTCTACTTTGACTAACATTCTCTTGGTGGGCTATTGGTGTGGTCTATAGTTCGACTGTATAGGAAGCCTATGTTTGACCAGCTATCTCGCTAACTCTGACATTTAATCATAGTCCCATGCAAAGCAATCTTTGAATTCCTGCAGTACTTACTTGATGGCATCCTTTTGTTCTTCGTTTAGTAATAAGCTGATGAAAGTAATCCTTGGCTCTTCTGGGGATCTGAGGTTTACTTCTTCTAGTAGATATTGGACCTCTAAGGCTATGTCTTCAAATTTCATAGGTGAAGGGTCTAGCTCGTGCAGTTGTATTACTCTTTGAGTTTCATCTTCATATACGAATTAGTCTGTAGTCTTCTAGTTTATCTTGTATGTTGTGCAACCATAGCTTCTGAATGGCTGTAGCTATTACAACCTTTCTTTTGTCTGCCTCAGTCATCAACCAGTTCTATGATAGGCTCATGCCTCTATGATGTTAGAGGTATTATAGCATTTGTTGTTGTTCTGCATAAAACGATTCCTTAAGCCTCTCAAAATGTAAACAGGCCCACATCAACGTCATAATACCTTGTATCCATGAAGTCAGTGACTGCTATGAATGGCTTATCTTTAGCCAAAACCACTTTTACCTCTTCTCTTTTCCACATAAGAAGCATATGATGTAATGAGGAAGGCACGCACTCATTGGCATGGAGCTAATCCTGTCTTAGGAGGGCCTAGTATTGTATTATGGTGATGATTACAAAAAAGGCCATCAGTGATGACTTGGTCCCAACATCAACCTACAATGGTAGTAGGCTAAGAACCGTAAATGCGGTCCCAGTAAACCCGACAATAGACACTTCAGTTGGCATCAGGTCATGCTCCTCTTTCCCCATCTTGAGCATCATACAAGTTGGTAGTATGTTTACCACTAAGCCATTGTCCATGAGGACCCTAGTCATTGGCCTCCCATCGAAATGTGCCCTGATGTATAAAGGCTTCAGGTGCTGGGTCATCTTAATGCTAGGTTTTTCCAAGACAGCTCGCTTTGGCTTTCCTTCTATTGCTTGAATTTGATTTGGTAAACGGGCTCCGTAGCCTTCTTTTTTCTGTATCTGCATCCTTATAGGTTCATACTGCTCTTCCTCCCTTAGCTTCATTGGACAATATTGATACGGGTTTGCCTTTGTCGACCCCGAAGAGTTATATTTATGCTGCACTTAGGTACTATTAGTGGTAGATCAAAACTAAGAAGGGAACGTTAATGAAACCACACAGCAAAGGTTAAGCGGTATTTCCCCAACACGAATAGTCTCATCATGTAGATTTTCATTCTCACTCCCTTCATCTTGATCCTCGATGGACTTCCTTCTAAACTTGTTAGCTTCCTGTCGAACGTTAGGGCTTTCTTGTACCTCAGTTTTTTACTGCTCAAGGTATCTCTGTGTAGCTCGCTTTCATTGAAGATGTCATTTTTGAGTCCTCATCAAGGTAGCTGAGAACTTCTTGTGTCTCACAACTCTCCATTTCAAAGGTGGCATGTGGCCAGGCGGCGTAACGAACCTACCCGAGCCCTTAATGGCTTTTGGCTTCGAAGGAAGCTCTATGTTGCTTTCTGATGTCATTAATGGTGGTAAAGGTAGGCCGTTAGGGCTTACGTCTCAGCTTATTAGTGTCGCTGTAAATGGTTCACCTGTTCTTAGGGGTGCCGAGTACTTTACGAAGAAGTCAAATTTGCTAGACAACTCCCCCAAACAGTCCTAAACTACTTTAGATCCATCTGGCTTTGTCATTATCAATTCCCCTAGGCCAATATCCCATCCCAAGGGTTGTTTGCTATTTTTCTTCACATTCTGCTGGCTGTCTTCATTCTGGGCTCCTCCCAAACGGTCCTAAATGACTTTTTAGAGTTGTCCGGTCTCTTAACATTTTGCCCTTCCAAGCTAACGTCCCATCTAGAAAACCTATTCCTGTTGGATTGGCTCATAGGTTTCTCCAGGAAATCCTACACTGTCTTAGAGTTTTCCTGAGTCACTCCATCCCTGTTCCAGACATTCTAGGGTCTCCCATCTTTCTACTTAACATCATTTCTCCTAGGTCATCATTTACCAGAGTTTATCTTCACCATATTGATTGTGACAAATGGTGGGAACGGGTCCTCATCTATAACTATGGATTCTTAGGGAATTTCAAAACTCCCTTATTGGTTTGATCCTAGATGACATTCTTGAACCCCCAACATGCCTTGGTGTTATGACTCCTCGAGTGATGGAACTTACAGTATTCCTTCCCTCTATGTTCTTCCTTTGAAGGGATTTTTTGATCAATGGGTAGGGAGATAAATTTTTCTTTAAGGAGGAAATCAAAGATTTCCTCTGTTTTGGTGGTATCAAAAGTGTATTAGATTGCGTTCGGCCTTTTGGAAATTTCTCCGGCCTTTCTCATCAGAACTGGGCATGTATAGTTGCCAGCATTTTTTAGTTCTGCAACCGCCACATCCAAGTCCCTAAAAAAAGTTCCTGTTGTAGTCCATCGGCAATGGTCCTCTTCCTGGAATAGTTCCTCATAACCCCATACTTTGGTCGTGAGTTCATAGAAATCTTGAAATTCTATCTCCTGGAATTTTTTTCAGAGCTTTATATCTAGTCATGCTTGTGCTAGTTTGACAAATTCGGTTTCTAAAAGCGGTACGTGGAACCTGTTCCTCAGTCGTTTGAACCTTACTAAGTATTGGTTCGCTATCTCTCTGGCTTGTTAGGTGAGCTTGTAGAGTTCTACTATGTTGACCTTCGGCTCTACCTTATAAAACTGGATATGAAACTTCTACTCCATTTCCATCTAGCTGATAATTGAGTTGCGGGACAATGAAGTGTACCATGTGAACGTCGGGCCTGTGAGAGTGTTCGGGAACAATCTCAGCTTTAAGTTAGTGAAGTTCTTATAGTTGGCAATCTCACCACATTAGATTGTGAACCTCCCAATGTGCTCCAGTGTTGATTGCATTCCGTCCTCTGAAAACAACATGAAGTCAAGGATCCTATATCCCCAAGGGTATGGGTTGTCCCTATCTATATACTCTAGATATAGTTTTAAGAAGGTAGGGCTGCCAATTGGCCTTAGACCTGGTCTATATATATCTTGGATGGTGTCCCTCAGGGCCTTCATTTTCACCAGTTGGTTCTGAGGCTCATTTTGATACTCCAGGATCATTTCCATGCCCCTCGGGCCACTCATGCCGAGCTCCTGTAAATAATACAAAGGATTACTTAAAGGATTATGTGAGCAAATATTTGAAGGTTAAGGATGTCTCTTACAAGTGGGCAGCCCCGATGGCCAGCATCTACATTGATTCCTGCTTGTTTCCCTTCAAGTGGCCCTAAACTTGAGCCTGCTTCTAAAGAAGTATTTCTCAATGATGCGGCTATGTTCTTCATGTCATCATGTAAAGCCTGCATCATGATTTGCTGTCGTTCTTTCTCCTTACGTTCTGACATTTCCAGGGATAGTGCAAGAACCTTTGGTTTTCTTCTAGCTGCTTATCCATCCAATTTTGAATTCCTCTTAGCACTTCTGCCATAGGTCCATTAGATATGATCAGTGGGTTAGGTTGTCCACTTCCTGACTTTGAGCCAGGGCTTGTGCTATTGCTACCTGTCATTATCAATACTATGTGCTCACAATGTTCAGCTGCTTCAACATCAGGCGATAAGTGTTTTAACCCTACGTGCATAGAGGTCCCTTCTGGTTCGTGAGAACCAGCACTTGTTTCATCAGTTCTTTTGTCTTTTCACATCCTTACCATCTTTGTTACATAGGTCCCACCGAGCGTGCCAAAAATTATTCATGGTGAACAACAAATACCAAGCGTGCCAGAGATGTTGAGTCTCAATTAATAACTAAAGGGTCGCGAGCTCTCTTACCACAGTTTACTCAGATGTAAAAAGATACAAGGCTTTGGTAGAACAAGTGTTTGATTTTATTGAAATGTGAAGAAAGTTACAAGTCTAAACTGAAAGATTAATGGATAAGCTAAAGGACCAAGTGTAAAATGTGAGTCCTCAATTGAGTGTTGGCTAGTTTCTTCTGTGCCTTCTTCTTCTATTTATAGTGTCAGAGTAGCATTAGCCTCTTCCTTGAAACCTAGCATATTTTGTCAAAGAACCAGGGATCTTGCGAAACTCATGGCACGATCTTTATTTCATGCTCTCCATTTTGGTAACCAGCCCATTTCATCAAGATACTTGGGTGTCAAGTCTGTAGATTTTGATATTACTTAAAATCATGTCTTTCATGCCAATGGTCTAATATTTGCAGTTGACGGGATTTTGGCATGTTTACTTATTGTGGCCTTTATTGAGCTTTGAGGCTGGCACCTTTCATTTATATTGGGCCTAACACTTTAGTTATTTAGCCAACTAACCCTATGACTTATTTGAGCGACGTTTCATATTTAACCCAAACAAAAACATTACAGACCTCTTACACACGCACACACACATGCCCAAAAACACAATGTTCAATTACCTATATGTATAGGTGATCAAGTGCGGCTAGATTTCTCCAATCAAAAAACCAAAAAAAAAAAAAGTTAGGCTAGATTTAATTAGGTAAGAGTTGCAAAAATGGGGCTTGAGTGTTTTTACTTCCCACTTCTCCATTTCTCCTCCATTTCCTTAAAACAACACTATTTTAACTATAAAAAAATTAAACAAAATTGAAAGCAACTAAGTATCCTCACCCAATCAAACCCAACTTCTCTCCTCCAACCATTTCCTACACACTGTTTAAAATATTTATTTTTTATATTTATTACAATTATAAAAAAAATTTAGCAATGTGTTTCATTATTAATGTGGGCAATTCAAATTTAATATGGATGTCCCAATTTAATATTAATTTTTTTTATAATTTTTATAAATTGACTATTTAAATATACTTTAAACAGTGCAGATTCAATATAAAAATTATAAAAAATTTAAATATTAAATTTGGACTATGGATATTAAATCATAATTGTCTTGATTGATAATTAGATTTAATAATTTTTTATTTTTATAAATTAACTATCAAGATATAATTTAAACAGTACAGGTTTATTATTAAATTTAAATTATTCATATTAAATCTAAACTATCCAAATTTTTTATTAGATTTAATAAAAAAATTATTTTTTATTTTAATAAATATAAAATAAAAATAAAAACATTTAAGTTGAATTGTGTGCAGGGGGTGGTGGGAGGAGAGAATACAGGTTAGACAGGTTGAGGATACTTCATAAAAAAATTAGTATTAAATTGGAATATCCACACATGTACCCGGCCAAGAGATATCTAATTTGCATTAACCAAATTATTTAATAACTTAGCTTCTGATTAAGTCTGGGGATTGGTGTTGATTTCTAATTTCCAAAATATTGTCATATATGTAATTTTCTCCAGAGTTTCAGAAATCTTTAACGCTGCATTTGTTGAAAAACAAAGCAAGTCTTCGCCGCTCTTATTTTAAATTTCTCTTCTCGTCGTCAAATCGATCAAATCAAACATATACTACAGTCAAGCCCAACTGTTGGAAAATGTCAAGAAAAAACGACATCAATGTTGACTTAAATATCATAAAAATTATTATTTTTTTATTAAAAAATATAATATATTTTTAATTAAATTTTACTTTTTAATAAAATAATTACTTACATTTAAATTAATTTTATTTGTTTATATTTATTTTTATTAAATATTTTATAATAAATATAAAATTATTATTAATAAAAATATTTTTTAAAAAAATAATGATTATTTTTTAAAAATATTAAAAATATTTTATATTTTTAAATGCAGAGAGTATCAAGAAGTTGTTTGCTGCTACGCCTACACTCTGAAAATTGCAGACAACTTCCACGTATATTTTATATTAATCACTGGAATTTCCACAGAGGTACATGTGCGTGGTGACACATTTTCAATCTAATCTGTGAGTCAATTTCTTTTTTAAAATTCCTTCCCCGGTTTGTTTTTGCAATTGAATGACTCGTACATTCGTATCGTGTCACACGCTTATATGTGTATCTTTTATAGTATTTATTTTATAATAAATGTTTATTATTGATATTATTAACAATTTAAATTTATTTTTTAAAAAAAAAACCTAACAAGAAGTACAAGTTAAAATTGAGCTTTTAATAATAATATATACCTATTTTCATAAAATAATATTTGATACAAAATGGATAAGTATTTATTGCTATAAATTCCTTTGAGAGGGTCATAAGTGTCATTCTCCCAAAAAAAATTAGTGATAGGAGTTTATTAATTTATGACAGATATATACATCACTAAATTAGTGATGAATTCATTTTTGTCATTAAATTAATGTTACCATATCTGTGACGTAAATTATAGTAATAAATGATCTATTGCTAAATTTAAAATTGGTGATATATTTTTTTCATTATTTGTTACAAATTTCTTTTTTTTTAATAGTGTAACAAATCAAGTTACAATTTTAACAAGTTTTTTCGTGTTGTTATAAAATAATATTGAATATGCATTTTACCCAAAAGTATATTCAATGTGCAAAATGTGTACTATACCAGATTTTTTCTTTATTGAGTTAACAAATAATATTATTAAAATAATAAATTAAGTTTCGGTTTTAACAACTGCACTTCATGTCGTAACAAGTTATTAAGATTGAACATGCAACATGTATTGTCAAGAAGTTCTTTTATTAAATTTATAAATAATATTATTAAAAATCTGAAGGCTTGCTATTTAATGATTAATTTGAGATTTGCTTTCGCTTAGGAAAAGGTAAGAAACGTTACCCCAAAAATAAGAAGAAAAAGGGTAAAACGAACACTAGAAGTCTTTCTATGAGTAAGAAAATATTTGAAGCTGTTGAAACAAAAGTTGACTTTGATTATGAGATTACTGAAGGGTAAGGTGACTAGCCTCTAATGGTCACAGGGTTGCAATGAGTGCCCTAGCCTGGAATTGTCAAGGGGCGGGGTCCTCCTTGATAGGAAGGAATCTTCGATTCCTCATCAATAAATACAAACCCTATCTAGTTTTTCTCTATAAAATTAGACAACAACATACACGTCTTAAAAATATGTGAGTACGCTTTAGCTTTCAACATTCTTTCTATGTTAATCTTGTTGGTCTATCTGGTGGCCTTTGCCTTTGGTGGAAAGAGGAAGCATCAATTACTAAGGGTTCTTCTTCTAAGAACTTCATTCATATAAGAATTGATGGGGGAGTTGAGAATTTAAAAGGCTGGGTGACTTTTGTGTATTCCTACTGTTGCTGAACGGAATGGCTGGTGAAGAAAACTAACTAGATTAAATCCTAGTTTGAACACACTTTGGGTTTGCATGGGTGATTTTAATGATTTTTCTGCACATTATGAGAAAGAGGGGGGGTTTAATTAGACCGAACAGATTATCATATGGTCTTTATGATTTTATCCAAAAGAATTGTTTGGTGGATCTTAAGTGGAAAGGCCAATTTTTCACTTAGGCTAATAACAGAATTGGTGAAGATTTCATCATAGAACGCCTTGATAGTGCCATAAGTAATCTAACTTGGGGGTTGGAATATTCTAAAGTACTGCTATTGGTGTTAGAACTAATTGGATCAGATCACTCACCAATTATTCTCCAATCTTGCTTTTTTGATTTGAAAGGGCATTATAATTTCAAGTTTGAGAATATGTGGGTTTCTCATCCTGAATTCCTTACTATTATTCATGAAAGCTGGTCTTCAACTAGCACAACGCAAGAAGATGTGATCAGTGAACTCTGCATTCGACTAAAAGTAACTTGTGATGCTTTGATTCAGTGGAGCAAGAAGCATTTTGGGAACAATAAAATAGCTATTGCCAATATTAGAGAGAAATTGAAGGTGGCTTATATGGGTGAATGGAATTTCACTAAAGTAGAAGAAGTTAAAGAGCTTAAAAGGGAATTACTTACTAGATGGGAAAATGAGGAGTGATATTGGGTGCAGAGGTCCAGAATCAATTGGTTGCAACATGGTGACCATAATTCTAAGTTCTTTCACCTTTTGACTGTGGTTCGCAGGCAACGAAATAAAGTGTTTGTATAAAAGATGAAAATGGTCACTTGTTAGAGGATCAAAATGATATTGACAATCAATTTATTAACTTCTATCAAGATCTTTTTACTTCTTCTAGTTAGCGAGAATATGGTGGTATGCTCGAATATGTAACCAGTCATTACTAGTCAGATGAATGACTTACTCTTGAGTCCTATTTCAAAAGAGGAAGTCAAACAAGAAGCCTTTGCTCTGGGATGATCTATCTCTGAATTTATTGAATGAGACTAATCTGGTTATGATTCCAAAAGTCGATTGCCCTGGGACTGTGGGGCAGTTCCGTCCTATAACTCTTTGCAATTTCACTTTTGAGATTGTCTCTAAAATTAATACTTCTCATCTGAAGCCCATTCTTCCAAACATCATTAGTCAGAATCAAAGAGCTTTTGTTGCTATTAGACAAATCTAGGATAATATAATTATTGTGCATGAAATGTTTCATTATCTTAAGAATCGTAAAGGGCATAAACATTAACTTGCCTTGAAGCTAGATATGAACAAAGCTTACGATCAGATTGAATGGGATTTTTTGAATGATGTGCTCTTGACAATGGGTTTTCATCCATGTTGGTTGTAAAGGTCATGGCTTGTGTTATTCAGTCTCCTTTACTCTTCATTCTGTTGGTAGAAATATTGCTAGGATTACTCCTCAAAGAGGGCTTCATCAAGGAGACCCTCTTTCCCCCAACCTTTTCATTATTGTAGCTGACGTTCTTTCCAATATGATTAATGATTTGACTGAATATGGTGTTTTAACTGGGGTAAAACCTGCCAGAGCTTGCCCTCAAATTACCCATAATTTTTTTGCTGATGATTCTATTTTTTTCATAAAAGCTAATAAGAAAAATTGTAACATGTTGAAAGTATGCTTTGGATCTGTATTGTAATGCCTTTGGTCAAAGAATAAATTTTGATAAATCCTGTCTATTTTTTCCCTAATACCCCTGCTTTAGTTCGGGCAAATACCTGTAACTTGTTTAATATCCATAGTGTGGACTATCCGTGGAAATACTTGGGCATGCCAATCTTGTGGGGTAGATCTAAGTCTAAGGCTTTAGGTTTTGTCAAGGATAGAGTCAAGAGTAAAATCCCATGGTTGGAAACATAAATTTCTTTCTTTTACAGGTAGGGGAAATTTTAATTAAATCCATTGCTAGTGCTATTCCAACCTTTACTATGAACTGTTTCCTCTATCCTAAAAAAACTTGTCAAGACCTCAATAGGCTTGTCTCAAACTTTGGTGGGGTCAAAAATCTGATGAAAAGAAAATCCATTTGGCTTGGGATAAGATGACTCAACCTAAGTATAGTGGTAGGCTTGGATTTTAAAGACTTTATGGATTTTAATCTTGCCCTTCTTGCAAAACAAGGCTGTGAGAATTGTGGGTGAAAGTCCTAAGGGCATTTTGATTTTATGATAGCTAAACCTCTTGGATTTGGAACAGTCTCTTAGAGGGCAGAAATCTCCTTGAAATTAAACTTTGTTGGAGTCTAGGAGATGGTAGTCATTTAAGCTTCTGGTCTGACCCCTGGATCCCAGACATCCCAAATCATAAATTGTTTGATAGTGAATTTACTAGAGGGCCTATGGAAGTGAAAGTGGTAGATTTTATTCATAATGGTTGCTTGAATCTTGAACCTATTCAAGGTTTATGATCTAGAGTAGAGGTGGATGCCATTGAGAGCATTCCAATCCCACAAAGTCATAAACCTGATCAGTTATTTTGGACAAGATCAAAGAGAGGTGTCTATACTGTGAAAGAGGGATATAGATGTTTAAGGACTGTAGCTTCTCCTGTTAATTCTAATCTAGCTAGCAGCTCCTTCTATTTGTGAAAACAATTTTGGAAATCATTTGGCATCTTAAAATCCTTGAAAAAGTGAAATCTTGTGGAGAATTTTCAGACACGCTTTACCTTACTTGGCTAAGCTTCACCAATTCAATATTGTTCATTCTCCTCTTTGTCCTTGTTGTCAAACCACTTCTGAAACTTTTGTATCACCTTGTCTTGGTTTGTGATTGGGTCAGGCATGCTTGGTTCTGTACCTCTCTGACTCTTAATCCTGATTTTTGCATACTACTCGTGTGGACCACTAGTTGTTTTTGTGTTTTGTTGAATCTGATCTTGATGAGTATGGTAAGGCTTTGATTACTATGACCTGCTGGCAGATCTGGAAAGCTCGATGTGCTTGTCTATATAAGGAGCTTGTATAGATCCTTTATTTTGTTGCTAAACAGTCTGAATCTCTTTTATTAGAGTTCTGGTCGGTTAATAAATGGTCCATGTAAAACATGATGCTGAATGAATGCGAGAGGAGTTGCCTATTGGTCCCACTCCAAATTGTGTGCTTCCACCCAACCTTTTATAAAATGCAATATTGATGCCTCTTTTAGCTTGTACAGGAAAGCTGGAATGGGAATTATTTTCAAAGATGCTTTTGGTAAGCCAATGGAATGGTGTTGTAGTCGTAGTCGTGCAAAGCTGATTCCGCCTTCCAAGTCGAAGCGTTGCTCTTCGCAAAGGAGTCCAGATGGCGGCTGATCTTCATTTGCCAACTATAGTCTTCGAATTAGATTGTCAATCTCTTATCCAAACCCTCAATTCCGATGATGCTAGTCCTGAGAGGCGCTCCCAGAGCGTTTTAGATGATACTAGATCCCTATGTTCCTCCTTTCAGTCTGTGTATTTCGTTTGGGTCCCCCATACTGTTAACCTAGCAGCCCACTGGCTTGCTAGTTGCTTTGATACCCGAGTGTGTTCTTCTTAGGCAGCCAATTCCCCACCCCCTTTTTTTGATATTTTGTCCTGTGATGCTTCTCTTTCTCACACAGGTGTTGGTTAAACCTTTGTATTGCTGCCTTGCACTCTTTGTTTCTTCATTGGGCCAAAAAGAAAAATACAAATTCCTTTATTGAGTTAAAACATTATTAAAATAACAAGAAAAGTTACCACATTAATTGGAGGACATCTTAATCATATCCTTACAAAACATAATTTCAATTTAATCATTTAATCATGCAGTATAATTTCAAAATTATTTCAAACTAATTATTCAAATAAAATGACATTTGGTCTGCAAAAAAATTCCAAAAAGGGAGCAATAAAAGTATAACATGTATTGTTAGCAAGTTCTTTTATTTAATAAATCAAAATTAAAGTTTTCACAAGTCCGACTCATGTTGTAAAATAATATTGAACATCCAAAAAATGTACTTTAACAAATTCATTATTGAGTTAACACGTTATTAAAATATTAAGACAAGTTACAACAAATAATTAGACGGCATTTTAGTCATTTTCTTACAAAAAATAATTTCTATTTAATCATTTGTTCATGCAGTATGATTTCAAAATTATTTGGGACTGATTATTTGAAACAAAATGACATCTGGTTTGCAATAAAAATTCTTCGCATTTTCTAGTTAAATGACTAAAAAATAAAAAGATTTGAGTAGCTTCTTCCAATTAAACTTAAAAAGATAGTTATGTTAAATCTATAAATATTGAAGTATCAGTGTTTTTTTTTTGGGTAAAAAAAGCTTTGCTTTTTTTGGAGCAAGAGAGGAAGAGAGAAGGAGGAAACTCATGACTGAGTCAAACACAAAAATCCCAGGAAAGAATTTTTCATTACTTTCAAAACGTAGAAAAATGAAAGGAGGGAAAATACACCCTGAGGTAGATACACACTACCGTCCTCACTACACCTTGAATACAAACCCCGCAATTATAGCCTAAGGCTCAGTATTATTTGTGTTTTACGTGTCTATATGTATACACACCCACGTATATAAGAATGATGTGCGTGTATATACAATTAAAATTACAAACAATTCTATAAAAAAATTCAACCTCATAGTCTCCAAATGCCAAACTATGAAAAATAAACCACTTTGCAATCATTTAATGGGGGAAAAAAGAGACCCTCAAATTGACAGTTAAAAAACTATCGTTGTTTACTAATTGTGTTACAGAAAATATGGACTAAAATGTTCCTACTCAATCAAAACTTTAAGATTTTTTTTAACTTTAAAATTTAGTTGTTATACTTCCATAAGTTCAGTTTGCAAATTATAGAAGTTAAAAAATATCAGTTTCAGATATCTGGATCAAATTTAGATTCTAAAAAAT